>NC_023757.2:3735005-4369301 GCF_000499845.2 Phaseolus vulgaris
TAGATACTATATTTTTGGTAGTTAATAATAAAAATAAAAAAAGTTTTTTTATAGAAACCATTTTTTTAGTCTCTTGTTAAAATGTATTTAGAAACCATTTTTTTGTCACTTTTAATCTATTTTAGAAACTAATTTTTGGTCTCTAAAAATAATAAAATTAGAAACTAATTTTATAGTTTCTATTCTTACATTTTTAGTCACTATTATTTGAATTTAGATACTAATTTTGGGATAATTAAATTTTATAAAATTAATTATTAATCATTAATTTATAAAATATTTTAAATTAATATGAATAAATTTCCTAAATTATTAGTTTTAGTATAATATTAAAATAATTGATATCAATTTAAAAATTACATTTAAAATAATATTTTAACCTTTTAATTTTATTTAAACATAGAATTAAATTAATAACAAATTCAAAATATTGTTTAAATTAAAAAATTTATGAATTAATTTAAAATAGATATGTATACTTTTTTTTAAACTAAATAGTGCAGTTTTCAATTTCTAACTTTAACTCTATTTAATATTTTATCTTTTGTACTTATCTCTCACTCAGCACACACGCACCTGCACTCTGCAACGACGATGGAAACAGCTACTCACCCTGCAGCAACGACGACGGAAACGGCTACTCACCCTGGAGCAACGACGACGGAAACGGCAACTCACCTGCAGCAATGACGACGAAAATGGCAACGCACCTGCAGAAACAACGACGGCAACGACAACGCTCCCTGCAGCAACAGCGACGACAACACACTCTGCAACGGCAACGACAACAGCCTCTGCAATGGCGACGACAACGCATTCTACAACAATGCGTTTCTCTGCTCCGAAGGAGGCCAACCTCTTCAACCTTATCATCGTAAGTTTCGATTTGTGATCCATTCTCGCCTTTGCTTATCTTTCCCATCTTAAAACATCTTAAAACCCTAGATTCTGTTATTTGTATTCCCTCGTTTAATTGCTAGTTGAGTGTTGTTTGGCTTCTCTTTTAATCGATCTGATATATTGAAATTTAATTAAAGAGCATCACACAAAGTATAATCCTCATATGTCATTATTCTTCTACCACTGGTCGTCACTTCAAAGTGAGTTCAAACAAACTGTGCTAAAATATGAGTTTCGGTGCTATAGTTGGTACTTAGAATTATGATAATATAGTCCAGAGTATTCAGTTACTGATTGTAGATGATAGACACACATGCAGACAGGGTCACTCACAGATTCTATTGTTCAACACTTTGCATTTGCATAGCCATAGATATTAGGCAGAGAAAGAAAAGAGAAAGGAAGAGGAAAGCACATACACAGTGGAAAGATAAACTCACACTATGGATTTCTTTTTAGTCTACATACTAATATTTTTTACTTATTGATGATTAAATCTTTGTTAAAGAACATGGTTGGTCATTTTTAATGATTGTTTCATCTGTACAAAATTTTGATTCCAAAAGTGTCTTCAAGGAACTTGTGTTCAAATTCAACTTAGCCACTGTCATATATAGTAAACTTTGTTTTAGCAATCAAAAAAATGTTTGAAACTATTGTAGTCAAGAAATATTTTCTAATATGAAATGTTTGTATGATTATGAAAATATATTTTGTTTCAAATAGAAAAGTGGTAAGAAAGAGTATCAAGTTGGTTTTTATTTTTGTTTGAGGGTTCAGTGATACTTAGCACTGCTATGTGTTGCTGTTTTTGGGGTTTCACCCAAAGGGCTGCCTTTTGTCTTTTCAGACCACCTACAAACAGATACTACCTAACAAAAGGGTGAGCATCAACTTCTTTAGAGTGAAGCTAGATTCCAGTTGAATCACACTTGGAAGAGTCTACCTCTGAACCCAGTATAGTTGTTGAGCATCAGCTTCTTTAGAGTGAAGCCAAATTCCAGTTGAATCACACTTGGGAGAGTCTACCTCTGAACCCAGTATAGTTGTTGAAGGGTAGGTATGAGTTGAGTCTTGAAGCTGCCTTTGGGTTTAAAGAGATGTGAATGGATTCTGTGCCTCAATTATTTAATCTGAACTGTGGAGTATTAATTTTGTTGTACAAACAAGCCCAGGGGTGCTAGAAGAGTTTGTTTAATTCATTTTTTTACTCACATTTTCCCTTTTACTTGCTTTTCTACATAGATAACTTAGAATCTAGTACTCACAATAGTTTATCGTGGGTTCCAATCAGATTTGGACAAGTATAACTTCCAAATTCGAAGAACGTGAATTATACTACCGTACCAATAGAATTTTATAAGAATGGTCACTTATATTTTCATTTTAAAGGTTTAATTTGAGTCTGACTGTCTACTGGCTGCTTCAAGACATGTAATTATTTTTTCAGCTGTTAAGGCATCTCATGAAGACGGTTTCTCAGCTGGGCTCTGGAAATAAGCCTGTTGGTACTATAGCTTATATGGCTCGAATGGAACAACTCATTTAATACCACTATGATGTTAAAAAGGTTATAGTGAAATTGGAGATTATGTCTAGTCTAACCAGATCAGTTTCATGATATCCAAATCAAATATGGCTTTATTTAATATTTCTAGTACTAACTATGAGTTGTAATATTATGCTTGTTTTATTCCTTACAGCCGAGGATTGTGGTTGAAGCCTAATGTTGTGTTGGAAGCATTTGAAGCCAGGGCTGCTAGGATATGTGTTACTTGTGCCCAAAATCTTAGCAACTTCTGTAACCCAGAAGAGAGTAAATGATTTAATCATCTTTTAAGTCAGAAGCCTAATGTTTGTATTATTATATTCTTAATATTATCTAAAAACTAATTTATTTGATATAATATAAGAAATCATTTTTTGAGTAACAATGCATCCTTTGTATATGTTTCAAGGTATCATATATATTTGTTTATCATAGCTTAATTTATTTCTAATGATTTATCTATAAAAGAGGAGCTAAAACATATTGGAATCTGAATTCATCTTCTTGCATGACAGTAAATAAAGTGTTTGAGTTACTTTTAAGTAAAATCTATCACATTTGTTGTGACAGATATGTGACAGACAGCTTCGAAAACTTTTACTGGCTAATTTTTCTAGTTTTTATTTTTTTCTTAAACCTAATAAGCAGTTCCAAAGTTAGTTGTCTGTTTATAAATTTGCATGAGAAACATAAAATTAATATTTATATTTACTAAAATAGAAAGATAAAGTACAAATATAGATCAGTGAATATTCCTCTTGAAATAAAATGCATCTAACAAATGGCAAAAAGAATATGGCAAAAAGAATATGTGTGATGTTATTTATGGATTACTAATGTATATATTTCTTTATCTTATAATGTTTAAAAAAATTATGAAAATAAAATAATTTTAACTTGGGTTTATTTGATTATCTTTTGTTTCTATCACAATCTTAGTTCACATTCACAATTTATAAAAAGAATTATAAAATTTGAAAAAAATTACTCACTTCTTACCATATCTCGATTACGAACATAATTGTTTTGAGTTGACAAACTCTATAAATTTATTTTAAAATTAATATACTTAAATTTACAAATAAATATAAAATAGGAAAGAGTAAGTAGGTAAATAAAATAATATTTTATAATAAATTATATTATTTAGAAACCAATATAGTGACCATTTTTTTGTATTTATATATTTGGTCACTAAATAAGTTTCTATATATTTTGGTCACTAAATTGGTTTCAATGAAATTGGTCACTAAATTAGTTTCTATATATTTGGTCACTAAATTAGTTTTTATATATTTGGTCACTAAATTGGTTTTTATTTAATGGTAACTAAATTGGTTTCTAAATTAGAATCTAAATTGGTATCTAAAATTAGCGACCATGATTTTAGCCACTTAAGACTATTAGTTTCTAAATTGGTCTCTAATAAAGTTAATGACTAATTTTATCATTTTAGAAACCAAAAAATTAGTTTCTAAAAGCACTCTTGTAAGCACACTGTTAATTCTTTGTACAACAAATCAATGAATCCTCCGTAAGAAACCCAATAGAATCAAAATCTGGACGAGGGTTCAAACGAACAATTTCTCATCTTTTTCTAACTTAAAAAAATAACAAAATAGCATAACCTTAACATTCATAAAAAAGCTAGCTGCCACAACATAACAATGGTTTACCCTAGAATCTCCCCCCTTAGTTTAGTAAACCTCTTCATAACTTTTTTTTCTTTATAAAATAATAAAATTCAAATTAGTTCACATTTAAACTTATGAAAACATATTTGACTTTTTGGAATATTTATGAAGAAGTTCACCTAAACCAGAACTAACAACAAACATTACAAGAAAATCATTAAATAGATACCAATTTTAGAAAAAAAATAATTAGTTGTTATAGAACTAAATTAGAGATTATTTTAAAGACTAAATAAATGATTAGTTTCTAAACTAGTTTTTATTATTGATAAATAATTTCTAAATTGTTATCTAATTAGCTACCAAGAAACTACCAATTTGGTAGCAAAAATATTGATAGCTAATTATATATCAATTTAAAAACTACATATAAGTAAAAACTAATTTAAAAATCAATAATTTTTTTAATTTTTAAAAAAATTTATAATCTAATCAGAATAACTAATTATTTTTTTATATAAAATTAATTTTTATTTAATAATTTTCTTATAGTAAAATCTAGAGCGGAAGGTTGATTCGTCAAGAATAATCATAGATGTAGTCATCAGGGCTTCCTATTGGCTTGTAGGTTTGATTTACATAACCATTGCGAGAAGAAGTGCGAACGGCATAGGTTGTATAAAGCTCCCAAATGCAGCCTTTCTCGCAATAAGAACCACTTCGAAACCCTAAAAACTGACCAATTTCCCTTTTCCCTTGTCTCAACAAGCAGTTGTATCTTATGGTGGTGAGAAGCTTGAGTTGAACGTCGAACGTGAATGGCTCTGTGCTGGTCGAATCCAAGAACCCTTTCTCAACGTCGTTCTCGCTGGATATGCATTTGATGCGCACAACCTCACCTGGTATTTTCGACGTGATGTTCACTCTTAGTTTCGGATGAAGCAATGCGCCCCACATGGAGTTCGAGGCTTCGGAACAAGACGCTGCGAAAACCAGCATCAGAAACAACACGCTGAACAAGGCTTTTCCACCACCGTAAGGATCAGCCATTGTTAGGGAAGGTGATGGTTTTCCTACTTTCACGTTTCTCACGTTAAACATCGTGTGTTCATACACATTTTCCTTTTATGTCAAATTTAGAAGTTGTTAATGCTATGTTTTGCTGATTAACCGTATGTGGTTCCTTAGTTTTTGTCTATTGCCACACGTTTTAGAGCCATTACAGATACTTTTTGGTTGGTGTTTAGGTAAATACTAATTTTCGATTTGGCTATCAAAAGCCAAGTTTTAGAAACTCTCTCAAATTTTGTTGGTCATACATTTTTAAGTAATTCTTTGGTTGTTTACTTTTACCGTAAAATATTATAAGATTGGAAAAGATTTTTTTTACATCCTACACAGTAAAAAAAACATATACTTTGACAATACATTATAATAATATAATAATATTTAAAATTAAAAAATAAACTAAATATGATTAAAATATTATTTTATTGGTTTGTGAAGTAAATACTGTTTGTGGTGTTAACATATCACCACATACTTGTTTTTAATATAGTATGACAGATTTCATTTTCAAAGAGAAATAAAAAATAATTGAATAATTTTATATTTTAAAATTTACTCATTATAGTATATTTAAACTTATTCTCAATGAAAAAAATTAATAATCACTATTTTTTTAATCCTCATACATTTCAAAAGTAATATAAAAAAATATCTTTTTTCATATTATATCAAATATTGCTTTTACTATTCTTTTTTCATGAAAAAATGAAAAAATATATAATTTATAATGTAATATTAGATACAATTTTATTTATTTATCTTTTTGGTGTAATATGTTTATATTCCACTACAAGAAAATCATTAAATAGAAACTAATGTTAGAGATCAAAATAATTAGTTATTATTTGATTAAATTAAATATCATTTTATAAACTAAAAAAATTATTAGTATCTAAAGTAGTTTTTATTATTAATAAAAATTTATAAAGTGGTTTTTAAATTGGTATCTAACCATTAGCTACCAAGATCTTTATAAGTCATTTAGAGACTAATTTAGAATCTAAAATATTAGTTGCTCAAACTTAAGTAGTCAATTTAGATATAAATTTAGAAACTATTTTATAATTTTTTATTCATAATAAAAACAATTTTAGATAGATATGAATATTCTTTTGGTCTCTAAATTAGTTAATATAGTAACTAATTATTTTGTCTCTAATTTTGATTATTATTTAATAATTTTCTTGTAGTGTTCTCACCAAATATAACTTCAACTATTTTTAGTCTTTTTATAAAAAAATATTTTTTAATTTTAAATTCTTGACTTTTTTAAAGATTTATTTAGTCCTTATTAATAATTATAGTTCAACGCTATAAATGGAAAGCATTAATTACTGTACTAAAAGAAAAAAATATTTATAATTAAGATAATTAGAAAAATTAAGTTATATATTTATCATTCAAATAAAAAATTAATTAAATATATTATTTTTACTTTTTCATTCAATAATTTACTTTTTAACATTAATTTTTCATTAAAATATTATATTGTATTTGAAACTTATATTTATTATACATATTACTATTGTTAGAGATAAAAAATAATTAATCACTATATTAATTAAATTAGATATTATTTTAGAGACTAAAAAATTTATTGATATCTAAATTATTTTCTATTATTAATAAATTTTATAAAATAATTTTTAAATTGATATCTAATTAGCTATCAAGGTGAATTTTGATATTATAATACTAAATTATTGTAAAATATTGTTTTAATACATCATAAATAAGTATTTTATCTTTAAAGAAAAAATGTTTTATATTTTTAAAATTACTAATTATAATATCAAGGTAAATATATTTTATCTTTGTGCAGATATTATGCTATCTTATTTTAATTTCTATAAATTTTTTTCAATTTTAATATTATTGAATTACAAAACAAGTTTTTATAATCTCAATCGTAATTGCAAGTATTTTCTGACACTTTTAGAAACATTAAAAAATTTCTTGTTTTTTAAACTCTTTCTAAATTTAAGCTAAAGTTTTGGTTTTTCACAAACTAACCATGTTCTTAGGAGTATACATAAACATTGAGAGTGAGTTTACAAAGTAAGATGAAGACGGATCAAAGCTTGATTTACCAAATTAGAGCTATTGAATATGCAATGTTAATATAAATATTCAATGAATGATTAAGTCGGAAAAGAATTAGAGTTTAAGATAGACCTAATGTAGTTTTTCTTTTTTAACACTGCGATGGTCAGACGATTGTGTCAAGTCGTATACAACAATTTTAAAATTATTGTCTTTGAAATTATCGTTAAAACAAATCATATATAAATGATTGTCTAAGTCGTTGTTTATAATTATATAAACAACGATTATTATTAAGAATTGTTCTCTAGGATATTCCTTATAGACGATATTTTTATCCAAATCATTGTTCTTATTCTTGATATCTGAAAATAAAAAATTGTCATAAATTGACAACGGTTTTGATTCCAATCCTTGCTTAAGAACTGACAAAATTGATAACTACACAAAAGTGACAACAATAATGACGATTTTTGTCAATAATCGGCATCTATATTATGATATAGACTATGATTTTGGTATAAATATTCGTCTATATATGGCATTTTTTTTAGTTTAGATTGTTATGTCATTTTCTCTTGGTTGTTACTTGTATTAACTAAACCAAACCTCAAGCATATTAAGGAATATGACGGTAAGACATATAAATACTCATAAAATAATAAAATATTAACCACATCAAATGAAATTATAAATTAATTATATAAAATGAAAATTTCTATATAGTAAAATCATATAAACTAAAACTAACAGTATACATAAAATTTAACCAATCAAATATCATCATTTATCCTAGAGTGGTAGAAGTTAATAAAATATGTTGCTCAAGCATTCCTTAATCCATTGATTCATAATCGAGAGGTTCAACATCCATAAAATATTACAACACAAAATAAGTTAAAATTAGTCCATAAACTAGACATTGTTTTATATAAAGAATTAGTTAAACGTGATTACCCAGTCTCAACCTCTTTTAATGTAAACTCATACAATGGTAGTTATACCGTCCTGATTGTTTATTGCACTACAATTCAATATTAATGAAAAGACTTAATAAAGATATTTATTTCACAAATAGGAAATTAATTAATGAAAATTACAAATAACCTTTAGGTACAATCATGTAAGCTTTCAAAACATTGCAATTGGTCAGTCTCTCAAAATGATATATGCACTGTATAACCTAATAAAAAAAAGACACAAGTTAGGAAATTTTTAATATACATATGTAAGTTGATAGTGTAATTATCAATCAACTATTTGCTTGAGATACACGGGTGGCTTCTTGTGCAATGAGCATAACCACACACTATGATCATTCAGGCATATAACAAGTAACTACTAGTGATGTCTGCATTGAAAAAACTATTAATATAAGTACAAGTGATGGAGTACTAATAATTGACGACTTAAAAATTGCACTTACTCATTCATATAAGGTGCAAAATATATTTGTTTTTCCCTGTAACCAGGCAGTTGGTGATGTATGTTTGAATTTCAACTTTCTTATTTTTGCAAAGATTAATTAAATGGGTTCTATAAATTCATAGATCCTATTTTCCCTTATTAATACATACTCCAGACATATTCCTACAAGTATAATTAGTACAATTAGTTAAAGCATAATTAATGATTGAATTATATAAAGTAAAATGATACAATGTTTATTAAACTTACATCATTCTAAATGATCGATATATTAAGTTCCTGGGTTTCACCTACAACCTCTAACACATCATACATGTGCATATATATAATGAGATTGTTAGAAATGCAGACTGAGTTTAAGAGGGGAGGGAGTAAATTGAACTTTCGGAAATTTATAACAATCTGAACAAGAATGAAAATCTTACAAAAGTCAACCGATTAGAATAATGAAATGACATATTAAGAATACTTTTTAACCAATAGAAATCATAAATTTTAATCAGTTTTTTTTATCAAATTACTTCAATTAATCGGTTAAATTTCTGAACACTTAAATCTTATTACAAAAATGTAAAGAGAGATAGCAAAAGAAACTCATAAATATGTTTACACTGATTCACTCTTGCTCAAGAGCTACATCCACTCTAGTTGAGATATCACTATAACAAAGAATCTTTACAATCAAGTCTTGCACGACACTCTTAAACCCTACAAGAATGACGTATACCACAAGCAACACCCTACCACACTAAAGAAATAAGAAACTTTATCCAATGATTCTTAGGTAAATTCCAACTCCAAAATAAGCTCTTTAAAAGATCTAAACATTACACTAGACGGTTTAGAAAAAATATAAGCTACAGGAAGTCATTTTGTAGAAACTCTTTTATTTTTGAGAAAATACAAATCTAATCCAAAAACAATAATTAAGATAAAAAAAACTCCAAGAAAATGCAATTAGTCTAAAGAAATACAACAAAATTAATAGTTATCTCATGCTAGGTTCAATTATACCTGATGTCTTACTCATCCAAAATCACCAACTCCTAATGATGAATCATGAACCCCTAAATACATAAGATGCAAAACAAAATTATATTTCCACAAATGTTATATTTAGTGCAAAAAAAAAATATTTATATCTTTTCTTCTTATAACTCAAGAATTGACATACAAGGAAAAAAATAACAAACAATACAACTACTTATAAAAATACGTTTAAGGTATTTTACAAGATACTTTAAAAACACATTTAAAGTATCTTGTAAAATACCTTAAACCTACGGAATATTATCCAACAACAAATGAAAGAGAAAGAATATCAATAGCGTTCTTTATATTCGAACCATGAATCCTCCAAATATCTCCTTTGACTCACCATTAGTTCAGATTGCCACGATGAAGATATTTGTCCAATATTTGTCAATAATAGTGCAATCTGAAGCACTAAATGAGGGCTTCAATCGCACTTGCTTTACAAAGCTCTCGATTGAGTTTTCTCTTTTGATTTTCAAAATTGGAATTGGGGATTTGTTTTTTCATTTTCAAACAAGGAGTTGGGGATTTCAATATAGATTTTGGAAGATAGAGGATTTAAATTGCAATTTAGGAACGAGAGATTGAGAACACATTTTCTAAATAGAAAAAGAAAGAGAAGTTCAAAATTCCATTGTTTAGATTTCAGATATATTTCAGAACTCTCAAAGGTTTTAAATTTTGATTTCTCACATTCTCACAAATTGAATTTGAGACTCTTATTGCCATTTTGAAAGAAAACCTAAATTGGAGAATGTTTCACTATGAATGTTTCTCTCGAGGAATGCAAGACTTTGTTGCTATCTTGGAAACAAAAAATGTGTTTCACCAATTCTTTTAATTCTTTTTAATTTTTTATTTATTTTAGTTATGGATTAAGTATGTTACCTAGTGTACCATCTTTTTCTTCCACCTAATATTGATATGTTATACGCCCCTTTTCTGTTTTCTCTCTCTTTTTATCAGTAATAACATTACCCATTGAATTTCAATAGATAAAACTAATTTACATAAAAAAATTCATGACTAACTATCCACAGGAAAAATAGATTTTTTTATAATCGTCTAGCATTTATATGTGGCATAGAATTTAGTGAATTTGTGTTAATTTCCTTACAACTTCAAATACATTATCAAAAGTTATGAAATTACTATGAGAATGAAATTAATATATTTATAAATTTTAAATATTAAAAATATTAAGAAAATTTGGAGGTAGCAATTTTAGTACATATCAATTTTAAAGGTAAAAAAGGCTTATTTAACCCATTCTAATTCATCAATATTTTATATTTTATTTATTAAACTTTAAATTGAAAATAAGTTTGAAAATTTTATAATTTATTTAACTATTGCCCAAAATATACAAAACTTTATAATAAATTAGATATCAGAACTTTATAATGAATTAAAATTTCGATCTTCCATATTTAGAGAAATAATAATACATGGGAAAGTAATTATTATAAAATTAAAATTAAGGATGTTACATTTTACACATGTTAGTAATATTCTTATTATTTGAATTAATCTTAATTTCTTGTTAATACTTTTTTCTCGAGTTGATAATCTTCATTTTGTTTCTTAATTGGCATATTGTCATTTGAATCTACACGTTTTTGTCAATTTTCATTTCTTACTAAGAAAAATAAATATTTTCATATTTTTGTTACATATACTTATTCTCCTCCATTTGTTTATCAACCTTTATTTATTTCACTTTATATTGTTTCTAATAAAAAGATGAAACCATGAATTATATATTAATTATAAAAGAAACAAATACCTTTTTCTTCCAAAAAGTAATTTGACCATTTTCTTTAGAATACAAGTTAATAAATCAAATTCATCAATGGAAGTATTTATGAAAATGTAAAGAAATTTATCGTTCATCTTTTAATATAATTGAAAACATTTATTAAATAGCATTGAATACACTTTGACCAATATTGGGTTGGGAAGGCATTTTAGAGAGAATCAAACTTTGACATTCTCATGATCACTTATTATAAACATATATATGTTTTCAAACCATGGACCTACACAGCATATCCTACCTTATAGCAAACATGTCTAAAATATAATTCTTATATTGAAAATACTGTCCAAAATATTTTACTGAAACTTTAATTTTGTACAAAAGGAAAGAGAAAATATATTAACTATTCAGAAAAAAAAAGACCATAGATGATAACATCAAATAACTAATGAACAAGTTATCCAACTAAGCAGGATACTATGTAATCAATGTTGTGTTAGACAATTAATTTCACAAAAAACACTTGTCTTCCTCATAAGGAAAAACAACATCATTGCATATTAATGAAGTCATTCTTGAAAACCATGGGCGTATACATATTCCACCCTCTCCATGGCCCCCACACAGTTTTTCTTATTCATAAGTAAATAAGTAAAAAATAAAAAATAAAAATTGACTTCTTATTTAAGAGAGTTCCAAAATACCTTATGCCTAGTTGTCAACACAAGCTTCGTCAATTTACACACGGTTTTACCTTGTGTGCTTACAAATGACACAATTAAAATGTCTCATGCAGTGATTATTATCTTCATGCAGTGCTGTCATAAAACCTCAGATACTGCCAAAATAACAAGTCCCCACCAGAAATTAGTAAAAGAAAAAAAAAACCATGGGATAATAAAACCACAATACCAGGAAGATTTGATGACCAACGTTGGGTAGTTTCACTTGGTGGCTTGGTTGGTGTTAATATATATGTGTCCTTTGTCTCAGTATTCCACTGCACACAGAAGAACCATGAAGATTAGTTGTAATGGGTGTCGCATTCTTCGCAAAGGTTGTACTGAGGACTGTGTTATTAGGCCATGCCTTGAATGGATAAACTCTTCTGAGGCACAAGCCAATGCCACCCTTTTCCTTTCTAAGTTCTATGGTCGTGCCGGTTTGCTCAACCTCATCAATGCTGCCCCACAACACCATCGCACTGGTGATTTTCCCTCACCATTATGTATATACCTTTAATTAAAATTTGGAATTTCAACATTTTTTTTTCTGATTTAAAATGAACAAATTCAATACCCTCCAAGACTTTCATCATCGTCACCCTTTTGTTGTTTGGTGTTAGTCTTCCTCCCCTTAAACAAATCTTAATTTAATCTATGTTTTCATGATTAAAATTGAAGCAGCAACTCTTTGAAAAATGCTTCCCCTTTTGGCTACCTTTTACTTCTTATTGCAAGAATCATTTTTTATCTCACCCAACGTTTGTTTTGTAATTGATTTGGTTTGATTTTGCTTTTGGTCTTAAAAGTACTTCAGACGGGGCTTTAAACAGTGAAAGAAAGTGACCAAGATCGTGCTTTCAGGACCAAAAACAAAACAAGGGATTATTAACCAGTTAAAAAAGTAGGGAATAGAAATAAATTTTGATGAACATATACATTTTTCCTTTCATTTGTTTCTGAGTAGCACTACAATGACCATGCATGTTCTGTTTTGTACATTGAATAGTAGGATGAGAAAGAATGGTGTTTAATGCAGAAAAATTATTTACATTTTGAAGAAAATGACAGAATTGTAAATTTCAGATGTGTTCAAGTCACTGATGTATGAGGCGTGTGGGAGAATCATGAACCCAACATTTGGATCAGTAGGTTTGTTTTGGAGTGGTGAGTGGGCCCAATGCCAAGCTGCTGTTGATGCTGTGCTAGCTGGGTCCCAGATCAATGTCATGACAACCTCTCATTCACAAGTGATGGTGGCACATGGCAGTGAGCATGCTTCCAAACTCCTTGACATACGTCATGTTGTCAAAGATGCCAACATGGACAAGGTAAAAGGAAAATCTAAGAAACCTAATAGAACTGAGAATGTTATGATGCCAATGTCTCATGTGGGTTTGGTCAACTCAGCTACATTATGGAACCCAATTTTAAGCCATGAGCCAAGAAGGTTAGAGGGTGGTGGTGAGGAAATAGTGAGGGCTATGTTGTTGAGCCAAGACAAGCCAAGTATAAATGGTGGAAACAACATTGATTTGGAGCTCACTCTTGGCTAGAATAGCCTTCTCTTGCTACTTGTTGATGAAGTGATGCTACCAAACCAATAAAAAGTAATAAAAAATAGGATTTGTTTAGTATTTTTGTCTTCTTATTTGTTTTGTTTTGTTTTGATAGAAATGTAGAAATAGGAGCATTGGCCATGGTCAAATGTAAATCTTGGTGGAGGCTTTAATAAAATATTTCTATCACTAAATGGTCTAGGCACATTTTAATGATTTATTTAAGATAGTAAATGCTCTCATTAACTACTCTATTGCTTTATCATGTGCTGTGTTAGGAGTAAACCAGTCATATTTGAAGTTATTTTAAATAGATGTTCACACATACAATAAGATACTTGTTTTGATAATAATTATTTTAAGAATATCATTTAAAATAAATTTGATTCAATTGATAGTATGAAAAATATTTATATACTTTATATAAAAATTAAAAGCTTCATGAAAGAAGTAACTAAAATAAAATGCTACATAAAAAAACAATACAAGAAAATTAATAAATAAAGTTTAGGCAACTAAACATTTGTCACTAATCATTTTAGTAAATATAAAATATATACATATATAAGATATAAAATATCAAAATCCCCTTAATGAGAACAATTTAAACATTAACGGTTTATTCGAGGCGGTGAATTCGAGTTATGTAACGAATTGATATCATTCATTATGTATAAAAGACTCTCATTAATGCACATAAAATTTAATTTTTTCATCAGTATATGTTGTAATTATCTTTTAATGACAATAATTATGATCTTTATTACTCTAACGAGCTATGGATAATTACAAAGTTCATCATTAGTCGTCAAAGGCGGAAAATTCTCCCTCCACCTTCATATTAATTGTGAAAAGTCGGTTTTAACATTTTTAAAAAATTTTAATAATCCTAAATGAAGCATAACCTCACCATTTTAAATAACCTCCACTACATCCCCGCACCCCATACCTCCCTTCCCGCCACAACATTCTTCTCCATTCGCAAAGACATGTTTTAATTTTAATCATAAGATAAATCCACACTTACCAGAAGGCTTGAATCTCTTGTAGTTAGAAGTTTTTCCTCCGACAACATCGAAAAAATTTTATTAAGAAAATAATTATTGTTGTACTTACAATTGTTCAATAAAGTGGATTATTATTACAACCTGAAGCAAATTGTGAACCCTTGGAACATAAAGTTTCTCCTATAATGCGCAAATTATTTATTTATTTTTAGTTTTGTACTCATTTTTGTACCTTGCTGGTTTTTTTTTCTGGGTTTTGTGGCTTTTAGATTGTACAATAAGCGAATGAAAACACAACTACCACTAGTAAAAACACCACAAAATGTACCTCAACTGCCAACATTCACCACCAACCATCACAAGAAAAAACCACCACTTAAAAATGAAGAAGATACCACATTGTCCACCATATTCATAAATGCATTGTTGGAAATAAAAAAATATATGGAGGTGTATGGAGAATTTGCCATCGTCAAAGTATGACCATAGCTCGACCCACTATCATAAAGTCGAATTCTCAAGTTTGGGGGGTTGTGATTCCATCGTCACCATGATAAGAACATTTGACACCCACCGTGAGGTCCAGATAAAATATCCTCAAACCACATATTTCGTATAGTATTTGCCAGTATTCCTACCCCGAGTTCATTGAGATGACATCACTATGGTCAATAACTGCATCCAAGGTATTTTTCGCTTTGAAACTTAGAACTTTGTCAAATTTTTATCTTAAGAGGCATCTCAAATAATTAAGGAAGGAAGATATATTTAAATTGCTCTTGGCCTTGACCCTTAAACAATATGTAATTATTGAGTGTACCAGAATATTAATATATATTTAAAAAACATCCAATGTAAATAATCATGCAAAGATAATTTTAAAATTATTATATACAAAGGTTTAAAGTTTATAAGAAAGCTAATAATAAATAAAATCTAGATGAGCATATATGTGTTTCAATTAATTTTTAAAAAAGTTGAAGACGTCTAATTTTGTTTGTCATTTTCTAGTTTCAACTTCTTATCACTACAAAATGAATAGTTTTTACAGTTCCATTAAGTTGATACCATCAATTCCATTACTTTCATTTGACATTTGCATAGGTGTCATCACGTGACAAATTTAATAATTTTTAATATTTTACGGGATTCACATTTGATTTCAGATTTTTTGTAAATTGGGTCTCTTTAGATTTACTTTTAGTGGCATTTTTTCCCCGTACATCTCGTGGTGTCCAATTTTTGCTTCAGTGTTGATTTTGTTTGCATATCTATTATGTGACTTTCTCAGCATCGATGTGGCCATTGGGTGTTGGTGGGGTTGTGTCTTGGTGGCGGTTGTTCCAGTTCGTATGGATGGGTGTGTGGTGTGTATACTCTCTTCATGCCTCTTCAATTAGGGTCACATTAACTTTTAAGTTGGGCTTTGACTTCCAAGTTAGTCCTAATCAAGCCCAAATTGATCCTACTTATGTGTGTATTTTTTTACACAACAAAAACATAATTCCTATACATATTTCTACTCTATTTTATGTACATCTATACATATTTACAAGGCTAAGAAAATTAAAAAAGAAAGTCAAAATGTTACTCTCCATAAAAGGAGAATCTTCTGAAGCTCTTCTTCCTCCTTCAATCTTCTAGCCATGATCTAGTTAAAGGCATAATATGACTATTCTAAAATGATCCTCCATTACCTCTAAGTCAAGAGAGTAAGGTTGCACTCTACTAAAAATGTTAATTAGATAATAGAGTAAACCTCACAACTTTAGAGAATGATCCTTAACATAAAAAAGATTAAAGTATTAGGATCAAGAAGAACCTCATGGAAATAATTGAGAGTGTTTAGCCAGCTACCCATGAGAGCGAGTTTACCCTTTTATACGTTGAAATTCATTATCCTCCTTAGAGAAAGATGATTTGAACTAGGAGAGAAACCTTAAATATTGTATTATTTGTCAGATGCAATCCTCCCTAGTCATTAGACCTAATCATCAGTAGATCATTGAAACACAAAACTTTCATATCTTAGTCAGGAGTGGCTTAGTGTAAAAAATAATCAGAATTAGTTAGGAGTGGCTTGAGAAAAAAATACTCAAAAGGTTAGCCAAAAGTAGCTACGGGCTCAAAGAATACTCATTTAAGTCAGGAGTAGCTTGTATCAAGAATATTAAATTAAGCCAAGAATGACTTGTGTCAAGAATACTCAAGGGGTTAGCGAGTAATAAGTGCTAAACATTCTTAATTTTCATATCAAATTAGGCATGAAAAATGAACGACTGCATGTAAAATATCATGAAAATAATCCTTTTTTCCTTCAAATCATCTTGAATTAAGAAGAAACAAGAATATGAAGAAATTGATGGAAACTTGCAAAAAGATGAAGAAAATTGCAACAAAACAAAGGAGTAGAAGAAATGACCAATTCGTTTAGCACATACATCCAAGATTTAGTGTATCGGTAACAAAAAACACTAAAGCAAACATTCTCCAAAACATTGAGTGTCAAAGGAATGCGTTGAACAAATCTAAGCCAGAGAAGGATCCAATTTAATGAATTCGGGAGGCTGAGTGAATTCAGCAAGCTCTGAGCGAAAAAAAGGTCTTTAATGAGCAACAAAACCTAAATTCGCTTAGGCTAGGCTTGGAGCTAATCTAGAGAGAAATGATTTCTTTAAGAGAAGGAAAAGTCAAAATCGCTTGGGTTTGGCTTGAAGTTGATTCAAAGTGAAAAGGTTTCTTCGTGTTTAAGAAATTATTTCGTTGATCCAGGCTTGAAGCAAATCCTTTAAATATTAGGAAACCACAAATTTCGTTAAGCTTAGAAAAGGCTTTGAGCCAAGAGGTTTCTTCAAGGTGAAGAAAGCTAATTCGCTCATCAAATTGGCTAGGCACTGAGCAAAAGGAAAATCTAAAGGAACTCCTCGCTAAAGTTTATAAATAGGGAGGTCTTGGTACTTCATTGGAGGTTGAAACACAAGTTTACTAAATAGAGGAGAAAGCATGCTTAATAAATACAAAATTATCAAAATTGAGTGATATAGTCAAGTTGTTATATGTGTCTCACGTGACCATTTTAACTATAAGAGATAATGTTAAAACAATTGTTTTTAAACATTTTAGTTTTATCATATTTGTTATAAATTTCTTTAAGAAATTGTTTTATGTTTCATCAGATAAAACATGTTTGAAAAAGATTAATGAAAATGTATCTCCTTAAGCTCTTATTTTTCAATGAATCATTTTAGGTCAATCCTACATCTGATGTAGCCTATCAAATACAATAATTATAGCTTGATCACTAATCAGAGTATGAGAAGATAACATATACAAATTATCCATAAGAGTTAGCAAAGTGTGTTTGATATAACACACCAAATGAAAGAATTTGAGTCTGATTGTTTTACAAACCAAATCATCGTCTTAGCATCTTTAATAAAGGGATATTTACTAAAAAAAATTAAAGTTTAATAAAATCACAATTCAACCCTCTATTCTTGTGATTTTACTATTCTTCACATTAAAGAAAGAGAAGTGGAGACCAGAAGAATAAATATAAGAAGTATGACAAAAAAGAAATAAAGAAGAAGATTTCATGAAGAGTGACAAGAGGAAGACTCCAAACTTTGGAAAAGAAGATTAAAGGACTTGTACTTTGTGTAGTTTCTTAGTCTTTAGATGAACTTGAGAGAATAAGGAACTCCATATGTTGAACTTGAGAGACATTGGATGAAATTCATGCATCTTGAGTTAGAATTGCCTTTTGAAGCTTCTGACTACCACATGCACTACAAGAAAATTATTAAATAGCAACTAAATTTAAAGACAAAAAATAATTAGTCACTATATTGATTAAATTAGATACTATTATAGAGACTAAAAAATTATTGGTATCTAAAGTGATTTCTATTATTAATAAAAATTTATAAAATGGTTTCTAAATTGACATCTGAATTAACTACTTAGGTTTTAACTACTAATACTTTAAATTTTAAATTAGTCTCTAAAAGACTAATAAAGACTAATTTATAATATAAAGTAGTGAGTAGCTAAAACCTTAGTAGCTAATGGTTAGATACCAATTTAGAAATTACTATATAATTTTTTATTAATAATAGAAACTACTTTAGATACCAATAATTTTTTTTAGTTTATAAAATGGTATCTAATTTAATCAATATAGTAACTAATTATTTTGGTCTCCAAAATTAGTTTCTATTTAATGATTTTCTTGTAGTGGTATCACTTTGAAAGTGCACAAGGGGATAGTTTGACTTTTTCACTTTACCTTTTTAGCTTTCAAAAGTCTTTTTGAGACTTACATGTGATTTCTCCAAGAGTCATCAATGTTTTTCATATAATCATTACATTCCTAGGAGTGAATGAGACAACAAAAATGAGTAAACTTTATTAATTAAGAGTTAACTTCACTAAATAAAGATTAACACCTATTAATCCTTGAAATTAAGGAGTGCACACTATATAAAGGAGTCTTCTCCATTTATAAACATGAATATATCTTGGAATTGAATGAAAGTCTCCTTTGTAGGTTTTGTAAGAGTTTCATTTTTCTCTTCTCTTGTTTTGGTTCTTATCTTCATAAGCTTTCACAAATGATGAATCATCTTGCACTTTTCTTTAGCTTTTGGATTAAAGGTAGCGTGTTCTTACTTCATTCTCTTCTCTCAATCCATTTTTTATTTTCTTTTGCAAAATATTCTTATTTTACAAAGTTCGTTTTTATGACTTTTCAGTAGCATACAAATTTAAATCATCAAGATTACATGCTTTTGCAAATTTCTTCTTCTCAAACACCTCTTGATTTGATAAAGATTCTCACCTTCACATCCCAACGCTTATCAAATGAAATCTCGCAACATAATTTTAAAAAGTTTTAAAACATAATTCAACACTCTCTTCTTTTGTTTTGATATGTTTTCACACTTGTGTTTTTCTATTTTTTTCTTATTTTTCTTGTAATGTTTGTTAAAAAGTTGATTATAGTGGATTATCTATGTTGGGGTGATTATACAACTCATCATCTCTAAATCGGTATCAAGAAACTTATCTTGAACAATTTTATCTAAAGACAAATTATTTTTTCAAAAAAGCATGTAAAGATCCAACAATATTTGAGTTACCGCTTCTAACAATAATCAAATCAACCTGATAATCAAAAGAATAAAAACAACTAAATAATAAAAGAAAATCAAGAAGTATAAATCTCGATCTAAAATCCTAATTTTAAATTTACAGGGAATAATCAACATAAAAAATTTAAAAAATAAAAGATAAAACACAACACAATTTCAAAGCTTATCTCTTGGCTATAATACTTATATATAATAAAAATGTTGGATGGATGTTATAATTATAATATGGATATATTTATGTTTTTCTAATCGGAATACATTAACAACTATATTATTTTTTATAGTACTTTAATATATATTTTTTTATATAATTTAGTTATTACATATATATATTAAAACTATCATAAAACATCAGATCAAAAGATATATACATAGGAGTGTCATCAAAAGCAAAATTTTCCTATTCAATCTCATGAAGAGCCATCCATACTATAATGTTAACTTAAATAGTGGCAATCTTAACCTTCGACACTGCTTCATGCTAATGAATTTGTATATATACATGCGGATTCCGACATGAAAGTACCACATTAATTTCAAACAATTTAATTATACTCTCTCTTCTTTTTTGTTTAGCAAAGGAAAAATGGGTGGTGTTGCTAAAGAAGGCCTCTTTACAAACCTCCCTTTCATTCTTGGTCTTTTCTCCGCATTCAGTTTTCGAACCTCATACCTTATTTTCTTCGAGAACAACCTTTTACGTCGCTTTTCTCTATATCTTGACACTCTTGCTTCTCTTCCACCGTCTGCCATTGCTGCATCACACCCAAATAATTCCCCACTACGATGCTCAAACTCCACTCCACACGTTCTCTGCTAATACATTACCATTAATAATGCAATGTTACTATAAACATTTTCAACTACTATATCATCAAATCACCTATGCTTATAAGATGCTTAACTTTCGAAACATCGTATCAAAAAGTACATTTACAGTAGTTGTTATATAGCTATAACGGTATAAAAAGTTCCCCAATAAAATTGTGTTAAAATGTTGAAAATATAATTTAAATAAGTATAATCAAAACTATGCCACATACTCTTGCTTTACCCAAGTTCCAAATGAATAAACAATATAAAAAAACAACTATAGAGAGGAGTGAAAAATGTGAAAATTGTATATTGAAATAAAATGCACCATATTATAACTATCATATGCTCTAAATTCGGAAACTCCTCTTAAATGTGTGTCTGTGTCAATATCCGACACTCTTATCGAACACTGACACTCATATGACACCTGTAAGATACGTATATGTATCCGTGTATCCTCGTATCAGAAATTCGTGTGTCCTAATCATAATCCGATTCAGATTGTGAATTCAATGAAAGTAATTAAAGTGAATGGATTCTGGTATCATACCATGCAATGAGGCCAGAACTGCGTGGTGCCCAAGTCTGGTTTATGAGAAGTAGTCCACAGGGATCTTTGGCTGGTCCAAGCAGTGATTACAGCTTCATAATCTAACCGCAACAATAAGATCTTCTTCTTCTTTCGCTGATCATCTTCTTTCACTACTTCTTGCCTCTTATCCAACCCAATAACCTTTTCCTTAACCTCTTCACATGTCAAAGAAAAATTCAGCTCATGCCCACAATCAAATCCCAATTCATACGCCTCCTCCTCCACCTTCATGTTCCCACCACCCACACAACACTCCCACGAAGCATGCTCCTCCACCTCATCGGTACCCACCAGCCCCAACTCTTCCATTCCCACACACTCACTCTCCAGTCCCTCCCTCAACAAACTCTCAACATCAGCACTGAACGCAATCTCAAACGCGCTTTCACATCCTAACAAATCAACTCTCCTCTCATCGCTCACGGATACCCCTTGCTCTGCCGAAGGAGTTGCGGGCACTCTATAAAGAACCTCATCCACGCTCTCTTCATGGGAGTTCGAATTTGTGTCTTCGGGTACCACATCGAAGGGATTCTTCAGAGCCTTATTACCGTTCTTCCCGTGACGTGGCGTTCGGGGTTTCTTGGTGAACCCTTTGTGCCACGATGGACCGTTACCCGTTCCAGAAAACGATTTCTTGTTGGCTTCGATGTGTGAAACGATTTTCAAGCGAACGCGGTGGTGTCTACGCGCTAACGGGTTCGCTGAGTGAACGGAAGAGTCGCAAGCTTGGCAGAGGAACGCGTCGTCGGCGGCACAGTACCAACGCGCTCGATTTCTTATGCAGCTGTCGCACGCTCGTGCCGTTTTGGCGCCGACAGCGTTTCCCTTGTTCTTAGTGGAAGACATGGCTGGTTAGAAGAACAAAATTGTGAGAGGGTGATCGAAACCTACGAATCGAATGAGGTGGGAAATGATTCCGAACAAAACAACGTTGGATTTGATTGGATTATTGGGAGTTGTGGAGTTTGTGAGGGTTGCTTACGCGGAAAAGGTGAAGGGTTGTTGGAGAAAATATGAAGAGAGTGGAACATAGAATAATAATGCAATGGTGATGATAGTGTAAGATGAATGATAGGGAGGGAAAGGGGTGGGTGTTTGTCAGCATGTCCTGCGAGCAGCACTTTCCCTGTAGGATAGGGACCCTCTATTTTGTTACTGTAATTTCTTTATTTATATATTTAGTGTTATTTAAGTTTTTTTTTATTTCTTTATATATATTTTATATTCAAATACCAATTTTTTTTAATTAGATTCTTTCATAACTATTATCACTATTACATGAAATTGTTAAATAAAAATTAATTTTTAATATAAAAATTAATTAATTAATATACCTACTAGATTAAATATTATATTAAATTTATAGCCAATTAAATATTACTTTAGATATTAATTAATTTTTTTAAAATTGATTTCTATTTAATAAAAAAATTTAGAGTGTGTATTTCATTTTTAAATGTATTATGTTTAAAGTATTTCTTATAAGAATATTTTTTTCTACGCTTAATATTATATATGCATATTATATACTATCAATTTTGAACTTTTACGATTGTAAAGTAATATTAACATATATATATATATATATATATATATATTACTAATGTTTAATCAAAGTTACAACAATAATAACTTTTCATATCTATAAATATAACAATATAACAAGGAGTAAAAAAATAAACTTGTTTGAGGTGTTAGTTTTTTATAATTTTACAAGAAAATTAAAAAAAAAACAAAAATTGTCAGAAAAGATTAAAAAAAAGACGTTAACTTTTTTTCTGACCGACATGTAATTTCTTTTTATATAAAAAGTTTTCAGATGATCTGTAGCTTAACATCTCATACACTTCAAGTAACAATAATCACCTACCATCATATAAAAAATATTATTAAAAGAAAGGATTAAACCAAAATTCATATCTTAATAAAAACGATACATAGGTAAACTATACATATTCATAAATAATTCTGAAAACAGACTTGGTAGAAGCCTATTATACTAATGAAATGATTCTCTATGAATAAATTCTAAATTAGTCAACTTATCAACACACGCATTTCCTTCACACAAAATATGAGTAACCCTAAACCTCATTTTTTCACAGTAATTAAGACAAGTATGTATTTTATTGATTACGAAGCATCCACGGAACATTAATCCTAACAGTAAATTAAGCACAAAGCAAGGCAGAATCACATTCAAGTTATACATTAGTAAGCCTCATCTTTTGAGCTTTTTCCAATAACATGTATAACTTTATAAAACTCACCAACTATAAGAGTCTGAGTCTCAAAAAACATAAAGAAAACATCAATAAATTTCTCCATACTCTCGTAGAAATACTAATACTAATGTGTGTCCACTTTAAAATTAACTCTCCGCGTCTTCCATACCTTATCCGTCTTCTATACCCTACCCATCTCTCATAGTTGTACCTTCCTTTTCCTCTATCTCAGTCACAAACCTTCCATGTGTTTTGACACTCAAACATTTTTAATGTTTTGTCAAGGTGCATGATTTTCTACTTCAAGGTTTGTCCAAATTACTTTTAAGTGGTTTCAGATCTCTCAAAACGTACAATATTTTTCAGTTAGTGAAACCCTACTTTCCAAATTATTTGTATTAGGCACTAACATGGGTTGCTAATGAAACCCTACTTTCCAAATTATTTGTGCCAACACTGATGTGGGTTGCTAAAGGCAAGCATTGCATTTAGTATATAGGTTATTGTTTGACTTCAGAAGTCACCAAAAGAGGTAAGATTTAGACTTTAAGAAAAATAATCGGTAAGATTTGCACCACACACTCATTCTAATTTAAAATTCATAAATTTTAGCTTTCAAAATAATATGTTTTCGCATTATATCATGTTATTTATAGGTTGAAGGGGACTTGAGATTTATTTATATGACTTAAACTTTGATTACTTTGAATAAAAAATAGATATTTAACTTCTAAATAGGAAAAAAAACCATATATTTAATTGTATTTTTTATGATTTTTTTTAGTTAAAGTTCATATATTTTGAATAAAATATTAAACTTTAAAATATTAACACAGTATTATCTTTCTTGATTTCAATTTTCAATGGAGTTGGTTTTATATATAAAAAAATAATACTATAATAATATTACTTAAAAGTATTTGCTAAAAATATTTTAATATCGTCTTATTGACGTTTTCATAAAAATAAATAATATATATATTATTTGGATTTGGTAAATAAAGTATTTTTCATTGAATATGAAGATATATAAAATAAAATTTTACGAATAAAGGTTAATTAATATTTAAAAACCACAATACTTTAGTAAGAGTATGTTTTTTCATATCTAAATACAATATCCTTTTTGTCTAATTAGATGTATTATAAAAACATGAATGTTGATAAGAAAATAATAAAAATATAAAACATGTAATTGAATTAATTGAAATTTATATACTGTATTAGAAGAACATTACAATGTATTAACTCAAATTTATTACGTACAGGTGAAGGGCAGTTTGAAAGGCAAATAAAATATTAGTGTAACTAAATTAATTATCCATATTATTTTGATAACCGTAAATGTAAATGAAAAGATATTGGAGATTCACGTTTAGAACCTTTCATTGTATATAAATGTGTGTAAACTTCAATCTCATGAGCCGATTTTATAGGGTTGAGTTAGGTTTAAAATCTACTTCGTAACATGATATCAGAGTGATTTCAAGTCTATTCTAATAAGTATTTATTGGTCTTATCAGACCACCCGATATTAGACCATTTAAGTGCAGGATTTTCATTTTGAAATTATCGTGTTTGGTATGGAAAGTGACAAGGAGACGAGACGAACTGAGGAAGTGAGCATTAATTTGAGCTGACAAGATCGTGCTGTCGGTGACGCTGCCATAGAAAGATGAAGCAGAAACGATATTGGGAAAAGAAAATGAATAGATACAGCGAAAAGGTTTTGGGACCACTTCAAATCAAATTCAGAACGTCTTATTCAAATTTCTACTATTAGAAAGAGGAAAACTTTCTGATCTCATCAAACCAAGCCCATGTGAAATCTCTTTCATCAAATATCCAACCTATCAGCTGCCACATATTTGGATCAAGTATATCAACTCCACCAATTGTAATCGGATAAGGAGTTCCTTGTGGACCCATACTACACCCAAAAACTATTTCCTTTTACTCTCATTCTCACAATTCCACCTATAAACAACTAAATTCATTCACAATTTTAGATATATCTATGGTTAGAAATCTCATGTCGACTAAAAATTAGATTCTTTTATAGTATATAAATGGGTGCAAACCTCACCTCAATGAGCCGATTTTATAGAGTTGAATTAGACTTAAAGTCCACTTTGTAATATGAATGTCAAGTTTGGTCTCTAAATCCTATACTTAATGACTAATTCGTATTGATGGATATTATAGAGAATAATATTATGAGACTCAAATTATGTTTAACTTGAAAGGTATTTAATAGAATGTTTGTTTTATATTTTTAAGATTTACAAAGACGCACTCATCTTGATATTATGTATGAAATTAATTTCTTTGGATTATCTAGTTGGGGAGGTTTATAGTTAATAAGAATTCAGACAGAGAATTGCACGAAATATAGAGATGGTGAAACATACAAAATAAAGATAAGGACTAATATTAGAGTAAATGACAAAACAAGAATAAGGAAAGAAACAACAAAAGAATAGAAAGACTCATAGAAGAAAATTGTCACTTGAAGATGAAGAGAACTTCTTCAAGATAAACTCAAAAACTAATCCTCACGTGTTTCCTAGAAGTTTGAGATAAGATCCAAAGTAAGTCATCACCTTAACATATATTAGACCATTGGACAATAAGACTCCTATGAATTATTGAAGAACAAAAAACTCAATATATATTATTTTCATCCTTTTAAGCCCAATGTTTCATACTGAAGAATAAAGGACAATCTTGAAAAAATTGATTCCAAAAGTAATGAAGGAATCTTGCTAGGTTATCCTGAAACTTTTAAAGAGTGTAAAGTCTACAACTCTAATACTAGAGTGGTTGAGGAGGCTATCCATGTGAGATTCGTGACTATATTCCTAATAAAAAATTATCAGAGCAGAAAAACTCTTCTTATTTTTATTTGCAGGAATTGAAGGAGGGTCAAACAGAATGCTTAGGTGATAAAAAAGAAGCATCAGACACTCCTTCCAGACCAACATGGAGGCATCTAACACTGGCAAAGAATCACCTAATATACACTATCATTGGTGACCCAACCAGAGGTCTCTCAACGAGGTCAAATGTGAGAAATCAAAACTGACTATGAACTCGCATATGGAACCCAAAGAACGTCAATGAAACTCTGAAAGATAGACGCTATGAAGCAGGAACTAGAATAGTTTCAGAAGAAACAATTATATTACAGTTCAGATTTCTGGACAAAATTTATAGTACCCATGATTTTGCCTCAATTCTAGAATTAATTTGAGAATCTACCATTCATGACATATCCGAGCAATAGAAATCGCTTACGAAGATGAGCAAATTGTCGTCGTAGGTTAATTTATCCACGAAATCAAGATTATGCCAAGTTTTTTAATTTCTCTTTCAATTCTTATGGAAATGAAACGACTTACTTCCAACTGAACGAACAAGCTTCAAATAACTAAAATTTAGACTGTAATTTATAGAAAAGGCCCAGAAAAGATATCACCATTTGTCAAAAATGGTTACATCTAATATCCCAATCAAGATTTTTCTCTTAAAGCATTTGAAAGAATTTGAATGGTGGAAGGTGTAGTCCGACAACAACCTCCTATTATTTTAGCTCCCAAATCACGCCACCTTGTCGCATTAAATCCGAAATCATCATCATTAAAAACCTTGGGTAGCTGTCGTTTAAAACAAATAGGAAAACACACTTGATTAAGATATAAAGCATAAAAAATAATGGATGAGTGTGAGGGTGTGCAAGAGAGAAATGGAGGGAGAGAACCCAGACTTACTTGCCATTTTTTGGCTTTACTATCCCATACCCCCCCACTATTGGGATAAACAATGATGGCTTTCTTCGTTAACTGAAAGGAATAAGATAAGATCATAAACTTTGATAGAGAACCACTAAAATTCATTGTCAGATTTAACAATTACCTGCTTAAATGTGCAAATGAGGCTTTCTATAAAATGGGGAGGTGCACAGTTTATGCCAACAGCATCTACTTTAATACTCTTATTTATTGCTTCAAGACAGTCCTTGAAACTCTCTCCTGAGGGAGCATTCTCACCATCTACAGTGGTAAAACAGATCCAAGATGGAATGTTGACACTTTCTTCTTCAAGCAATTCGACACAAGCCTACAGTAGGAAGAATTGATAATGAATACCTCAAAAGTCTTCTATATTGAAGAAGATAGAATTGAAAAAATAAGTAAAAACTAAAACAATAGATTGATCGTTAAAAAATATTAGAAATAGAGCATTACCAATCATAGAAAATGATTTATAACATAAAACGTTTAGCCTACATTTCGTATAGAGTTCTTAATATACAGCTCAGAAAAACAAAAGACAAAATAAAAATACAAATCTTGATGATGGAAACAGGGTGCCCATATAGCTACAAAAACATGATGACTTCTGTTTCAGGCAAGATGATGACTATCAGGTCATCAGATAGTGAAGACACAACTTTCCTTCTGTATATATATGAGGAATTGGTGCAGGCATTACATACGATAGTGATAGGTTGTATACATTTTCTAAGAATAACACAATTAAAATAGCGATCCTTAAATATGTCTCTTCTTTATGTATTCTACTATGAAAATAACTTCAAAACAGTGAGATATCCATACTCTTACAGATCAAGGAATTCGTTTTCTAATAGAGCTTTTATAAAAAAAAATAAAAAATTCTAAGAGAGCTCAATGATCTCTTAGTTGATTGATTCATTTATATAGATTCTTACATCAGTAGAAAACCATAAAAGATATGATGAGTTCATGAATAGAGAAGAAGAAAATGAGCAAGAACATACTCAACTACTGCAACAATTACAAGGAGCATGACAAGACAAGACGTTCTTGCTCAACAAAATATTGCTTTCTCTCTATTGTGTTTCTTCAACTTGCTAATGGTAGAATTTTAACTCTTATTGTTATAGGTAGAAATCGTAAAAATAGTATTAGGATGATGGACTTCTTCAAAGACTAAACACATCATAGAAGGGTGACAAGTTTAATACAAGATGTGCAAGAAACAACAAGTCAAAGCCAAATTTGGAGCTATTGAATCCTGGTCAAGGAGACATGAACAAAAAAGGCAACAAAAGCATGACAAAGGAAGCATGAGAAACATGATCAAGCAAGGAAAACATCTCCAACAAATCCCGCAAAATGAAAATTTTATATGATTTTATTTTTTAAATTTGGACTTTGAATTTTCCCTCCATTTACTAGTTGAATTCTCGGCCTAGAAGAAGCCGCATTTACATTTATTAATTAGGCATTTACCATTTCATTTAGAAGAGAAATTTCGGATTGCTTGGCTATAATAAGCATCACTTGCATTTGTAAGTTTACGTTGGAATATATGAAATTTTGAGATTTTTTAGGAAACTCTTGTGAGTGATCATCAACTTTGGATCTTCTCCTAAACTCTCAAGTGACAAATCTTCATTGAGTTTATCATGAAGATGAAGGTTCCTCCATCTTCAAGTGGTGTTCTTCTTCCATTCCTATAAGTTTTTCCATCTTTTGCTTCGTTGTTTTTGATTCATATTGTCTAGTTTAGTTGTTCTAATTTCTACAATTTTTTGCCGACTATGTCTTCTTTCATATCTTGTTTATCTTGGTGTTGTGTGTTTAATCATTTTTCATCTCTTGGAATCAAACCTTCACACTTGCGTAATCCTCTTGGATTAAATTCATGAGGTAAACTTCCTAGAGTTTTCATTCATATCTTGTTTGTGTTAAAAATTTAACACAAGATCTATAACAAGTACTTAATTCAAGTTAAATACAACTTGAGCCTTATCATATAATGATCTAGACATAGGTTTCAGATAGGTAACACAAAAGATGAGTTAACCTATTCTAACAAACAACTAATCCTTTCATATAAGTTGAACAACCCTGACAAATAAACAAAATAGTAGGACTGCCATGGGGTTGGGAAAACAAAAATGTCACGAGAAGTGTGAGAGAAATGGATAAATAACTCAATTGAAGAATTCTAGTTTTCTGCTATTCCTAATATTTATACCTGGTCCAAGAAAGATATAGGCTGAGTAGGTTTTCAGTAATTCTAGTTCAAGAAATACAGCAAGGCAGACGTACTTGTCTATGAACATGTCTATTGGCAAAGGAAAAAGAAAAGGACCTGAGCTTCGAGTTTGTTTGGAATGGTCTCAAAAGCCAGCAAATCTGGACCAGCTTCAACAAGAACTTGCAATCTGCGGCGATGAAAATCTTTCAACTTCTTTAAATCCACATCTGGTCCATAGCAGCCGCTACAAGAAGATATTGATATGAATAAATTCCATAAACATACAGAAAATATACAAATTAATTCCTCTGCAGGACAAAAAGGATCCAGACCGTCAAATTTGGAGGAGTGAACAAGCACCTGTATTCTGAACCATTAGCAAGGTAAGCTCCATAGCTTCCAATGGAGGCTGCAACCAAAGCTCTTCTATATTTATTCCCGGGATTTCTTTTAGCTGAACTCCAGAAAGTATCACGGGCTTCAACTGCCAATTTGACACTCCTCTCTAAGAGTGATTCCCCTTCTTCAATCGATAGCCCCTTGGACGCAAATCCAGGAAGTGTAGCCTATAATTATAGAATTATCTATAAGAAAACAATTGGCAAACATTTCAAGGGAATAACATGCACGAAGTATGAAGAGCCAAAGGCTGAGAGGTTTTCTATTCCCAACGTTATGATTTCACCCTTGGTGTAGAGAACTAAAATAGAATGTCATGTCATGTCATCTTTGGAAACCGAAAGAAATGAATGTTAAAAACCACAAGCAAATGTTTCATATCTCTTGTTAATTGGCAGAATAGAAGATATTCATGTAACTCTCATGTTCATTCAAAATTGTCTAAAGTTCATTCAAATTCATCTATCCATCTCAGAGATCCGTTTATTGAAACAGAAATCTCCTTTTACTCATGACTTTTCTATTTTTATATTGTGTATAAAAGCATAGAATCATAGTACACTCCTAGCACTAGATTACATAACAAGAACAAGTGAATGACAAGGACAAACCATTTGGAAGTAAACCTTTGCCACCACCCAGTTTTATCCTGTGTCAAGACAAAAAATAACAGAATAAAATATTATAGTTTTAATTACTATAAAAACATTTTTTTTGTAATTTATTTCTTTATTCCACAATTTTTTTCTCTCTTTTTTACTTTTATCCATCGAACAACCCATCTATTCCACTTTACTTCTATTCTTCCAAATTATTTTCTTTCTTTCTTATCTCTTTTACTTCTAGTCCACAGAAAAACATAAAGGATGCAAAAAAATAAACAGATTTCCATAAAGTTTAAAAAACTAATCCAAGGAAGGGGAAAACATAACCAAAAATTCCCAAGGGAGTGTTGAAAATGACAAACTTCACCTGGTATGATGATGTAACTAATATATCAGCACCAGCCTCCAAGTATTCCAAATGAACCTAAAAGAAATAAATGCGAAATGAAATCCAATAAAAATCATCACCATCAGACTTATGATGAATGTGCAACAAACCAAAGGTGAAAAGAAAAGAAAACCAAAAAAAAAACCTGCTTGATAAGGTTTGGGTCTTTGATCAAATAGATAGCACTCCAGAGAGAATCGTTGATGGAGGCTCCATGCTTTTCGAGCTGCGTGGCGAATCCCCCATCGGTGATGGCGCAGCCTCCCGCATTCTCTATCAGATGATGCAACATTTGCCTTTTCTCGCTCTTCATGCTACGGGCTTTTCCTTACAACGACGACGTTCCGAGTGGCCAGCACGTTCGTTGCCTGCATATAAGGACTGGGCATTATTAATGCGGAAGAAGCATGGGGTTTGGGTTATTGCTATGGATTTTTCTAATTTGTATGAAATCGAATTCTAATTTTTGCATAAAAATTACCATTATTAATTACTTGAAAATACATCTTCCATTTTTTATTGTGATAACAAATTTTTTTATAATGAGTATTAAAATATTAAAACATAATATTAAATTATAAAAAAATTATAAAAGGTAATCATAGGAATAAAGAATTTTTTTCATTTTAGTGTGAGTGATTTTTATGTGATGTACATGATTTTTTTATTGTAGTCGTTTAAATTTAAAAGAAAAATATTTATTAAAAATTATATATACAAAAACAGTAATTTAAAAAATTCCTTAATTAATATTATAAATAATGATATAAAAAAATAATACAATTTAAAAGATATGTATAATTTTGTAATAGTAATAATAATAATGAGTTTTTCATACATTAAAGAGTTTTTCAAATATCCAATTTTATTTTGTATTAATTTGGAAACTATTTCAAAATACATTTACGAATTATATAAGATATAAGATAGTAGAAAACAACACTTTGTCATGTTGTTGTCTAGTTTGGGCAATGAACAACACAAAATGATAAAAAAAAATTGAAAAGGGCGTATCTCTTCCTAACAAAACTTTTATGAAAATAACAAAGGGCATTATTTCTTTACTATTTCCTTTAAATACAATTATCTCACATTTCTTTGATGTTTATTGTAGGTTGGTATTTGATCACGTAGGACAACAGTTAATCAAATAAATAAACTATGTTGTCATTGAACATCATTTAGATTTGAGGACAAATCCTTTCTAAGAAGGAGAGAATTATGAAAACCATCCAACCTCGAAACTTTCTGCTAAGAAGATAGACGAAGATCGAGACTTACTGAAGAGCTTGAAAGTCTTTTTCTTCTTCTTAGCCTTGTAAAAATTGTAGAGAGTAGTTAGGAAGTTTTGGACCTTGTATTTTGGGCCAAAGTAGAGAAGGATGTAAATAGAAAAGAAAGTAGAGTGTAAAATAGTAAAAGAGGGGTGCAAATAGAAATGTAAGCAAAGAAGGCATGAGGCTCCACATGTCTTCTTCTCAATGGAAAGGATTTGCAAATAAGGTGGTGACACTTGTCACACTCTCATTTAAGAGGTTTTGAGAGACTTTCTCCTATAAATAGGAGTCTTTTGTACATGATTTTTAACTTTGATTTGAGTGATGAAATGTTATCCAATTGAGACACTTTTACTTGTTCAAAGTTCTCTCTATAGTTGTCTTCTTCCGAGACAATTTTCTAGATTCTCTCTATAGTTCTCTCTATAGTTGTTCAACATTACTTTCTCCTAGTAATGTTGGCTCAACCTCACTCTATAAACTAAGTGTTGGCCTAACCTCACTTAGATTCATCGTCATAATTCTCATCTCTTCTAAATTTCTACAATTCTTCATGCTTCCGCAATAATGTTCATCATCCGTAGAAGATATTCAAATCAAAACAATGAAAAAGAAGATTTACAAATGAAAATGCAAGCTAGAATTGCATAAAGAGATGTAGAATAGTTGTGTTAGTGAAGACTCTTGAGTGGGTTGCTTAAGGAGACTAGACGTAGTCTTACTTGTTGGGTGAACCAATATAAATTTGTATCTTCTTCTCTCTGCTCTGTACTTTTTAGAGACTGTTTTTGTATGTTTCTTATTTTGCAAATTGAGTTCAGGCATCATTCAACCCCCCTTCTAGAGCCAATTGCACCATCAGTGACATTTAGTACAATCTTTCCAAATGCAAATCTTGTGGAGTTAGCTTGCAAAGGCATCAAGAGTTTCACCCTTCATTTGGATGAGGATGCAACTCATGAATATGAAAGTGTTGTTCCACCTTCTCCTTACAACTCAAACTTTCCTTCTCCTCCTCCATGTGCACATAATGCATGGGTGACTATTTTACGACAAATATACCATGTCAGAAGTAATAATTTGTCCCCAATGACGAATATCGAACCCACAAGGAACAATTGAATTCTCAAGTATAAGATTCACTAAATAGAAAACAATAAGTAAAAGTTTGTCGGATGATTGTTATGTATGAGATTGCAAGAATGTAAATAAAGCAAGTAAAGAGTTATTGATTCAATTGGAAAAATTGGGATTGGGGTTCATCCTTCTCACTCTTTTGTATTTTGAAAAGCATAATAATATTTTATCTTTGATTGATATTGATGCCCATATAAAATTCATTTATATCAATTTCTCGCATATAAAATTATTAAGATAGTCTCCTAAATATTCATTCCTCGCATATCGTTACAAGCAGATGTTGATAGCAATTAGCATTTCAAATATATTCCTAACATTCAAATATGTTAGGCATTATCATTTAGGTCAAAAGCTTAGAAGTACTTTTCAGTCAAATCTAAGGATCAAAATCATCATAAAACAAGCGTTAAGAATAAAATGACAATATCAATCATCAATCAAGAACAAAATATTATGTTTAAATATCACCTCAATTCATAAGAGTTTGAACAAATTATTCCAATCCCAAAGGGTAGAATTAGTCACTCATGTTGGTCATTACAAACATGGAAAACAAGAAAAGAAGATTCAGGATGTTTATCCTTGACGGCTGCCACCTCTAGGGTTTTCTATCTAGTTATATTCTTCCAACCATGTTTAGGATTGTGTCTCACGTCTCATATTTAACCTAGTTGGTCTTGGGCTAAGTGACTTCTTGCCTAGGCGTGATTAGGCTCGCTTGGGTGAGTTGGATGAGAAAAATCCCAACCTCTCTAGAGTGATCTCGCCTGGGCGTGATTGAGCTCACTTGGACTAGTTCCTTTGGAGTGATCTGGCTAAGGCGATTTTTTGAGCGATTTTTTAGCGTTCCAGCTTTCCCTTTTCATCTTGTATATTCTCCTTTAGTCCAATCATCTCCATTTGCTCCTAAAATCCTGAAATTAACACAAATTTGGGAATAAATCGTTCTTATTCATTTTATAATCACAAAATATGTAAAAAAGGTTTAAATTCATAAAATAGGGGTTAAATTATAGTTATTTTATCAATAAACATCCATAAGTGTTTGTCTTTTAATATGAAATATTACTAAAATATGATACTTATCATGCACCAAATTGATTCCTGGTCGCACGGCTTTGCCAACAATTGTAGACGTATGGGAGCTAGATGAAATTCTCAACAATGATATTTTGTTTGGTGTTGTAGTGAGTCTGATAGAGATTATTGTTGTAGGTGTTAAGATTGACTTACTCCTTCCTTGGATTCGTGAGTCGAAACCGACCTACACTCAACTTACCTATGAATTAGATCCTGTCCATCTAGAAGATAATGAAGATATTGAAGATTGGAAGAGTCAAGTTGACATTTTTTAGCTTCAAATGATGCTCAACATGTTTATTCAAAAACCACATAGACTCTAAAATGTCATCAAGTTATACCAACATGCAGGAAACATCTTTTCTTTCTTATTTGTCCATCTGAGAATAACAAGAAGACTAAGTTCTTCATGTTGAGACCCTATACGATCTATGTAGACAATATATTAAGCTCCTAAACGGTCTGATAAACACTAGATGATCTATGATTTCATGTCTTTATGCTTTGATGATAACAAAAATTGTTTGAATGACTTATATATTAAAAGATTTAAACGATGTTTTTACTTGCAATATTCATTATATGGCCTGAGCATATATAACATATATTCATTAGACGGCCTGATAAGCTTTGTTAAGTGCTTAACAGAATTCAAAACTAAATGTATTACTTGGTTCTAACAATGATTTGTATAGTTGCAATATAGAGTAAACTCTTTGAGCATCTAAAAATTTTGTTCATGCTAGACGATCTAACTACCGTGTTGAATGAATAACAAATTTTTATTACAATTATTAAACAAAATCTAATGAATTCATATATCTATTAAAAATATGTTCAATCAAAGAGATTTATATCCAAAAATGAAAAGATTTGAATCTATCACTACAAGAAAATCATGAAATAAAAACTAATTTTTAGTGACAAAAAATAATTAGTTGCTATAGTGACTAAATTAAAGACCATTTTAGAGACTAAATTTTTTATTTATTTCTAAATTAGTTTCTATTATTGTTAAATGGTTTCTAAATTGATATCTAATTAGCAACCAAGGTTTTTGCTACAAAATTTAAAAACTAAATAATTGGTAGTTAAAACCTTGGTTGCTAATTAGATACCAATTTAGAAACCATTTAACAATAATAGAAATTAATTTATAAACCAATTTTTTTTTTAGTTTCTAAAATGGTTTATAATTTAGTTACTATAACAATAATTATTTTTGTCTCTAAAATTGGTTTGTATTTCATGTTTTTATCTTTGTGTATGTAATGACTTTATTCTTCCGTGTTTTTCGTATATCTTTAAAATTCATCTTTCCTAAACATATTTGTTCAAATAAATCTTGCGAATATCTTGTTTAATATAATGTGAATATCTCGCAGTCTTCTTTAAACAAAAATAATTTGAATAAATTGAAAATCTCAAGTACCCTATTTTGGTATCACACATTATTTAGAATGAAACGATTTTTTTATTATGTTTTGCTTTGTTTTTTCTAACTCATATTGCAAATAATTTCAAATTAGTTTCTTAAATATTTCGAAGCAAATTTTTGTTGGAAGATTACAAATCCATGTTTTCTGTTTTGAGCCTCTCTAGCTCAAAAAAGATGAAGATAAAAGATACTACAATATCCAAACTTAACCAATTCATCCAAGTGCATATATAAGGAGATTGAATGTGGAGAACAAAAAAAAGGACAAGCCAAGCAATAAAAAGATATATTGTGGTTTTTCTGAAAAATATTGAGAGTTGTAGTGAGTGTCTACTCTAGTCTTTAGAGCATTTAGTCTTCTGGTTTGAGTGTGAAACCTTTGTAATTTTCCAATTTGTTAAGTTATACCCGTGTGAGTTTTATTTGTTTTGAGATTATTTCTTGTTTCTTTTGAGAGTTCTTATTCTTAGGGAGAGATTAAGAAGGTGTAACCTAAAGATGTATAGATACTCGTTATAATCTAGAGATGTATAATACTCGTATAACTAGTTGGTTAGTGAAAACTCTTTAGCAATTGTTTAAAGGGATTGAAACGTAATCCATATTTAGGTGAATCAGGATAAATTCCTTATGTTGATATCTTGATGTTTATACTTTAATTCTTAAAGTTAAGACGATTGGTTAAACATTCTTACGATCTACAAGACAACCTAATTATTTTATCTTAAGCCAAGTGCACCTACACTTCATATTAATGGATCGTCCCTAAACATGCCAGCCTTTCTAGATGTATAAAGTAGAAAAGGTTCTTCGAGCTGATAAATATAAAACCTGAAATCTTGCAAGAGACCCCTTCATCAAACCCTCACATCTGAAATTGGCAACTCTAACGGGAAAATTCATGAGAAGTTGTTGTTGCATGACTTGCATCTGTTAATCAGATTTAAGTCATCGCTTACTCACACAAGTGGTCTCTGACCAAAAGAGCTGTCGTGTTCTTATGTGCTTCCACGTTTTCCCATTGTGGACCTGATGTTGTCTCTTTCCCAAGCCAACTCAAGTATAGTTAGTGAGATGAACTTCTATGCCTCTTATAATGACTTTGATTTTTCTGTAGTCTTGCTTACATTTTGGCTTCTTTGGATATTATTGGTGCTCTTCATGAACCAACTCTTCAAGCACGTTATGAAGCCCTAGGTGAAAGGTATTGATTGCGTCCTTCATAGGTCTTGGACCAAAACCTCTCTTGCCTACTTCGTCTTCCATGCCTATGTTATTATCATTTGATAATGAAGAAATGAGGTTAAAAATGGAGTTATATGAAGATGTTTTTTCGTAGGTTTTGCTTGAACATGTTCTTTTAAAGGACACCCATGATTGTGTTCTTGCCTTTAACCTCAAGAGTTCCATTACCTTTCGTCGCACTCTTGTCCCAAAGCCAAGATCCTTTAACATGCCAACAAGACAAGGACAGAAACATCAAAATCAGAGCGTGAAGGTGCTTGTAGATCGTGGCTTGATCATGGGCAATTCCAAGGAACATTTGGTCCTTCGTGTCGCTTTCTAAGGGCCCACTTAATTAACCCACTTAGATTAATTTGGTCAAAATAGAACTCAAATCAAGAATAATAGAACACAAATAACAGGTTGTTTTATTATTTTTTAAAATTTTCATTTAGAACTTAAATATATTTTTAATTTCTTAAATTTTGATTACAATTTTTTTAAAATATTATAGTTTTTTTTATTCAAACATTTCCCATTTAAACACTGTCAAGATTAATATTTTGAAAGAGAAATAAATATGCAATTTGATAATTTTTTAAGGTAACATAATAATAAAAATTTTGGGTGGTCTAATAGGAATTCGTGACTTAGGAGTCTGAATGCATTTAATTAGGAAAGAATATATATATTTTGATATCATCTTAATAAATACGTTTATACCTAATCCAATCGCTTAAAATTGACCTAGAGGTTGATGTTTATGGTATATTTTGTGATATGGTCTTTATTTAATTAGGGATTTCCAATAAACATATTAAAATAAATATTTTGAAAGAAAATAAAGATATAATTTAATAAATTTTGAAAATAATAATATAAAATTAAAATAAATTATTATGTATAGTGTTCTATAATTAATTAGTTGCATGAACACAATTTTCAATAGTATCTTGGATAAAGAGATTAAAATAAGTCTTTTTTTTTAAGTTTAGGAACTAAAAAGTTTGAATTTAGAAGACCGTAAATAAATTTATTTCAAATTTAAGAAAATAAAATAATATATTTTATCTTCTTTTTTTTCTTAAACATGAGTTTATTTTTATGAACGATAAACTAAAAAAATTATAGTTCAAGTAGTTGAGTAAATTGTATGAATTTGTGTTAAATTTTTTACATTTATTCAATTCCTATTTATCAGTGACAGATTTGTCTTGATCGAGAGAAAAAGTTGTATCAAGAACGGGTAAATGAAGTAAGTGGAATTCCGTTAAGCCAAACACGAGCATCCGTTTTCAACAAATAGATTCTATATTAATAACAATTTTGTTTTGTTTTGAAAAGGAACTAATAACTTCAAGTCCAGATAATCTATTTGTTTCAGACACAATATTTTCATAATCACAAAATATAAATTTTAATTTTATCAAATTAAATTATTTTTAAGACATACATTTAATCATTTCTAATTTTTTAATATTTTTTATTTTTTATTTTTTTACGTGAGAATATCTGATTATCATTTTAAACGGTTTAATCATATAACACCTTAATTTATTAGTAACTTTAATTTTTTGTTTTTTTTCTTAACTTTGTTTTATTTAAGGAATTTTTTTATTACATAATTTTTTATTTTCTCTTTCAATGTTCAACTCATATGACTGTCAGAGTAAAATCCTTTTCATCATATTTATTTTAATTAAGTGTTATTAAATAAAAAGTGTAAAGCATGAATATGCTTTGACTATAGGATGCAAGTTTTATAGAAGACCGATAATGTAAGACACAATGTGTTTTGTTTGAAAGACGATACAACACATGTCTTCTATTTGCTTTGTTTGATAAGTGAAGTCCTAGTAAGATATTATGTATGCACACTCTATTTTAAGCTAAAGTTGTATCTAACAAAAATCCTTGTGAGCTTATTCTATGTTGTAAAAAATATCTCATCTTTAGAAATGTAAGTTGAGTTCAAGAGAATGGGGGATGAATTGAATTTTTTCCTTTAAATATGGACTAGAATGAAATTTTTAAGAAAATCAACTCATTAGAATATAGAACAATCAATTGAAGATGTTGTTAACTAGTAGAAATCAGAAATTTTAATCAGTTAATTTTTTTTCAGGTCACATAATTAGTCAATTGCATTTCTGAACACACAGGAAACACTTAAAATCTCATTACAAAAATATAAAAAGAGAGAAAAAGAGAATCACACATTGATTCACTCTTCCTCAAGAGCTACATCCAGTTTTCCAGCCACACCAATTGAGAAAACACTATATCAAAGAATCTTTAGAAACAATACTCACAATACAATCACTCTTGAACCCTACAAGAATGACCTATATCGTAAGCAACACCTTGCTGCTTTAAAGAAATCATAAACTATATCTAATTTCTATGCAATAACCTTAGAAACGAAAGAATCAAGAAACAACTACACCTGTATTATAGCATAAACAATCAAATTTTGGAAATTCAAGAATAACTTCTTCAATCAAGATATGTAATCTAAGAATGCTACTAGAATTAAAAGTATTTATTTAAAGTACTAGTGCTATAAAATAAATCACTCAGCTTTCTCTTGAAAATTGTAAGAATTTACCTTGGAAATATTTTTCAAAATATATTTTTATAAAGCTCACAGAAAATCACATTTTCAACTATTTTGTCATTTTTAATAGATTAAACAATCGATTCAACCAATTAATTCACATAAAGTGAAAATAGTAGATTAATTCGAATTTTTAATATGTTAAGAATATAACGCATAACAACATCCTAACATCCAAGAGATTTCAATTTGTTAAATAACATATTTTAACATATTAAACATCTTTTCATAACTTTTTCATAACTTTTTGAGGTTTTAATTAATTTTAACAAATCAAAATATAATTTCAATCCATTGAAATTTCCTTAATACCAACATTAGGTTTCAGACAGTTTAAAATATTTTAAAAACTTTGTTCTTGGATAAGAAAAAAACATACAAACCAATTACATCGAAATCAAATCAATACATGTTAAACACAACCTTAGTCTTCAATCCTTTATTTTTATTAAACTTGATGTTACATAGATTTTTTTTTAGTTAAGTCTTACATATGAATTATATGAATTAAATGAATCATGTGGTCTATATAACTACTAGACCATCTACTATAAGAGAGATTAGATAATCTAATATATTTTGACTTAAAATTTAAGATTTAAAGACCCAACTAAATTTAATTAAATGAATTTTGTATAAAGTAATGAATTTATTCATAATTATAATATAAAAAAAACTATCATTAAAAATTTTAAATGTGAGCTTTTTAAATCTTTACGAGATTCTACTGAGTTACTCAGATATTCGAATTTGTGAGTCCCTTTCTTATTCATTATCTTTCTGGGTCTACCTCTGTGAAAGAAAAGTTAGAGGTTTTTGTTATGGCATTTGCTTTACTTGGTGTAATTTGGACATTGAATTTGGTGAATTTCAAAGGAAGTGGGTGGTTTTTTATTGAATCTATTAGCTGATATTTTCACGTGAATTGAATAAGCTTTTGTCGTTTCATGGCCACTGTTTGGTTTGTACGTGGGTGAGCTTTGTTCACATTAGGTGTACGTTGCACTCTTGTGGAGCATTGGTTTTTACTTTTGCATTTAATGCTTTTGCTTTATATATGTATACTATTCAAATACTTTTCTATTAATTAAAGGTGGTGCCTATTTTATATATATTTTAGATATTTGTATAATTACATGTATAATCTTGTATTTAATATTTCATAAATAGAATCGCAAATATAAGTATAGTGTTTGAGTATATGTATGATGATATATATCTTTTCATATTCAATTAGTTATTCAATATTTTATAAATTATTACTTTTAAAATAAAATTCATGAAATAATTTATAATATTGATGAATAATTTACACTTTTGTGTTATTGTATGATTTGTAAGACTATTACGCATAGTCGTTATTACTATCTTATATTTTAACTAGTGAGAATCATGAAAAATGCAAAAATCTTAAAAATATTAAGATTTCAAAATTAAAAATATCAACACACAAAGAAACACTTTTTTCGAAAAAACTACGTAATCCTTGTAAATGGAAATACATAAGAACAAGTCAATCCTTGTCGGATTTAAATAAAAAATTTAAAAAAATACTTTTCTTTTATATGTGTATTTTTTTTAAGAAAAATAAACATTTTAAAAAACTATATTTGATTTGCACATTTAATTAAAAGTAATTGTTTTTAGACGGATGTCATAGGATGATAACACCTTCTCTACACAACCGAATCCTAGACCCAAATCTGAGAGTTTTGTTTCTTTTAAATGTTTTTTCGTAGTTTTTCTTGATAAAATACGGTGGTGTCTCCTCTATTCTTTTTGAAAGATTTTTTTTGCCCGTCATGACGACAACATCCAGAGACACTGTTCTAAATGCATAACTTATTTACAAGCTAAGTCTAAACCCCTTCTTATAGCTAGTGCCCTTTGGGAACATGGTCTCCCAATATTATTCTATCTTTGTGGTATTTGATTGATAGTTGCCGCTTAGCAGTCAAATTAAAAAGATTCCAGCGTAGTCTGTCTAACATAGTGATAGACTACCTAACATTAGAGAGATGATAGTATAAAAGTGGTTAGATGACCCCAAGTCATCTCCCAATGAATCTGATAGCGAGTCCAATGAAAATAATTCAAAACCTATCTGCAAGCAATGAAAATTAACAATAACAGTACAGGAAAGGTGGTTGTGATTGTTAAGAAGGAAAATATAAAAGATGATTGGCGGGATGGGCTTCTGGGCTTAAGGTGAATTTTTTAAAAAGCAGTATTGGCGGAATGGGGTTGGATCAATGTTCGCTTCAGCATTTTGCAGCTACTCTTAACTGTAAGGTGATGGTAACTTCTTTTATCTATTTAGGGTTACCAGTAGGAGGATGCCATAAGCGCAGTGTTTTCTGGAACGGGGTGTTAGAGAGAGTTCAGGGCAAGCTTTCGAGGTGGAAAGGCAGGTGTTTGTCGATGGCTGGGAGGTTCTGTTTGATTAAGTCAGTTCTCTCCTCAATTCCGTTATTCTTTATGTCCCTATTCAAACTGCCATCTGGGGTGGCTGACAAGTTAGTTCGGATCCAAAGAAATTTCCTTTGGGGGTGGGGTTCTGACAGAAGGAAGATTGCTTGGGCCTCTTGGAATAAGGTTTGCGAGCCTCGGGACTACGGGGGTCTTGGAATCATTGACTTAAAGACTTTTAACCTGGCCCTGCTAGGCAAGTGGATTTGGAGGTGGGGGTCGGCCAAGGGAGGTTTGTGGAAAGAGATTCTTGACTCTAAATATGGTGGATGGAGGAATTTGAGAGCGGAAGGTAAACCCTGTAGGGGTTCTCTTTAGTGGAGAGACTTGAAGGAGGTTTGGGCCTCGGTGGGCTGGGGCAGAAGTTTTGAAGATGGGGTTGAGTGGAAAGTTGTTGATGGAGGAAATATTTCATTCTGGGAGGACATCTGGTTGAATTGTGGTGCTCTGAAGGGAATGTTTCCGAGATTATATTCGCTTAGCACGGCTAAAGCTGCTAAGGTGGCCGAGTTCGGGAACTGGTTTAATGGTGTTTGGATTTGGCATTTGTGCTGGCGTAGATCCCTCTTTGACTGGGAGAAGTTGTTGGAGGAGCAGTTGAGTCAGTTGCTGCAAGGGGTGAAGATGGATGTGGGAGGGGTGGATAGCTGGGTCTGGAAGGCTGAGAGGTCTCAAAGTTTTACTGTTAACTCAGCTTATAGCAAGGTAAGGAGGGTTAGTGATGGGGAGTCCTCTCCGACCTACTGTAGGTTGTGGAGGTGTAAAGCTTTGCCTTCTGCTGTATTCTTGGCCTGGAGAGTTTTGGAAAATAGGATTGCAACTAGGGTTAATTTGGTAAGACGCGGGATAATGGTTGAAAACCCTGTATGTTGCTTGTGTGGAAAGGTCGATGAGTCGTCGAGTCATTTGTTCGCCGTTTGTGACTTTGCTTGGAGGGTCTGGTGCCTTTGCTTTGAGTGGCTTGGAGTGTCGTTCATAATCCATTTGGATCCAATGCAAAATTTCATTCAATTCAGGTTGTGAGTGAAATTTGGAAGCATAGGAACTCGGTCGTCTTTAATGGAGGAGTGGCGGATGTGTTAGAAGTTTTTGCCTCAGCACAAGTAAAGGTGTGGTCTTGGATTGCTGCAAAGCTAGTTAGCGCTTGGTTTGGTTGGTCTTTTGACCGGCGGTTTTGGGTGTCGAGTTAGGAGTTAAATTGTATGTGTGTTTGTAAAAGGGTTGGACCACCCCTGAAGTGGTTCTCATTTATTATTTTTTATTGCTGATAAAAAAAAAAAAAGGAAGTGTCTCATGGCCTCCCACCTTTGAGGGGAATAAAACACCAAATTGACTTAGTCCTAAAGAAATTAGAAACCTTATCCAATTTCTATAAACAAATTTTAGAAATTAGAGAATTAAAGAACAATTGCACCTTAAATACAAAAGATACAAATAGGTTCTGAAAATTCAAGAAAACTTTCTACAATCAAGGAAAGTAATCAAAGAATGCTCCAAGAATAAAAATAATTCATTCAATGTAAATTGTGGTCTCAAAAATCAATTTTCTCTCTTTCCAAAAATATAAAAGCTTCTCTACATAAAGGTTTTCAAAATACAATTAATTCAAATACCTAATCTGTTAAAAACATAACATATAACAACATCCTTAAAATAAAGAGATTTCAACCTATGAAATAACAAATTTTAATAGATTAAACATCTCTACATAACTTTTTGAGATTTTAAGTAATTTTAATAAATTTAAATAGAATTTTAATCCATTGAAGCTTCCTTAATACCAACACTAAATTCTGAACAGTTAAAAAAATATTTCAAAACATGATTCTTGAATTTTCATAGATTATTTACCTTGAGAAACAAAAACAAACAAATATAAAATCACAAAAACACATATAAATACATTTTCAAACGATTAATCGTCATTCTTCAAGTGAGGAATTAATCAAATACAAGTTTCAACTTTATCTATCTCTACTCATCCATTTGTCATTGACTTTAGAAAAACTCATTTAAGTAGAGTGTCATTACTGAAAGAATATTCTCTGTTTTATTCAATCTGCCTTTCAATCTATAACAATGATACATATATATAACCATAGCATTAGAACCGTACAGAACCGTACAGATTCTTTTCCTAACATAACATTTGTAATTAAGTCTAATTATAGACCCATTAATAGTGATTATATTCCTATAATTAAGTCTAATTATAGACTCATTAATAGTGATTATATTCCTGTAATTAAGTCTAATTAAGTCTAATAATGATTTTGTCCGGTAATATCCCCCTCAAGTTGGAGCATGTAAGTCTTGAATGCCCAACTTGACCAAGATGGCTCCAAACTTTTTAGCACCGAGAGCTTTGTGAAAAAGTCAGCTAGTTGTGTATGTGTGGGCACATAGGATGGAAGAAGGCGCTTGTGAATGATTTCATCTCGAACAAAGTGGCAGTCAACTTCAATGTGTTTGGGGCGTTCGTGGAAGACCGGGTTTTTAGCAATGTGAAGTGCTGCTTGACTATCACAATAAAGACGAATTGGGTCAGGATGAGGAACATGTAGAGAAGCGAGAATGTCTTTAATCCACTTTAATTCTCGGGTGGTCTTAGCCATTGATCGATATTCAGCCTCAGCAGAGGAGGCAGAAACCGTTTGTTGTTTCTGGGTTTTCCAAGAGATTGGGGAAGTGCCGAGTTGAATAAACCATCCGGTGAGAGATTTCCGTGTCAGTGGACAACTTGCCCAATCAGAATCACACCACCCAAAGAGTTGTAAGTTGTTCTCTCGAGGTAGGAGTATTCCTTGTCCAGGATGCCCCTTTAAATATCGAACAACACGAAGAGCAGCTTGCCAATGCTCGAAGCGTGGATTTTGCATAAATTGAGATAAAGCTTGGACACTATAGGCAAGGTCAGGTCGAGTGAAACACATATAAACTAACCTCCCAGCAAGTCTACGATAAGTAGCCGGGTCAGAAAGAAAAGAACCAGTAGCGGAGCTCAATTTGTGATTTTCTTCTCATGGTGTAGTGGCGGGCTTCGCACCCAACAATCCGACTTCAGTAATGATATCTAAGGCATATTTCCTCTGACAAAGGAAGATTCCGTTGGGGGAGCGAGCAACTTCAACCCCCAGGAAGTACTTGAGGCGGCCTAAATCTTTCATATGAAAGCATTGATTTAAGTAGCCTTTAAAACATTGGATGGCAGTACCATTATTCCCTACAATCACAAGATCATCAACGTAGACTAGCACAACCATCCGGTGAGAGATTTCCGTGTCAGTGGACAACTTGCCCAATCAGAATCACACCACCCAAAGAGTTGTAAGTTGTTCTCTCGAGGTAGGAGTATTCCTTGTCCAGGATGCCCCTTTAAATATCGAACAACACGAAGAGCAGCTTGCCAATGCTCGAAGCGTGGATTTTGCATAAATTGAGATAAAGCTTGGACACTGTAGGCAAGGTCAGGTCGAGTGAAACACATATAAACTAACCTCCCAGCAAGTCTACGATAAGTAGCCGGGTCAGAAAGAAAAGAACCAGTAGCGGAGCTCAATTTGTGATTTTCTTCACATGGTGTAGTGGCGGGCTTCGCACCCAACAATCCGACTTCAGTAATGATATCTAAGGCATATTTCCTCTGACAAAGGAAGATTCCGTTGGGGGAGCGAGCAACTTCAACCCCCAGGAAGTACTTGAGGCGGCCTAAATCTTTCATATGAAAGCATTGATTTAAGTAGCCTTTAAAACATTGGATGGCAGTACCATTATTCCCTACAATCACAAGATCATCAACGTAGACTAGCACAACCAACTGTATGTCATTATTATTGAGAGTAAACAGGGAATGATCCTTCGGGGATTGTTGGAAGCTGTAACGAGTGAGAGAAGAAGATAGTTTAGCAAACCAACACCTGGGGGCCTGTCGGAGGCCATATAGAGACTTTTGAAGCTTGCACACTGCCCCTGGTTGAGATTCTTGGAAGCCAGGAGGGAGTTTCATATAAACTTCATCATCAAGATCACCATGGAGAAACGCATTGTGAACGTCCATCTGATGAAGCTCCCAATCTTTTGCGGCTGCTACTGCTAGAGTTGTGCGAATGGTTACCGTCTTTACGACAGGAGAAAACGTCTCGTTGTAATCCAAACCCTCCACTTGATGATTGCCAAGAATTACCAATCGAGCCTTGAATCTTTCAATTGTTCCATCCGAGTTGTATTTGATTTTGTAGATCCATTTACACCCAAGTGCCTTCTTTCCAGGAGGGAGAGCGGTGAGTTTCCAGGTGTCATTGAGTTCGAGAGCATGAATCTCCTGTGCCATAGCATCACGCCACCGGGGTTCTCGGACGGCTTGAGAAAAGAACAGGGGTTCCTGCTCGGTGTGTAAAGAGGCAAGAAAACTTTGATGATGGTTAGAAAAGGAATCACAATTCACAAAATCATGTATAGGATACGAAACACCTGAGAATTCTGTTGAAGGAGGTGACGGAACAGAGGGGCTTGACGGTATCGTGGTGGCTGCGACAAAATCGCGTAACCGTACGGAAGGCAGCTTCGCGCGATGCCCTCACCCAAGGGGAACCGCGGCCGTCAACGGTGGTGAAGAAACCGACGGCGCCGTCTCCGTCGGACGCGGCGGTGGATCCGCGGGTAGCGTCGAGGCTTCTATACACGGATCGGAGTCGTTGATAGTGTGGTCGAAGTCATCTGTGAGGGTAGCATCCTCCTTGGCTGGGATGGGAGATGCAATGGGTTGGTTGACGATGCATTCATCTAGGTTTGAGGAGGCAACTTCATGAAGAAAATGTGGGTCCGTTCCAGTTTCTAAAGAGTTGGCAATAATTGGGTTTTGCAATGGTGGTGCAGTGTCCATCTTTTTGGCTTCAAAATATGGAAATTTATTTTCGAAAAAATGTACATCACGAGAGACAAAGAAAGTTTTTGTTTCCAAATCAAATAATTTCCTTCCTTTTTGGCCATATGGATACCCGACAAACACACATTTTCGGCTACGACTATCAAATTTATCCCGCTGTCTATTTTGATTATGAGCATAACATAATGAACCAAATACTCGTAAGTGCGCGTAGTTGGGTACACATCCATGGATCACTTCATAAGGGGTTTTTCCTTTTAGAATGGAGGATGGTGTGAGATTGATTAAGTAGCCTGCAGTCAAAATGCATTCCCCCCAAAATTTAATGGGAAGATTGCCTTGAAACCGTAATGCCCGAGCAACATTCAGAATATGCCGATGCTTGCGTTCGACGCGTCCATTTTGTTGCGGGGTCCCGACACAGGAAGTTTGGTGAATGATACCTTGTTGAATGAAATATTGTTTTAGACACATGAATTCGGTTCCATTGTCAGAGCGAACCATTTTAACACATTTTATGTATTGCCTCTCAACGAGTGTGAAATTTTTTTTCAAAGTCACTGATACCTCTGTTTTTTCTTTTAACAAATAGATCCAAACTGCCCGTGAACATCATCCACAATTGTCAAAAAATATGAAGCACCACAGGATGAAGGAGTTTTATAAGGACCCCATAAGTCACAATGAATTAAATCAAAAATATTCAAAGCTTGATGCGCACTTAAGAAAAACTTATCTCTCGTTTGTTTCGATTTTTCACAAACTTCACAAACTGTATTCAACTCATCACGAGTACATTTCCCACTTATATCAGGAAGCATTTGCACAATCTGAAATGACGGATGTCCTAATCTTTGGTGCCAAAGTGCTAGTTGATTTTCCATCTTGACATGACATGCTTGAGTCTTCCGTACCCCACGATACCAATAAAGCCCATCTTTCCGTTCACCTGCTCCAATCAGCGTCCTCGAAGTGCGGTCCTGTATAATACACAATTTATCAGTGAATGTTACAACACAATTTTCTTCATCCGTTAATTGAGGTACTGAAAGTAAATTGCATTTTAATTTGGGAACATAAAGGACATTTTTCAATTCAAGTCCTTCTTCAAGAGTCACTGTTCCCTGTTCGCAAGCTAGAACACTGTCAATAATCCACAAATCCCAAATGCTCTTACCAGTCATTTTCTCTGATTCATTTGATTTTTGTTTGCTGATCATATCAACCAGTACCTTCCATTGTTCATTGGTCAGACCTGCCATCTCAAGTTTCTTGTCGTCATTGTTGGCTTGACTGTTGCTTCCACTAGCGTGTGCCACATTTGCACGTGTCGGGTTACCTTTGTTTCGCATCCCTTGGCGTCCCCTGCCGTTCCATTTGCCTTCACTTTTTGGTCTGTCACCCCACCATTCGGGATATCCGATCAATTGGAAGCATCCCTTCATGTCATGACCATTTTTACCGCAATGACTGCACGTCATTAATTTTTCTACCATATCTCCACGCCCTTTTTCTTTGTAGTTGGCCTGCATCGTGAGACCCACGACCAACCCCTTTCTTCCGTTGATTTGGCCATCATTCTCACTCTTTCTTCTTGTACCAACATAGCATATACGCGGTTCAGAGACGACAATGGATCTGAGGCCAGAATGTTTGATCTTACTGTCCCGTAGCTTGCGTCATCCAACCCCATAAGGAGTTGATGAACCTTCTCCTCCTCCCTTCGTTTTTCCAACTGAGCACCAATCCCACACTTGCATCCACCACACGTACAAGATGGAATTTTGTCACTGTTAGCAAGCTCATCCCAAAGGACCTTCAATTTTTCAAAGTAAGTTGCCACCACCATTCCCTCCTGCTTGCATCTTGACAATTCCGACCTTAGTTGTTGAATTCTAGGTCCATTCACGATCGAGAATCTTTCTTTAATGTCTTCCCACAAGTTATGTGCAGTCTCAGCATATGCTACTGTGGATCGTAAGCTTGGTTCAATGGTGTTTAGAATCCAAGATACAATCATGGACTGCACGGTCCACCAATCTTCAAGGTCGGGTGCCTCATCCTCTGGTTGGATATGTGTTCCATCAATGAAGCCCCATTTTCTCCGGGCACGAAGCGAGATCTTTACTGTTCTTGCCCATTCGTCGTAATTTTCTCCGCGCAATTGGACTTGCATGATTATGTTTCCGGGATTTTCACTCGCGTTGAGATCATATGACGAGTAGGTCTTCTTAGCACCTCCTCCTTCGTGCTCTCTGCTTTGTTGGCATTATTCTTTTCTGGTGCATCTGCCATGGTTGTGCACCGTTGCCTTTGCTTTGTGTTTGTCGGGTATCAGAGTTTTGTGCTCTGATACCATGAAAGAATATTCTCTGTTTTATTCAATCTGCCTTTCATCTATAGCAATGATACATATATATATAACCATAGTATTAGAACCGTACAGAACCGTAGATTCTTTTCCTAACATAACATCTGTAATTAAGTCTAATTATAGACCCATTAATAGTGATTATATTCCTATAATTAAGTCTAATTATAGACTCATTAATAGTGATTATATTCCTGTAATTAACAATGTTTGTCCGGTAATAATTACTGAAATCATTTATAGGTTTTATAACTTCATATAACTACCCCTCAGTATCGATGAATAAGTATTATAAAAAATTTGAAATAAAAATAGCATAACAAAATTGATAATCAACTAACTTTAATTTGAGCATATGATTCTTCATGAAAAATATCCAGTTGATCTTAATTTTGTTTAGGATGTAGTACATTAGCAACAAGTTTTCTTCATTCAGCATTACATGGTTTTGTCGTGGAATAATAAATGTCAACAACCTTCCATTAAGCTTCAAGTCTCCAACATGAAAACCTCTCTTATAAAGGCATTCAATTTTATTATTATTTTTATATATTGCTATTATTTTATTATTATTATTATTATTATTATTATTATTTTATGATTTATTTTGATTATTATTATTATTTTATAAATTTATTTTGATTATTATTATTATTATCATTTTATAAATTTATTTTAGTTATTATCATTACTAATTTATTATTATTAATTTTCTTATTATTATTATATAAAATTTTACATATGACTATTATATTTTATTATTATTACTATTTAAATTATTATTATATCATTTTATATTATTATATTATAGTCGTTATATTATATGTATAACATATAAAATAATTGATCATATTTTATATAATTAATTATTTTATTTTCACATGTTTCAGTTCCGTAACTTGAACTACTATGTCCTTTTGCACTTCTAAATATTTTTTATTCCATGCATAATCAAAGCTGAAACTACAAATATGTGAAAGCTAAATTAATATGAATAATGTAGTTATGGAAAAGAATATAATATCATACATAGCAATAATGAGAAAATGTGGATTAAATTTGTAAACATTTGTATATGCATAAGAGAACTTTTTAATAAAAAAATAAAAAAAATAATAGTATTAGAATAGTCCAATCCATATAAAAAAACCTAAAATATAAAAGAGTATATATATATTATATATATATATATATATATATATATATATATATATATATATATATATATATATATACCCCTTCTATTCCAAAATCAAATTCTTCTTAATGAAAAGAGAAATAAGATTTTCAATTCCAGATTCTTGCATCTAGAGTTGAATGGATACAAACTTGTATTTTACTTGTGGCCAAAAATTAATTTGCAAAAGACAAAAAAAGCTGCAAGGAGAATTATTAGTTAATAGATTCCAAACATTCAAGTGGATGAAGACATCATTCTGAATATGAAAATATATATTTGAATATTTATGTTTAATCCACACCCAAACTTTTATTTGTGTCACTGTAAAAATTTTTTTGTATCCACCACTTTAGTTCTAAAGATAATAATTGTCCTATGATTTTAAATATTCCAAATTACCTCCAATCACATGCATTTCCATATGTTATTTCCTTTTTGAATAATAAGTGACTTATGTTCTCAAAATGTATATCTATATCCCTCATCTATTAATTATTTGTTGTTATTAATTATTTGTTGTTATAATTCTACCAATGATTACCCTTCATAAAAAACTTAGTCAAAGATAAAACTTTTAATTTTCAAAATTAATGGAAAGAAAACTCTTTGGTTAAAAGGTGTTATTAGTAATAACTTTGAATAAGCTGATTTAACTCTATATGATTTGTTATCACCACCCTTCCACATCTCTTCAACTTTTTTCTCTAACATATACAAGAATAATTACAATGAATATTCTTATAATTCTGTCTTCGTTGTTCAACTTAAATAAGTGAAAACAAACGTGGAAAATCCATACTCTTCCTCTTACATGAACAACATTCATGCGGAAACAAAAAAACAGTCTTAATAATTGGAAGAATATTTGATGTTCTAGACGACACACCCAAAGTAACAACCTAATATGCAACTTTACGCAATGACTCCTAGTGGCAATCTCTTTCATCTTTATAAGCACAACATTAGACTGTCTGACTGTAATTCTCAACCCGAGGTTCTAAACTTCCACATGCATGTCAGAATGTATTGTCCATAGGGTATCTTAGGGATCGCAACTCAATCTACAAAAACATGTTTTCAGTCCACACGTTTCTTCAAAGGAGAAGCATCATTACGTTTCAGCCTTAAATTTCAAAAGTGCGATCACCCTTCGTCACACTCATGGTCCCAAAACCAGATATCCTTCTAATCAGTGACACAAGCATCAAAATCAGAAAGTGTGATTGTGCTTGCAGATGGTGGGTTGATCACGCCCACCAAACAACCCACTTATTACAATGAATGCGTGGAAACAAAAATAAGTGAGTGATTTCATAGTATTTCATGATAAAAGTATATACTTAAATAAATTATTATGTTAATTATTTATTATTTTTACTCAAAAATAAATATTTAAGGGATACAACATTATTTACTTTACTTATTTGGTTTTTTAATTTATTTTTTTCATTTGGTACTCTTAGTTTTAAGAATTTTAATCATGTATCCTCGTATTTTTAATTAGATCTAATTTGACCCTTTCCGTCAATACCATTCGTATAGAATGTTTATATATACAATTTTTCTCTTAATAATGATGTGCGATGTGTGAATATTTAGTATATAAATTGAATCAGAAGTTCCTAGCTTAATAATAAGAATGTAGCTTAGAGGAGCGAGAGAATAACAATGGTATAGAAAATAGCATAAATCCACAAGTTCACATGGATACGAAAGACACAACAGAGGAGAAATTGTATCAAAGGTTTTCCAGGCTATACCCGCATGGCATTAAAAAAATAAATAGAATTCATAGAAAAATAATTTATTTACTTCCATGTATCTATGGAAATATAAGCATAAATTACAATTAGGGATGATAATGCGGACTGATCCACATAGGTTTGTTTTGCATTTGGTCTATCCTGCATAGAATATGTGGAGTGATCATACTAACCCATTCCGCATAAGGATCACTTGCAGTTTGGGGTCGTCTGCATAAGAAATACTTTTTAAAAAAATGAATAAATTTAATTATTTTCTTTGTTTAGATGCATTAGGAAAATGATCTCACAATATTATTCTCACGACACATACTTAATAACATGCGAGTAAAAATTCCGGAATATGAAATATGAGGTTGCATGAAGAAATATGAGGGTGCAAAAAGAAAATTATAGATTTTTAAGTTAGCAGGTCATGCGAGTCAACTTGCTCTATCCCACACTTTGTCCGTGCGAGCTGTGGGTTATGCGGGGCGAGCCTAAGCGACCCAGCGGGTTGGAATAGACAGCCCACCCGCCTTTTTCTTAACGGGTTGCGGATCAGCCCGCCCAACACACTCTACTTTGCCATTCCTAACTACAATCTAATTTCATTGTCTCACACCTTCGTTTCATTGAAAATTACATAACTTGATGAAAATGAATGCTCTATTAACAATTTGGACTTCATAAACAACAAGATGATGAAAAAAACTGTAACACCTAAAAATAAATAGTTTCAAATAAAGTATTGAAAGTGCATTCAAGGATAATTAGAAATAAATTTAAGAACATAGAAATTGAGTTTAGAGAGTTCTTGGTGTTTTAGACTGTATGTCGCAAAAACAAAGACTAGAATGTCTAACATGAAGACAAAGACTATACCATTTAGTGTGTCTAGCAGATTGAACTCCAATGAGACCCTCTAATAAGTTTAACATATAAAATTGTCTAACATGTTCAACTCTGTGAGACTACCTTGCACGTTGTAGTACTGTCTAACTGGTTAATAGTGTCGATTGTCTAACAATTATATTTTAACATTTGCACATAAAGAAGCTTTTTTTTAATTCTTAACATATTTTATAGTGTTTGTTTTCATCGAATCCTCATAGACTCTCTTATCATGAGATTATTTTGTGGGGTATTAGATTGTCTAACAGTGACTAGACCATCTAACCTCTTAATGTCATGGACTATATACAGTCCTCCCTATAGCTAGCGTCCACTGGGAAGATATAAACACATACTTTATTTTGCATATCCCACTAGAACCCAAAAGGGTTATGACTTTATCTTTGTGGTGGTGCACCATTTTCGTAAGATGACTCATTTTATTCCTTGTCACAAAGTAAATGATGTTAGCTACATCTCAAGACTATTTTTCAAAGAGGTTGTCAGAATGCATGGTCTACCCAAGACTATAGTGTTTGATAGGGATGCTAATTTTGCCAGCCAATTTTGGAAAACTCTTTAGATAAGGCTTAGATTTGTACTCTACCACATGTCGTCCTCAAACTAATGGACATACTGAGGTAGTAAATAGGCTGAAGGTGAAGTTGGCTCTAGAATGGGGGGTAATGGAGTCTGAACTCAAATTGCGAAGTTAAAGACAATATAAAACAACGTCTAACAAGCAAGGATGAAAGAAAAGTAGACACAAATATATATTGGTTCACCTTACCACTTAGGCTATCCAGTCCCCTTAAGAAACTCACTTAAGAGTTTTTCACTAACCAAACACTCTAGTTACAACGAGTTTCAAAACCTCTCCACGAACAAGTATTCTAAATCTCTCCACTACAAGTATTCTCCATCTCTCTAGGTACAAGTATTCTCCACCTCTCCAAGTACTAGTATTATCCACCTCTCCAAGTATAAGTATTTTAACATTTCTAGGTACATCAAGTATTTTGACCTCTCTAGGTACACCAAGTATTCTACACCTCTCAAGGTTAACTAGTTTTATTCTCCCACTAAGACTAAGGCCTTTTAAGATATGAGAAAAAAAACACTCTCAAAAGTGAGAACAATTAAAGCTCATTAGGTATACTTCACAGAGTGAAGAATTTACAATGGATAACACACAACCCAACAAACTAGAATCTTTATGTACAGTAGATGTGAATATTGTGTCTTATAAAAATCATTTTTCTTTCTTCGTTGTTATTCACTTCTATCTCTTTTTTTTCCTTATTCAGCTTGAGTATTTTATCTAGTCTTCAAGAATTATGACCATTGAAGGTTGTAAATAGCAAGTCTTAAAAGACAACGGAAATCTCATTCTACATTTCATCACTTTGCCTTTAGATGCTCAAGAAGAAAATGTCTTGTACAAATATTTCTATACTTGAGTTCTTTTGTACATTAACTCTTGAATCTCCAATACATGAATACTGCATAAATCTCGCATTGTAGTATCTTCATTTTACCATTAGATGCTTTATAACGTAACTTTTGCTTTGATGATATCTTGTACGTCTTGACCAATTAATATCACATCGTTTAACTTTGAAATCTTTCTTTACTTGTAAATTTTTGAAGGTTGAAGTTTGAATATTCTATACTTAATGTTTGCATAAGTCTCGTCTTACTCTTCATTATTTCATATTCGACACTCTAAAAGGAAACTTTTAATCTAAAGATTTTTTGTGCATCTTGAACATTTATCGGTTAACATTGAACTTTGAAATCCTTCTATATTTTGTATATCTTTAAATGTCAAAGTTTGATTCTACTATAATCTTCAAGTTTGCTTGAATATTGTTCTCTAACACCTTAATTTTCCTATTAGACGCTTTATATGGAAACTCTAAATTTGATCTTTTTGGACATTTTTTGTGTTGTAAACATTTTCTGGAAACAATTTGAAGTTCATAATCAAGAATAATCATCATTAAATTCAATGGGTAATATCATATACATTTAATTTTTAGAATGTCATTGTAAGAGACCTTCTATGCCAGACAATTTTATGATAACTTGAATTCAAAAACTTTTTAGGTTTGTATAAATTATAAATGTGGAAGTAAATCAGACTTGGACTAAGATTTATTCTTAAAACTTAATTTCAAAATTAGATTGGATCTTTAATCAATCATATCTCTATTTTTTAAAAACATTCTTAATAACCACGACGTTTTTGAAAACTTTCAAGTACTAGTATAATTTTGATTGTTGAAGTGTATCAATATAAAATAGTTTATAATAGAGTCAGAAGGGAGTTGAATTGAGCCTAAACTCAATTTTCCTTTTATCAATCACGATAAAATTCAAATTATAAAAGAACAGGGATAGAAAAAATTATATACACAAGGATTTATACTGGTTCACCCCAAACACTAGGGTTACGTTTAGTCGCCTTAAGCTCTCAACTTAAGAGCCTTAAGTATTATACACCTCTCCAAGTAAAAGTATTATCCACCTCTCTAGGTATACAAGTATTCTACGCCTCTTTAGGTACACAAGTATTCTACACCTCTTTAGGTAACAAGTCTTAATCTCCCTCTAAGACTAAGACCTCTCAACAAGTGAGAGAAACACTCTTGACAAGAGAGAAAATAGTGAAAGGTCACAAGGTAATCTTCACATGATGAAGAATTTACAATGCAAGGCTCACTCCCCAAACTATGAGTGCTCTAAATAGCAGATATGAAACATTCTCTCATAACACTAATTCTGGGAGAGGTAGGAGGGAGACGAACACCATTCCATATGCTAATGGAGAAGTGATGAAAACCCATCTAGCTTCGAAACATTTGGCTAAGAAGATTGGAAGCAGAAAAAGGAGCTCAAAAGACTCTCATCTCAAGGAGAATTAATTGTTGTATGGTCTTCCATTTTTCTCTAGTTTTATAAACACTGTATAAAGTAGTATAGGCTTTATTTTGGGCTTGTATTTAGGCCATGTTTTGGACCAATTTTCATGGACCATGTATTAGGCCAATTAGAGTAGGGTGTAAATAGAAAAAGAAAAAGTCTAGCTAGAATTACAATTGGGCCTTCTTGGATCCAATGCAACTTTAGGCCATCTAGGGTGCATAAATAAATTACTAGAGAGTAAATAGAGAACATGGTGTGGCAAGGAAGGCATGAAGGTCCACATGTCACCCCCTCAATGGAGCAGATTCCCACCAATGCCAAAAGGTCATTTGTCTTCATGGGAATAGAGAAGATTCTCTCCAATTAGAGGAGGACACTTGTCAATCTCTAATTTGAGAGGATTTGCTTCAATTAGAGATAGTCACTTGTCATTCTATGAGTGGAGAGTTTTTAAGGTTAAAGTTTGCACCTTAGCTACCTATAGCACTATAAATACTAGTGTTAGCCCCCTTGTAAATTAGCTTTGAATAAACTATTGAATTGCTACCAAATTCCAGTCTTTACTAGTCTCTTAGCTCACTCCTTGCTAGCCTTATTTCTAAGTGTTTTAGCATGGAACCTCTTCGGAGTTGGCATAACCTTTCTTAAGCTTCATTATCATTCTCCAGACACCAATACTTCACGGTTTCTTTCACTCTTTTTTAGCCACCAAATTCCGCACTTCAAAAATATAAAATAAAAGACATTTTCATCAAGAAGGGAGCATCATGTATGGAATGGTGTGTAGTAAACTGGATATGGTGCATGTTATTAGTGTGGTTAGTAGGTTGATGGCAGATATTGGACATGCTCATTAAGAGACTTTAAAATGGGTGTTGAGATAATTGAACTATCTACCTATACCAAAGAAGCTAAGAAGAGTTTGGATTGGTGTTCAAATGGTCTACCCATAACAAATAAGTTAGGAAGAGTTTGTTTATGCAAACTATGAAGAAATTTGATACTAGAAAGCCAATTTTTGGGTATATTTTCACACTATTTGGATTTGCAATTTGTTGGAAACCCAATTTTCAAATGGTGACTTTATCTACTATCCAAACATTTACAAACAAGGTGAATCAGGCTATGGTTGAAGAGGATTATAGGAGAGTTAGGTATTGTGAAGAATTGTGAGATTATTCATTATGATAGTCAAAGTGTCATACATCTAACTGATCATTAGATATTCCATGAGAGAACCAAACACATTGACGTTAGACTGCAATTTGTTATAGACATTGTTAAGTTGGGCAGGTCAGGATTGTGAAGGCAATTTCATAGGATAATTCTACATATGTGTTTACAAAGTCTTACCAATATTGAAATTCAAACGTTGCTTTGAGTGGATTGATTTTTCATTTAAGGATTAAGGAAGGTGATGTGAGAGTTCTTCCATGTTTTGGAGTTATTAAGGTGAAAAGTTGTAATATGCATTGGCTTTAAAATCATGATTGTCTAATAACAATTACAAAATATTGTATCTACAAGAATGTGTCTACTAAGGTTAACAATTTCAAATACAAATTTATTTAATTGGTATTATTTGCAATGTTGTTAAACTATGTGTTGCTACATTATTTTGTGAAACCTCAATCCACTCCTCTACCCACAACATAAAAAAACATTTAAAACAATTCCTTAAAAATAATTACATTACACATAAGAAATAAAAACATCATAGTAAAAACAATTATTAGAACACACATTATTTCTAAAATAACTAAAAAAAATACATCAAGACATGACTATGTTAGCTAAGATATAAAATGTCGTCATGGAAATTTGGACTGAAAAGAATAAAATTATCTATATCGTGTTTATACTAATACGTCATATATGTAACTTTAAATGAACTATGTCAACAAGTTATACGTAGAAATGATCTTAAAATATATTTATGTTTGCAAATACGACAACTAAATGTTAATTGAAACAATACATGGAAGACATATTTTACTTTATTTTAATGAACTTCAACTAAAAAATAGCTAAAACAAACAAATATCTGTGTATAATTAGTATATTTAATATTTAAATTAGTATTTACTGTTTCCTTTTATTTCCTTCAAAAAAAAGTTCTGACACTTAATCGTGTAAAAGATTGGTTAATTAGGTTTGGTAAAAAGAATAAAGTTCATAATTGATTAGTCACGTGCATACAAAGGAAACAGAAAATCTTATACACTTTTACTGTAGACGGTAGACAAATTTAGTCGTGCCTGAACAAGAAAGGGAAAAAAAACAGGTAAGCATATACATGTACTCAGCTGCTATGATTGGATCAATAATGAAAAAGTTAAACACCCAAAAATAAAATAACAATATTATACACCTATAATTCAAATTTATTTTTGAGGTGGGTTCATTTATTATTTTATTTATTATTTTATTTTCTTTCACATTTATTTTATTCTTCTTGATTTCCATATTTACAGTTTCTTTTTCATTGGTTCTTGTTCATGTTTCTCTTCTCTAGGCAATTCTAGCATTCTGGTTTTGGCTTCATGATCTTCCAAATCCCCCACCACACAGTACTCTCTCAATCAAGATATTGCTTTCCAAACTCCTTCTTGAACTTTTTACTCTTATATAATATTATAAGAAGTAAGTTTGAGTCAAATTATTTTCAACGCTTTTTTATAGTTTTATTTTACTTTTAAAAATATTCACAATACATGTAAGGTGTTTTCATCTCATATAATTTGTAGTGCCATAGGGTTTAACCCAAGTTTTGTAGTAAGTTAATAAAATTTTACAATTTCGTTAACCAATATTTTCTTGTATTGACAAATCTGAAGTTTAGTATTTTAGCTTTATTTTGAAACATAGAAACATCATCTTTACACTATTAACATGTGTATCACTATAAGAAAATTATTAAATAAAAATTAATTTTAGAGACAAAAAATAATTAGTTGTTATAGTGACTAGATTAGACACTATTATAAATACTAAAAAAATTATTGGTTTCTAAATTATTTTCTATTATTGGTAAATAGTTTTTAAATTGGTATCTAATTAGCTACCAAGGTTTTAACTACCAATTTTTAGATTCTAAATTTGGTAGCAAAAACCTTGATAGCTAATTAGATACCAGTTTAGAAACTATTTATCAATAATAAAAATTAATTTAAAAACTAATAATTTTTTTAGTTTCTAAAATGGTCTCTAATTTAGTCACTATCAATTAATTACTTTTTATCTCTAAAATTAATGTCTATTTAATGATTTTTTTAGTAATATTCAAAAGGTAAGTACTCTCCATTATTATAATAACGAAGTAGCATGTTAATTTAATCAAAAGCTTACACTTTATTAATCATTGTATTATAATACTGACAAACATGAAATTTTGTATTTTAACTTTTTTTTTTCACACAAGCATTACCTTTACACTATTGCAGTGTGTCTACAACCCAATTCATGTAAAAATTATAGTGTCTCTTACATAATTGTTCGCAACCAAATATTTTGTAACCATTTTTATTCTGATTTATATATATGGATCCTTAACCATACCTAGTGATGTCCATATATTATTCTTATGTGATACATTAGGTAGTAGCATAAGAAAATGTGTTATCCAAACTTTTGTGGTGATTTTACTACAATTTTAAACTTGACACACATAAAGATGAACTTTTGCATTAGAACAACCACGTCACAAAATAAACAAAATTTTAAAAAATATGAAGTCTCATTGTAAAGGGGTACCCTGCGATTTACCATGTGGAGGTGTACACTTAAATTTGTTTAGATAACATTTATCTATTTCATCATATAATTAACTCTAGTGATATACACTACATACATTCAAAGTTGGGAGGAAAAAAATGTGCATATGACAAAAGTTTCTTGTCCCACACTACCCAACCATACTGCATCAAATTTATAATTCGATTTTATTCAGAGAACTTAGAACCAAATTATTTTTTAGTAGAAAAAAATTATATCCTATTCGTGGCCATATATAATCCCACAAGGTGGTGTGAACGCTTGACAAAATAGTTGGTGTGACGAACTTAGATCCTCCAAACCTCAAGTTTAGGCTATAAATACAAAACTTTGAGGCCATATTATGTACTAGAATACGAAAAAGCGAAAGGGGTTTTGAAAAGATGGAGCAGAAGGAGGAAAACCATGCTAGAAGGAAAAAGGGAGGGCTTATCACAATGCCCTTCATCTTTGGTAAGCTTCAAACTATATTAAACTTTTGCCTCCATTATTAGAACGCAAAACCTTCTTAATTAGCCAACAAAGGTTAGATCTAGTCGGTAAGAAACAAAGTCACATGTTTGAAAGACAAAAAACAATGTTTTCAAGACACGAGTTTGGTTTGATTCTCTAAGGTGAAAATCTTATCGCTAAGAAACTGCTCAAATTCTAGTGATTATGAGATTCTGGTCACTGAAATTTGAAGTATGAGAAAAGAAGAATGCAAATTAGCTCCTGAAAGCACAGCACTGTAAATATATATGGTTTTGGATCTGATATGTGAAGTTTGGATTGATTTGTTTTGGTGCAGCTAATGAGATTTGTGAGAAGCTTGCCGTAGTGGGATTCAACACAAACATGATTAGCTACTTGACTACACAGCTTCATATGCCATTAACCAAAGCTGTTAACACTCTCACTAACTTCAGTGGAACTGCAAGCTTGACACCTTTGCTTGGTGCTTTCATTGCTGATTCTTTTGCCGGAAAGTTCTGGACTGTCGCTGCTGCTTCCATCATATACCAGATAGTAAACACCATCTCCTAACTCTTCATTACATGCATTATTACTCAGATTTTAAGCTTCTTCAACTTAATTTTCCAATGGATATTTGTTTAAATTTGCTAGTGATATTTACAGAGGCTCTTGGATATTGGGAAAAGAAACATTCACATATGATATTTGTTAACAAGAATACATAGGATTTTGTCCTGTCCAAGTTATCTAGCTTAGCTGTAACTTTTTTCACGACAGCATACAGAGGTTAGGTTTTGGCAAAAGGCCACACTGGTCACTTCCAATTAATTAAAAACTATGACATACGCCGCTTAATAATAAAATCAGGAAAGGGGGTAAAGTTTTAAGTGAAGAAATTTTTTAAATTATTTTATAATATTTTTTTTCAGTTATCTTATACAAGATTGTTAATCATATCTTTATTCTTTTATGAAAGATCATCATCTTATTAGTTTATTAAGTTTCACATGCCAAAGATATCAAGAAGGTATTTCGTAAAAGCACTTCTCCTTTAATTTATTAAACTGTTTTTTAGAACAAAATTATGAAAAGAGAATTCTGAATTTAAATGAATAATATTTTAAATACTATAATTCATTAATATCAAAAAAATGTGGTGATTGGATACAAAGGCTCATTTCTATATACTTAAAGGTCTAATTTATATGTTTTTTTTTCTTCCCTTAATTCATTAACAAACTCTTTAAAAATAAAATTGTGATAAAATGGAGTTTAAACCTTAAATTTTAAAAGAAATGTATTATTTTGTTTTCTTTTTATAATTACAGTAGATTCATTATTTCTTTTAATAAATAATCATGTCACAATAATTTTTCTTAGTCCAGTATCGGTTGGAGATCCCACGTCACATCGACTAGAGATTATAGTCTTTCATTGTATATAAGTAGGTGTAAACTTCAATCTCATGAATCGATTTTATGGGATTGAATTAGGCTTAAAGTTCACTTGTAACATGATATCAGAACTATTTTCGAGTCTAATGAAGTTTTGTGTAAATCAGGGTATGATTAGTTTGACCCTCTCAGCGGTGCTTCCACAGTTTAGACCACCACCTTGCAGAGGTGAAGAGGTATGTCAACAAGCAAGTGCAGGACAGCTGGGAGTTCTCTATGTCTCACTCCTTCTTGGGGCTCTCGGGTCGGGCGGTATTCGACCCTGCATTGTGGCATTCGGGGCGGACCAGTTCGACGAGTCGGATCCGAAGCAGACAACACGGACATGGACTTACTTCAACTGGTACTATTTCGTGATGGGTGCAGCGATTCTTGTGGCTGTCACTGTTTTGGTTTACATTCAAGATAACATTGGGTGGGGATTGGGCCTGGGGATCCCCACCATCGCAATGTTCATCTCAATTATTGCCTTCATTGTCGGGTACCCGCTTTACCGGAACTTGAACCCGGCTGGGAGCCCGTTTACCCGATTGGTGCAAGTGGCTGTGGCGGCACTTCGGAAGAGGAAGGTGCCAAATGTGTCAGAACCTAGTTTACTCTACCAGAATGATCAACTAGATTCCTCTATTTCGTTGGGAGGGAAACTTCTTCACAGTGCACAAATGAAGTAAGTATCTTAAATATCTCTTCCTTCAAAAATTACTTTTACACATTAATTATCAAAATAATAAAATTTTAAAAAATTATTAAAATAGGAAAATTTTATTTTAAGATAATAAGATTTCATGTTAGACATTACTATCTTACATGACACATTATCTTAACTGACACATTAAGTAACAATAATTATTTATCATCGCATTAAAAAAGTATTATTAAAAAAAAAATACAAATATATGAGAGGACTGAATCAAAACACATATATTAACAAAAACGATACATAAGTAGACTATATTTATTAGTGAAGAATTCTAAGAACAGACTAGATGAAAGACTATTATATCAATGAAAAGATTTTTCATGAATAAATCATAAATTAATCAACTTATCAGCACACACATTCTCTTCATGAAAAATATGAGCAACCCCAAAGATAATGTAATTTATTATTTTAATAAATTTTTAAAGTTTTATCTATTAGTTTGTAAAATTTCACATAATTATTAAAATATTATAATAAAATTTTACAAGATTTTTTTAAATCCAATTAGTGGTGGTCCAGGTAAAACATGCAAGGAAGGGACCACGTTCTCTTCTTCACGGGTCATAAAATGTTCTGGAAAATGTTTGAGACTTCATTCACACATTCATAGAGAAAATAAAATAAAAGAAAGTGAAATATTTATGAACATATACTTTTATAACAAAGAAAAAATAGAAAGAAAAAGTATATTATAAGTATTTTTCGAGAAAGTATTTATGTATGTATATCATGTATAAATGTTTTATATATAAAATTTAAAAAGAGTTAAGGCTTTCGGGACTGACACGTCTCATTTACACCCCTGGCTCAGTGTCTGATATCAATAATACATGTTTTTTTATATATATAAAACTTAAATCTTAAATCTAAATTAAAAGTATCATGAAAAGGGTGGTAAAAAAATATCACTATCACCCATATTTATGAGTAAAAAATATAGATATTTTAATTACATACTTATTAATAGAGAACAGGTATCTGTATTATGATTTTTAACCTATAAATATTTAATATCTATAGTAAATTGAATTTAGTTTTAAAATAAATAAAAATAAGTAAAATAAAGTTATTAATATGTATATTTTTATTTGGACTTATCCAAATTGAAGTTATTTTTTTTTAAATTATAAATTAAATTTTTAAAAAGATCAAATTATTTGCACTGATATTAAATTATATTTTAAAATTAATTTTTATCTGAGTTTATATTCTAGAAAGCTGCTTTTAAATAATTATATTCAAAATAAATAAAAAAATATTTACACGTATAAAATATTCACAAATATTTTTTCTGGATATGAATGACAATTGGACGAGAAATGAAACAATTTTTTTTAGATAAGACATATATTGGATAAGTATGATCCATATAATTGTCATTCCTAGTAATAATCCACTTTAGTTTGCTTTAAATTTCTGTCACTTTAGTTTGAATGTATTTTTTGTCTTTGAAAATATGATTTTTTATTTTAATATTTATTTTTAATTCCTAAATCTGGTAAGAAATAATGCCCTTTAAATTCTTTATTAATTACAAAATATACATGTTGGCAACCTTAGTTTTAAGGTCCATAGAATATCTATCCTTTTATTTTCACTATTGGCCACTGAGTTTAGGTTAATGGTTATGTTCTCAAGACTCTAAATTTCTAGGTTATTCTGAAAGTTTATTATAAGATATTTTTTATTCATCTAAGGTATTTTGCAATTGACATATAAAAGAGTAATGATAGATATTATCATATTCATATCTACTCCCTCCATTTCATAAATAAATAAGTTAGGGGATAATTTTTTTTACTGAACTATTTTTAGTAATTTAAGTAAAAAATTTAAGAATTACTCTCCCATTTAATTGGTTTGCCAAATGCACTTCAATAATTAATGACCAATATTATTTCCCAATAAAATTGTAATTATTGTTATATTTTTTTAAATTAAATAAAGCATAAGTTCGTGAGGTCTCATCTTTAAAAAGAAATTATTAGTGTCACCAATTTCTCTGTCTCAGTGACACTAAAGTCAACAACATAAATTTAGGTTACAACAGTTCTATTGAAGAAATTAGTGTCATAATTTCCCTGCCTTTGTGTCGTTAAAGTCAAGAACAGAAATTTAAGTGACAACACTTTTTCTTATAGTCCTTATCACGTGGCACACTTTAGAAAACAATTGTTGGTGTTTTTTTTTATTATATATTCTCACAACTTTATATTTATTTATTTTTATTACACATTATGAGTATATGTATTTTGAATTAAAGAACAGTGGGAAGAAAAATTTAAAAGTTAGTAATATTGATTATATTTAAAAAAATCCAATTAACTTAATTGCTTTCATTATTTTGTATGATTATATTAGAATAAGTTAAAATAATTTTTAATCTCATTTAACTTTGAATTCTAGTTTCTTTTTGCTAAAAAGACTTACTTTAGTCCCATAAAATCCCCTTTTTAATACATTAAATAATGAATATTTGCTGTATCAATCAAAAGCTACAACAACAGTTAGTGTAGAAATTGTATAAATGACATCTTTGACTTGATAGAAACAATTTTAAGGGAACAAAGTAAAACCTTTTAACTTAGAGAACTAAAATTAAAAGTAAAAAAGATGAGATATCAGAACTAGATTTTAGTCTAAATTTTATGATTTCAATTTATCAGTTTAAACAGAATTCTCACAAAGATCTTAATTTCTACTAGTAGTGAATTAGGAATGGAGTAGAGAGTTAAAGAGGGTTTTGGCATTTGATAGTCCAACAAACACTCAGTAGGATAAGTTTTAAGTTTTAAATGGTTCTGATATCATATTACAAAGTGGATTTTAAGTCTAATTCAACCCCATAAAACTGACTCATGAAATCACTTATATACAATGAAAGACTCTAATTTCTAGTTGATGCGATCTTCAACCTAACTAAATAAAGTTTTTGATCTTAAAAACTGATACAGATTTTTGGACAAGGCAGCAATTGTGACAGAAGAAGATGACAGCAAAACACCCAATTTATGGAGGCTAAACACAGTGCATAGAGTGGAGGAGTTGAAATCCATAATCAGAATGGGACCAATATGGGCCTCAGGCATTCTTCTCATCACAGCCTATGCACAACAAAACACATTCTCTCTCCAACAAGCAAAAACCATGAACAGACACCTAACCAAAAGCTTTCAAATCCCAGCAGGCTCCATGTCAGTGTTCACAATCCTCACCATGCTCATCACCACTGCTTTCTATGACAGAGTCTTCATCAAAGTGGCCCGTAGATTCACTGGGCTGGACCGTGGAATAAGCTTCCTTCACAGAATGGGTATTGGGTTTGTGATCTCAACCTTGGCTACATTGGTGGCTGGTTTTGTTGAAATAAAGAGAAAGAAGGTGGCTTTGGCCCATGGGCTTTATGACCACCCACATACCACAATCCCAATCTCAGTGTTCTGGCTTGTGCCACAGTACAGTCTTCATGGAATGGCTGAGGCCTTTATGTCAATTGGGCACTTGGAGTTTTTCTATGACCAGGCCCCAGAGAGCATGAGGAGCACTGCAATGGCACTATTTTGGACTGCAATTTCTGTTGGAAACTATGTGAGTACCCTTTTGGTTACTTTGATCCACAAGTTCAGTGCTGGACCTAATGGCTCAAATTGGCTCCCTGATAACCTCAACAAGGGGAAGTTGGAGTACTTTTACTGGGTCATCACATTGCTGCAGTTTTTCAATCTTATTTACTACTTGGTTTGTGCCAAATTGTACACTTACAAGCCAATTCAGGTCCATGACAAAGGGGATAGCAGTTCAGATGGGAACCAAATTGAGCTCGCCACTGCTATTTGAGAGCTTCTTACCCTTTTAATGACCATGATCCACTCTAGGAGACACATCTGCTGTATATAAATAATTATCATTACTAAACAGTGGTGGAAAAAATGCATCTGTTATCTTTTAACATGGTTTGCTAATAAATAGTGATTGTTGCTACAAATATAAGTCAACCATTAAGTATTGTGTTCCTCAAAAGCCTCTTTCTTTTTATCGTAGTCACAAACACCAATGGATCGAATCCCATAAACTCATAAACCTCCTTAACAGAAAAACTTATGCTAGTTGACCATTTAACAAAGGATTTACCACTCAACATTTATTGAACATGTTATCAATATGAATGTTATTGTTAAGAATAAATATTGAGTATTATATTTCTTTTATGACAGGCAATTGATTGACCATTTGAGTTAATTATAATAAAGTTTCTGATTTTATGTTCTTTATAATTAAAAACATAATTATATTTGAGTAATTAAACCAGTATTGTCTTAAATAAAATATTATGTTGGATTAGTTATAAACTTTTAATAATATTCATATTAGAAAGAAGTTTAAATTGTGAAGTATGTTGATATGGTGATATGCAATTATTATGTCTCGAATTACTCGAATTAGTTACTATTGATTATAAATTGTGATATATCTAATATAAATATGATTGATTAGTTAGTTAGTTTAATTGGATTACAAACGTTTACAATATCACAAGAACAAGAATGAGAGAGTATAAGATTTTGTCCTATTTGAGATGACTTGTTAATTAAGAAACCAATCAATAAATTGAATTAATAATAAAGCATAAACTGGTAATTTCACTATAAGAAGCAATTTAATTGGCTTATATATATAATATAATTATATATATATATAGAGAGAGAGAGAGAGAGAGAGAGAGAATCTTGTTCTTATTCAATCAATTCAATCTTCGCAGCATTAAGACCAATTTCTCATGGAAAAAATATTCATCTAACTAAATATCCTTAGCAATAAAGAGTAATATCTTATCAAGAAAGATTAATATATTTTCTTGAAGTTATATTTCTTATTTTCTATATCATCTAATTATTACAAAATATGTTTTTTGATTTTCTATATTATATAATTATCAGAGATTTTCCCTCCCTTCTCACTTTTCTGCGCATAGTTTACAATTTTCAGTAATGGGGATTTGGAAACAAAAATTTTGCTGCTTGTTTGACCTAATCCCCAGTTTGGAAGTAGCATCTTCATTGGCAAAACAAGAAAGGGAACTAAATGACACTTCCAATACCCTAAAACAGAAGCAGGTGGTGTGATGGAGACAGTCTCAGAGCCAGAAAATGCACGTAGAAAATTCTCAATTCATAAAAGTGAACATAAACATGAACATGATTAAAAGTTGAAGTAAGAATGAACATCTAGCAAATGAAGTGAAACAATAAAATTGTGACATTTGAGTTAAGTGAGCTAATTACAGTGTTCTCTTTGGTGACAAGAATTCAAAGCGAAAGAAACTTTATTAGTCTTATAAACAAAGAATGAACTAAGATGAATGAATTGCACATTTTGGTTACTACAAAAACATCAACACATACACGGGCTAAATCAAAATCCTCCGTCAACTTTCCGCTTCCCAGGGTGGCGCACCTTCGTATTATCAGCGACTTCTACAACCTTGTACATATCGGCCGTAATCTCCGTCAACCACAACCCAGGTGAAAGCGTCTGCACAAAAGTAAAAATAACGGCGTTAAGTTAAATCAAATCAAATCCTCCGATAACCTAATATACAGCACTGCACAGAAAATTTAAAGATTTCAAATGCGACTCACATCCAACATCCTCTGCTGGAGTTTGGGCCGCTTAGTGGGCCTCCGAGGAGCGCGCTGGCCCAGAATGGCCATGAAATCTTCATCGATCTCTTTCTTTGATAGCTGCACATCGAACTTCACTCTTTCCGTCTTGTCGGATCGGCTTCTCAATTGCGGCAACTTCGCCGCGCCGTCGTCCTTCGTCGCGGGCGACTGGTTTCGTTTCTTATCGTCGATCAACACTTTGCGACCACAATCATCGGGAGCGACAGCCAGAGCCTCAACCTTCGCTCTTCTCTTCCGCAGATTCCACGGCCTCATGGATTCTTCCCCGCTCTGTAGAATCGCGTCTTTCATTCTATCCGCTTCGGTCTTGAGATCAAGGATTAGCCTCTGCCGCACCACCGCGATATCTTCGCCATCGCCGACGTGTCTCCGTTTTTGACCCCTCGCTGCACCCGGCGCCTCGCTCCACGTGGCCGTTGATTCGTCGGAGTTCGACACCGAAAACCCGCGACCACTGGCTCCGGCGTTAGTTCCGGTGGCGCACCTCATTCTGCGCTGAGTTCCCCACTTCAAGAACGGCAACGTAAAATTGTGCAGGGGGGTGGATCGCCTCGTAGTCGCCGGCGCCATGGACTTGGCTTCTGTCTTATCTTTCGAGCCGCGCAACGCCATGTGGCGGAAGCGAGACGTGCCAAGAAGAAAAGGAAAGCAAGAAGAAGAAGCAGCGATTGAGGAAGCTGAAATTATTTTAGAGTGGGAAAGGTTTGAGTGTTTGTAGTATTTGAAAAGTGAGGAAAAGTGAGAAAAAAGAGGATTCGGGAGTTTATATAACAGTAAATGGTAAGAGGGAAGAGAAGTGTAATTTGGAGGCGGTTTTGAAGTTCAGAGATTGGGATTTTTGATCCTAAATATGTCTGTTGTTATTTGTTGATATCTTTTTAAATTATTTATTAAAGGTAAATTTGATAATTAAATATTTTTTCAGAATTTAAAATTTACAAGATTTAAGAGTTTAAGGATTTGATTTGGTTGTAAATCTTATATTAGATAAGTAAATATAAATATTATTTTATAAGTTGGTTTTAGGGTATGTGTTATCCTATCTTACATATATGTGTTTTGCATAAGGAGTGTGAGTTCATTTTATTAATTCATCTCATATAAGAGGTAATTTCAGACCTGCGGACCAGTCTCTATAAGAATTTTTTTTTTAATTTTATAATTATAAAAAATCTTATTCTTAGTGTTGAAAAATTAAAATCTTATCTATCTTCGGTTAAGATAAAAATATGAATTTAAGTATGAAGATTGTTAGAAGGCTTGATTAAAAAAACTTAAAGTTTTGTTTTGCATTTATTTTTCTATATAAGAGTATCTCATCAAACTTTTGCTACAAAATATTTTAATGAAAATGACTAATTTTTTTCACTATCACTCTTGATATTAACTCGAGACGATTAAAATGAAACATTTATTTTTTTATTACATTGAATTCAACTTTTTTAAAAATAAAATAAAATAAAGATCACACTGCAATAATGATTAGTGCGATACGATTTTTTTGCAAAAAAAATGAAATAATTACATTTTTATTTATGTCGGTTAGCGAGTCAACTCATTTCGCCCCACTGTTGGACCACATGGAGTACGAGTTATGCGGGACAGACCTAAGGATTAGTGAGCTCATCTTGCACTCTTTAATAGTGGGTTGCGGGTCGACCCACATAACGCCTCTCGCATGTCATCCGTACTTTTTATTTTTGTTGTGTTGGTCGAGTTATTTAAATTTTTCTAATATAATATCAATAATTACTTCTACTTTTTAATAAAAATTAAAATTATAATAGAAAATAATTTTGTTTTAAATTAATATATATTTATTATATATATTTATTATTTTATATAACTATATATGTTTTATTGATATTATAATTTTATTTTATTATTTTTATTATTTATAATTATATGTTATTATTAATAGTATAACTAAATAATTCTCTTCAGCTTCGTGGATTCAACGACTCTAATTGGGCCACTGCCCTGATACTCGCAAGTCCATCACTGGATACTCCATTTATCATGGCAATTGACTCCTCTCTTGGAAGTCTAAGAAGCAACAAACCATATCTCATAGCTCATTTGAAGCTGAATACAAGGCGCTTGTCACCACTACCTGTGAACTCCAGTGGTTAACCTATCTTCTCACAAATCTCTATCTCATTTTTTGCACAACCAGCTACTCTCTACTATGACAATCAATCGACCATATAAATTACTTCTAACCAGGTTTTTCACAAACGCACTAAGTATATAGAAATTGATTGTCACCTAGTTCGTGAAAAGCTAAAAGTTGACCTTATTAAATTACTTCCCGTAACCTCCACCACATAGATAGCTAACATCTTCAGCCTCTTCCACCACATCAGTTCCAGACACTAAAATCCAAGCTGGGGATGTGCAACATCTACTCCCAGCTTGAGAGGGGGTGTTAAAGGGCTTTATTGCTTTATTTTTTTTTCTATTGGGCTTGACCCATTATGTAATCCTTTTCTATTTTGTTTCTACTTTTTTATATATGTACTCCTACCACCGTGACTAAGGCACACGTGTGAAGTATTATTGAATAGATTCAATTTTATATTTCCTTTCCTCTTTCACTCTATCTTATTCTTTGTCCTCCGTGTATAGGGTTTGTCTTTATTCTGTGCACACACTGATTTCTACCGTTGCTATTATGCTCCACAAAATCCAATGTGTTTATCTTAATTAGATTATTGTGTTGAAGTTTATTAGGTTTTGCAAATGTTTCTTCTAATTTGTTAGTCCATCCAAATTAAAAATTTTAGAGTAATAGTCTAAACGTAAAAACTTAAAATATTATTTTTTTCAAAATTAATAATATAAGTGTTTATTTTCACGAAAAAACAATATCATTCCAATTTTTGCACCATAGCATCTATTGAAGAAAAGCTACACAGTGGATTTGCGCGTAAATTATTTTCGCGGTTAACAAAGAAAACACGGCATCATTCCTTTCCATAGGAAAAAAGACGATAAAGTTATAGCTTACTCTTAAAAATACAAGACAAAGACAAAGAAGAAAGAACCAAAGAATGCATTAAAGAACCCATTAATGGCTTATAAAGTATATGAAAGCAAAGTGAGTTATGAAGAGGGTAAGAAAATTAGAGATATTGCTGCACCAACTTCTCGTCTAACTAGCTCTACTAAAGGTTATGCTCCCTCTTTTTCTTTTCTTATAGCAAAATCATCAACATTTTCGTACGTGACATCACTCAATTCGTTTTGTTACTGCTACCATTTTGACAACCAACGTCTACTTAAGTTGAAAATGGATCAATCCGGGTTAATAATAAGTATGTCTGATTTCACATTTTTTTAATCTCAAATCCATGTTTTAAATATAATTTCAACCTAAATATAGATCATCAATTCAGATTTTATCTTTTAAATTCAGATTTCACTTTATCACAGTGAAAATTCAACACGACGACACAGAAATAAACAGTTGAAAACGTATAATTTTCAAAATATAGAATAATGAACACGATTCTATATATTATATTATTACGAATTATATAAATTGACAGATTTATATGAATAAGTATGACAAAGTTTTTTCTTTGTGATAGAAAGATTTTTTTCTATAGCTGGTTCAAAAGGATTAAATGTTTGTACATAAATTTGAATTTTTAAAAAATTATTGTATTTTGTTTTTTTTATAAAAGTGTATTCAAATCGTAATATAGAATTGTTAGAAATTCAAAAAAATATTTTTTAAATTGGATATCATATGCGTGTTACATGAACAAATAATTTCATTTTCATTTTAAAATTCGTTTATGAGCTTCAAACATCATTTTTCTCAACCTTAATTGTCTTTTCAACACTGCCATGTTCCTGAAGTATAACCAAGCTATAATTTTAAGACTCACTAGGAGTTGAGTTTGAGTTGTGAATACATTTAATTAGGATCTTTAATATTGTAGAAAATATGACGTATAATATGTGACTAACGCATTACAATTACGATCGATGAAGTCACAGTATACAATGGTTGTGTTAAAATTTTGAGGTACTGATAGTAAGAAAAATCATTAGGGTTTCAAACTTAAGGATTAATTCAAACTAATAACACTAGTACAAGTTGGTTTAAAGTGGTTTACTTCTGCAGTAACCAACGACTGATGGGTTGACAAAGGTTTTATATATGTAGTTTTATATAAGAAAATGTACAGTTGCTTTGGGTAAATGATGAGTTTGAAACTCTATTAATTGAAACCTTGTGGGTCACTAACACACCATATATTCGCCCTATAAATAGTAGCTGCCACTTTAGGTTACACAACATTTGAATTTGAAGGAAGTGTTCAAATTTCCCTTCTTGGAAAGACAGCACAAAGAAGAAAGACATACCTTAAAATAATAGAGATGGGAAGATCTCCATGCTGTGAAGAAAGTGGTTTGAAGAAGGGTCCTTGGACACCTGAGGAAGATCAGAAGCTTGTTAACCACATTCAAAACTATGGTCATGCAAGCTGGAGGGCTCTTCCAAAACTTGCAGGTATAGTAATACTATATATATAGATATAGATATTTAATGCTTTAATCATGATTAGTAAGGTCTCTAACATAATTCATGAGAGGTGATCATTTCTCTCTGGTAACAGGACTCAACAGGTGTGGCAAAAGTTGCAGGTTAAGGTGGACGAACTACTTGAGACCTGACATTAAAAGAGGAAAGTTTTCCAAAGAAGAAGAACAAACAATTCTGGATCTCCATGCCATCCTTGGAAACAAGTAGATATTCACACTAGCTAGTACTTTTTTTATGGCATTTGTTAATAATATCAATAATACTTCTTTCTTCTCTTATGGATTATTTTATGTATTTTCCATTAATTTATATAGTATATCCTTACTTTATTGACTCCATAAATTCGTCTTAGAAAACCATTTTTTCTGCATTATGCACAGGAATTTTGAATTATATGTAATAGTCTGGTAGAATGGATGAGAAAATGAATTATATATATGAATAATTTTGAAGCTTATGTGATTCAAATTTTTTTCTCCATTTGAGTAGATGGTCTGCAATAGCAAGTCACATACCTGGTAGGACAGATAATGAAATCAAGAATTTTTGGAACACTCATCTGAAGAAGAAGCTGATTCAAATGGGTTATGATCCAATGACACACCAGCCTCGAACTGATGATATCCTCTCAGGCTTGTCTCATCTCATAGCACTGGCAAACCTGAAAGAACTTTTGGACCATCACCATCAGCCATGGGAACAAAGCCTTGCAAGGCTTCAAGAAGAGACCATCCAATTAGCCAGGCTCCAAAGCCTACAGCAACACCTCTTGCAGCCACAAGCTTCATTCACCGAAGCTGATCTTAATACAGTTAATAGTATAAGAAACAGTACCATCATGATGAACAACGACACTGTCAATGTTTCAAATGATACTAGTGCTATGTCTTCTACCCCTTTCTCTTACATGCCTGAGTTGAAAACACCACCTTCTTGTTCCGTTGAAGCACCATTAAGTAATGAGAACATGGTTCAATTACAACAAGGAGAAAGTTACCCTAAATCTCCCTGGCTTTTCTCGTGTTCAAGCACTACCCCTTCTTCTCCTTCTTCCCATGTGGTTCCACCAGTGACGTTGGAGGTTTCATTGACTAATGTGGAAGATAATTGCATTAATTGGCCAGACATCCTGCTAGAGGACCCTTTGTTCAAAATGATTTCCTAGTTTGAGATTACTATACACAGACATGAATATAGTGCTATTGTCTTACAATGTTTATTAATTTTCTATGTGTTTGGTTGTTTACAAAATTCATTGTTATGAGTAAATGCATGGTACTCATTATTGTAATTTTTTAATTTTTTTTCATGAATGCATACAATGTCTCTGGTTGCTTTGTCTCAAAGTATGGTCTCGTTTCAATATAAGTAAGTTTAAGAGAGAAGGAACGAAGTGATCATTCTATTCAGAAGCAGAAAATAAATGAAAAATAAAATTATTATGTGCAGTCTAAACCAATCTATTCGAATCTACATTCTCACCTGCTAAGTTTTTAAATGTTAACATCAATAATTTATTTTAAGTTGTAATTGGATAACAGTAAGAAAAATTATTTCAGCAATCAATTTTTTTTCATCTTTTGGTATCGAACAGATCAATGTTCAAAGTGACGCAAGATTTCCAATAGAGAGGAAGCCAGTAGATAGAATTCTCAACTACACCAACGTCTTGCTTGGATGGTTTAACTACAAGTTGTAAAAAAGGTTTTTGAGTTTATCATTTTAACACTCTACCCTCTTTAATTTTATTTAAATATATGTAATATTCTTGTATATATGGGTCGGAAATGTCGCGTCTCTTTCATTGCATGCATTTTTTCGAACACCTTAGTGTCGGTACGTACCTGATAGGTCTCGACTCCTAGTCTTTTGGTTAGAGTATGAAATACTTGCAAAAGGTCATCTGATGTTCAAGTTGGTACTCTGTATTCGGTGATTGAGAATAACAAATATTATTAAAATACGTACCTAGCCTAGATATGATCAAACTGTTGGTTAATTAAGTATGCTAATCTTTGTGGTAGGGAAGATGTTTTCTCAATGGGCCAGGGCTGTCCGGTCATGTGATGGAGACATCCTGAGTCTAGGTTTGATTGGATATATCACTACAAGAAAATCATAAAATAGAAACTAATTTTTAGAGACAAAAACAATTAGTTGCAATAGTAATTAAATTAGAGACTATTTTAGAAACTAAAAAAAAAATTGGTTTCTAAATTAGTTTATATTATTGTTAAATAGTTTATAAATTGGTATCTAATTAGCAACCAAAGTTTAACTACCAATTATTTAGTTTCTAAATTTGGTAGCAAAAACCTTAGTTGCTAATTAGATATGAATTTAGAAACTATTTAACAATAATAGAAACTAATTTAGAAACCAGTTTTTTTTTTAGTTTCTAAAATAGTCACTACAAAAAAACTTGTAAGTTGGGGCGGTTTTAATATGGCGGTTACTAAAAACCGCCACAATTATCCGTATATTATGACATCTTAATAACTGTCACAATTCTCCTTCAAAATGCATCATTTAGAAACGCCACAAATTTCCTTTCATTCCCTCCATCATATTTATTTTATTTCCCTCCCATAAAATTTCATTTCCCACACTTACTCAAAAATTTTCCTTTCCAAAATCTTATTTCCTCATTTCATTCTCCAAAATTTGCCAACCCCCTCTCCTTCCGCTAAACCTCGCCCCTCTCACAAGCACAAACCCTCCTAAGAGAATGACCCTCCCTCTGATCCCAATCTCGCTGTCCCTTCCCCTCCTAATTTCAAGAGCCCTTTGTCCCCGAGACCACCCTCTTCCAAGCCTCTGAAGCGCAAGCTCGCCATCGCCGCCGATGCCCCAACCAACAATTTACTCTCGGCGCCCTCCGATTCCGGTGTCAAGGTTGGTTTCTCTTATTAGGGTTTTCTACTTTCCAATGCCTTCTATCTAACTCCGATTTCTCTCTTCTTGCCTTTGTCGCAGGTTATCGTGAGGATGACGCCGCTCTGTCCCGACAAGGACGAAGGAGATCCCACTGTTCAGAAGGTTTCCAATTCGTTGTCCATCAATGGCCACAGCTTCACCTTCGATTTCGTTGCTGAGTAGCGGCATGTGGACTGCGTGTTACGTTGTTGTTGCTTCAGTGTCGGTCTCCAACCTCACTACAATTGCGACCTGGTCATCGCAATTGGAATGAATTCTAGGTGAGTTTCTTGAGAGAAAGAATAAAAGATGGGAGATGGTTCTGCACGTTGTCACGCACACCAGGTGTTTGGTCTTGTTTCATTGATTAGGTAACCATACTTTTTTTATATTCTTTATTATAGCTTATGATGGTACCATCTATTTGTTTTCATAGTTTCTTCTTTCAATTTGCTTTCTTCTTTCAATTTGTCTTTAATGGTGTCTTTTTTATGAATTGGTATAGAAAAATGTTTATAATGTCTTTTTTATGAATTGGGAGGAAAAATTAAACTGATGGACTTTTTGGTCATTTGAACTGATCCTGACTCTGAATGTTTGAATTTTGTTTTATGTTTCGGCAAGTGTGAATGGGTTATTGATGTGAATTTTTTTGTGGTTTAGGCGGTTGGGTTTGAGGGGGATGTGCAGAAGCAAGAGGATGCAGAGAGGGCAGTGGAATCAACCTTTAAGCATTTTGGAAGGATTGATATATTTGTGAATGCTGCGGCTAGGAACTTTCTATTGTCGACAGAGGATCTCTCCCCAAATGGCTTTTGAACAGGTTTTGTCTGTGTCGCCTCTTCTTTTCTTTCTTTTTTAAGGCAAATGATAATTGGGATATTGGTTAAAGAATTAAAAAGAAAAACAGTATATTGAAAAGTGTTATTAATAATATATGATTTCCAATGCATCTTCATGTTTATGTTGAAGGGTTGTCTAACTTATCTCATGTTAGATGATTGGTGCAATTCCCTGTGTACTTAAATCTGATTGGTAGAATTTTTACTCGAGATAATTTTTTATGTAGTTTCCTAAGGTACTTTAGACTTCAGTGATACTCTCCAATCAAAATTAAAGTTTCACCCGATCACTAATGTTGATTTTGGATACAAAACTTCTAGTATGGGCATTGCTGAAGGGAGCAGAGGAGTTTGAAAAACAATTCACTGTTCAATGGAAAGAAGTTTTGGGTAATGAGATACTCTTACCTTCTCTCAAATTACATTGGTAATTAATAACCGTGCATACTAAGAATATTTAAGTTGGATGTTGGTTGCTAAAGTTGAAAATTAAGATTTGCCAGTGTGTCAAATGATGTATGCTTGTTGATACTTTAAAAGCTCATTTACAGATTACTGACATAACCCACAATCAAGGTTTTATGTGTGTCCTTAAACTACTCTTCTCACTATATTAGTGATTGAAAAAATAATCCCATAAATTGTATTTAATATGTAATTTAGAGGTCTCTATTTAGTAATGCGTACTAGTTGTATAAATTTAAAATATGGTCATCTTTTCATATTCAAACAAGATCTTGTCTTGGATTTTTGAATTCATCTTTATAGAGTAGTAGTTTCACATCACCCAATTTTAACATTATCTCACTATAACTTAAATTTTTTTTATTTTAATCTCTTAGGTTTACAGGTAATTGTATTTGGCTCTTTGATATTATTAGTTGAGGAATTTATTTAAAACTTAATGTGTTCACCAGCAAGGACATGTCACATGTCAATTGCATCATTAAGAAAAAGCAAACTAATTAGTTGATAATTGTCATGGTACATTACGTTTTGTTTCATTATATCAGGAACAATATTGGCTCGTGTTACCATTTTAAGGCTCAATATGGGTAAAAGATTGGGTGAACTTTATCTTTATAAACAAGTTCTTGGATGACTTTTACATGTTTTAGTAGTTTTCCCATTTACTTATTTAATAATTGAACTTCTTTTCATAATTTAATTATTATTGCCATTAGTAACTTCCTCTGTTTTATGTGAAACCGTTCAAGTTCCTGCACAAACTTTTTATTTGAAGGACTAATTATTTCTTTTGTTATTGTTCAAAATCTCTTTGCACTATTAGCTTTGTTTATAGTTGACGTGCTTATGTTTCACCCTAATTGCACCTCAAAGGTGACATATATGCTTCTCATACAATTAGGATGCCTTCGTCTATATCTTCGTTAGTCATCCTTTTTCCCTGTTAAATTATCTACTTGACATGTATCTTCAATTGAATATGGTTGATTTTTTATTATTTTATGTAATTTATTGTGGGTTTGACACTAGTTTGGTGTCACTTCAGTTTGATGAACAGTACTTTCTAGCAAGCTCGATGGATCGGTTAGTACACTCTCCAGGAAAATTGTTACCTATATTTTTCATTGATTCTTATAATTTTAGTATATTTGATTATCATGCAGGGGTCTGCCACATTACCTCATCCAGATAGTGTCTTTGAAGTGCTTTTCATCAATTGTTAGTATACATTATTGTATTGGAGTTGTTTATATTTGATTTTGCTGTGTTTGTTTCAGACACTGATTTCAATTATTATGTGTTTTTATTATAATACTGTTTTCATTTATTTTTAAAAATTGTTAATTAACTTTAAATATATTCTAACTTATTCCACGCACAGGATCTTGGCAGTGGTGCTCCCATCAGCAACCAGAATATAAGATCAAGTGGAGGCAGGAAGATTAATTAGGATTGAGAATTTAGTTGTAATATGTTTAGAAAGTGAAACAATTTATATTTTGACAATTTAATTTACTTGTTGTTTGGATTAGTTTGACATTTTCAACTTTGTTCTTTGAATAAATGAAGTCATATTTTGATTATTATATTTCTCAATTTTAATTATATTATGAAGTAATTATATTATGAAATTAATTTATATTATAATTTAATTATATTATGAAACTTAATTGTGTATTGAAATTTAATTATAATATGAAATTAAATAATAATATGAAATTTAATTGTAATATGAAATTTAATTATAATATGAAATTAAATTATAAAACATAATTAAATAAATTATTATAAATATTAAAAATAAAATTAAATATTTAATATTTGAATTATGACAGTCATAAAGGTTATCATAAATGCCATACTATATTGTATTAAGTGACGTTTATAACTGCCACAATTTACGTTGGAATTGGTTTATCAGTTTGAAAATTACGACATTTATAACTAACGTAAATTACATGCTTAAAACCGCCACTTTATACAATGCATAATATGGCGTATGCTACAACGGTTCTTAATTGACCGCCACATTAAACTTTGTGATGGCAAGAATTATGGCGGTATGCGGTACCGCCACAGACGTATAATGCGGCGGTTAAAAACGTCAGTTTTTACGAAAATAACCGCCGCATTATACACGTTTTTTTTGTAGTGAGTCTCTAATTTAGTTACTATTGCAACTAATTATTTTGGACTCTAAAAATTGGTTTTTATTTCATGATTTTCTTATAGTGTATCTCGGTTCATACAGTACACTAACCCCATGCTTGAAAAGTTTAAACTTTGTCGTTTGTATTGGTTTTCAGTTATTTGATATGTGATCTTCTGATAACTCCTCGGCTTGAACCCTAAAAAGTTTAAACTCTTTAGAGTTTGGTGATTAATGGTAGAGGCACGACCGAGTGTGTAATTCCCACACTTGGGGCACCTACCCTTCGGAGTATCTAGAACGTTCCCTTATTTCTTGGACAAACGACTATGTAACGCCTTATTGGGATTTGTGTTAGGGAGGTTGTGACCATTGGATCGTGATCATTCTAGTAGTTGGGGATGTCTGTTATATTTGAGCTCACTAGTTTGCCACCATCTATAAATAGGGGTGTCTTATTTGTTGGGACCACTCATTGCTTTATCTATATACCGAATAGTGGCCAGGTGCCGAGAGTTTGGCTTCCCCCAAGGTTAGTCATGTATTACTCCTCAAGCTCGTCGGATTCTTCTAGTGGTCAGTCCTTGGTTTGTTCCAAGGAGTCTTCGGTCGGGAAGGGTAATAATAAGGTCGATATTAGCTTGGCTCGTGTTGATACCCATGGCAAGGCCACTCAGCTGGCTATGGAACAAGTCGAGAGTGAGTTGGCTCCTCAGTTGGGGTATGTTTGGGGGATGAGAGGCACCAAGTAGTTTGTACAAGCTATTGTAGGACTCTTGTATTTGGTGTTTTGATAATGATTTTACTTGGTCATGAACAATTTAGTTGGTATATCAAATTGTTCCTCATGAACCGAGGGTTTCTCGGTTGATACCGAGGCAAATGTGCCAACCAACGATTGGTTTTTATGTTGTGGTACATGCATGGTGGTTCACGCAAGTCGAAAGTATCTCGGTTGATGCATGACTTTTGTTGATAGCATGGTGGTTCACACGAGTCGAGAGAATCTCGATTGATGCTTGGCTTTTGATGATAGTGTGGCGGTTCGCCCGTGCCAAAAACATGTCAGTTGATGCTTAGCTTTTGATAATAGCGTGATGGTTCACGCAAGCCGAGAGAATCTCAGTTGATGTTTAACTTTTGATGATAACGTGGCGGTTCACACAAGTCGAAAGCATCTCGATTGATGCTTAACTTTTGATGATAGCATGGTGCTTCACTTAAGCCAAGATCATCTCGGTTGATGTTAATTTAATTGATCGTGTTGGATTACACTGGTCGAGAATGTCTCGGTTGATGAAAGGTTTTATCTGAAAATAAATGTAAAGTGCCTCATTAACATGGTATTAAAATGTGTATCTCGGCCTAGATATGGTCAACCTATTTAAATAGTGGAGTTTGATGTTGCAAGATATTGGGTCAAATTAACATGATTACCGTGTTAAGTTCCTGTATTAATTGGACATGTTGATTAATTAAGTATGTTAAGCTTAGTAATTAGATAAATGTCTTTTCAGTGGACCGAAGAGTGTCCGATAATGTGATTGTAACATCTGAATCATAGGTTGAACCAGATATATCTCGATTCATAGAGTACGTATATAATATTTTATTTTAAGATTATATAATATTTTATTTTAAGATTGTATGGGTGACTAAAATTTGAAAACTATTTGAACTGAAAATATAATATCATTCCGTTTTTTTTTTATCTAAAAGGTGCTGTATAATTGTCTAGGTAAATAATTTATAATATCGATAAAGAAAACAAAATTAGCAGGTTAAGCCAATTGACTTATTCTGAATGTGGTTAATTAAGAAATAGTTAGTGAAGGTAATATGTGGAACAGCAACGTGGCTTCAACCAATAGAAATGAAAGGTATCGGATATGTTTCTACCGAGCAGGTGGATTATACTATTCCTTTTCTGACAAGGGACACATAACTTTTCTTGCTACTCACACCAAATCATACTAATCAAAGTCGTTGCCTCGTGTATTTCTGCTGACTACAAACTGATCACCAATGCCCTTTGGAGATTCTACTCTAATTATCAAAAATTGGACTCCTCCACCATTAATATATATGTATTTAAAAATAAAAAACATAAAAATACTAATGTGGACTATAGTTGTTCTTCATATTTTTTTTTTTCTTTTTTTTTCTTTTTTTGTTTGGTGTAGGATTTTTATAAGGGTTGGAATACTCTCCTAAAGTATCTCTTTTTATAAATCAGAAAATCCTTCATTCATTAGAAATTATACATACAAATGATCTCTTTGCACAAGTCATTTATATTTATTATAGTGGTCACACGGTTAAATATATTTATTATAATTAAAATTAATTTTTTGTTTTTAATTTAAACTTTGGATTTTTTTAATATTGACAATGGTTTATTTCAATAATTTTTTATTATAAATATTCAGAAAGTCTAAAGTTTGAATTAAGAAAAAAAAAATTCGTATTTACAGAAAAAAAAAAGCAATTTGGCATAAAAATACAAGAATAGAAAACATATTTACCAAAAATATTTAGAAAAATGATATCATAGTAGCAATATTAATGGAAATAAGTATAGGTACGAATACATTGAATAGCACGTCAAATACTAAGAAAAATATTTATGCTATACACACTCCAGTCTAAAACTAATTTGGCTGTCAAAAAGCAATTATAATTGTTATTGTTACTTATTGAAATTTACTAAAATACCACGTTGAAAGTCAAATGGGGGTATGCATGTCATTTGCTAAAGGAACCGCACATACAGCTAAACAATAAAGGTTAATGATACATGCACAACTCCAATTTTTTATACAACCACATTACAAATCTCAAAATTATTATTTTAATATTTTTTTATATTATTTAATTATCAATTTATTCTTTATTATATATATTTATTTTTATATTCATGAAGGATTGTATGCGACTTCAAAAATGGTCAAACTATATTTTTTTTAATAATAAATTATTTGAAAGAGATGTCAAAGAACCTAATCCGACACCTTTGGTTGTTTATTGCCATAACTTTCACGTAACTTTCCACTGCCTTCATTGTTTTCATTTTATTTTTAGTGATTTATGGTTAACCCTGGTCTAACATTTATTTAAGTTTAAAACAAGTATTTAAGAACCTTTTCAAAAAAACATTCATTTTGTTTTAGTATTTAATAATTGACCATTTACGAAAAGAAACTTAACTACCCATAAATTATTTCCCACAAAAAAAATTATGGATAAAAAACTTAATTGCCATGAAATATTTTTCACTGAATAGTTATAAATTTGTCACATATATATAATTGATACGAAGCTCAACGTTTAATGATCATTCCAAAAAAATCATGAAATAAAAACTAATTTTTAGAGATCAAAATAATTAGTTACAATAGTAACTAAATTAGAAACCATTTTAGAAGTTAAATAAAATTTTGGTTTCTAAATTAGTTTCTATTATTGTTAAATAGTTTTTAAACTGGTATCTAATTACCAACCAAGGTTTTAGAGACCAAATTTAAAAACTAAATAATTGGTAGTTAAAACCTTGTTGCTAATTAGATACTAATTTAAAAACTATTTAACAATAATAGAAACTAATTTAGAAATCAATCTTTTATTTAGTTTATAAAATGGTCTCTAACTTAGTTACTATTGCAACTAATTATTTTGGTCTCTAAAAATTGGTTTCTATTTCATGATTTTCTTGTATTGGATTCAACTACTTGAATTTTGAACCCAGTTGATTGTATGAGGATGATTGTTTAATGTTTTCTGTTTTTCTGTGGTTAGTTTGGTTGTTTCTTAGATAATTAGGTAGGTGTTTCTTGGTAGGAGTATGGTAAGGTGTTTTGTTCTTTATGTATAAGGGTTGAATCACTCTTGAAGTTGTTCCATTTATTTCTTTTTTATTGTTGATAATTTTTTTTTTGAATGATTCAATATCAGTTATATAATTTGCCCCACACACATATATATATATATATATATATTATTTTGAAGAAAACATGTATATGTAGAAAACTTTTTCTATACTTTATCTAGTTAACTCAACGAGTAGGAGTGACAATGCGGATTGGTTCGTCCCGTACTTGATCCGTAAAAAGCAAATCAGGTTGGCCTGTTCCGCATAGAATTTGTGAACTAATTTTTCTAGCCCGTCTTACATAAGAATTGATCAACGCAGACTGTACATTATACGGAACAGACTTAAGCAAACCAACAAGTTAAAATAAACAATCTATTCCACCTTTTTCAGCGAACCGCTACCCGATCCGGTTAGTCCCACTTTTTCACCTCAACGAGTCTCTCCATCTCTCACTCCCTTCTATGATCACTTCTTCTGAGACAATCAACTGGGGAAAGGGTTCTGAACTATTTTTAGTCTGAGTGGGAAGAGGTTAATAATGGAACAGGTACATTAGAACATAAGCTAGGTTCTTTTTACTATGGTAGTTTAATTCTTTTCAATTTTTTCAAATAAATATTATTTCTTTCAAAAATGAATAAATGATGTGAAATACGATTTTTGAATATTAAAATCGTCAATCACAGATACGATTTAAAAATATTTAGAAATCGTATATATGCTTTTTAATTTATAATATATAAAATTAAAAAAAATCAAAATTTAGAATTTGTATATTTATATACAATTTTTAGTTAAAATCGTAAGAAATATAATTATTTATTTTTTAATGTATAATAATTTTAATATATATTTTTTAATATTTAAAATTAAAAATGTTAAAAAATTAGACAAGTTTAATTTTTTTTTTATATAAATGCTTTCACGTTAGATATCATTATGCAACTTGACATCTCGACTGACACCTCAAGTAACATCAATCATCTGTCATCACATGAAAAAAAATTATTAAAAAATAAAAATATAAAATATAAAAATATGAGAGACTAGGCCAAAACTCATATGTTAACAAAAATGATACATTGGTAAACTATATCTATTCATAAAGAATTCTAAGAACATACTGAATGGAAGTCTATTATACCAATGAAATGATTATATGTGAATAAATCATAAATTAGCCAACTTATTAGTACACGCATTACAATTTAAAACTTTTTTATATATATAATTACAAAAAATCAATTTTTTATAAAATATTATTTTAACTGAATAAGTTTTTATAAAATATATTTTTCTATATATAATTAGAGAATGACTAAATTTTTAGAAAATAATTTTTATTATATATAATTAAAAAATTAAATATAATGTTTTGGTTTTTAATATATTAAAATTATTTTGAAACCTTAAATATACTAGAAAATTTTAATCCAAAAATTAAAACGGAGAACGTCTTCTAGTTTTAAACATGTTTTTGTTTGATTAAAGTTCTCACTAATAAAAGATAAGTTACTTATTTATAAATATAAAGGGTGCAGAAAGAAATATTAGATCTAGGAAATAAAAGTTTGAAAATGAAGACATAACCAAGTTACAAATAATAGAGTGGGCCAAATAATACCAATAACTCAAGGAAGAAATTTTCTTCCTACACCCCTATAATTATTAACTCTAGTTCTAAACAATTTAAAATTATCATTTTACCCTTTCTAAAAATGACTTCCATTACATGTTCTAGAAATATTCTAAAACAAGCTTTATATAATTTCCAAAACATGATTTCTAGAATAGAAGGTCTGGAACAAGATTTCTACAATAAGATTTCTACAATAAGATTTCTAGAACAAGATTTCAAGAACAAGTGAAATACATTTTAAAACAAAGTTTTCATACTAGAATTTTTGGAACAACCCCTTTAAAAGAAGTAAAGAAGTATGATACTTTTTACAACATAATTTCTAGAATAAACTTTTCACAATGTAAGTAATACCTTTCAAAATAATTTTTCAGGACAACTCACTCTCTATGTATTATTCTTCTTCTCAAAGAATGTAGCACGATAAACAATGGTGATGTAGTGTTTTTTTTTTTTTTTTCTTTAAATGGAGTGTAGTTAGTAATTATGGAGTTGCAAAATGCATAAGTTCTCAAGGAAACAAATTTGAAGGTGGTCTTGAAATGCAATGATGCATGAAAATGATGTTGACTTCAATAAATAAAAAAATTTCTCATGTATTCACCATTTCCAATATCCCATATTTAAAAAAAAGTGCTTCATACTTTTTTTCTATTATTTATTTATTCTATTCTATTTCATAAAACTCCTAATAAATACATTAATTTAATTTTTATTTTTTCATTTAACTCTAATAAATTAAGGATGTCGTAAATCTTCCAAAATATGTTCATACAAGAGTGGGTAGGTGTTGGTTTCAATTGTAGTTTAATGCTTTGAAGTACAAGTGTCGAACCCATAAGAACAATTTCAATTAAAAATTTATATTGTAACACTCACTAAGTATATAAACATGGATAATGATTTTATTCATAATACATTAAAGTTACAATAGTGACTTTGCATATGAAATTAGTAAGTGTTGATAAAGAAGAACTGACAATGAGAGAGGGTTATTGAAGAGCAGAGGGAGATGCTTCATGCAAAGACAAGAGCTCTTCAAATTGAGTTGGATATGATCGAAAAAGTATTTAGAGATGTCCACCGTCCCTAGTTACTCTTATGTTTTGTGTTTCAAACTCTTTTTTATTTTTTATGTTTTAATCTATGAGCTGAATCCGTTATCTCTTTTATGTATTTATGTTATGAACTCTAGACTTTGTTGTTATGGACTCTGTTATCATAATATGAACAATTTTCTGTTCAGTTTTCCTGACTATAAACTTTTTATACACATTTAGCTATGCATGTGCACTTGTTTTAAGTTGTTAGGTGTTGTTGATGAAGCTCAACCTCAGAAATGGAAGGCAGAAATGGAAGGGAGGTTATGGAGTATATATGTATATGACCAAATAATGGAGACCTATTGCATATCCAAGGACTCATCAATTGGTTTGTGGTAAGATAAATTAAATTTGTAGTAAACAAGGGATGCATCTCTCTGCTTCTCTGTTGTCCAAAGTTATTTGTGTTTGATCATTACAAGTGTTTGTATTTAGTGACTCTACAATCAGAAGGTTTGATGAATGAAGTTGACATCTTTTACCATTTTATGCAGCTTGCCACAGGCTCGCAAGACATCATTGACTCGATTTTTGGAGAAGTGCAAATGTTAGTCTTTATAATGCTTTTTATCATTAAAAAAAAATGAGTACATAGATGACAAATTATTGGAGTGTGAGGTCTTTCTGTCTATGCAGGGTATTGAGTGCAACACCATGTAACCTCAACCTCAACAAGAAATTTGAGAATATGACACAACATAGTGCAACTCTTTCAAACACCAGTAACATCTTGTAAAAAAGACTACTTCATTAGATAAAAATTGTTATAACTTATAATATAGTAATGTTGCATGCAGATTATCTTATTTTTATGAGAACTTATGTTGACATTTTTGTATCAAACTGTGTTCAGTTCTTATATAACTATCATCTCAAAAACTTTTGAATTTGTTCATTTATAAACTGTGTTCAATCTTTATATAACTATTATCACACAAACTTTTGAATTTGTTAATTTATAAATTTTCGGTGGTCATGGTAACTTTGTCAAGTAACTTTTGAAAGTAGCAATTTTATTTTTGAATATTTTTATAAAAAGAATATTTTGAAAGACTTATTCTTATGATTTAAGAACCTAACCCATGTTCAATAGTTGTATGTAATAACAAATGTAATTCTTATCGGTTAAAAAAATCTAAGTGAATCATTTCAAGAGATGAACTTTTATTTTTATTGTTGATAAAGTAAGTTAATTAAACATAGTTAAAATAATTTAATTATTTAATTTGTTAAATTGTTAAAAAGTGAATTGATACAGGATTAATTTATAACATAATTAAAACATGATGCTGTGAAGGTTGCAATAGAGGAGATGAAGAAGAAGTTTGGGAGTTTTTATTAAGTAGCAATTAAAACAATAGGCTTGTTTGATCTGAGTCTTAATAATAGAAAATAAGATGATGATGATGATGATAATATGTATTTTTTATGTTTATAAAAAAAGATAAAATACCATATTGAGAGTTAGGATGATTCAAAATATATCTAAAATTTATTTTCAAAGTTTAACAGTTAGAATTCAATCTTATGAAAATAAATTTTGAAATGTATTAATTAAAGAAATACCTATTATTATATTAATAATAACAATATAGTGTCTATGATTATGGAGAAAACACAGTTAATTTCCAATTTATATACAATAGGATAACTAAAGAATTAAAAGAAGCCCTGAATGCTCCAATATTTTTCATAATTTTTTTTTATAAGATACACGAAAGTTGGGTAATGTATTTTTTTTTTTATAAGATATGGGAAAGTTGGGTAATATATTTTTATGTATTTTTCTTCTTTTCTAGGAGTTACTTATTTGTTTTTTTATGTATAAAAGTAATTTGATATTTAAAAAAAATGACTTATATATTTTGACTTAAAAAAAATCAAGATACGATAATAAATTTTATGCATATTAACACAAAGAAGAGAGCAAGTGCAATTTTCTATTTTTTTTCCCATTTTAAAATTGGATTCGATGCACGTCTATGATACTTGAAAGTTACTTGATTGAGTCTTATAAAACTACATTTCTAACATTGGACAATAATATATTTTCTATTTTATTTCTTACATATTATTTGTATTTGCTTCATCCTTCATTAACAATATTCTGAATGGAAAATAATAAAATGAGAAACAAACTAATATTTATAATTTTTAATGGACAAAAAAAAAAATATTATTTTCACTTTTTTTTTATCTTTTTAACTTGCTGAATGACAAAATATGTCAAACAAAATTGATAAAAAGTTGTCACTTTAACATAATTAATATTGTAATGAACAACTTGACAGCGGATATTTTTTTTTACAAAATTAAATATTACCAATTTTTTGTCAAAATTAATTAAACAAATATTAAGGACCTAATACTTCGGGTAAATTCCCTATCTAGCACTATTTAGACTTTTATTTCCCTAACTAGCACCCTTTTGTTTTTATTTCCCTATCTAGCACCCTTTTGTTTTTATTTCCCTATCTAACACCCTTTTATTCTTTATTTCTCTATCTAGCACCATTTCAAAAATAAATAAATAAATAATAATTTATTTATGTTTTGATAATTTTAATATTGAATGCATTAAAAAATAAATATTTTTAATGTTTAAAATAGTTAGAAATATAATTAATGAATAAAGAAATGAGTTTTTATAAAATAAAATAAAAAAATTAAAATGTTTAGTTTAAATTATTTTTTTTAAGAATGAAGAAAATAAAAAATTAAACCCTACAACAACATAAAAGTTGAATCTATAAACATAAATTACTATTTATTTTTATTATTATTGATGATGTAATCATGTTAATTTCAAGTAAAAAATACATGACATAATTACAAAAAAACCAAAGTCAAATAGTATTAATTAATAGTGGATACATAGGTAATATTGAAGTGTCTATCCTAAATGCAAAATCCTAAAAAAAACTAATGCAAATGTTACACTTAATGCTTAAAAATGAGAAGTAAAAAATGAAAAAAAAATAAGTTTAGAAAATAAAAATAGCAACAATAAAAAAAAAGTATGGTAGAAAAAAATAATAACTAAAAACATAAAAGATATAAAATAAAGGCAAAACAAATTAAGATAAAAGATATAAAAATAAATCCAAATAAGATAAATATAAGAGATATAAGGCGATACTAAATAAGTATATGTTGATCATAAAAATGAAAATAAATTAAAGATGATAATTCATTTAATATTTTTTTCAATGGTACATTAAATAGTTTGTGCGAAATGAAACATAATTAATGACGAGAAGTGCACAATCCAGTAATGTTGGGACATATTCTTTATGTGTGTCTTCGTATTTGACAATATGAACATTTTTTTTCGATCATGTTGTTCTTTTATGTTCATATATTTATTTAACTTTGTTTTTTTATAACTATGTCCTGTATTTTTTACTTGAAATTAACATAATTACATCATCAATAATAAAAAAAAATACTAATTTATGTTTATATATTCAACTTTTATGTTGTTGTAGAGTTTAATTTTTTATTTTATTCATTCTTAAAAAAATAATTTTTAAACTAAACATTTTAAATTTATTACTTTTTTATTTTTATTTTGTAAAAACACATTTCTTTATTCATTAATTATATTTCTAACTATTTTAAACATTAAAAATATTTATTTTTTAATGCATTCAAAATTAAAATTATAAAAAAAATTAATTTATTATTTTTTAATTTATTTTTGAAATGGTGCTAGATAGGGAAATAAAAAATAAAAAGATGCTAGATAGGAAAATAAAAACAAAAAAGTGTTAGATAAGGAAATAAAAACAAAAGAGTGCTAGTTAAGGAAATAAAAGTGTAAATAGTGCTAGATAGGGAATTTACCTCAATACTTCACCTAAAATAAAATAAAATAAAAATTAATTGATTTTGATTTAAATTAAAGTATAGCGAAATGATACTTCACTCAAAATAAAATAAAAAGTTTTGATTGATTTTTATTTAAATTAAAGTATCACAAATTTAACCTTATTGAAATTAAGAAAAAAATTATCTTTATTTTATATTTAAATACCAATCTTAGCCAATAAAAAGCCCAGCCACCGCACGAACCACCTGCAACCCGCGACCACCGCACAAACCGCGCGACCGCTCCGCTTGATCGCCACAACCGCCGCACTCCCAGAAGAAGACGTACAGAAGACGCAAAAGGCAACGGCACGAAAATGAAACCCTAAGTTCAGTTTGTTTCATTTAATTTTCCCCCTTCAGAGCGACACCGTTTTGGGTTTAAAAAGAATCCAGTTAAACTCGCCAAATCGGACCGGAATCGCGAGTTTACTCCGATTTTGCCGAATTTGTTAAAAAAACGAGTTTGCTACCGAGTTAACTCGGCAGGGCATGTGAAAACGTAAACTCGGACGAGTCAGCGAGTGACAACCTTGCATCATATTCCAGCCACCGCTTTTATGTGAACAAAATTTGCTACGATGCAAATGTTTTTTGGGTAAAACATTATTCAGGTATTGAGAGTCCCTAATATTTCAATTTGTTAATCATTCTAGTCCAGAGTCCAAAAAGTTGTTGGGCTTAATCATAATATTAGGGTATGCTAATTGATTTTGGAATATGTTTATTTTGATTCAGTTTGAGAAAAATGATCTTTTTTCTGACTAAATGCGTGCTTCATTTTGACTTTGATTTGCCAGGCATATGGATAATTGATAACTGTAATTTGTTTTTTAATTTACGAAGCAGATTTCTCAGCTCTCTGCTACAACAAATCTACAATGTTTGTGTGTTTGAACACTGAAGTTCATATAAGAAGGTAGCAAGGAGTTCGAGTAACCTTCCACACTCATAACACCCTCCTGTTCATTGGTTTGGGGGCAGAGGCTAGTCTATTGAAGCTCAGGTCCATTGAAAACCTCCACCAAGCTTTTTCTTTTGATTCTTGTTTCTTCCTCTTATACTAATTGTTTGAGCTGCGTGTACCAATCTCATGACAATGGCAATGGTGAGGGGAACTCCTTTGTATTCTTCTGTAACGCTCTTGTGCCGAAGCTTTGCCCAATTCCGAAACCTCACCTCAGAGACCAAACAAGGCTATCATGATCATCCCACCAAAATCCTCGATGCTAAAGATTGCAACTTTATCCATGAAATTTGTAGGATTACACGATCAAAGCCCCGTTGGGAGGACAACCTTCTTTCCCTGTATCCATCTTTCAATTTTTCTGACCCCTCTTTCTTCCTCCTTTATCTTAACCACCAGAACAATGCCTTGCTCTCCCTCCGTTTCTTTCACTGGCTGTGCTCTTCTTGTGGTTTCTCGCCTGACCAGGCATCTTACAATGCCCTTTTCTGTGCGCTTGTGGATGCTGGAGCCTGCAAAGCAGCAAAAGCATTGCTTGACTGCCCGGGTTTGACTCCCGAGCCTGCTTCCTTGGAGGGTTACATTCAGTGTCTCAGCAGGACTGGAATGGTTGAAGATGCAGTTGATATGTTGAAACAGGTCGGGTTTTGCCCCTCTGTAACAACTTGGAATGCATCTCTGTTGAGTTGTTTGAGGGCTGGGAGGACTAATCTGGTTTGGACATTATATGAACAGATGATGGAATCCGGTGTTGTTGCTAGCATTAATGTGGAAACTGTTGGATATCTGATAATGACATTCTGTGCAGAAAACAAAGTTTTGAAAGGGTATGAACTTCTTAGGGAACTTCTGGAAAATGGCTTACATCCTGATAATGTTGTTTTCACTGCACTTATTAGGGGGTTTTGTAAGGAGAGACAATATGCTCGAGTATCTGAGATCCTTCATATTATGATTGCCAAGCAATGCAATCCTGATATCTTTACATATCAAGAAATCATAAATGGACTCCTGAAGAGGAAGAATTCTGAGGGCTTCCGGGTTTTTAATGATCTCAAGGACAGAGGATATTTCCCAGACAGGGTTATGTACACAACAGTGATCAAGGGTCTATGTGAGATGGGAAGGCCCGGGGAGGCCAGGAAGCTGTGGTTTGAGATGATTAAAAAGGGATTTCGGCCAAATGAATACACCTATAATGTAATGATGCATCAGTATTTTAAGATTGGTGATCTTGTTGAGGCAAGGAAGATCTTTGAGGATATGCGTGGCAGAGGTTATGCAGAAACCACAGTTACCTATACCACAATGATTTCAGGTTTATGTTTGCATGGAAGAACAGATGAAGCACATAGCTTGTTTGAAGAAATGTTTCAGAAGGGCATTGTTCGTGATTTGGTTACATACAATTCTATTATTAAAGGCCTGTGCAAGAATGGGGAGCTGGTTAGGGCAACAAAACTATTAAATGAACTGCTGGCACAGGGTTTAGAGCCATCAGTTTTCTCTTATACTCCTCTTATTAAGGGACTATGTGAAGAAGGAGACACACAGGGTGCAATTAGGTTGTGGAAGGATATGCAAGATAAACATTTGGAACCAACAGCAAGTACACATGATTATATTATAACTGGGTTATGCAAAGAAGGATATTCTCTGCAGGGAATGGAGTGGTTGCTTAACATGACGAGTTGGAAGCTGAAACCCCAGGAGCATACTTTTGAGCACCTGATTAACAGTCTATCACAGGAAGATAGGTTGGATGAAATTTTGGATGTTTTGGAGTTCATGTTTAGAATAGGATATAGACTAAAAGAAAGCACAATTCATTCTTTGGTGAGTAAATTTAGCAGGGATAGTTTTCATTTTCCTGACTTACGGTTGGAGAAGATCATAGAAAGAAATTGATATAACTGAATGTGTTGTTTGTATCATCTTCTATTTACTATCTATGACCAATAAAATGGAGAATATTTTGAGCTTCTCTTGTCAACGTGATGCTACAATTTCTTTGTGTATGTTTCTTTTAAAGTTTGATTTCATTCTTGAAGCTTCCGATTGTACATCTTGAAGTTGCAACTTGTCTGCTGCTGTTTTTTCAGTTTGTAAATTTAAATTTTCCTTTTGTAAGCAAAGGGGTTATTTGCCTTATGTAAAACTACAGAATTTATCTATTTCTATTAAATGTCTTCTCTAGTTCTCCTCAACAAGAGCAATGAAACCTGCCTTCTTAAGTGTAGAAATTGAACTAAATATTCATACATGAATAAACTCTGAATTGAGTGTCAAGATATGTGTGGAGTTTGATTGCAGAAACAGTGATTTGATGTTGTATGCCTAACAGCCACCAAGAATGACTCAAAGCTGTTTCCATACACCCAAATCTGCATAAGAAAGACTTTTCTTTTATTCATTATATTGCATCACATAAATTTAGACTTTGTGGTACTAATGCTACTCTCTTTACTCCCATTTATAAGAAAAAGAAAAAAAAACACTTTTTTCTTAAATATAAACAAATTTTAACTACTTTTACTTCATTTGATGATATATTTCATAAAATACCTTAACTTTAATTAATGTCTAACTTTTGGTTAACCATTATCATATCATTTGTGCTTTCTGTTTTACCATATTAACAACAAGGCATCTTATTAGGAGAATTAGTAAAATTTATTACAGTTAATTTATCCCTTTATTAAGTATGAATTTAATTATTTCTTTTGCTTATAAATGAGAACAGGTGTATTACTCTATAGATGAACTTTTCTTGTAAACTTGTATCTGAACAAAAATGAATTTCTCACTATTGTTTCTCTAGTTTTTATGACTGCCTAGTGAATGAAGCAGAAGCATACCGATGTTATAAGGGGACATTGCAAATACTTGTTTTCAATATTCTCCACAGCAACATATTCTCCTTGAGATAATATAAAGATATTCTTCTTCCTATCAATAATTTTCATGGCTCCATTTGGTTGCCACTCTCCAATGTCTCCTGCAATGATGTACTTGTATGTGAATTCTTTTGCTTATTAACAAATCACTGAATTTTGAATCTAGAACAACATTGCTTACCTGTGTGAAACCAACCATCAACCATAACCTCTTTGGTCAGATCTTCACGCTAGTGATAACCAGAGAACAAGGTATTTCCTCTGAGACAAATTTCTCCGCGGGCTACATTGGAGAGAGCATCATATTCCATCTCTGGCACAGATTCAAGCCTGGCTTCAATGGTTGTCATGGGAACACCAACTGTTCCTGTCATGGAATACCCATCACCTATGGCTGTGAAACACCCAGCACAACTTTCAGTAAGACCTGCCACATCAAAATGATAATAAATTAATATGATCATGCACATCTACACTGAACATGTGACACTTATATTAAAATCATGCTAGAATTCTTCATAGGATTGAACCATCCTTTTTTCTATTTTCTAGTCAGATTATTTTCTGAAAATTTAGTCCTTTTGATTCAGAAAACTTTGATATAATTTTTCTCTATAGTAGAAGATTCATATACCATACCATGTCCTTGTGATAATGTAGATCCACTAGTGACCCTCATGAACTCTTCCACGTGCCTAGGCAAAGGAGCAGCTCCAGATAACAGGATGCGAACACGTCCACCCAGTGCTTGTTTTGTCTATCATTGAAACTTATATTTTAGTTTTGAACCAGAGTTTATGAAAAGAACACATGAAGTTAAAGTGTTTATTATACCTTGTCAAACACAAGCCTATCTTACAGAGGTGCTGCTTTGTGTTGCGGAAGACCCTTCTCCAGATACTTTAACTTGCTGTCATTAGACTCCAAATTAGTTTACACACGCACAGAAAACTTCACACTTGAGTTTAATGATGAAACATACTAGTTGTAAGCACACTGAAACAGTGTACTCTGCAGTGCTCCTGCTGAAGAAAGTCTGCTTTTGATACCTTCAAATGAAAAGCTTATTTGTTGGATAAAGTGTCACAGAAAGATAAGGATTTAAAAACATTGTTTAAGATCATGATTCTTGGTTTAAATATGGTAGTCACAGAACCAAAGATGATCATAAGAAGCATTCTTGTTTTACCAGCACAAATAAGATCAAAAACTCTAGGAACACCACAAAATATAGTTGGTTGTAGTGCCTGAACATCTTCCAGCAAGAACCTGACATCCTGCATGAATCAGCAAGAAAGTTCAGTAAGGGAAATTAAAACAGGACACTTAAAGAACGAACCAAAAACTAATTCCATGACGTGAATCAAAATCTTATTCCTTGTCAAAATCCTATTGATGAGCCATTGGAGATGTAATAGATCTCCATTATTTGATCATATACGTGAGCAAGAGGAAGAAAGGAGAAGTACACATAGTCTTCTGCTGCCTGAAAATATTACAAAATTTGTCTTGTTAGTGTCAGTTATCAGCAATATAGTTTTTAATTCAACAAAGATTAGACACTCAACCTCATCTTCTCATTGTATTAATTTTGAATATGATTAAAACAAGTACCAAATTTCCCTCAGGAATGATGAGAGTAGAATTATTTTCATTAGCATAATGTGAGGAAAGTAATTGATTTTAGAACCACCAGGCAATTTTTACAGCCAATGTACTTACTTTTTCCTGACCTTATCTTATATCAGAATTTCACCATCTACTAATTGAAATATGATTGTGATTTGATTTTCTCATCATTGGGTTTAAGAAATTAAGTTGCCGTTTGAAAATCATAGAGACATTTATCAACTTGGAAGCCAAAGAAAGATTGGGGTGGCATAGTTCGCAGAGTCAATATTTAAATTTCATGAAACTAACTAAGCTTCAAGAAAATTCGTTTCTTACCACTCTGTCTGTTAACATAAGTATGTGGTCAACAGACAACACTTCAGCCATGAAAGCCTGATTCTTAATAACAACACCTTTGGGATCGCCAGTTGTTCCACTTGTGTACATTATTGTACAAATGTCTGTCTTCTTTTTGGATGGTAAATCCCAATCCAGACATCCCTAAAACAAGGAAGAAAAGAGAAGATATTAAACTCTTAATAACATCTCTGAATACTTAGAAAAGATGACTCATGATTCTGACTTTGAACACCAAATAGGCAATTGAAAACCAGTTTTAACATCTTACCAACAAGAGAAACTCTCCCCATGAGAAGCAGGACGCACCATGCTCCTCAGATTCCTTCTTTTGTGTGGTCGAAACACTTCCAAAGCTCACAATAGCTACATCAATAATTAGAGCTCGGTCAGCATGGAATGCAGTAAGACCCTTAATCTATGAGTAAGTAAAACGTCAATGCTTCACCTACTTTTAAGATTTGAAGAACACTGCACAAGACAGACAAAACCTGTGAAAACAGATGTTAGTTCATTAGGAAACTTCAAGGAATTCGATGGATAACTTGCTAATTACAACTTTGTTCTGTAAAAGACAGCATTGAAAAGGACTTGCAGTAGGCATGACATATTTTCAAGTTCAAAATATGGACCTGACTTTACATTACTGTTCTAAGCAAGTGTCTAATATTAACATCATATAATAGCTTATATATATATATATATGTATATATACAATTCTTCTAAATAGGATGCTAATGACGTTCTCATCACATAGTTTTTTAGGAGACAAGACCTGGTCGATACTTGATAGCTGATCGAGATAGAAATGTGTTGAAAGTTGCATGCAAAATATGGCAAATTAATTGTTAACCAATGTAAAGATGATCCTTATATAGCAAGCATTTTTACTGGAGGGAGTCAAATATGTGGAAAAACCAGATAAGATAATCCTAGTGAGTTTGAAGGTTCAAGCAAAGCCATATCATATCACCAAATAATGAAACAGCAAAACTATTTGTCACACTCACACCAAATCCAGGATGACTAAGCAAATATAGTAATATTAAAAATAGAACAATTCAGTGTTTTAGAAAATCTAGAAATAATAAAAGAAAACTGTGATCAAAGAACTCGAACATACTGATGGAACTTTTTTTTCCTGAACAAATGCAATTGAAACTTCAGCATGATTTATGATAAACTCCACCGCATTAGGATCTGGTAAGCATACACCCAAGTCTTGCCAATTACTAGCTGGCAGAATGACAGAGTGAATGAGTGTTGAGCAAGAGAAACTTGCTGATATATACTCCAATTTGTGTCCACAAGTTCTTCAGAGGAAATGTTTCACATAGTAAAAGCAAAGACACCGAGACATTTGCTAAGTCGGAAACACATACCAAGGGTGTCATATAAGGGAACATATGACACTGCACAGCTATTGCAAGCCTGCAAAACAGCAAAGCTGAATCAAGTGAAGCGCCATTGGAATAATTAACAAAGACAATTAATTTCCTAAGGATATCGACTAATAGTATTCTCTTCTTTTATGTGCAGCTTTCCATGTGAGTATTGCACTCACAGTGTAAATAAATTTTGCATTGTGATTCAATCACAAATGTTTATGCAGAATCGTTTGCTGACTTTTATGATTACTAATTTAAAGTCACACTAATGATGATTTTCAATTGCTTAATGACGGAAAAAAAATTATGGCACAGGAATTAAACTCTAAGATAGCAGGCTTTGTTAAATGAAGAATAATATATGGTGATACTGAGAAAGTGGTATACCTCCATTGCAATGATCCATTCCAGACAGTTGGAGCCATATATGCCACAACGATCTCCCTTGTGATTTAAAAAACCACTAGTTAGATTATCAATTTCATATTATTCACTGATTCCAATGCAATAATCTTGAGAGAGAGCAAGGAATGTTGAAAACTCACTGGATTGACACCACGGCTCCTCATGGCAGAACCCATTTTCAAGGCAGCAGCATAAACCTCTTGATATGTAAGCCATGCATAGGAACCCACCTGTAAATTCGCCTCCAATGTTCACATGATGTTTTCAAAAATTTGAGGAAAATTATGTTTTCCCCAATAGTTTAGACTCTTAAAGCTATCCATAACAAGAGAACTTGTTCCCATTTCCATACCTTTTTATGTTCCCCCAAGTTAGGTAAAAAGTGGCATGTAAGCATAAAAAAGTCTAACAATCAATGAAGAGAGAACTATTTAGTGTGTTATGTTACTTTTTAATCAAGGGACACTGAACACAAATAGGAGATTTTAATTCAAAAGTTCCTAAAATATGGTGCATGGAACCAAAATACATGAAGCTGATACCTTAGAATCTGTTTTTTGACGCCTACCAAGCATTTTACTGTTGGGGTTCCTTTTAACAGAGTCCCTGCCAGATGAAGCACCAAAACTGAATGAGAAATAGCTAATGTTGATCCTTATATAGCAGGCACATATTTACTGGAGAGAGTCAGATATGTGGAAGCACCAGATAAGATAATCCTAGTGAGTTTGAAGGTTCAAGCAAAGCCATATCACCAAATAATGAAACAGCAAAACTATTTGTCACACTCACCAAATCCAGGATGACTAAGCAAATATGGTAATACTAAAAATAGAACAATTCAGTGTCTTAGAAAGTCTAGAAATAATAAAAGAAAACTGTGATCAAAGAACTCGAACAAACTGATGGAATTTTTTTTTCCTGAACAAATGCAATTGAAACTTCTGCATGGTTTATGATGAACTCCACCGCATTAGGACCTGTTAAGCATGCATCCAAGTGAAAGGCAAAATCAATTACTAGCTGGAAGAATGACAGAGTGAATGAGTGTTGAGCAAGAGAAACTTGCTGATATATGCTCCAATTTGTGTCCACAAGTTCTTCAGAGGAAATGTTTCAAATTGTAAAAGCAAAGACACTGAGACATTTGCTAAGTCAGAAAACACATACCAAGGGTGTCATATAGGGGAACATATGACACTGCACAGCTATTGCAAGCCTGCAAAACAGAAAATCTGAATCAAGTGAAGTCCCATTGGAACTTCACAAAAGTACACTAGAAATTGGGAACACACATATCACTAAGCATTGAAAGAAAAAGTTGAAGAACAAGTGAGTATGTGATAATCTAAAAGCAAGAAAGTACATTTTGGATGAGCTCAACAGCACTGGTCAGAAACACCAAGTATGTATATATAGTAATTCACTATGCTATGCTCTGCTAGTTTCTGGTTGTTTTAGCTGTATCTGACATGAAACAATCACTCTCAGCTTAGAGGATTTGAGCTGTTAAAAGCCATTCATCTGGAACCAAATCCCTTTGACATGGAGAGAGATTTAGTAACTCCAACTTTCAAATTGAAGACACCACAATTGCTCAAGTACTATAAGGTGCTGTTGTCAAAATTTTGTAACTATTAACCTTCTGAATTAATTAGCAGTTTGATTCACATTCGTACCAAAGATGCATCAGTTTTTGACTTTTATGCATCAGTACCAAATGTTTATCTATAAATTCCACTCCGATCTTTGAGTGATTTACTCAATAAATATTACTCATTGTGAACATTATTTTGCAGGATCACATTGATCTACTATACAAAGAAGCAAAGGGAGCAATGCAGTGAACCATGATGCAAGAGGCCACGCTATGTGCAACGATTTTACTGAATTCTGGCAGTTATGAAGCAAAATCCATTTGGCATTCTGCATATTTTGGTTCATCATAGTATTAACTGATGTGAAAAATCATAAACATATAGATAGAATAGCTCGTATATGTTGAAACAACAAAACTTTTTGTAAAAAGTCACAATAAATTGTGTGGCCAATGCAAAATATTTATTTCTTTTGGCAATGCTTTGTTCTTTCATTTTCTACACTTTGGTTAAGCTTATTATTTCAAGAGTACAGTAATTACTCAGAACATTATCATCTAATCCAAGGTGTTATTTGAGGCATGCACACTTTTAATATATCCTAAAAAAAGTTGATTTCTAAATTAGTTTATATTATTGTTAATAGTTTCTAAATTGATATCTAATTAGCAACCAAGGTTTATGCTACCAAATTTAAAAACTAAATAATTGATAGTTAAAACCTTGGTAGCTAATTAGATATCAATTTATAAACTATTTCACAATAATAGAAACTAATTTAGAAACCAAAAATTTATTTAGTCCCTAAAATGATCTCTAATTTAGTCACTATAGCAACTAATTCTTTTTTATCTTTAAAATTAGTTTCTATTTCATGATTTTCTTGTAGTGTCCGCTTGGTGTGGATTTGACTCATTGCTAATTATTTTTGTGTCGGTCTAATATCTATTTGTCTCACTTTATTTGTGTCTCACTCGTAAATGACACTTAACTCTAGCAGCTAATTCCCACTTTTCTCGTAGTGAATGTATATTTTGATTCATTGCAAGAAACAATGAAATCGTAATTTTAGCAATTGGTGTCCAAGAGAACCCCTCTCAACCTCTTTATTATTTCCATACATGAACTAGTAATTCTACGTTATTAATAATAAAAATTATTTTAAATATCAATATTTTTTTTTAATTTCTAAATTAATATATAATTTAGTTAATATAGTAATTAATTATTTTTTATCTCTAAAATTAGTTTTATTTAATAATTTTTTTAGTGATACTTTTATAACTTTTTCTTATTAATAGTTCTATGAATTATTTTCTATTATTAAAAGAAAAAATTATCTAAAATTTGAAAAAAGAAAATTGTAATGACTCTAAACTATTTTATTTTTGTGAAATATAATACACTCTTATATATTTATTACTTCTTTTGCATTTATATTTTTTTTTATCAAACATGGTTAGTTAGTAGTTAGTACTAAGTAACTTGTTTTGTGGCACAATATATAGGTGTACACCTTGAAGTGCAAAATGGTCATGTTCTTTTACATGGGAAATCTAGTACCTTAATTTTAATATTTGTGAAGCACATTGTTTAACGTATAGGGTGCCTGCCTCGGCAAATTAAAGCACATAGTTTTTCCTCGTTGATTGCATGGTGGTAGACAAACGCAAAACACACAAAGCTTCAATTCCACGTTATCACCAGTAACACCATCTCTGTTGTCAACCCTTCTGAACTCTCTCCTATCCCAAGAATGCTGCCCCTACGTGGTGTTTTAACCTCTCTGCAACCCTAATCACACTGTTCCACACATTCTTTGGACCACAGATTCACATAGGAATTCTCAAACCTAATTTTTACATTAATGTTGTTCCTAATCAATACCATTTTTATTAGGGGATAAGCTGACGTGTCAGTGTTTGCAATGGTCCAAGTTAAGATTTAGTCTTGAATTTACTTTAAGTCTCGTTGTAGGTCTTTCTCTTATCCTAATTGGTGTTTGAACCCTTTGTCTTGCATGAAGTTGATTTATTAATGTTCTTTTGGAGGTTTTGTTTTTCTTAGAATTTGTGATTTTGTCTATTTGGTAGGTGTTTTTTTGGAAAAGTGACGGAAGTTAAAGTGTAATTGTATAAGGGTTGGATCACCCCTGAAGTAATTCTGATTTATTTATTCGTTTTGCTGATAAAAAAAAAACTGTTGTTTTTTTATATCTACGGCTATCTGTTATGTTTCCACTTATATAAATATGGTATTTGTTTTTCAATTAGGCAAAACAAAATAAAATATTCCATTAATTTTAAAGAATTAGATGCACATAAATCAACATTAGATGATGAGAAAATCTCTTTTCATAAATTTTATAATTAGTAGAACCAAAATTAATGGTTTCTTTTTTGTTAGACCGGAAAAAAACTCATATAAAAAGAATAAAAGATTTTTTTTTATCAACTTAAAATCTATATACAAAATATACATCTATTGATATTAGGAAAGGAGATTCATTGAAGTTGTACTTATTGGGATTGAGAAATAGTTTTAGTTCCCAAGCATTTGAAATACTATATATTACAGCTAGTGTTTGAACGTTCAAGAAGGATTAGTTGTTGCAACGATAGTTTTTTAAAAGTTACCCTTGGATTTTATAGGTATTTGAATAATTTAAATTTGATCACATGGATTAAGGAATTGTTGGTTAATTTTTTTGACTTGGGTTTTTCTCACTTCAGATCACTTGCTATAAATGAAAACTTACCCTTTGGAACTGATTTCTCTTTTTCATTTTAAGGTAATCAAGAACATCTACAAGTTATATCAGAGACTGTGATGGTGCTAATCAAGAACACTGCTGCTTGTGTTCTGCTTCTATTTCTTTCTGCTGCCTGGTTATCCACTGCACGCTTCAACCCTAAAGGTATTTCTATCATGTTTGGTGTGTATTTCTCTGTATTATGTATGGGACAAATTTCTTCATAACGAATGAATTTGATTTCTTCATAATTAAAATTAATTTATTTATATATGAATCAATTTCCTTTTATTTCATTTTATATACTTTTCTGTGAGTTCATAAAAAAAATACCTGTAATTCTCATTTAACTTCTTCAAATTTTTATTTTTAATTTATATATAAATTAATTTTAACTTATGGGAAAGTCAATTTTTTTTACAAAAATTCTTATTGAAAAGCTCCTCCCACCAAGCCCTTAATTACTTTCTAGACCTGATCAAATTAACATTATGGGCAATTATGTATTAATCACAAAAAGGTGAAAAATGCAGGTGTGGCAGCTAATGAAATTCCAGAAGTAAAGGTAATTGCATGTACATTTTAAATATGTCATTATATATATATATATATATTTATATATCAAGGGAATGTTTGATAGTGTTTGAACCAAACAATTTAAGGCCATGAAAGTAGATTGTCTTTCTTTTAAAAAAAAAATTATGTTAAGTAGTTTTGTTGATAAACGTTTTTAGAAATACTTCTAGAGAATCATAAGAAAAATAAAGTATAAACTAAAATTAGTTAATATGTAAAATAAAAAACTTGTTTTGAAGGAAGTTAATGGTAATAGAATTTTCATAAAGTTCCTTACAGATAAACTATAATTTCAATTTTTCTGAATTCATTTTCCACTTTTTCTTCTTGTTTCCAAAATCACACCCCTACTTTACAATGAGTCACAATTGTATAGTTTTGCTGCGATCCTTAACATCAAATGTGGCTCATGCAGTGGAAGTGCAGTAAGTGAATGAATCTTTTCACAGAATAAATAAAGGGTTTATGTTGTACCATATTTGGAATTTAACAGGCAAGTGTTGCAACTAGGGTTACGGAAAGTGGTGCAGTGAAAAGCATTGCAACAATTGATGAAGAGAAGTTGAAGAAAAGAAGTGGAAAGGTAGTTATGAGTAAATATGGGAAGGTGAAGTTTTCTTCCATTGCTGAAGGAAAAGGAAGTGCACCGTCCACCTTCGCTTTTACTGCTGATTATCATCGACCAGTGCACCATCCACCTAAGAATAACTAATGAACTCTTAAAGTTCATCCTCGATCGTAATGGAACATATATTGGGTGTCTTTTTTTTCTCATCTTTGGTGTTGCTTAATTTACTAGATATATAATATAGGTTATAGAAGTGCTTATTGCCTTCAATGTACTGTAAACAAACATGTTGAATGAGTTAAGTTAAAGAAGTATTTACGAATAAGTGAGTATCACTCTCCTTTTCCCTGCTCTAGCTGTTAGTTAAAAGTAGAATTTTGTTGTTAAGTTATATTTTTGTCTTAGGAAATGTGATAAAATTAAATATTTTTTAATAAAATAATATGAATATATACATGTAATTTTATTTTTTCTCACTACAAGAAATACATGAATTAGAAATCAATTTTAAAAACAAAAACTAATTAGTTGTTATAGTAATTAAAAAAAATTGGTTTCTAAATTAATTTCTATTATTGTTAAATGGTTTCTAAATCGGTATCTAATTTTTGCTACCAAATTTAAAAACTAAATAATTGATAGTTAAAGGTTGTTAATTAGATACTAATTTAGAAACTAATTTAGAAACCAGAAATTGTTTAGTCTCTAAAATGGTCTCTAATTTAATCACTATAGCAACTAATTATTTTTTGCCACTAAAAATCTTATAATGATTTTCTTGTAGTGTATGAGACTAAAGTAATATTTGGTCTAACTCTATAAAGTAATAAATGAGATGATGGTAAAATCAATTGTTTTTTACCTATCATAATAAATAAAATAATAATAAAATTGTAAATACAAAATTACTTCTATTTATTATGTCATTATATGACAAATACTTATTATATTTATTCAATAAATAATCATCATAATAAATATTTTTAGGTATAATCTTCCTCGTGCCTCTTTTCCCCTTCTCTTAGGTTTTTTTTTTGTCTTCCTCTTCCTCTTAAATGGAATGCGTCTAAGTGTTGCACCTTCCCTTGAGGGCTTAACACCACAACCATAGGCTTCCTTTTGAAGTGCCACACCTCCTTAATGTACTTGTATCCTGCTATGATTCCATAATAGTGTACCACGTACCATGGCATCTTGCTTTTCAAAATCTCAAATTTCTTGTGCAGCTGCTCGGTCCATGCCTCCGCAATAGGAATTCACACAATCTTTTTCAACTTTATTGATTTCAGATGATTATCAAGAAATCACTCGATGTCTAATATAATGTTGGATATTCTTCCTACCATAAATGAATTGGCGAGAACTTTTAGTTGTTGATCTCGATGAGGGTTGGGTATTCATCAAATAACGAGTTTTCAGTTGGTCATTGATGAGAGGGGGAGATCCACCTGGAAATGACTCTCCGATACTTAAATTGATAGGAGCACAAAGATAATAAGTTATTAACAGTATGAGAGTTAAGAGTATGAGACAAGATAAATTCTACTTCTTCAAGAGTAGGTATTTATATATATATATATATATATATATATTAGGTGGCGACTTTTGGGTTGACCATATGATTGTCATTTATTGATCCATAAATAGTTGTCATCATCATTAATGACTCATTGAGTAAGTTGTTTTATTTATAATGGTCATTAATGATAATAAAGACTCAGTTAGGGGATACAGTCACTAAGCTCTTTAGTATTCCGATCTTATAACAGGTAGGTTCATATACCAATTTAGAAATTAGTTTTTATAAATTTTTATAATGTAATGTGTGATTAACCTAAGTCGAATCCAAAGACAACATCCCATATACAAAATTCATTGTATGAAACCTTTCACTTACGAATTAAAATGAAGGAATTGGAATTAAATGAACTCTCAAACAAAATATAGTGAATACTAGATGATCCATCCTATGATGAATCGTCTAGCAATAGGTGAAAGTGTAAAAATATAAATAACAAAATATAGTAAAGATATAAAAATAAAGTACAATGTAAAAAAAAATAGTTATTACATTAATATTTGTTAATTGAAAAATAAATGTATTTTTATTTATTAATTAAATAATAAATAGATTAATATGTATTTATTAAGTAGTTAATAGATTATTATTTACAGAATCAATACGTTAATATTTTTCATTAAATAATTCATACATTGATATATTATGAATCAAGTAATTTACATAAATATATTTATTGATTAAATAATTAATACATCACTAGTTATTAATTAAATAATTACAAAATTATTATCTATTCATTAAATAATTAACATATTTGTATCATCTGGGACTTTAGGGCAATCATTTGACTTGATCCCAATGTGACGGTGGAGGTAGGTATTGGCTAAAACCACACTACCTTTATTGAAATATCAAGTTACGGTCATAAATATTATACCTCCATTTTAATAGATTACGGATGATTAAAGTGAATCGAATTCGGGAAGACCTCACTATTACTAAGATTCTAATAAGATTTACACAATTTACCTCTAAATTTTATCTATTCGTTTTTATCGTTATACGATTTTTTTTTTATGTTCTAAAAGGTATCTAAAGTATCAATCACCTATAAAAAGAGCATCATTGAAAGGAAAAAGAAAAAAAAATTAACAACACTCACTTTGAGTTAGGAGGAGACAATTTTCACATGAAAGTCTTTACCTAGAATAAATTAGCACTCATCGTGAGACAATTGTGAATTGTTTGACTAGTATAAACTTATCACCTGACTACACATCATCTGACGATACTTGCAAAAAACTGCATATAGTTTTTGAACCACAATTCAATCATCACTTCTTGTATTTTACTTATTTTTCATCGTTAACATGTAAGGTCTATTAAATATCTCTACTCATAATAAACATGATAGTTCAACACCAAGGTCCTCAAAATTGCAAACATCTAAATCTTTCACAATCTATGTTACAAGATGTGCCACACAACAATCTTAGTGAGTAAGATTCATGACCTTACACACCACAAAAAAGATATTGACCTTATCATTGAGGCCTTCACCTCTTTCCAATCTCACCATCTCTCTTCCTTGGAAACATATCACTTGAGGTTGGACAAACGTCCAAGTGATATTACTAGTGGCTCAAGCATTGTATGTTGGACGTTTGAGTGTTGTACAAGTGGTGTTTATGTGTCACTACATGTGACGATTGGTGATGCATGTCATGGAGTTAGTTGGACACTCAAGCATCCTAAGGTGATGCATTAGCCTTCTAGAACTTGTTGGATTTCTTCCAACAACGTGGTGGATACTCAAACGTGACATTGATACTCAAGTGATGAACGCTCAAAATAATAAGATGGTCGTTGGAGCAAGAAAATCCCTAAAATGATATTGTTATAGAACTGTTTTTCACTCAAACAACATAGGTGTTTCTTAAGTGAATAGAGTCTTGTTTTATTTGTCATGATAAAATCACTCAAAATTTATTAATAATTTGATATAGTACAAATTGAGATTTAATTGTGTATTCTTTGGATAGATATATAAGTAATGTTAGATGCACTATATTATATATGGACATATCATATTCTCTTTTTAGGTGAGACTTTACATAAGTGGAGGATCCTTGATGATATCAAATGCTTTATGTCATCCTAACTTTGGAAAAACAGACCAACTAAAATTTAGTGACTTTAGAATATATAAGGTCTTAGTCTTTAATAAGACTTCTTTAACATAAATTTTAGAATTCTTTACAAGACACTTCATGTGTAATCATGATATGTGTAGTTTTTTTCCATTCATATAGATAATCATGATAAGAATAATTATGATTGATGATGATGATATACATTATCTTATGTTTAATTTAGTTAGCTTACTCTTTTATATATATGTTACTATTATACTCAATATGGAAGCATACTCTCTTGCGGCTAGTGACGAAAGCAAACCAATTGATAAATAATCTATAATAAAATAATTCTTTTATTACTATATAATTATCCTTATTAAAATGTGTGTTACACTATAAATTTTGGAGTAAAAAATCAATATTAAATTTAATGTCGTCTTGTGTGTCAATATTTTATTGAAAAAATGTCGATCAGAATCATAGTAATTTATTTATTAAAATGAAATAAAATATTTATGTAATCATAATAAATATATATTTTACAATAAAGTGAAAAAAATATTCTTTTAATATATATACTTATATATATAATTATATGGAAAAATATGTCATCTTCACTATTAACTTATTATCAGTGGGCAAGAATGTAGAAATACTGAAACAAAATAATAAAATAAAATAAAAATTGATAAAATTTATTTTATTTTCAAGTATCGTAATTTTAATTTACATTCAAACTTTAAAAGTACTTTTACGATTTTCTGTTTTTCATACCAAATTGTGAATATAAAGCTAAATAAATATCATCTAAACACTCATTGAAAGCTGAACTTCTTTTCCTATTTTAAATTGTCCATGTTTGAAAAAGGAGTTTCGTTTCACTTTAGCTAAAGCTTTTAGCTACACAACAATCTTTATCCATGAAAAAAGGAATTAAAAAATAAAAATCAATTTGAAGTACAATTTTCTTCTGCTAGTGTATTAGTCAAATGGGCTGTTACAAAATTATTATTATATATATATATATATATATATATATATATATATGTCCCGTGAATATAATCACGTTAGAGAAGTCAAGTACACTTGAATATATGCCCAATCCTCACCCGTGACTTACGAAACTTAGTGCATTTTTGACTAATTATTAAGTATACTAAGGATATATAATATATATACCAGTGAAGCTAAATTTTATCTTATTAAATAAATTTTGTCTTGTAATAGATAAAAATATTTTATAATATATAAATGATTATAAAGTTTATTTTATAAATCAATTTTACAAAATTCAGTTAAATTTAAAATTTATTTTTTAATATTTTTATAAAATTAATTATTATTAAAGTTCACATTATCTTAAAATTTATTAAGAATATATTTTAATGAGATAAATTGAATTCATGGTGTCATCAATTGTAAATCGTATTATTTCTACATTATTTACAAATTATTAAATCAGATTTATAAAATTGAATTAAAATTAAAATTCACTTTCTATTTTATATAATTACATAGAACGTGGTATTGTCAACGAGGAACAGCAATCAGAGAGTCTCGCTTACACTGAACAGAAACTGATTTGAAAAATTTTGTCATAAGAGAAGAATTTGACGACGGAAGTTTAATTTGAATTCTTTTGGGTGACAAGTGTTTCTCTTCAACAAATGGCCCACAAAGAACATACATAATATTAAAATATTTTAATTATTTCAAAATAACAAAACCTTTGAAGAATTGATAAAACTAGTTTTTTTGGGTGATATTTTGGAATTTAATTTGAGAAATTTAATGAGGTTTTTAGTTTGAATAAACATTTATTTGTAAGAAAATATAAAACATGATTAAGAAATTAGAAGGAAAAGTTTGGTTAATTTGTTGGTTGAAGTTGTTTTAACAAATTACATCAACTTCATCACTCACAATATTTTGTTGGTTTTTTTTTAATAATATTTTTTTATGGTAAATGATTGTGATGAAAGTTTTATTTAAAAAAAAATATTTGTTAGTAGTTTTTAGTTGAAAATTTGAATTAGATTATCGAGTAAGATTTTATTTTTTATTTTTTTCTATAAAAATTAAATCATTCTTTTAAATAATTTATATTTATTTATTATTTTTTATTAATAAAAAAAATAAACTACATCTTCACTTGAAAAAGAAAAATTATTACCTATTTTCTTTCTCTCATTCATTTATTAGGGACATGTAGAAAATGATTTGTTCTATATAAAATGATTGTATAATTTATTTATAGTATAATGATTTTTGCTTTGTCCCTAAGCTTGAAATTGCCCCCACAACACAAGGAAGGAAGAAAGAAAGAGATTGGTTATCCCTTTCTGACATTGAAGCACTCACCAATTTAGTTATCTGTTCACACTTCACATGATGGGACTACACTCTGTCCAATTGCAACACCACTCCAAATCATCACTTACAATTTCATTTCTTTTTATTCTACATTTTGCCACTAATACAATAAAAAAATTTAATTTCATAACTGTAAAAGTAAAAAATATAATTTATAAAGTCATTTAGCTCTATTTGTTTATATGGATATAAGAAATAAAGAAGTGAGAGGATATCGGTGATTTAATTTCAGGGTTTTGCAGAGAAAAGGAGGATAGGATATACTTGTGAACAGTAAATATCATCTTCCCTTAAAATGAAAAGATGTAGAGGGAAAGCCACACCAGCATGTGTTATTTTTGAATTTACCCTCATTCATCTGTAAGGATTTTTAATATTAAAAAATAGTATTTTTTATTTATTTATATAAGATGTGATTTATTTTCTAGTTATATAGTATATATTTAATATTTTAAGAAATTATTTGAAATTCTTTTTTATTTAATTTGTTGTTGTGTTTATATTAATATTTTTTATAATTATTATGTTTATGAGTTAGTAATTTATTTGATAATAGTTTTTTATGAAATTATTTTCTATTGTTAATTACGTATGTTTGTTTTAGTTTTTTTTATTACTATAGGGTTTTTAATAATAAAAAATATTATCTTTTATTTATATAAGATCTGATTTATTTTCTAATTTTATAATGTATGTTTAATATTTTAAGAAATTATTTGAAGTTTTGTTTTTATTTAATTTGTTGAATGCATTTTTTTTTAATTATAATTTTTAAATTATATCTTTTTATATTTAATATATATTTATTTTCTAATTTTAATTTTTAAATTTACGAAATATTAAAAATTTTTAATAGGCAAGGATAAATCTGTAAAATAACATTTAACAATTTAAAAAAATAAAATAAAACTCCCTCACAACCATCCTATAACAAACTCTCATAAACTTTTATCACATATTCACTCTAACATACCTCAAATCCAAACAATCTCACTCTCATATCCTCCTCACACATCTACTCACTTAAATCCTCACACATCCACTCCTCAATCCAAACACACACTTAGTTTATAATTAGTGTGACTGTCATACAATACAATTTTTTAATTTTTCACATAAATTTACATTTTAGTAAAAAAATCATTTTTTTAATTATAATATTATGCAGAATTATCAACATATCAATATCTTACTTTATAATTTGTAATAGAATAAGTTTTATAACTCTTGAATCTATCATTATTTACATTTTTTTTTATCTTTTGAATTTTTCAAAGTTAAATTTTAGTTTTCTATATTTTTTTTTCTGTTTTCTAGATTCTCTAATTTTAAAATGTATTATTTTCAGTCTTTTAAATGGTTTAGATAATGTTTTATACAGAGAAAAAGGGATACAAACACTCTTTAAAAGAGAATAAAAAAATAGTATGTTTCAAAATTAGAGAAAAAAAGGATACAAAATTTACAAGAATTAAATTTTAGATATTTGAAAGAGACTAATAAAAGGGTTAGTCATGTTTACAATATAATCTTTTGTTTTCAACTTTGCCCTTTTTTAATTTGAAATTACGTATGGTTTAAGATGATTGATGATGGGTTTTAGGTTTTTGTTACTCTCCTCGTTTTCATTTTAAAGCTTTAATTTCATTAGTAAGATGGTTCATTCACGGATACACTTAATTTAGAATCTTAGATAGATACCCAACGGTAACTACACACACAAAAAAACAAAAAACTTCTACCCTACTTCATTAAACAAATAATTACATTAATTGTCAAAATCATCAAAGATTTTAAATTATGCTCAATAAACAGAGGTTTTCCTTTTATATAATTTATATTCAGATGTGCTTATTTATATCTTCATCAACATCGGATATTATTTCTTTAAATTCCCCTAATTTAAATATTTTTTTGGTCAAGCAAATTTAATTATGTTATATCATTAATTGGTCTTGTTTTTTGTTCTCACAAATATCTTTATTCGAAGATGATATCAAGCAATAAATGTGACTATTTATTAGTTAGATTTACCAATTTAAATATTGTAACGTTAAATTGTCTAAAAGTTTAATTGCTCATGATTCCACCCCAGTTTTAATTGATATATATTCTTACTACTCTTATCTACTCATTACTAATTTGTTGGGTCTTATCAAATTTTTATGTAACCTTTATAAATTACACAAATAAATTATTTTGATTTAATAAATAGTTATACTAAGTGTTTTACATAACTTCTCATTTTTATATAATAATAAAATCACATATAAATTAATTAAAAGTGAAGTAAAAATAAATATGAAAGTATTATAAAAATAAATAATATTTTCTTAAACTTAAAAAGTAATAAATAGATAAATAAAAACATTTTTTTTTTACTTAAATCCCACTTATACAATCAAGGGATGAATATCTATTTCACATTTTACTCATTTATGCATTTATAATTTCTCAACTTTTAATTTACAGATTAATCATGGTGACCTTAATCAGAAAGTTAAGAATTAACTTGCAACTTTTAAAATATCTATGAACCAAATAAGTTTTTAAATTTAAAATTTAGTTATAATTTTTAAATTGGTGCAGTGAATCATTTAATATTGATAATTTAATGTCAATATCTTTGAATTTAATTTGAAATTTGATGTAACTATTTTTATTAAAAATTAAGTATATTTTACAATTAGATGAAATTATATTAAAAATTTGATGTAATTACATGAAAATTAACCATATTCTATAAAGGTATGCATTATTCAATATTTTACCTTAAAAAACAAAGTTCATTCTTAAATATTATCTGTGCCTAAAGGCATGACGTATCCTCTAATATTTTATTAGATTTGATATGTTAATCTAAACAAAACAAAAAACATAAAATCAATGTGAATTAATTATGACAAAAAAAGGTTACACATGACAATGTTTTAGTACAAATAACTGTAAAGATATATAATTAATATTTTTATTATTTATTTAACCCGATGTTAAAAATTTTAATCACTCTATTTGATTTTATTGATTTTATTTATTGTCCTTTCCTTTCTTTTCCACCCACTGCAGTACAAAGGAAGCATGAATGTTGCTATTAAGTAATTTTGTTTTGTTTTGTGATGTGAGTGAATATGAGTAATAGTTTTACCTTACAACTACTCTTCTGTCTACTTTCCATTTATAATGGTAGAGTGATTGGAGGGAGAGGAAACTCATAAACAAAATGCTATAAATAGCTTTTGTCCAATCTTTGACTTTGATCTCCCTTCTGTAGTGCTAATGTGTTCTTCACTTCTCTTAAACTTATAGCTAAGGAAATTACTCAGCAAAATATCATGGATGTTCCAATCAAATATCCAGGCAAGCTCACCCTTAGGGTGTTTCTCACTTGCATCATGGCAGCCACTGGTGGCTTGATTTTTGGTTATGACCATGGTGTTTCAGGTAAATCCAGTACTTAACATTTCTTCAAAAAATCTTCCTTTGATGCAATTTTTGATTACCCATTATGAACCTGGTTGCATCTGAAATAAGGTTTCATATCTGGGTTTTCAGTGCATTATTATCCTGAGATTTGTGTGTGGTTGAGAGAGTATTTAACTTAATGTTGATGATATTTACTATTGAAGAGCATTAACCATTGTGTTCTGTTTTAATCTTGAAAACAATATGGCTGATGCGTATTTTGTGATTGATGAAATTTGTGATGTGGGATTTTTGCTGTGTTTGTTTCTAAGGTGGAGTGACCTCCATGGATTCTTTCCTGAAGAAATTCTTTCCATCTGTATATGAAAAAGAGTCTAATCTGAAGCCTTCTTCAAACCAGTACTGCAAATTCAACAGTCAGATTCTGACACTGTTCACATCTTCCCTTTATCTGAGTGCTCTTGTAGCGGGTCTTGGGGCATCCAGCATAACCAGAATGTTGGGTAGGCGTGCAACTATGATTATGGGTGGAATATTCTTTGTGGCTGGTGCATTACTTAATGGATTTGCCATAAGCATTTGGATGCTTATTGTTGGCAGGCTGTTGCTTGGTTTTGGCATTGGATGTGCCAATCAGGTATACCCTTTTCTTTCATGTTTAAACTTTATGCTTGTAGAAAGATCTCACATCATAAATCAATTAGAAATCATGCTACGAGTAAATTTTAAGACAATTATGTTAAAAAGTTAACAAAACTATGGTATAAGTATGACAAAATTTGACTGGTTGGGAGTACAAAACAAAAAACTCTTTACACTTACAAAGTAATCAACCAATCAGATCAGATATAGTACTGGGTAGGTTTACTCTGTCAGTTAATCAGAGATATAATCACTTTTAAGATAATCATCATTACAAAATTATCATATATAATCATTTTCTTCTGGTTTACAGTATAAAAACTTTTTATATGTTTTTACTAATTACTCTTTATATGTGATTGGTTGTTTTACTCTGTCTCTGCCAATTAATAAGAAATATGATGAGTTTTAAGATAATTAGTATGAAATTATCATATATTATAATTTCTTATTGGTTTACAAAAAAGTTCTTGATATATGTTTACTAATCACTCTTTTAAGTCTCAACTGGATTCTGCTTTGATTATAGTTCTTTCATGCTAAGCAATGATCATTTGTATTTTCAGTCAGTTCCAATCTATGTATCAGAGATGGCCCCTTATAAGTACCGTGGAGCTCTAAACATGTGCTTCCAGTTATCAATCACTATAGGCATATTTGTGGCCAATTTGTTCAACTACTACTTTGCTAAGATACTGAATGGTCAGGGATGGCGTTTAAGCTTAGGCCTTGGTGCAGTTCCTGCTGTCATTTTTGTTGTAGGCTCATTTTGCCTTCCTGATTCACCAAACTCCCTTGTTGAACGTGGCTGTCATGAAGATGCCAAAAGGGAGCTTGTGAAAATTCGTGGAACAACTGAAATTGATGCAGAATTCAAGGACATACTTGCTGCTAGTGAAGCCTCACAAAAAGTGAAAAACCCTTGGAGAACCTTGATGCAGAGAAAGTATAGACCACAGCTTGTTTTTGCCATATGCATTCCTTTCTTCCAACAGTTCACCGGCTTGAATGTGATCACATTCTATGCTCCTATTTTGTTCAGAACAATTGGTTTTGGAAGCACCGCTTCTCTCATGTCTGCAGTCATCATTGGCAGCTTTAAACCCGTTTCAACCGTGGTTTCAATTCTTGTTGTAGATAAATTTGGAAGACGCACCCTTTTCCTTGAAGGTGGTGCTCAAATGTTGATTTGCCAGGTACCTGTTTCAACCTCGTAAACTGCATTTTTGGATTTACATTACATCTTTCAAACTCAAATAGGATGCTAGTTTAACATGATCTAAGATACATGTTCACATGTTTGATCTCAGGTTGATTAATTTTGAGAGTAATAGCAATTGTAATAGTTTGTGTTGAAGAAAAACATCAAAACATAAATCTTTTCACTCGATCAATTTCATTGAAAATGTATCTATCTGTTGAACACTCATCCAAACGCAAACATTTTTTATTTCATTGATTTGGTTACAGTCCTTAATTAGTATGTTCTGACCACAGATCATCATGACAATTGCAATTGCGGTTACATTTGGCACAAATGGAAACCCAGGAAAATTGCCAGAGTGGTATGCTATTGTGATTGTGGGGATCATATGCGTATATGTTTCAGGTTATGCGTGGTCTTGGGGTCCTCTTGGGTGGTTGGTACCAAGTGAAATCTTTCCTCTTGAGATTAGACCTGCTGCTCAGAGCATCACAGTTGGTGTCAACATGATCAGCACTTTCTTCATAGCCCAATTCTTCACATCAATGCTGTGTCACATGAAGTTCGGTTTGTTCATCTTCTTCGGGTGCTTTGTGGTGATCATGACCATATTCATCTACAAGTTTTTGCCTGAGACAAAGGGTATCCCACTAGAGGAAATGAGTACGATTTGGCATAAACACCCCTTCTGGAGCAAATTTTTGGACTCAGACAGCACAATCCAAAACGATAGGACGAACTCCAAATGTTGAATATTTGTTCTTTGTTGATCTCAGTCTTTGATTGATGCAAATCTGGTTTAACTCAATTTCTTGGCCTATTTTTATGATACTTCATTGTACATAATATTTAAGATGGAGTTTCCAACTTGTATATTGGAAAGTCATTTAGCAATTGATTATCATCTTGATTAGACTTAAGGATTGTAATCAAGTTACGTGTCACAGTCGAAGTTCTTTTGGCGTGTGAAATTTACTTAGTTCTGTTCTAATGTGGAAACTTCAGGGTTTGGATTAACTGTCATTTGTGTGCTAATAGCGTGTCACTGGTTCAATGATTCATGGCATGAACCTCACTACATCTTCCAACGCAGTTAGGTATTAGTTATCGATAACTGTTGGGCCCTTTATTTTCACGGCTTTTGCTTTCTGCACCCCTCATTTTTCAATCTGCACCACAGCTGCATAAAATGACGAAATTACTCTCCTTCTGATTCTCCCTCATTACGTCACATCACCGCCGTTCTGTCACTACTGCACCATAACCGCTGAAGAAGATGAAAAAAGAGAATGAGAACACTTTTGAGGAAGAAGAGTGAAAAAAAACTCATTCTAGAAAATTTATTCTTACTGAAATTTCTCGCGTTATCTTAAATTCAGTCTACTATCTTATATGAAATTTCAATAAAAAATTATTTCGGGAAAAGTTTTTAGAAAAATTTGTACAAACTAAGACTATCATTTACAAAAAATTTGTGAAATTTTGTCATATTTTCTTCAATTTTATTATGGGTCTGTATTGCGTTGAAAAATTTTAAACAAATTCACACAAGTACTTCCATACATAGTTTGCACCCAATTAAGGAGGTACGTCCATAAACAAATCACAAAAAGAAGATATAGGGAAGAAAAACCAGGACGTTTTGTTTTCAGAAAACCAGTTTTGTTCACTCTCGGTCCGGGACTTACTACACCTTATTCCTTGGGTCTTTTGCTCTGAAATTTTTACCAGACATTCGTTATTGTGTTTATTGAGTTTTGGCTGAGGTTTGTGCCCCAAGTTTGTTCCACAAGATTTGCAATAAATTTTTTATTCATCACTGTCAGATCTGAAAGGAAGGTTCGTTTCGTTATCAAACTGTTTGATTTTTATTCTAGTTGAATACTCATCCGTTTGACTTGAAATTTGTCGCGTTTTGTCCTAAATTCAGTCGACTTTCTTATGTGGAATTTCAACAAAAAAATTATATCGGGAGAATTTTTCAGAAAATTTTGTGCAAACCAAGACTATTATTCTCTACAAAAATTTGTGAAATTTCGCCCTACTTTCTACAATTTTATTATGGGTACGTATTGTGTTGAAAAATTCCAAACAAATTCACACAAGTACTTTCATATTTTGTTTACACCCAGCTAAGGAGGCAAGTCCATAAACAAATCACAAAAAAGAGATATAGGGAAGAAAAGCCAGGACATTTTGTTTTCGAAAAACCAGTTTTGTCCAAGACTTACTACGCCTTATTACTTGGTTTTTTTGGTCTAAAATTTTTACCAGAAATTCGTCATTGTTTGTATTGAATTTTGGCTGAGATTTGAGCCCCGAATTTGTTCCACAAAATTTGCAATAAATTTTTTATTCATCACTGTCAGGGTTGAAAGGAAGGTTCGTTTGTGTGTCAAACTATTTAATTTTTTCGCTAGGTGAATACTCATCTGCTTGACTTGAAATTTGACGAATTTTGTTCCAATTTCTGTTGAGATCCTTACGTGGAATTTCAAAAAAAAATTATTTCGAAAGAATTTTTCAAAATTTTTGTGCAAACCAAGACTATCCTCTACCAAAACTTTTGAAATTTTGCTCTACTTTCACACAAGTACTTTCATATGTTTTTTGCACCTAGGTAAAGAGGCACATCCATAAACAAACCACAAAAAGGAGATATAGGGAAGAAAAGTTCGGACGTTTTGTTTTTGGAAAACCAGTTTTGCTCACTCTCGGTCCGGGACTTACTACGACTTATTCCTGGAGTCTTTTGGTCTAAAAATTTTACCAGACATTCGTCATTGTGTTTATTGAGTTTTGACTGAGATTTGTGCCCCTAGTTCGTTCCACAAGATTTGCAATAAATTTTTTATTCATCACTGCTAAGGCAAAGGAAGGTTTGTTTGGTTGTTAAACTGTATGATTTTTATCCTAGGTGAATACTCATCCGTTTGACCTGAAATTTGTCGCGTTTGTCCCAAATTCAGTCGACTTTCTTATGTGGAATTTCAACAAAAAATTATTTTGGGAGAATTTTTCAGAAAATTTTGTGCAAACGAAGGGTATCTTCTACAAAAATTTGTAAAATTTCGTCATACTTTCTGCAAATTTATTCTGGGTACGTATTGCGTTGTAAAATTCCAAACAAATTCACACAAGTACTTTCATATGTTGTTTGCACCTAACTAAGGAGGCAAGTACATAAACAAATCACAAAAAAGGAGATATAGGGAAGAAAAGCTAGGACATTTTGTTTTCGGAAAACCAGTTTTGTTCACTCTCGGTCTGGAAATTACTACGCCTTATTCCTTGGTTCTTTCGATCTAAAATTTTTACAAGAAATTTTTCATTGTGTGTGTTGAGTTTTGGCTGAGATATGAGCCCCGAATTCGTCCTACAAGATTTGCTATAAATTTTGTATTCATCATTGTGAAGGTGGAAAGGAAGGTTCGTTTGTGTGTCAAAATGTTTGATTTTTTCGCTAGGTGAATACTCATCAGCTTGACGTGAAATTTGCCAAATTTTTTCCTAAATTCAGTCGAGATCCTTACGTGGAATTTAAAAAAAAAATATTTTGGGAGATTTTCAAAAATTTTGTGCAAACGAAGACTATCCTCTACCAAAACTTGTGAAATTTTGCCATACTTTCTACAATTTTATTTTGGGTTCGTATTGCATTGAAAAATTCCGAAAAAATTCACATAAGTACTTTCATATGTTGTTTGCACCCAGGTAAGGAGGCACATCCATAAACAAACCACAAAAAGGAGATATGGGGAAGAAAACCCAGACGTTTTGTTTTTGGAAAACCAGTTTTGCTCACTCTCGGTCCGGGACTTACTACACCTTATTCCTTTGGTCTTTTGGTCTGAAATTTTTACCAGACATTCTTCATTGTGAAATTAAGCCCCAAATTCATCCCACAAGATTTGCAATAAATTATTTATTCATGACTACCAGGGTGGAAAGAAAAGTTCGTTTGTGTGTGAAACTGTTTGATTTTTATCCTAGGTTAATACTCATCTGTTTGACGTGAAATTTGTCGCGTTTTGTCCCAATTTCAGTTGAGATTCTTATGTGGATTTTTAACAAAAAATTATTACAGAAGAATTTTTCACAAAATTTTGTGCAAACCAAGGCTATCCTCTATCAAAATTTGTAAAATTTCGCCTTACTTTCTGCAATTTTATTCTGGTCTGTATTGCTTTGAAAAATCCGTAAAAAATTCACATAAGTACTTTCATATGTTTTTGCACCCAGGTAAGGAGACGCGTCAATAAAAAAATCACATGTATTTGATCATCTTTGCCTTTCCATAGGATTCACAATAAAAATTTTATTCATGATTGCCAGGATCGAAATGAAGGTTTGTCTTTGTGTGTGAAACTGTTTGATCTTTTTCCCAACTGAATACTTATCCGTTTGACCTTAAATTTGTTGAGTTTTGTTTCGAATTTTGTCGAGACTCTTACATAGAATTTCAAAAGAAAATCCTTTTAGGAAAAAAAATTATAAATTTTGGGCACTCCAAAGCGATACGCTTTCTGCAATTTTTTCCGAAAAAATTCACACAAGTGCTTTCATATGTTATTTGCATACAGCTAAGGAGACACGTCAAAAAGCAAAACACAAAAAAAATATGACGAGGAGAAGCCAGGACAATTCGTTTTCAGAAAAATAGGTTTTCCAATTTTGTTTCCTCTCGGTCAAGGACTTATTCCTTGGTTTTTTTATCTGAATTTTTTACTAGACGTTTCTTATTGTGTTTAATAAGTCGTGCCCAAGGTTTCAGCCTCAAATTCGTTACACAGAATCGGCAATAAAAATTTTATTCATCATTGCAAAGCCGAAAGGAAGGTTCGCCTCTATGTGTAAAACTGTTTAATCTTTTTCCGGACTGAATATTCATTCGTTTGACCTGAAATTTGTCGTGTTTTATCCCAAATTCTTTCGAGACTCTTACAAAGTATTTCAAACACAGAAACGAACCTTCCTCTCAGCCCTACAGTGATGAATAAAGAATTAAATGCAAATCTTGTGGGAAGAATTTGAGGCTCAAATATCAGTCACAACTTAACACACATAATAAGAAATGTCTTGTAAAAATTTCAGATCAAAACACCCAGTGAAATAAGGCGCAATAAGCCTCAGGCCGAAAACAAACAAAACTGGAATCGTGGGTGGAGTTTATTGTGGGAGGAGTTTACCGTGGTGGACTTTATCGTGGTGCAGTTTAATGTGGTGGAGTTTATTAGGGTGGAGTTTATCGTGGGTGGAGTTTATTGTAGGAGGAATTTATCGTGGTGGAGTTTATCGTGTGTGGAGTTTATTTTGGAAGGATTTTATCGTGGGTGAGTTTATCGTGTGTGAGTTTATCATGGTGAAGTTATCGTGGTGGAGTTTATCGTTTATAGGATTTTTAGGGTTTTTATGATTTTCAGAGTTTTTAGAGTTTTTAATGTTTTTAGGGTTATTAAGGTTTTTTTTAGGCTTTCTAAAAGTTTCTATGGATTTTAGGATTTTTAAGGTTTTTAGGATTTCCATGGCTTCTAAGGTTTCTAGGGTTTTAAGGATTTCTAGGATTTTTATGGTTTCTATGGTTCATTAGGGTTTTAATGGGTTGTTAGGGTTTGTTAGGGTTTTTAAGGTTTCTAGGATTTTTTAGTTTTTAAGGTTCTTAGGGTTTTAAAGAATAAGGATTTTACGGTTTGTAGGGTTTCTAGGATTTTGTAGGGTTTCTTCGGTTTTTATAGTTTTTTGGGTTTTTAAGGTTTTAAGGTTTAGGTTTTATGGTTTATGGTTTAGAGTTTTTAGGGTTTATAGAGTTTATAGGGTTTATAGAGTTTATAGGGTTTATAGGTTTATAGACCTGATACTTACTACATGCTACCTGTTACCTGCTACCTACAACCTGTTACGAGCTACCTGTAACGTGTTATTTGTAACCTGCTACAACCTGCTACATGCAACCTGGTACCTGAAATCTGCAACCTGGTACCTGAAATCCGCAACCTGCTACCTGCTACTTGCAATCTGTTACCTGAAATCTACTACCTGCTACCTGCTACTTGCAACCCACAACCTGCAACCTGTTACATGTTACTTGCAACCTGCTACCTGCAACCTGTAATTTGAAACCTGCTACCTGCAATTTGAAACCTGCTACCTACTACTTCCACCCTACAACCTCCTACCTCCTAATTGTTACTTGCTACATGCAATCGTCTACCTGCTACATGCAACCTACAACATACAACATGTACCGTCCAACCTGCTACCAGCAACTTGTAATTTGCAACTTGGAACCTGTTACTTGCTACATGCAATCGTCTACCTGCTACATGCAACCTACAACATACAACATGTACCGTCCAACCTGCTACCAGCAACTTGTAATTTGCAACTTGGAACCTGTTACTTGCTACATGCAACCTGCTACCTGCAACCTGTTACTTGCAACCTGCAACTTGCTACCTGCAACCTGCTACCTGCAACCTCCTATACATGCTACCTAACACTTGCAACCTGCTACCAGCAACTTGCTACCTGCAACCTGCTACTTGCTACCTACAACTTGTTACCTGCAACCTGTTACCTGCAACTTGTTACCTGCAACCTGCTACTTGTAACCTCTACCTGCTACATGCAATCTTCAACATGCTACTTTCTACCTGCAGCTTGCAACCAGTCACCTTCTACCTCCTACATGTACCTACTACATGCAACCTGCTACTAGCAACCTCCTACCTGTTACTTACAATCTCTTACATGCTACCTTCTAGCTGCTACCTACAATTGTCTACCTGCTACCTGCAACTTGCTACCTGCTACCTGCTACTTGCTATTTGTTACTTGCTACCTGCAACCTGCAACCTGCTATTTGCAACCTGCAACTTACTACCTGCAACCTGCTACTTGCAACCTCCTACTGCTACATGCTACCTGCTACTTGGCACTTGCAACCTACTACTAGCAACTTTCTACCCGCTACCTGCAACCTCCTACTTGCTACTTACAACTTGTTACCTGCAACCTGCTACCTACAACCTGCAACCTACTACCTTCTACCTGCAACCTGCTACCAGCAACTTGTTACTTGCAACCTGCTACCTGTAACCTCTACCTGCTACCTGCAATCTTCAACATGCTACCTTCTACATGCAACCTGCTACTAGCAACCTCCTACCTGTTACTTGCAATCTCTTACTTGTTACCTTCTAGCTTCTACCTACAATTGTCTACCTGCTACCTGCTATCTTCTACCCTGCAACCTGTTACCTACTACCTGCAACTTGCTACATGCAACCTGCTACCTGCTACTTGCTACATGCAACCTGCTACCTGCTACTTGCTACATGCAACCTGCTACCTGCTACTTGCTACCTTTTACTTACCTGCTACCTGCTACCTTCTACCTGTTACCTCTTACCTGCAACCTGCAACCTGCTACCTGCAACCTGCTACCTGCAACCTACAACCTGCAACCTGCTACATGGTACCTGGTACCTGCTACTTGCAACCTGCAACCTGCAACCTGTTACCTGCTACCAGCTACCCTCTACCTACAACCTGCAATTTGAAACCTGCTACTTGCTACATCCAACCTACAACCTCCTACCTGCTACTTGCAACCTTTACCTTCTACCTGCAATCTTCAACATGCTACCTTCTATCTGCAACCTGCTACCTTTACCTCCTACCTGCAACCTACTACATGCAAACAACTACCTGCAACCTGCTACTTGCTACTACCAACCTCCCTCCTACTTGCTACTTGCAACCTCCTACCTGCTACCTTCTAGCTGATACCTGCAATCATCTACCTACAATCATGTACCTGCTACCTGCAACCTGCTACTTGCAACTTACAACCTTCAACCTACAACCTGCAACCTGCTACCTGCTACCTGTTACTTGCTACCTGCTACCTACCTGCAACTTGCTACTTGCTACCTTTACCTGTTACCTGTTACCTGCTACCTTCAACCTGCTACCTACAACCTGTTACCTGTTACCTGTTACCTGCTACTTGCTACCTGCAACCTGCTACCTGCAACATGTTACCTGCAACCTGCTACCTGCAACCTGTAACCTGTTACCTGCAACTTGGTAATTGCAACCTGCAACTTGCTACCTGCTACCCTCTACTTACAACCTGCAATTTGAAACCTGCTACCTGCTACTTCCAACCTACAACCTCCTACCTGCTATCTGCTACCTTCAACCTACTACTTTCTACCTGCTACCTGCTATTGAATGTTCCAACACATTAAATAGTCCCACATCGCTTATGATTAGAGGCCAAGGACAATTTAAATATAATTTCTGCCATTAACACACAAATGTGAGATTGATTCAATATGTCCAATAGTCTCACATCGTTTAGGAGTAGAGGCCAAAGACAATTTAAATATAACTTCCTCCATCAACACACAAATGTGGGGTTGTTCCAATACATTCAATAGTTTCATATCGCTTACGAGTAGAGGCCAAGGACAATGTAAATATAGTTCCCTCCATTAACACACAAATGTGGAGTTGTTCCAATACATCCAATAGTCCCACATCGCTTAGGACTAGAGGTCAGGGACAATTTAAATATAATTTCCTCCATTAACACACAATTGTGGGGTTGCTCCAATACATCCAATAGTTCTACATCGCTAAGGAGTATAGCCCAGGGACAATTTAAATATAATTACCTTCATTAACACACAATTGCGGGGTTGTTCCAATACATTAAATAGTACATCGCTTAGGAGTAGAGGCCAGAGACAATTTAAATATAATTTCCTCCATCAACACACAAATGTGGGGTCATCCATGATACACTCTCTCACGATAAACTCACCCACGATAAACTCACTCATGATAAAGTCACCCATGATAAACACATCCACGAAAAACTCATTCACGAGAAACTCACCCACGATAAACTCACTCACGACAAACTCACCCATGATAAACTCACCCACGTGAACTCACCCATGATAAACTCCACCACGATAAACACTAAACTCACCCACGATAAACTCAACAATGATATACTTACTCGATAAACCCTCCCATGATAAACTCACCCACGATAAACTCTCACTAGAATAAAGGCACCATTAATAAGTCACCCACGTGAAACTTACCCACGATAAACTCACCCACAATAAACTCACCCACGATAAACTCACCCAGGATAAACTCACCCACGATAAACTCACCCAAGATAAACTCACCCACGATAAACTCCACCACAATGAACTCACCCAGGATAAACTCACCCAGGATAAACTCACCCACGATAAACTCGACCACGATAAACTCACCCACGATAAACTCGACCACGATAAACTCAGCCACGATATACTCAGCCACGATAAACTCAGCCACGATATACTCAGCCACGATAAACTCAGCCACGATAAACTCCACCACGATAAACTCCACCACGATAACTACGCCATGATAAACTCACCCACGATAAACTCCACCACAATAAACTCACCCACGATAAACTCACCCACGATAAACTCACCCACGATAAACTCACCCACGATAAACTCACCCACGATAAACTCCACCATGATAAATTCACCCATGATGAACTCACCCACGATTAACTCACCCACGATGATAAACTCACCCACGATTAACTCATCTACGATAAACTAACCCAGGATAAACTCACCCACGATAAACTAACCCAGGATAAACTCACCCACGATAAACTCCACATCAATAAACTCACCCACGGTAAGCTCACCCACGATAATCTTACCCACTATAAAGTCCACCATGATAAACTCACGCACAAAATACTCACCCACGATAAACTCCACAATGATAAACTCACCCACGATAAAATCACCCTTGATAAACTCACCCACGATAAACTCACCAACGATAAACTCACCCACGATAAACTCACCCATAATAAACTCACCCACGATAAACTCACCCACCATAAACTTACAACACCTATGCCTACCTTAGAGGCATCACACTCTAGTTCAAAAGTTTTAAAAAGTCTGGGAGAACTAGAATGGATGCATGGTTAATTTATCTTTTAGAGTTTGAAAAGATTTTTCCTTTTTTTCACCCCACACAAAAGGCATATCCTTGTTAATGAGTTTGTTAAGAGGAGCATCTATAATGGAAAAGTCCTAATCAAATCTTCTACAAAAGCTAGCTAAGCCATGAAATCTTCGGAGTTCTCCCACTATTTTGGGGGTGGGCCATTCTTGGATAGCCTTTATTTTCTCTAGGTCCAATGAAACATCATCTTTCTCAATCATGAATCCAAGGAAAATGACATGTTCTTTGCAAAAAGTAAACTTGTCAAGGTTAGTAAAAAGATGATGGTCCCTGAGAGTAATTATGACTTGTCTAAGATGACCTATGTACTCATCTAGACTGCTACTGTAGATTAAGATATCATTGAAATATACAACTACAAACCTACTTGTGCAATCCCTATGTACATGATTCATTAATCGCATGGATGTGTTAGGGGCATTGGTCAAGCCAAAAGACCTGACTAACTATTAATACAAACCAAACTTGGTCTTAGAAGCAGTTTTCCATTCGCTTCCTTCTGTAATTCTTATTTGATGATAATCACTTTTAAGATAAATTTTGCAAAAGATGTTTGCCCTTTCGTCTAGCATATCATCTAACCTAGGTATTGAGTGCCTATATTTTACAATAATGTTGGTGATGACCCAACAATCTATACACATTCTCCGAGACCCATCTTTCTTGGGAACGAACAATAAGGGAATAACACAAGGACCAAGACTCTTTTAAAATCATCCCTTCTTCTATCTCTTTTGTCTCTTGGGGACTAGTCTTGTAAGCTGACCTATTGGATAGGTTGGCTCCAAGGCCTATTAGACATTGTAGGAGGTCATCTAATGGTTTTGGGAATAATTTCACAAATGCTTCATAAATGTTTTGAAGACAACTAATAGTAGTTAGAAACTTTATTAGTAGAAAGTAGCAATGAACTCATTGATTTATACTAGTTCAACCATATTTGGGCTACCTTTAGTTCTTCTTTGCCAACTACCACTAATAAATAACTAATTACAAGTATTCTAAGTGTTACTTCTAACTTACAACGAGAACACAAAGTCACTCATGAGTGTATGTTAATCTCTATCTGAGATTGACCACCAAGTAGTATGCCTTTACAGGGTACACAAAGACTCTTTAGGCTTTACAATAATAAAATTGTTTGATACAATGTTCACTCTAAAAAGGAAGGATATGAAATGAATACTCATTGTACTAAGAGACTAAACTTCACAACAATAAAAGATATGAAAATATTTCTATCTTTATGTATCGTCTAACAAGCAAATTTCGCTATCCACTTTGAAATTAAAGAATGAAAGAATCATGTATGCTTATTTTGAGCAAATATATGTTTGTTCATTCAACAAGTTTATATGTATAATCCAAAGCTTGTTTGGTCCTATGCTGACACTTTTGTTGTAGATCATCTTACGATTCGTAAAGGACAAACTTTATATGAGTAACCACCATTGTTGTATTAACTACACAAAAATGAGCATACACACTCCCGAGTAATTTGTGTGAATGTTAATATCTTTTTTTTGAAAATCTTGAGACTCCACTTTTCTGGCGAGACAATCTTTATGCTTCCAAAGATATAACTTTTGAATGTGTCTTCTGATTGCATTACCATTTTGTGTTTCTTGAGACTCATCTAGTCTTAAGAGCTTGTGTTTAGTGTTTTTTTGAGACTCGTTTGGTCTTCGTTCCTATCATTTAGTGCTTTAAGCATATATGTTTAATTTTACCTTGAGCTTCTATGCTTCTAGCAATGTATCAGACTGCTTTTATTGTAATTGTCTCTAAGATTATCTGTATCACACTAGCAAACTTGATAGGCAACCAAAACTTAGTATTATTTGTTATTATAAAAAATTATGGGTGACTTTTTAAGCAGAATATTCAAATGTAAACTTATGTCAGATCATGAGTGAATTGTCTATATTCATACAAGGTAAAACAAAACAAATGATTCTATCATAATTTGTTTCAAAACTTAGTTTAATTCAAAAGCAATACATTAATCATATATTAATGCAAAAAAAAATAAAAAATTAATTGAACTCATGAAATAGTAATGCAAGTTTGTCACTAAATCTATTTAACTTTTCTTTTAATATCATGAGTTAATGTTGAGCTTAAACATATTGAGAATTATATATCTTTCTCACTTATGTCACAAATTCTCAATACTAATACCTTTTTGGAAAGTTCGTACTTGAGGTCTTCACATCATTTTAAGATTATCAAATTAAAATAACCTAAATATCCCTAAATGATATAAATTTTAACAAAAATAATTTACAATTCGTTTTTTTCAAATAACCCATGAAATATTTTAAAATTTTTGCCTACCAAAAACTATATTTCAATATAAAGAAACAATTATTTCAACCACTGGTATGAAATACTATTTCTAAAAAGGATTTCGAGGATTAGGATTCACAACCTAACGATCCTAAATATGATAATCACTTCCGTGTTAAACGATATTATTCATGAACACAATTTTAATTTTATAAAACTTGAATTGATAACCAATTTAGCAAGAATATTGAATTGTTGGATCATGGAATATACTTGAACCTCATCTTATTCAAATTCTTACACTACAAAAGCTTTCTAAATGTTTTCAATGACTCGTGTAACTTGAGAATTTGTTTTCATCTTCCTTGTTTATCCCCAAGTTGCAGCAACGCTTCAATGAGCCTATCGACCTCCATGGAAGAATCGCCACCTTCACTCACAGCCCTAACACCTTCCTCTCTCATTAACTTCGCTCTTTGCTTTTCGGGACTCTCCGCACTCATAACCCTCTTCACAACCCGACCCAACTCATCCGGGTCGGGCACAGAATCGCCTCCCTCACACACCCGCACCGCCACCCCTCTTTCCTCCATCAACAGCCTCGCGTTCAAAAACTGATCCGCCTCCATCGGCCACCCCACAATCACAACCCCACTCACCATTGCCTCCGTCACCGAGTTCCAACCGCAGTGACTCAAAAACCCCCCCACAACCCGGTGGCTCAGTATCGCCACCTGCGGGACCCAACCCGTAACCACCACTCCTCGACCCGAAACCCGATCCACAAATCCATCCGGAACCGACCCGTATCCTTCTTCCATTTGTTCCTCGGATGGCGTCGGCGCAACCCAAACGAAGCGCGTTTGGGATCTCTCCAACCCCAACGCCAACGCTTCCATTTGTTTCTTCTTCAACAGCTTCTGACTCCCGAAACACACGTACAACACCGAACCCTCTTCCTCCAACGCATCAAGCCAGTTTAGAACCTCGGACCCTGCGCTTGGGTTTTCGGCCCGGTTAGAGCCCAACGGCCCAACCGCGTACACCCGCGCGTGGCCCAGCTCGGCCCGGATGTGGTCCAAGTAAGTACTCTCCAGCGCGTGGAACGTGTTGAAGACGCAGGCCCATGCAGCGTCGTTGGAAAGAAAACTCTCTTTAACGAACTCCGCGTCGGGGTCAGACTCCCTGTAGCGGAGGAACACTGAAGGAAGGTGGTCCCGCTTAAACGACGGCGTTCCGGGAATTCCGTGAAAGTGAATTTCACTATTATTATTATTATTGATTTCGTTTGAGTTGTGCCAGCAGCGCGTGAAGACAGTGGTGAAGAAGGCGGCGACGGAGTAAAAGGCGATCCTGGGGATGGTGAGTTGGTCGGCGAGTTGCTGAGTCCAGCCGAGGAAGAATTCGGAGAGGAGGGCCGCAGGGGGATTAGGGTGGGTGGTGAACCAGTGGATTATCTGGGGTTGGAGTTTGGAGAGGGCGTTGATGAAGGGGTAGTTTCCGGCGTTGCCAACCTCACGAATGTTTTCTGCAGCCGCGGGGATTTTAGGGTGCGGCGGGAATGGGAGGACGAGGGTTTGGATGGTGTTTGGATGGGAGGATAAGAGAGGGGTGAGAATGGGAAGGTTTTTGGGAGTGATAATGATGGTGATTGTTATGCCTGCGAGCGCTAGGTGGTGAGTGAGGTCGAGGAGTGGAAGAATGTGACCCTGCGCTGGATATGGGAATACCAGGATGTGAACTTTGGACATGGTGTTCGATTTGAAGAGTGGAAGATCTGTGGAAGAAGAAGAGCTATGGATGCAGGCTTTTTTACTTCCTCTGCTTTCTCTAATCACCATGTTAGTATGGTCTTTCTTTACGTGTGGACCACACGACTCTATTATTCACTTGTTGACGTTGACTCATCACTCTTCCTTTTGGTTCTTTGCATTTATGTCCAAGCATTAGAGACTTTCTAAAAGGTAATGTTCTCAAAATGCCATTTTAATATGGTTCAACTATTTTTTACCTCCAAGTGATGCGTTTATTATTATATAAATAATTAACATCTCTTTTGACAAATATTCAACACCTATTCAACACTTTCAAGTACAACTATTACACATCTCTATATGCAATTAGTCTTAATTTTCTTCAGAGATCAGTATTAATCTTCTTCTGAGATCAAGATCTCTCCACAAGTCAGAAACACTCTCGATTAAACATTGGGAGCACAGAGGGTTATCTTCACATAATGAAGAATTTACAATATATGACTCACTCCTTAAAGAATAAGTGTTTTAGAAAGCAATATGAAATACAATCACAGTAAGACTATTCACACTAAGAATATGATCGTGTTATGTAAGCTTGATATTGTGTGTTATCTTCTTCATCTTCAAGGTCTTTATATAACTTTCATATTATGTTCGTTGAAGGTTTTATTTCTTTTCTTGTTCTCATAGTTGTTAGACGATTGATATGGAAACTCTTAGACCTAATTGGCTCTTTTGCATCTTGAACTTTAATTATATTTTGAGTTGTTTCTTTTTGTCCAAATGTGAATGTTAATACTTCAATGTTGTAATCTTGAGTATCTTCAACAATATCCTTTGTTGTGATGCACTATTCATCATCTTCTTCTCATCAGACGCTATATATGACAACTTCTCTGGTTATATATTGTGTGTCTTTGAGGATATGAAACAATTTGAACTTTTTTAATCCTCTGATGTGAACGTTAACCCTTCAATATTTTGTGACTAATTCTTCATTTAATTATGTTATGTTGTTTCTTCTTGAATGTAGTAGATGCTTGATAAGGAAACTTTAGTTTTTTCATTATTTGTGTGTCATTATCATTTGATATTTGCATCAATGCACTTTGAATTCCTTCTATACTTGTGGTTGTTTGAACATTGAAAATTTATCTGGAAAAGCTTGAATCACGTTCTCCACTTCTTTATCACAAACTCGTTCTTTCAAATAGTTTCATTGACTAAATGAACAAGAACGTTGTGCTTGATCTATTTGAATTTGAATATTCATACTTCATCTCATCCTTTCTAGTATCATTTCTTATATCCAACACTGAAATTAGAATGTTCTGATATGAGCTTTGAATATGCCTTCAATACTTCATTGAACTAAGAAATATTTATTTCTTTATATCTTCGTTCATAATGGCTAAAGATGGTTTCAATTAACATTTGTGAAAATCTCACTTTGTAGATTTATTTGTCTATCATTTAGATGCTCAATTTCGAATGTTCTTATTTGATTCATGAACACGTCTTTGCCACACGCTTGCTTTTAGAATAAATTTGTTGTGTGTATTTCCTCCCAACAATGAGTAAATGATGCTTTAATGCTTGATTTCACAAATCTTGTTCATCAACTTCATTGCTTCCTTGATCAAACGCTGAGTATGAAAACTTTGGATATTGACTTTTTACACATCTTTATGTTCCTTTGATAATTTCTAAAAACATTATGAGTATCAATAAACTTAATCATAATAATTCATGGGTATCACTAGAAAACAATATCTTTGGATAATCGAATCTTTTTGTTCTCATATTTTAATTCAAAAATATATTATCAAAGACTTTCCAAATCAACTCAAACTAACATTTAAGTTTAATTAGATTTAATTTGGTTTATATTCTTTTAAATATAATTCAAAAACTTGTTAATACATAATGATTCATATACTCTATTTTTCGAAACCTTCCCAGTTTAAAACACTGAATGTTCAAAAGCTTTTCTATACAGTCTAAAATTAATCATTAGTGTATAGAAAATTATATTTCCTTTTTGAAACATTAAAGCACATTGTATTTTCATAAAATCAGTCGCACCATGTATTTCAAATCAATTTGCAAACACATTTTATTTTTGGTTTCAATTTGTTCTTTTTGATTTAATTTGTTTTCGATGTCAAAACAAGTATAAAAAACTTTTAAGAACAATTATAAAATGTAAATACTGAGTTTGGGAACTTTCCTTTGAAGATCTTCCAACGTGCATCATCATTTGTCATGTATGACTTGAGTATTATCTAACACGTTTTAGAGATTTAATTGTGTCAGATTTCTCTAACACTTGTGCATTTAGCTTTGCTCTATGAGTTCTTTTATGTGTTTCGTCTAACTCATACTTTTGACATCGTTTGATGCTTTCAACTAGGACTTCATCTATCATTTTCTCTCTTGTTATCATTAGACAAGTCTTTATCTTGTTCTTTCAACATCTAGTGAGTCTTTCTTATCTTTTCAAGATGATCTTGACTTTGATTGTAGCGTTTGTTCACCCAAGTCCTTTGATTGTTATGGATATATAGTATTTGACAGTGTCAAATACTTGGATAACACCATCTTTCTCTTTCTTGGACAACATTTGTTATGTATTTTTAAACTCGTTGTCTACTTTGTTCATCCTTTTGACATCTCTTTATTTTCTAAACAACTTTTGATGTGCCTAAAGCTTTTAGGAATTGTCTATCACATTCGTTCTTTTCATCATCACTTACATCTGGAGGGAGTTTATGTACTTATATATTTTGCTTAGCTCTACAAATTGTCTCATGTATTAATTTCATCACAACATATTTGATAGTGTTTGTTATCATCAAAAACACTTTTAAACTTATAGTCTAACGAATGGAAGATCATCTAAAGGTTTTGTCTAACATCTTTTCATCATCAAAATTCATTTTGTTTAATAGCTAACTTAGTGGATAGTTTTCCTCTCGATAGTTCCTTTTATGCTTACAAGTTCTCTTATATGTTTTTTTGCAATTTGTTACATTGATATGAATAGTGCATGGTAGTGCAACCTCCAATACACCAACAATTTTTTTTTTTATAAAAAGCTTTCATGTTAGGCATCACTATGCTACTTGACATCTCAGCTAGGCTGACACCTCAAGTAACAACAATCATTTGCCATCACATGAAAAAAATATTATTAAAAAAAAGAAAAAAAAATACAAAAATATGGGGGGACTAGACAAAAAACCCATATGTTATTTTATTTATCTTTTTTTGCAAGCTATGGAGGTTTTTATTTACCTTCTTGTGTTTCAGGTTATTATTTCAGGTCCATTTTATGTGAGTTATCCAGAAATGGCAAGACTATGAGACACAAATCCTATGATTACTCCAACCCACATATCTAATAACTTTCTTTTGGATCTGAAACTGCTTGAAGCCATCTTTACACAAAGATCAAGACTACTTATTTTGGGGATTTCTTATTACATCCCATCATTTCTCCCTATAAACCATACTCTTTTTGAAAAATATCAAAATTATCCATTTTACATTTTACAATCTAAAATACAAATTTTGCATTTTATAATCTAGAATACAAAATTTGTATTTTAAATTATGCAATTTAAAATATAAAATGTGTATTCTAAACTGTACAATCTGAAAATCTGAAATACAAAATGAAAACAAAAATACATAAAGGTGCAGGAATATTAATATTTATATCGATTTGGGGTTGTTTATTCCTGTACCTCCATAGCTTCTCCAACACCATCATAGGTCAAACAAAAGATCATTTTATCTTTAAAAATACTTCTAGTTTCTACAATCTGGAAATGTTATATTTTTTTTCTATTTACACCTCCTTGATTCTATAATTTGGAAGGTATTTATGGGATTCTGCAATTTGAAATATTCTTTTCTTTAAAATCCAGAAGATATTCTTGGATATGGTAATAGTTTCTGGATTGTACAATCCATAACATCCCCTTACTATAATATGTATTCCAATCTAGAAGGTAAAATATAATTTGTATTTTAAATTATATAATTTAAAATATAAAATGTGTATTCTAAACTGTACAATCTGAAATACAAAATGAAAACAAAAATACATAAAAGTGTAGGAATATTAATATTTATATCGATTTGGGTTGTTTATTCCTATACCTCCATAGCTTCTCCAGCACCCTCATAGATCAAGCAAAAGATCATTTTATCTTTAAAAATACTTCTAGTTTTTACAATTTGAAAATGTTATTTTTTTTTCTATTTACACCTCCTCAATTCTATAATTTGGAAGGTATTTATGGGATTCTACAACTCAAAATATTTTTTTTTCTTTAAAATTCAGAAGATATTCTCGAATATGGTAATAGTTTCTGGATTATACAATCCATAACATCCCCTTACTATAATATGTATTCCAATCTAAAAGATATTTTTGGATCCGAAAACACCTTTTGGATTGTACAATTTGAAATACATATTATAGTAAAAGAGTATTATGAATTTTATAGTCCGGTATACATGAAAAGAAAATGAAAAATAACAAGAGAACATATAATGAGAAGGGTAAGGTTGAAATTAAAAAATATATGGAAATGTTGGGAGAATATAAGGAGGTGTAGGAAGAATTTGTCTTCTTTATTCACCGTGTAACTTAACATATTTGTCTCTTAGCACAAATTGTGGCAAAGCACCCCATGCTTCTGGTTCTAACAAGCACCCATTATGCTTGAATGTGCATTTTTCCCTGTTTTATACCACATAATTTTTTTCTTAAGAATGATAATTCATGTGAATCTTGAATCCTGAAAATTATGATTTCTAGGAATGTTTAAATTTTGAATTTGGTTGATAAAAAATATTGTTAATAATATTTATATCGATTTTCTAAAAGTTAGAGTAACGTGTTACTTTTATTTAAAATATTTATGTTAAAGATAAGGATATGATTTGATTATACTAGATTTATAATTTGATTAAATTAAACAGAGATATATGATATGATTTAATAGAGAAATGTCTTGTTAAATATTTTCCAGATATTAATTTAGTTATTTATTATTCTATCTCTTCTTCATTATAAATAAGAACACTCGTCCCTACCCTAGACATAAATTCATTATATTCCATCTCGATTTATCTCAAACATTGTTTTCTAGAAATGTTATTTTTAAAACGTAAAACCAAACATGGTATACAGTGTGGAATTGTACGCAAGTCATTTTGATGTTTTCTTCGACAAATGTGTTTAAATATTTTATTTGTCTTAAGTAATTAGTGATTTTTGTTGGAGTTTAAGGTACCATTATGGCAACTAAATTAAGTTTACTCTATCATTTTTTGCCTTATTTTATCATTTTTGTTATTAAACCTAGTATTATGTAAATTGTAACATTATGGTTAAGGGTAGCAAAATGGACTACTTTGGTAAAATTGGACGACTTGAAAATAGTAATTTGTCCCGTCATAGTATCAGTTGGTTCGCTACTTTTCAATTTTTTTTATTTTTTATTTATTTTTTAATCTATTAACTTGGTTATAATAATTGATATCATTTTTTTGACAATAAAAATACATGAAAGAGTCATAAAATTAAATCAATTTTTAATATTATAATGAAAGAAAGTTTAATATCTAACAAAATAAAGTAAATATTAATAATACTTCAATGAATCAAATAATGTATAAATAAATTAATGTAAATAAAGTTCTATATAAAACATTAACCACCACTAATTTTTATTCAAAAAGTATAAGATCCCTCTTTAAAAGTGTCAAACATAAAAAATGGTGGATTGGCAGACCAACCTGCATTGCTCCACCTGCAGGTTGACGGGTTAGATGGACAGAACCAATACGGATTGGCGGGCTCAAAAAGTTAACCCGTTAGACCAGATCCTTTTTGTCATCCCTAATTATGGCCAAGAACTCCCAACTGCAGAAAATGAATTAGACTTCTACCATCACCACCCCTGTGTTAGGCACAATGCCTCTAAGTGTAGAAATCCCAGAATCTGGTAGTTAACTTGGATGATATTTAATATTGATTTTTAACTTTTAAAAAAAATACCATAGCATTCAATTATATTTGAATCTCACAAAAAGGCTCGCTATTATATTTTACAAGTTTAAAAAAAAAAAAACTTAGAACCATTTTGTGATCAATGCAATAAGGGTAGTTGCATGATGGGAGAAAGATTGTTTTTGTGAAAAAGTTATCACACACATCAAATCAAATCAATGAAAGAAAGAGTTCATGAATGAGGTGAAGTTATTAGCTCGTGTGCAGCATTAGAATATGATGAATTTGGTGGAATGTTGAAATGATTATAGATGTTAATGCATATTATAGGTAAAATGATAAAACTGAATATATGTACTTTTGGATATGTAAATGCATATTATAGGTGCAATACATTAGATTTGAAATTAATTTGTAATATATATGATTATATTGAATTATATTTGAATATTGCATAGGATTATGTAGGAATAATGCAAATGATTTTTGTTTATATTTATGTCTTAGTCAAGCAAAGTATTTATGAATGTTGCATTGACTTATGTAGGTGTAATGGAATAAAAACATGGATAGCATGTAGAGTTAATTCATGCATGATTAAGTGACAAGTTTATCCATATATTTTGGTTTGAGAATGAATACAATGGACCTACAAATAATTACCATTACTCACGGATTTTGACTGAACAATAATTTATCCACATAAGTTGAGATGTAGGAAATTACCTACACATGATAATTGGTGGGTAAAAAATGTATGTACTTATCCATGGATGACTAACGGTAGGTAATTTTTCTCTGGATGCAATACAGTGCAAAACTCACCTACGGATAATAGCTTGTATGTATTAGCCACCAAATTATACTTTCCAAAGACAAAAATTCATCCAAATTTACCTATGAAATTTATTTTGTAATCTATAGGTAACTTATTATTATCTACATATTTTTTCTATTTCCTACAAATTTTTATTGTAGGTAAATGCAATTTTTTTGTAGTGTTCACTACAATGTTGCAAAAATAATTCTAAAATACTTAAGAAGAACTACAAATGTTGGACTATGGTATCTAGGTTGTGTTTCTCTAAACTAAGTTGGTTTTTCAAATTTAGACTTTGTAGGTTGTAAATTGAAATGAAAAATTACAAGTGGTATTTGTTATCTCCTTGGATCAAGCTTGGTGACATGGCATAGTAAGAAGCAAGCATTTTCAACAACTAAGGCTAAATACATTGTGCTAGTAGTTGTTGTGCATAAACTCTATGGTTAAAACAACAATTGCAGGATTATGGTCTTCAACTGAGTAGGGTACCTTTATTGTGTGATAACACAAGTGCAATTAACCTAAATAAAAATAGGTATAATTACCTTATTGGTCCTTACATTTAGGGTCAATATTCAATTTAGTATAGTGGTTTTTAAAAAAATCAATTTGTTCCCTGTGTTTTTTAAAAAGTATCCAAATTGGTCCTTTTCGTTAACTTTTTCCCAATGGCGTCAAGTGTTGTTGATGTGGTAGAGAACCAGATACACATTGGAATGGGTGTTATGTGAGGTGGCAAGTTTATGGGTTTTTGCATAGATTAACAAAGTTTAACATTGGGGTTTATGGTTTCTTTCATTTAAGGGATGCTTCAAAGGGAGTCCCCTCGTCTGCACCTCCTTCAATTGCACCTTCCACTCTATCAACCACCTGGACCTTGAGCATCTGCTCCTGCAACTTATGCATATGGGTATTTTTTTGTGAAAACAAGAGGTTTCGATAAATGAACAAACTCCTTCAAGCAACACAATTAAATAAAAGTACAGTGTTTCAAACATCAAATTCCCTTCCTGTTACAACCAAAGCACCCTAAACACTGATATACAAAACTAAATTAAAATATACTCTAAGCCTTCTTGGGGTATTGGTAGCTTTAGATGGAGATTTTGGCTCCTTGGAAGCCTTATCGGTCTTCTTGGGCAACAGAACATGGTTAATGTTTGGAAGAACACCACCATGGGCAATGGTCACACCAGAAAGCAATTTCCCCAATTCCTCATTGTTCCTCACAGCCATACTCTTCTAATAAGAAATTGGAGTCTGACCCTAACGAACCTTGTGACCGGCTTCTTCTTTGGCCCACCGCCCTTTCTTCCTCCGACACCCTTCTTAATCTTTCCACTGGCTTCCATGTCGGAACCCTAGAAATTAGCTGTGCTTGAAAATAAGAGAGGAAGTAAGGAAGGAGAAGGTTAAGGTTAAGGGATGTTGAGCATAGTTGGGTGTGATGAAGGTGGTGGCGACATATGGGTACAGAGATTTGCAAGATGAACAAGGAATTTCTCTGAGAAATTGGGAGGAGGAGGGTTTGTTTATGTTTTCAAAGGAGCGTTAGATGATTCTAGTATGGTAGCAGTGAATAAGTTGGAAAGTTTTAGCCAAAGAGAGAAACAATCCAAGGTTTCTTTGTTTTCTCTGCCACATCAGCAACACTTGGCGTCGTTGGGAGAAAGTTAATATATATGACCAATTTGGGTACCTTTTAAAAAAAACAGGGACCAAATTGATTTTTTTAAAAACCACTATACTAAATTGAATATTGACCCTAAATGTAAGGACTAATAAGGTAATTATACCATAACAATATTATAGAACCAAACATATTGAAATAAAACACTTTACTTTTTAATGGATTTGTGTGTTGTAACAATTGATTAAAATGACTTAATTCAGTTATGTGTTTTTATTTTATTTTGTATTTTAATATGTTAGATTATTGAATTAATTGATTAAATAAAATAATATTGTTTTTTCTAGCATTTGTCTTTCATTGTTAACACTACAAGAAAATTATGAAATAGAAACCAATTTTTAGAGACTAAAATAATTAGTTGCAATAATAACTAAATTAGAGACCATTTTAGAAACTAAAAAAAAAATTGGTTTCTAAATTAGTTTCTATTATTGTTAAATAGTTTCTAAATTGGTATCTAATTAGCTCCAAGGTTTTAGAGACCAAATTTAGAAACTAAATAATTGGTAGTTAAAACCTTAGTTGCTAATTATATATTAATTTATAAACTATTTAACAATAATAGAAACTAATTTAAAAACCATTTTTTTTAGTTTTTAAAATGGTCTCTAATTTAGTTACTATGGCAACTAATTATTTTGGTTTCTAAAAATTGATTTCTAATTCATGATTGTCTTGTAGTGTAACCTGTTAAATTTCATTTAATAAGCTAATTTGTGGTTGTTTTGGTATGAAAGGGAGTCAAAATTCTTTTGCCACCTATTACACTATCATCTGCTACTTTGACCAAGTTGATTTTTTATTCTGTAAAATTTTATTTCCAATAAAGTATTTGTCTCATTTGAATTAAAATATGTATAGTTTTAATTTCAAAATTATAAAGTAGTTACAAAACATCTACAATTCACTTAACCGCATAAAATCACTAAGTTAAAACTGATTGATTGCAATATATATATATATATATATATATATATATATATATATATATATAAACTCCATTTGAATGAGCATATTGCATTTCTAATTTCTTCTCAAGTCCAAGTATGGTCGTAGCAGTAAGAAGGTTTTCATTGTTAACTCATTAGTCAATCTAATATCCCTCTTAGTGAAAGAAAATCATAATTTGTTGATCACTCAGATTTTGTAATTGTCTTGAGCTAAGAGTGACTTGTAAAAGAATATTGCATTATGTCTTGTAAAAAAAATAATTTTTAGGGTAAACCAAGAATGACTTGTGAAAGAATATTAGTCAAGATAGAAGTGGCTTAGGAAAGAATATTGCATTGTACTTCACAACAATAGTTTGCTTAGTTGAAATTTAGATGGTTGGTCCAGAAGTGGACGTAGTTTGTGTAATTAGACAAACTAATATAAAAATATTGAATATTTTTTTCCTTGATCTTTGACATTGCATGTTATAACGGTTTATCTAGCTAATGAAGGAGGAAAATTTAAAACTCAACTTACAAAATCATTTAATATATCATAGTATATCCATTTACATATCATTTGGTCGTGTATACTTAGACGATATAAGCGAAAAACTTCAGAATTTAAAAACACAAGTCAACCCTTCCTTCTTTTATATACTTGTTTTCATGCTTTAAAGATGTTGCAAAAGAAGTCACACACATTCAATGTTATGTCAAGAGTATTTAATACGTCTTGAAGTTTTAAATCATGTTCAAATACAAGAAGAAATAGTAACTAAAAAAAGTCTCTCACAACGAATACAAAGATTGTGAAACAACTCTTTTAAAAAACAAGCTTGAAAAATTATAGACAATGTATTTGTCAAAACTTACAAATATAATATATTTAAGAAAACTAATTAACAAATTATTTGTCAATATAAATTTAGTCTCATGGCACTTATTAAATGAAACTTTAAAAAAGGTTTCGAAATGTTTCAAAACATAATTCAACACTCTCTTTTCTATATTTTGATAGTGTTACTCCTATATTACAAATTTATAAGCATAAACCAAATTAGCACATTAGATTTTGCTCTATATGATTGAAATAATAAATATATAATAATATCTAAATAATTGATTTCGGTTCAATTCACTTTACAATTAGAAATGTTAAACCAGAATACCATAAATTTAGTTATTGTAAAAATATTCAAATCAATCCAAAAATATTAAGATGTAATTAATTAACGATTTTCAATTTTATTTATTTATTCAGTTCTAAACCACCGGTATAGTTATTTTTTTTAACGAATAAATAACCAACCAAGTCAAAGGAATGGGCTAGGTTCAAACCTTTGTCCTCTGTCGAGAACAACTTGACACAACATCCAACTACTGTGCAAAGTATAATATTTATATAATAAATATTGCAATTTATATTATTCTAAAACTATTCTTATTTACATCCACTACTTATAATAATTATATAATTTAAATCTAAGGTATAAATAAATCAAAGTATGTTAATTAGATATCTTTTTTAATTTTTTTAATATAAACTAAGTCAACTGGATTAATTAACAATAAATTGATTTAAGAAGTAAGATCGTACCTCGATTGATTATATAACAAAAGGGTTTGTTATAATAATATAAACAATGATAATTCACAGCCCATTGAAATAAAACAATTATTTAATAATTCACTATATTAATATTTTAATTATTGTTTAAATTCAATTTTAATATATTATTAAAATAAATAACTGGACGTACCAAAATGACACAATATAAAGTACTTGAAATTGTCCTGATAAAATGTGAATAATATATTTGTTTTAAGTAAAAGGAGGAAAAAGGATGACATATCTCTGTCTAAAATAGGCAACAGGTATGTATCAGACTTAAAAGGCCTATTATGAGTAAGAGTTAAGAATGATTTGCTGTGAGACAAACTCCACAACTACTGTGACTGCTCTGTCTTTTGATTAGGAGTCTCATTACCTTTCAACTAGTTAACCTCTCCATGGTAACACTTTCAGTAAACAAAGAAAACCCTTTTCAAATCATTAATGTCTTCAGAGAAAATATGAGTTAATTAGTGGTGATGATGTTCTTCAATAAACTGTGCCATTTTCTTCTAACACCATCATGTCCCTTCTAATTACTAAGATTATGTTTGGTTGTGGCATAACTTCAACTCTAAAGAACACAAATTACATTCATCATTATCACTCTTTTAATGTTTCTTTTCTCTTGCAAATATTCTTGGAAACATTGATTCCAAAGCTGGTAACATGTGTGATATTATTTATGACTCTTGCTAATCACGTGTATGCATCATGATTTGTCATGTGAGAAGTTAGGCACATGGATTGTTGAGTATTCAACCTTGGTAACTTTACCATGTCTTAATCTGCTTATAATTGAGAGTAATGTTCATACCAGTAATTTGGTAAGTGAGTTTTCCTATATTTTTGTACTGTTTTGCATTAGAAAATGGTATGTTAGTAATTTTTTCGATCTCAAATCTCATAACATCTGTGATTAACGCACTTAAATTCAGAACATAATTGTTTGTTATAAACAAATGTTGGCAAATGCAGAAGTGTCTTTTATTAATTTTGTAAAATTGGGTACCCAATGGAATTGAATATTTCTTAAAATCTAAGAAGCCTACACATTTCAAAAACTTGAAACTCACATTTCACCAACCAACTTAAGAATTGTTCTTACTTTCCATCCATCTCCTTTTGAATCTCTCACTATTATGAACACCAACCCGTTTTGACATCATTCCCATTTATAACTATAGACTTTTCCTCGACTTTCCCTATATGCCTATGTAAGAAGGCATGCTATGGAGAAGAGAACAATTTCCCAAGAGTCACGAAAGTTGAGCCAAATCTTTTTCCCCAAGCAACTCAACAAAGTGTACCCTATTAGGCTACAGAGAAGCTCTTCAACTTCATCCATATCCTCCTTATCATCATCATTGTCACAAAACTCAGATGACTCTTCCCTTACAGATTCTTTGAATCTAGTGGATGACAATTTTCAATTTGCATTGAATTTGATTTCACCGAGTGGTCGAAGAAGAGGACCAGCAGTTACTACTACTACTCCTCACCAACAACAAAGTTCGCATACTGCTGAGCCTGGTGAATTGAGAAGATGCAATTGGATCACAAAAAACTGTGGTATGATCAATTTCTTTTGCACTTCAAACAGATGTTACTGCATAGAAACATTCAATAGGAAACCAAAGAAAAGTGTCAATATTCATGTGTCACTTCATACCATGTTAGTCCTTAAACAAGTATAGTATACATCTATATGTTTACACTAATTTTCATAACGATATTCATGTTTCACACTTTACATGGGTCTTATGCTGAGAAATCCAATATTACTTAGCACTTCTATTTCCAGCTTTTGATAGTATTTTCCCCAAGAAAAAATAGAATCAGAACTGATATAGAATACTTGTGCAGATAATGCTTACATAGAATTTCACGATGAGTGTTGGGGGGTACCAACCTATGATGACAAGTAAGTAAGATTTCTGTATGATATATAACGTTTTCTTTACCTAGTAAAATAAGCACTATCCAATTCTCTGGTTTGATTCGTGAAACAGAACATTGTTCGAGCTTCTTACATTGTCAGGACTGCTGATAGATTACAACTGGACAGAAATTCTAAAAAGAAAGAAAATTCTTAGGTAACATTGTGTGAGGAAAAACTCCATTTGTGTCCATGTTGCTTGGTTTGTAACTACATTAATATATCTATAAAATGTTATGCATGACACAGACAAGTTTTTGCTGGATTTGATCCTACTACTGTGGCCAAAATGGAGGAGAAAGAAATCATGGAAATAACATCGAACAAAGAAATTATGTTACCCGATTGCAGAGTAAGATGCATAGTAGACAATGCGAGATGCATAATGAAGGTAAGAACAAAATCTCTAATGTGACTTGACCAACATGGTTAAGTTAGTTGTTGAATTAATCATATTTCATCCCACAGATTGTGAGGGAATGTGGATCATTCAGCTGCTATATATGGGGTTATGTAAATCACAAACCAGTGATTAACAAATTCAAATTCCCAAGAGATGTCCCTCTAAGAACTTCAAAAGCAGATACGATCAGCAAGGACTTAATAAAGCGTGGCTTCCAATTTTTGGGTCCTGTGATTGTTTATTCTTTTATGCAAGCTGCAGGGTTGACAATTGATCATCTTGTGGATTGCCATAGGCACAATGAATGTGTAAGGCTAGCACAGAGGCCTTGGAGACATTTGTAACATATTCGAGGAGTGTTAACAACACACTTTTTAACATACTCTTTCTAAAAACATTTGCTATTATTGGTTAAAATTTTATTCAAAAATACAAATTTTCAACTGAGACTCATTATATGTAAAGTGAGACTTGCAATTTTGTGATTTACAAAAGAATCCTATCAATAATAAAGAATGTATTTAAAAGAGTGTGTTAAATAATGTGTTTTGGTGTTTCTCTTTGTAACATTCAGCAGTTTACTTGCATAAACTTTTCTTGTTTTTTTTTTGTATCAACAGCTATTCAGTTTTCCATACATACCTACTCTAGCAAGGAAAAAAACATGCATGCTTTCAGGTTTTTTCTTTGGGTTTTGGGGTCAGTTTTCCTTCTCTTCTTTACACAATGATCAAGTCAACCTTTGCCATTGTCAATAAATTGAAAAGGGTTTCTTGCTTGCCTTTGAATTTGAGTGATGATCAGAGTGAAATGTTGAAGCGTTGGTTGTTGTACATTACATGTTTGGTTTGGAAAGTGAACCAGACCAATTAGTAAATGAAATTGTTCTTGTTTTAATTGTTTTAAGTCTGTTTTTTGTTTGATTTTTATATTACCAAAAAACACTAGCTTCATCTATATAACATGGTATCCGAGACTAACTAGTTTCCAAGATGAATATGATAGTGGTATTATACAAGGTAGTAAAAGAGAAATGAAAATACTCATGGAACTAACTCCAAAACCTATAGTACTTGCTTCCTTCCTTTCCCTTTCAAAAAAATATGTTCCAAAATCATCTCATCAAGAGTAGAAAATCTTATAGAATATTGGTATGTCCCAAAAGATGCACAAATATCTTGAACAATCTCTCATCTCCTCTCCTTAGTCCTTACGATATTTTCAAAAGATAAACATATTTTCTGATATCTATATCTAAGATCATCACAACAAAGAGAGGCCTACTGTTAAAGAATATCTACAATATTTTAGATATACTAGTGTATCATTCAAGCCTCTTCCAAATAACATTACACAAATTTGGAAATCCTAAGAGACCTAATCTATTATTAGCAATGAAGGGTATATTGCTCTTCATTTTTGTGTAGTTAGATTAATTTTTACTCTTCATGGAAGAAAATGACTACTAGTTATAGCTTGGGTGGCCTTATTACTCAGATTATCTCCATTATGAGAATGTCGGCATTGAAACTATGCTAACTACTTGAGTTTCTCCGAATTACAATGTAAATCTTATTTAGATTGAATATTCAAGCAAGCTTCAAGATATTTGATGTCTCTTGTTGAGACGATGATGGTTCGTAACCTACTAGAGAGTCTGAATAAACTATCTATGAACAAATTTTAAAGTTTTGATATAAAACAAATCCTGCAAGCGATTCATATGCTCAATATGTTTAAGATCAAGCTAACCAAGCTTTAATGTGATAGATATCAAACTCCATCATAGTCTATCTTATCTTTCAATATTATCTATTTGAATTTGCTTATTATTTTTATTACATAAACAAGTCGTAAGTGAACACATATTTTTTAAATAAATCAAGTAACAAAATGTTCTTATCAATCAGATAACTTATCTGTTAAAGTAAATGCTTTAACACAAAACGATCATATTGAAAACAATTTTGTAAACAATTTATATAGAGATCTTAATCTTTCTATATCTACAAACAGTGTGCGAAATTATCTATATTTATAGAAATATATCTAAAGAAAAAGTTCTTAAGTTTAGATCAAGACTTTCCCATAACAAAAGTCTACCTTGAAGAAGATATTAATGAGAACGTCTTACCTGATCAAACCTACACAGTCATATCCAAGAAGTTATATAAAGTGTCCAAGGATGAAGATAAAGATATAATATGAGAGAATAATTGATGTGCATAATTTTAATCAACTTTATAACCTTTAATCATAGCTTTTTTGCATTCTAATTATGAATAAATTCATTATTTTAATTAGGATTCATATTTATTTTAGTCTTAATTGTTATTACTGTTAATCTTGGATTTTTAGTCACAATAGACAATCTAATCACTCTCATAGTATACACTCTAGTGGTGGCATAGAGCAAACGATCAAACAACTCATCTGTAAGACTTAACTAAAACACCTTAGTAACATCAAGTTTAATAAAGACAACGATGTAGAAAGAGTTTGATGTGAACGTATTAGACTAGATAGTCTAATAGAACCGCGTGATAGACGGTCTAATAAACGTTATCGTTATGAAGAAAGTTTATTGTTGCGAGTGGGCCTAATCAATCAAAATCCAAGTTCATTTTCTGAATCGAAATGAGAAACAAAAACCGAGTAAAAAAAATAGAGAATAATATCTCATAAATCAAAGTGGAAGCAAATCTTGTTGTAGACTCTTGTACTCAGAATTCGCTCATTTTGGAATTTGAATATTTTCTTAAACTGAGAATTCTCTCTAAGTTCTTGATTAGAACTTTTTGTCCTTATCTTTGAGTTTCTAATTCAAAGTGACACATCTTCCTTTACTCATCAATTTCTCTTTATTGTGGCATCAATGAAGGTAGATTGAAGTTTCTTCATCTCTAATCTCTTTCACATTTTCTATGCTGTTAATCATTCAATGGAAATTTTAGAAAACAATCCTATACATACAAGTAAGTTTTCCATCAACATTAAACGGTCTACTGCCTAAACATTTTTAGAAAAAATTGAAACTAAATGATGAACAAAAGTTTCTTAGTCAAATAATCCTACACAACCGAGCTTAAATTGAATCTGTGGGCCATTACAGGATATGGCGATGCAGGTGAGTTTGACAAAAGAGGAGAGAAGGGAGTTTGGGTGAGGGTGAAGATGAGGTTCTCATGAGGGAGAATGGATGGAGGGAAGGGGAGAGAAAGGTGTTAGATTACATTTGTGCATAAATGTGTCACTCTGTATGTAACATCATCATCACTCAACGTCGTTTATGTCAATTTAACTTAAGGGACCAAATTACATACTTTAAAAAAAAACTTAGGACAAAATTGATTTTTTTAAAAATTATTAGACCGATTGACCCTTAATGTAGGGACAAAAAGGTAATTAAACCTTGATTAAATCATGATTGAGATTATATCTATTAGAATATATAGATGAAATGTGAATACAATATGTTTGTATGATTTAATATATACAAGTATGAAAGTTTTAAAACTTTAGCTACTTTATTTGGTGTGATTGTGTTGTTGATCAGTTATAATGATATTGTGTTACAAGAAAGAAAAGAAGATGATATTGTAAGTATACATTGTTGTAGGAGGACATTCTCAATAGAGATTAGTTGAGAATAAAAAAAGGAAATTATAATTTGTAGTTCTTAATTCCTTTTCTTAATATATATATATATATATATATATATATAATATTTTTTTTTTACAATAAAATTTTTCTCTTTTTAGAATATATATATATATATATATATAATTTTTTTATGATAATAATTTTGAAATGTTTCGTTGTTGATCTAACTGTAAAAAAATGTCACACTTTATTAATAATTTAAGTTATTAAATTTTAATTTAGTACTAATATATACTGAAAATAATTTTTTATATTCACATTAATATGGATGTTCATTTTTTTATTTTATATTAAAACAATGTTAAAAAAAAGTTACTCCTTATTATTACTCGTACTTATAAAGTACAACAATTTTAACACTATTACAAAAATTAAATTAATTTTTAATGATCGTTAAGTACATTTTTAAATATTTTAAATACTTGTGATTTTAAAATTATTTGTAATAGTATTAATTTTCATTAATAAAGATTTTAAATATATTTTTTAATAATTTTAAATATTTATTGTTGAATAAAACAAATTTAAATTTTTAAAAAATGAATTTAACTTTTATTTTGACTTTATCAAAGAAAAATAATTCTAGATTGCTTATTTCAGTAAAAAAATTCATTTTTATACTTATAAAATAATCACACCATAATTAATAACGTAACATAATTTTTTTATATTACTTTTTTAGCATTCTTTATTAAATGTTCATTAATATTAATTCATAGCTATTAATTTTTTTAATCAATGTAGTTATTTAAAGTTTTTATTATTATTACATTTAATGATCCAACCTCTATATATAACATATTATTAATATTAAAAAATTAAATTAAACACAAAAATATATATACAATTAATTTTTAAATCCTTTTTATATTTTCAGCCTCTTAGAAAATGTAAATAAATTTTCTAATAATTAAAATAATTTAACTAAAATTAATTAATTAAAAAAAAAGTATTTTCTGTTGTTTAAAAAAGTCAAAAAAAAACCATACTAGAATTCAGTTCCCGAAAAATTAAATTCCTACTGTCACCCATACAATTAGAATTGTAGTAATGAATGAAATATATAATTGGCTCAATATGCTATCTCAGTACATTTTTATGTCCAAAGAGTTGTCGGTGGAGAAAAAATTTGTTCATAATTGACACTATAAAAGGGAAAGCAATTGAAACAAAGCAAAGCAGAGAGAATCTTTGTTGGTTCACTTGCACAGAATACACTCTCAAAATGAATATCTGCTATTTCACCCTTTGGTTTGTGTTAACTTTGGTCTTACCCTTATCATCATCATCATCATTACTCAACTCAAAAACTCCTGCTTTGTATATTTTTGGTGACTCTCTGATTGATTGTGGAAACAACATCCATCTTCCAAGTGGTGGAGATTCTTTTCTTCCTTATGGTATAGACTTCATGCATGGCAAACCTACAGGTCGAGCCACAAATGGAAAAACTGTGGCTGATTTCCTTGGTAACATCACTGTGCCATTTGGGTATTTATGATTCAACTTTGTTCCATAAATTGGTGTTCATTGTTGTTACAAGCTTTTCATTTCCCACAAGTTAAGTATACATACTAGGTTTTCAATTTGAATACCTATGACAAAATCCTAAGAACCACAAAACATCTTGTTTGATTTTCATTTGAACTTAAATTTTCTCAAAATTAACAAATGATGACTTCTCTTTTCAAAATATATTACATCTAACTTATATTTATCAGTTTTGTTAAACATATTTCATCGTATAGTATGCAAGTAAGTGTGAGTTTTCTTTCTATGCAGCTATACATTTAGGACTACCCTTAACCCCTCCCTACTTGGGTCTTTCGAATCATGAAAGGAACAAAGTAAGCACAGGCATTAATTATGCATCTGGTGGGTCTGGTATTCTGCCAGATACCAACAACGTAAGTTAATGTCACCATTATATTTATCAGTTCAGGTAACTTTTTGTCTTTGACATGATGTACCCTTTTGGTTGCAGATTACGTCTTTGACACTAGACAAACAAATTATGTTCTTTCATAGGACTGTTAAGCATAATTTGCCTAAGATGTTCGCTGAGAATGAAAAATTAGAGAAACATATTTCTGAATCCTTGTTTTTTGTCTCTACTGGGGTGAATGATCACTTCCATAATGAAACCTTCCGTGGCAACAAGAGATTCGCTTTTTTCCTTCTAAGTCAATTCACCCTGCGCATCCAGGTACATATTTCATGTGACAGAAAACTTGCAATTCGTGTTTGCATTTGTACACAAAGAATATCCATCGACAATAGTATCAAAACTGGGAAATTTCTTTTGTTTTCTTGCAGAGAATGTATAGCCTTGGAGCAAGAAAATTTTTGGTGAACAACATTCCCCCAGCAGGTTGCTTTCCATCAAAAGCTATCCACACGAGACCAATTGGAAAATGTGATGAGAAAATAAACAAAGGGATCATGTTTTACAATAAGAGGTTGCGTGAAGTACTCCATAAACTCCAATCAAAGCTTCCTGGCTTCACCTTTGTACATTCAGATCTCTATGGATTCCTTAAGAAAATGCAGCAAAATGGAAGTTATTATGGTAAGAAGAAACCAAATTGCATTCATCGTCAACAAATAGAATCTAGTTTAATATGTCAATAAATTAGCACACTTATTAGCTAATTCTTATCAGCTTCTACATGTTGTTATTGTTTGTTTTAGAATTTGAAGTTCTGTCACAGTTTTGTTCTATATTAGACCTATCAGAACAAATATTTTTTTTTATTTGCAGGAATAGTGGAAAGATGGAAACCTTGTTGCCCCAATACCATTTCTGGTGATCTCAAATGTAAGCCAAACAGTGTTCCTTGTGCAAACAGAGACACTCATCTTTTCTTTGATCCATTCCACCCCACCCAAATCGCAAACCAAGTATATGCATTGCACTGCTTCAATGAGGAGATTATTTGCAAGCCCTGAGGCTTCAAACTGTTCTTGCAAGTCTAGTTCTGTTCTGTGTGATTGCTTTGTTGTAATTCCTATCAAAATCCTAGCTAGTTTAAACCTAGCCGACAGAAAGTATAAGAAGATTGTCGACAAAAAATAATTATCAAATAAACATATTCTCATGTCGAAACACTGAATGTAAATGAGAGAAAAACTTATAAACGTCAAGATAAAATTAATGCAGTCTTCATAACAAAAGTCAAATTAATAATATATTGAAGCTCCAATGATCAAAGCATTTTTTCAAGATTATTTTGATTGATGTTTATGCTAAACTCGTGGTCCCTTAGAAATTTCTTGATTACCTTGTCATCTTCTTAAATTAAACACATGTAAATACAAATGGTAAAGTTTCTAAGAAAATAATTATTTCCCCAAACTTTACACAACGCCTATAATTTGCTCTTAGTTTGCTAAGATCCCAAATGAGGAATGTGGAGTATGATGATGGTATTGAAGGTTGCAAAAACCATGGTCTTCGCAGACTGCTTTTTTCTGAAAGGTGACCAAACTCAAGGATTTTTGAAAGTCATTGGGTTCTTAGAAAATTGTTGCATTAGTTAGGTAAGTGTTATTTCAATTTGATTTTATTGTTTTAATGCTCGTGCTCGTCACCAATTTGGATTAAATTTCAACACGCATTAAGTTTAAGGGAGAATATGACCAATTTTGCAAACTCAATTATTGTGGTTCTGTTTAGGAAAACAAAAATATATGCAATTCTAGTATTTGTTTCTATTAAAAGACACAAAATTACATCGACTTGACCAATATCAAGAAAGAATTGTGTAATCATTTGACTTGATAATACTGAAAAACCATATCCAAATTGCGACTAAAATAGCCACCAATTTTTTTGACTCCCTCCTTCCTCTAGATTGTTTGTTTCTGCTTCATTTGATGTGTCATTAATAAAATCAATTTTTCTTATTTTTCCCCTATTTTCTTGAAGGGGTGTGATGCCTCCGTGTTGTTAAATTCAAAAGGAAACAGCAAAGCAAAAAAAATATTGGCCACCAAATGTTTCTTTGCATGCATTCTATGTCATTGATGCAGCAAAGAAAGCATTAGAAGCTGCATGCCCTGGTGTGATCTCTTGCGCTGATATCCTAGCTCTGGCAGAAAGGGATGCATTTTTTCTGGTAAGTAATCTATTTAAAGTACCAAATTTCTCATCAATAAGATTCTAAACAATTGTTATGTCTTTCAGAATTGATAATTGCACTAAGGTAAATTGTATCTACAGGTCTTGACCTATGTAGCACAGACACTGACACAGACACTGATACGACACGGACACGAAGATACGTAAAATATCTAAAATGTAGGATATGGGACACAGATCTATATATTATATAATTATGAATTATATAAATTGACAATATAGATTTATGTGCACAAGTATGTTTTAGATTATTTTTTGGAGTAGAAAAATATTTTTCATGAGTGGCTCACAAGTATTTGTTTCTTATTTTTATAATCATAATAACAATTTATACAATAAAGTTTAAAATTTTAAAAAATTAATATATTTCTTCTTTTTAAAATTGTGTTAAAATTGTATTAAAATTGTCATAAATCTAACAAATACTTTTTGAATTAGACACTTCACAGATACGTGTCCTACAGATGTCATACGAATGTGACACCAACACGTCATTTAAGAGGAGTGTCTGTGTCTTGACTAATGTTATAAATATATTCTATAGTGTGGAGGACCTACATGGATGTTTCTATAGGAACAAAGGATGGAAGAACATCTAAGGCCAGTGAAACCATATAGTTACAAAAGCCACAAGCACAAACAACCCATTCAAAATCATAAAACGACAAAAGACCCAAAAAGAAAACCCACTTACCTTCTCGTCGGTCCTCGCACTCCGACCGCAAGTCCTTCACACTCCGGTCACAAGCTCCTCGCACAACACCGCAACCTCTTCACACTCCGGTCGCAAGCTCTTCGCACACCACCGCAACCACTTTGTGAAGTCACTCTTTCTCGTTGTTCCTCTCTTCCAAAGAATACCACGAACGGGAGACTTGAAGACCGGTTCTGCAAATTAAAATTTCTCCTTGCATTACTATTTTACAAAATTGCCCCAGCCACGTAATCAACTTAGCCACGTCACAAAGTTGTATTTTGCCCTATGAGGTTCGAACACACTTCTTCTTAAATGACGTATGACACATGTATCTCTGTCGACACTCGTACGATACTTATCGAGTGAAGTGTTCGATTCAAACAAATATTTGTTGGATTTTTGAAGATTCTATCATGGTTCTAACACAATTTTAAAAAGTGTAAATACAATAACTTTCTAAAAACTCAAATTTATCGCATAAATTTTTATTATAATTATAAAAATAAGAACAAATTCTTTTGAACCAGTTATGAAAAATATATTTCTTCTTCCAAAAGAATCAGAAACATACTTTTACACATAAATATTTATTTTCAATTTATATAATTCAAAATTATATAATATATAAATTCGTGTCTAATATCCTACATTTTAGAGATTATACGTATATCCATATCCGTTCGTATATGTGTTTTATAGATTCTGACGCAAGGGGTTTATGGGTGTCGAAAAATTATTTTCCATTTTTATTTGCTTGCTATTATACTGCGAAAGAACACAACACAGTGTCACCCTAACCTGAATCCGTTACGCGAAAACCCCAAATTTTCTCAAACTAAAACCACACTTCATCTTCTTCATTAACGGTAACGGTAAGTCCTTCTTCTCTATCTGTTTATGAACCCTAATTTATTTCAATCCTTTAATATCTACGCACATAAAATTTCGTTTGTTCCTATATGTTATGTGTATGCGTGTATATGACTTAAGAGAAACGCGACACTGAATTTGTTTTCCTTTCAATAACTCCAGATAAGAAAAGATTAAAAACCTTCAATTGTTGATTCTTTATGTTACTATTGCATAGTGAATGGTACCATGTTCATGTCAGTGAACAAGCACTGGAACTTACTTTCATAGATCATTGTGAAGGCGTGTTTATTCTGTTTGTCAACTAATTGATTGGGTTGTTTGATTCGGAGATACTAGGGAAAGGGATTGCTTGAAGGCGATTCTGCATAGGATTTATGGGAAGTTTATGGTGCATAGACCCTATATTCGGAAATCTATTAACAATATATTTTATCGCTTTGTGTTTGAGACTGAGAAGCACAGTGGGATTGGTGAGTTGCTGGAGATTTTTTGGAGTGTGATTACTGGGTTTGCTTTACCCTTGAAAGAGGAACACAAAATCATGTGGAGGGTTTTGGTCCCCTTGCACAAGCCGAAATCAATCGGGGTCTACTTTCAGCAATTGTCCTACTGGGTTATGCAATTTATAGAGAAGGAGCCCAAGTTAGCGAGTATTGTCATAAGGAGTTTGTTGAAATATTGACCAGCAACAAATAGTCAGAAAGAGGTGATCTTTCTTGGTGAACTGGAAGAAATTTTGGAAGTAATTAACATGGTAGAGTTCCAGAGGATCAAGGTTCCTTTGTTTTGGCAGATTGGATGCTGCATAAACAGCTTACACTTTCAGGTGGCTGAAAGGGCCCTTTTCTTTTGGAACAATGACCACATTGTGAACTTTATTGCACCTTCCTCTGCCGCCTCTCTCTCTTGTTTTCTCTTTCTCTCTCATTGCATAACATACCTTGTTTTCATTCTTACAAATCCAAAGTTGAAAAGATTGTCAACAAGGGAAGACACAAGTTGAACCTCAAAGGAACAACACACAGTGCCACCTCAAAAATAGATCGAAGAAACCTTTTCTTTTATGTGCACAACCCAACTTGCAGCTATTATTGTAAGGATTAGATTCTGACAAGGATTTCTCTATGGGAGAAGCACCTATTATCATTTGTCAAGACCTGCAGCATGGAAATGACAATGACTTTGAATCAAATGGTGATAAAAAGTATGTCATTGGTGGAACCGCTGGTGAATTTTTTTTATGTGAACAAATGTCCTGGGGAATGGGTTAATGTTGTTGAGCTAGGAACTAAACCCATTTCATGTAATGGCCACTCAGCCATACGTTTGAAAGACAAAATACTAATTCTTAGGAAAAATTCTAACCCAGATGACTGTATATGTTCTGGAGGTGGACACTACGTTTGTCAAGCAGCAGCAGAAAAAAAAATTGGGGACTGAGGATGTAGCATTCTTTGCATGTTGTGTTCATGGTAATGTTTTAATAGGAGAGGCAGCTTTTTCTTGAGATGGATCCTCAAGATAGTGGTATTTATGTTTTGCTTGCTAGCAGGTACAGTGAGGCAAAAATGTGGGAGGAGGAAAGAAATATATAAAGGAGAGAGGAGTAGAAAAGACTCCTGTTTGCAGCTCAATTGGAATCAATGGAATCCTGCATGAGTTTGTGGCCAAGGATGTGTTACAACTTACATCCTCAGTCTGAACAGATTTATGCCTGGTTTCATTGACAAAGCAACTGGAGTTTCTTGTATTTACATGTGACATTCCTGTTTATGGAGATAATTTTTTCTCCTAAACTTGTCAGTTTGTTTTCTCTATTTCTTTTGCCCATTTAGTCACGCTCTTCCCTGAATAGCTTGTACCTATTTTTCATTCTATCTAGGGTATCCTACCTTAGAAAATATATGTAATTTTGCAGACATATTTCTCCTATCATGCGACTTTTCACTGATTTTTTTCAATCTTCTTATTCCCCTTCATATAACTTGTAAGTTTATTACAGGGGGATACAGAGTAGGTATTTGATTATTATTTGTGTCTCTACTTCAGTGTGTTAATTGGAAAACTTGAAGACTTGTACATCATCAAATATTCTTTGTTAGCCACCCACATGTATGGATTTAATTATGCTTGATTCAAACTGCTGGTACCATGTTAAAGGCACCTTCTCTTCTACTAAATTGTGTCAAATATTATACATTGGTAAACAAGACTGTGTTTGTGAATGCATAATGGTTCCGGACAAGATTCACATATATCTACTTACGTTAGCTTCCCTGCATTGTGCATTTTTTAGTTTATTTTTTCTTGCTGCTTGTTTCTACTCTTTTTTTTCTTAATATTAATATCAACAACTAAATTACTCTGTCGTTTCTGGCTCAGGAGGCGTAGGAAGAAAATTGATATTGTAAATTTTGTCTTGAAATTGACCAGTGCAAGTCAGAGCTGGATTCAACAAGGTCATTCGTGTATCACTGCCAAAGTGAACACCGGTAAATGGTATGGTGGGCAAAAATCTTGGTTACTTCCACTACCCCAGACCCTTTTTACTTGTGAATTGCATTGAACCATTGAGGTTTACTGACAGTTATCTGTTCAATGATAGGCTTCACACAAAGAGTTAGCAAGAACTGCTCAAATTCGCCTTGTGAGTTCCCATCAGGAGGTTTATGAACCATGTGATGATTCTTTTGCACTGGTTGATGCTCTTCTAGCTGATCGCAGTAACTTGCTGGAACATCATCCATCATTGTGCATGGAGATAGGTTGTGGAAGTGGATATGTCATCACTTCCCTTGCTCTTATTCTGGGGCAGGAAGGTCGTGGTGTAAACTATATTGCAACCGATATCAACCCTCATGCAGTGGAGGTGACCCGTGAGACGATGGAAGCACATGGGGTTGGTGCTGAGTTGGTAATAACAGATATTGCAGCTGGATTAGAGGAGCGTCTGGCAGGGTTGGTTGATATTATGGTTGTGAACCCTCCTTATGTGCCTACCCCTGAAGATGAAGTTGGTGTTGAGGGTATTACCTCATCTTGGGCTGGGGGAGAGAACGGCCGGAGTGTAATTGATAAAATTTTGCCGGTTGCAGACCGTCTTTTGTCAGAAAAGGGATGGCTATACATGGTCACCCTCACTGCAAACAATCCTTCTGAGATATGCCATCAAATGAGAAAGAAAGGATATGCTTCTAGGATTGTTGTCCAAAGATCCACAGAGGAAGAAAGTCTCCATATAATCAAGTTCTGGCGTGATTTTGATACTAAAGGGAATGAACCAGACCAATCTGCTTCTGGATTCATAGGCTCCTTGCTTACACAAATTCCTCTACTTTCATTTTGGAGAGGTACCAGTAGTGACAACAAGTGTTGAATGAGAAAGCAATTGATTTCTGATGCTATGATCGTTTGTCCTCACAACTAGTATGTTTGCATTGCCATGGCATTCAGAATGCCTTATAAGTACAGCAACCAATTCTTACCCTGTTAGCTGAGGTCAGCTTTATGAATCAATTAACTACCATCAAAACTTTGTGAAAAACTAAATTAAAATTTTCAATAAGAACCACTTTTAGTAAGGTCTTAGTTTCTTCTAATATTTTCTTTGCCTTTTTATTCCATTTAATTATATTATCTTCAATATGATATACTTATATCTTTACATTCAGTACCTCTATTTTGACACTTGTTCAAGATCCAATGATTCTCTAGGCCAGGTGCTAAAAATTGTTAATGTTGATTTAGAACTTGTCATTTGTGTTAACATCCTAAGATATAATAGATTTTTACCTACTCATATTGGCAAATACATGTACCTGATTATTCAGTAATTTAAAAAAAATTACTGTACAAAAATGAAAGTAGTTAACTCTCTTAATTGAACAGGTCTAGGTAGGCATCAAATTTATTGGTTTGATTTTTTTTAGAATAAACACTTTTTTTAATTAGGTTTCTATTAATTACAAAAGTTTTTAACCATGTTTAATGCATGGCAAAGCATTTCAATAATTTTAAAGCAATTGAATAAATTGAAAAAGGAAATACAAAGATAACATTAAACAATTTAAGACTACATACACACGAATGTTTATAGATAATTAAAATTATTTACAGTTCTTCAAAATATAAACATATAATTCGATCTTCGTTGTGACATTTTAATCTTTTATATTTTTTTAGCTGAAATTTAGTATTCATATATTTTAGAAATTATTGTACTTGTAATCTACATTAAAGGCCTAAACCATTATTTTTACTAGAGATATGGAGAGTGTGCCATAAATTTGAAATATGAAAAGGTTTAAAAAGTTGAAGAAAAAAAATAATGAAATTTAAATGATTTTGTAAAAAGTAAAGACTTCTTTAATCAAGTGTAAGTTCGAGATCTTCTATTTTTTATTAATGATCTTTGAATCAAAAGCCTATACTGATTTAAATAAAATAAATAATTGAATTATCAGTGATTTATCTTAATAAAATTATTTAACAATTCATGCTTCACCCTTCCTTTTGTACTCTTTCTTTTATTATGTCTTCAGAAATATTAAAATCTCACCATACCAATTTTTTTAATCTATTCGTAAATAGATTTGTTAATATGTATCAAGCGCCATGTTAAAGAGAAAGCAGGGGAAAGATATTGTATTTTTTTATATACGAGTTTTATAGAATTAAACTCACATAACAGAAAAGCAATTACGTAACTATTACTTCACTAACAGGATTGAAATTTGTGAAAATAAAAAAAATATATTTATATCCCAGTGCTACATATTTTACACAACAAAAAATTTATAAAAATATATTAAAAATTGTATTAGAAATATATTGTTGGCTAATAACTGAGAGACGAACTAAGGTAATTCTCTTCATTTACCTTTTTATCAAACTAAATTTTTTTATAATAACTTATTTTCATTGTAATTTGAAACTTATTTTTGTTTTAATTTATATTTCTCATGTTTTTACATTAAATTACATTCATATGTAATCGTTGAAGATCCCACATAATTCATTTTATATAAGTGAGTGGAAACCTCACATCATGAACCGGTTTTAAGAGTTGAGTTAGACTTAAAGTCCACTTTGTAATATAATATCAGAGCAATTTTGAGCATATCTTAACGAGAATTTCTTGAATTTATCCGATCACCCGCTATTAGACCACTTATAATATGTTATCCCACGTACGAGTCGTCACTAATTTTCTATTTTGTAAATGTATACTATTAACACATGATTTTTTTTTTATTTAATCAAATCTCTTTCAAATTACTAACAAACTTATTCAATTTTTTTTTACTTTCTACATTATTTTCAATAATGCATACAATTTTTAGTCCAAATATTCCTCTTTCTGTCTGTCATAATCCTAACAATACTTCAGAATGAATATTATATAATAAAAGGCATAGGAAACATCAATTTGAGGAGTCTCATTCGTGAAGAAACATCAACTTCAAGAGTGGGAGGAGTCAAGAATTGTAGGTTAATTCAAAGAAATCATGCTTCTGTTCTATCTTTTTCTTTTCAATTCAAACGCATTAAGCATAATATATGTTTCATATAAAAGAATATATAAGATAGAGTTTGAACGTTCCATTATTGCATGAGTTTCTGTATTATTATATAGCAATGGGTTGAAACGTGTGATTTTTTTCTTTCTTTTAAAAATTATTATAGCTAGACTTTTAGCAACACATGAAGATAAATTATCCACCAACCCACAATTTTATGGTATGTGATTGAAAATTAAATCATTTTAAAATGAAAAAGAAAACGTAGTGATGATGTCATAGTTTGTAGTTTTTTGCACTATTGATGAATGGGAAAGTGGGAAAGAAAAAGGTTAAGGGCATAAAGTGCTAAATTGAAGGGTTAGTTATACTGACCCTTGTGATCTTGATGGGCCACGTGTGCAACAAAGACTGTTAAATATAAATAAATAAATAAATAAGTAGTTTTTTTTAGTAAATTAATTTTTAAACTCGTCAATATTATTTGATTTATCTTTTTATATTATTGACATTTTAAAAAAATAATTTTATGTTTTTAAAATTAAAATTGGTGCTGATCAATATTTTATATAAAAAATTTATTTATCATTAATTTTTTTATAAATTATTTTATTTATTAAATATTATTGGTATTTATTTTATTTTGTTAGGTGTTAAACCTTTCTTGATAAGAATATTAAAATTTGATTCAATTTTATTGTTTTTTTCTATTTTTTTATTATTTAAAAAATATACACAACCAAGTAAATAGATTAAAACAAAATAATTATAAAAAAAAATATTAAAAATATGGCGGTTTACCCACTCTCTGGATAGGTTACTAATTTTATTCATTACAACCTTGACAGTTTCATGTTCCATTTTTAATAAGTCAATGACAAATCAGATTAAAATGAACTGACTCATTGTACAATCCCTAGTTTTAACAATAGAAAAAAAATAATGGAATATGAAAATTATTTTATAATTGGTTAATTTATATATTTTTATGAATTTTTGTAAATTTTCATGGATTATTTAAAATAAAGTTGTATTTGTGGTAGATAGTCTTATTCTAGTTTTCATACCAATCCAGTTTAATAAATTTATATCTCTTAGTTTCGTATGCATTTATTTAATTTTACAATCAATTAAAAGTCGAAAATGATATAAAATATAATTAAAATAGAACGTTATTATCAATTGTTGCTCATAATATCACTTGCTTCTTAAAATCAGTTTTAATTATTATAGATACATGTCAACTAGCTGCTAAAGTATAATCACTAAATTATTTTAAAGTTTTAAAATTAATAATGCAATATTTAAAATGAGTTCTTAGTAATCTAATAATCTTGGAAATTGAAGAATTTCTTTTTCTTGAATTCAAAGTCAATACCACCATTAATATTGAGGTGAATTAAAGTCTACAAATTAATATTTTGAAAAAGGAAAATATAAGTTTAAAGTAAAAAATAATACTATGCATAATTAGTAGTGTTTTTCAATCAACTCAATTAATTTTTTTCTTTAATAAGTGATGTATTTAGAGAAATAAGTACTAAATTTAATTAGAGATCATCAATAATTGTATTAGGTAAGTTTCTGCATTATTCTTTTTAATTACCTTACTTTAAAAAAAAATAATATATAGGCTTTAATTCCTTTCAATATAAATAATTCTATCAATGAAGATAAATAACTGAAATTAAGAAGACACAAACATTCTCTTCAACATCTTAGATTAACATATTACTAATAACTAATTTTAAATAGTAAATTTGATCAATGTTATACAAATTTAATAGTCGAATTGTTAATTAAATTTATATTAAAAATGAAAAATATACTAAATATTTAACACAATCTAATAAATTCAATTGAGTTTATTATTTTTTATATAATAATATTAATATATAAACTAATAAATAAAGTTTAAGATTATATAATTTTATAGTTAAAATTTTAAAATATTATCGTAATAAAGTAATTAATGTTAAAATAAAATAATTTGGTTTTCTTTGATTTTCACCAACCTTCTTACCTAACAAAACCAGTTAGGAGGTTGTCACGTGCGCAGCAATACCGAAACATTGATGTGTGTGTCCTACTAAGGGTATTGGCTTCAAGATATTATTATTTAATTAATTAAAAATATTTTATGCATATTTTTAAAATAAAACTCATTATCTCATTGTGCATGGTAATTTATAATTAAGATATATTGTAACAATATTTCTATTTATAGTACATTTTAGTTAAATACAAACAAACCCCTCTTTCTAAATTTACTATAGTTTTTTGTTTTATAAATTAAATTACAATATATATAAAGTGAATCGGTTATAAAATTATGTTTTTTCAGTATTTTATTTTATTTATGAGAAATATTTATTTTAATTTTTTTTAGTTGTTTTGTTCCAATTCTAACAATTTCTCCCCATATATAATGAAAAATAATTAATGCAAACTCAAATTGAAAGTTAGGTGTCTTTTTCTTAGAAAATTTGTATTGTGAAGTCCAAGGATTTTGTTTTCTTCTTTTTATTTTCTTTCTTCCACCGGTTTATTTTAATAAATTATTTCTCATTTTTTTTCATAAATAAATCCTGTTAATTTGAAGATCGTTTATTATAAAATATTTTTATTTAATTAAAATTGAATTTTGAACAAGTTATCTTTTGCTTGCAAATTTTTCTACTTTTCAAATTTTATATCTATAAATGTTTTGAGAAAATATTTTTTTAATTCGTTCTTGATTTGTTTTAGTGATATTTTAAGTACCATAATTCATCTAATTCACATAGTTTGAAACATTTTTTTGGTATACTTATTTATACAATGAACTTAATTTATGAAAATAAGGTGAGTCATAGTTATATACTTATTTATATAATAAACTTATGGAATTAATCTTCAAGTAGACTAAAAATGTTTATAATAAGTCACGTGTTAGATTTTTGTGCAACATGTTTAAAACAAGTATTGCGAAATATGCATCTTATATATGTTATCTTATATCCATGTTATATATGTTATCTTATATCCATTATGTTAGAGGAAACATTAACAAAATCCAAGTTATTCTGATTAAACGCTTGCAACAAAGCGTTAAAACATGAATTTGTTTAATATCATATCATAATAGACACAATGTTGCATCTAATGATGATAAACAAAAAATGTTTTGTTTAACGACAACATATGCAAAACACTTTGCATACATATTTATACATATTTATGTATGCTAAGTTTATGCTTATGATAAATGATAAGATGAGTTTTGAAAAATTACATAATATTGCTCTTTTAACGTATAAATTATTTTACTATGTTTATAGAGAATACTCTTTTATTTGACCATCAAGATGATCTCATAAAAAATGTCAACATCAAAAGATTTATTGAGAAGTATGTCAAAACTACTTTACACCAACAATTTCAATGAAATGATAATATGTCATTGTTGCATAGTCCATCCGTCTCGTACAATCCTGACTTTTACTTTAGTTGAGATAAAGTAATTTGACCTAAGCATGATAAGTTATATTGAATATCAAAGTGTTCATTCAAATAGAATGTTGTGTGAAAAACATTTAATGCAACTCTCAACATGAAAAATGAATAATATAGATTGTCTAACACCACCATAGACTATTTATATTAAAATCATTTTATTTTACTAAACAACAATGATCATCTATCGAGTAAAACTTGATCAATAACGTGACATAATCTTGGTTAACAAATAAACTAGTATAAAAATTTTAGAAAAAAATACATTTTACTACTTTTACTTTTGCATTACATATATTATTGAAATATTATCTAATTTTAAAGAAAAACCTTTTTTAAATAGAGTGCATTTGACCATTTTAATATCATCTACTAATCTTGCAAAAATTACAAAAAAAAAATTTAAAATATAGTTAACTATCCCTTCTTTTATATTTTATGTATTGGGGGTTGGTAGGATAGTTTTGTGAGCGAACCGAAGTGAAGTGTTTTTAATTACCACTCATGCTTAATTAGTAGGTCAAACTAATAAAGTACATTCAAAACACTGATTCGTATATATCAGAAAACTCTCATTCTCTCCGCCACTCTCCTCCCTCCCCGCCGGCCACCTCGTATTCTCTCCCTCCGCCATATCACTGAAAACCATGGCTTCCTCTTCTTCCCTCTCCCTCTCCCAAGCCCTCCTCCGCCCCACCCCTCTCTCCTCCTCCCACTGCCCCTCCCTCCGCGTCTCCCCCTCACTCCGCCCCGCCCCTCCCACCGCCCCGCTCTCCCTCCGCCGCCGTGCAGCCCCAGTGCGCGCCTCGGTTCCCCTCAAGACAGTTGAGAAGGCCACTTCTGACATCGCGCTTGTGGAGAAGTCTGTCAACACGATCCGCTTCCTCGCCATCGACTCCGTCGAGAAGGCGAATTCCGGCCACCCGGGTCTCCCCATGGGATGCGCCCCAATGGGTCATGTACTCTACGACGAGGCCATGAAGTACAACCCCAAAAATCCGAAGTGGTTCAACCGGGATCGCTTTGTTTTGTCCGCGGGTCACGGGTGCATGCTCCAGTACGCCTTGCTGCACCTCGCTGGCTTCGATAGTGTCAAGGTAAGGATGGGGAAAGAGGAAATCCATATGGGGTGGCTCGGATCCGTTAAAGTTTTATGCTTTTGGGAAAGCTATTTCTACAAGAAAAAAAATATTGATTTTGTTTTTTCACGAGGTGGATAAAGTTAAAAATTTATATTTCTATTAAGTAGTATTCAATCCATCCATATTTCTGAGCTTCATGTTATTCAGTCCAAGAAACATGTCAGATTCTGGGCATCACAATTAAATGAAATGATAGTTTGTCATTTGTAATCTCTACAATAAGGATTTGTATCAAAACCAAAAATCGCAGTATACTGGACTTTCTAATTCTTTTAGAGGTTTATCTAAAATATTTGCGATATAACTATGTAGGGTGATTTGGATTTTAGGATGAAGGTTTTGTTTTGGGGTTTTGGGGTTGAGTGGGCACAAGCAGATCTAGGAATGCTAGTTTGTAAAGAATGTTTATTTTTTTTCCCTTTTTGTAATGGGGTTGTGTTTGTTTTTCAGTGTGTTGTTTTTTATCTGTTTGTGGGAAGCGTGATGACTGGATGAGTTTTGTGTATATTTTGATCCTTACTGAAGTGAAATTGTTGTGTTTGAGGGCGCTTTGACTTTTTAGGAAGAGGATTTGAGGCAATTTCGACAATGGGGGAGCAGAACCCCGGGACACCCAGAGAATTTTGAGACCCCTGGAGTTGAAGTGACAACAGGTTTGATATGCTTTTGAGTTTGCGCAGTGTGGAATAGTGATTCTTTTTCTTTTTGATTTTGTTCACTTATCCATCTTTTATTTCCAATTTTCATAGGTCCTCTTGGTCAGGGGATTGCCAATGCTGTTGGTTTGGCCCTTGCGGAGAAGCACTTGGCTGCGAGATTCAACAAGCCTGATAATGAGATTGTTGATCATTACACGTAAAATAGCTAAATCTTATGCAACTTGCAAGGTTTTAATTGTGTGGTGATTTGCTAATGGCGTCTGTTTTATGCAGATATGCTATACTGGGTGATGGTTGTCAAATGGAGGGTATTGCAAATGAGGCGTGCTCACTTGCTGGCCACTGGGGACTGGGGAAGCTGATAGCATTTTATGATGACAATCACATTTCTATTGATGGTAACACAGAGATTGCATTCACCGAGAGTGTTGATAGTCGTTTTGAGGGACTTGGATGGCATGTTATATGGGTGAAGAACGGAAATAATGGCTATGATGATATTCGTGCTGCCATTGAGGAAGCAAAATCTGTCAAAGACAAACCCACACTAATCAAGGTTAGTGTAATAGGCAACATAGATGTCTTTTTATTATAACTGTCATAATCTGTCATTATTTATAGGGAATCCTTTTAAGCTAATGTTACAGACATGATTTCTGTTACTAAATACTGCATTGTATGTACATAATTTGCGAAGCTGGAGCTATTGGAGTGAAACTAATGCAGTAAATTAAGGGGCAGTTTATCAAGTGTTAATGGTTAGTCATTTACTGATTAGTTCCATTTAACAGGTCACAACAACCATTGGTTTTGGTTCTCCCAACAAAGCTAACTCCTACAGTGTGCATGGAAGTGCACTGGGTGCCAAAGAAGTTGATGCCACAAGGCAGAACCTTGGATGGCCGTATGAGCCATTCCATGTGCCCGAGGATGTCAAAAAGTATGGATTATGGGTTTAGAGATTTATTTTTACCTGCTACACTGCTCAGTATATAAATGTTACTGAATAAGAATTGCTTGTCTGTCTGCAGGCATTGGAGTCGCCACATCCCCGAGGGTGCTGCACTTGAAGCTGAGTGGAATATTAAGTTTGCTGAGTATGAAAAGAAATACAAGGAAGAAGCTGCGGAACTAAAATCTATAATCAATGGTGACTTGCCTGCTGGATGGGAGAAGGCACTTCCGGTTAGTAATTTTTGAACTTGTGGATTATTTGTTCATCATCTTTACGTGGAGATAACTTTGAAGGTAATGTAATGTGCAAAAATTGATAATGAATCTGATGTTAGTGAGTATCACGGTTTGATATCATGTTATTTAATTTTTTTAACATATCTGCATCCAAAAGTGACACCAAAAGCTGACATTGAGTTGTGTCTGGAATATAAATTGATTACCTTTTTCAATTTGGTATCAGACATACACTCCAGAGAGCCCAGCTGATGCCACCAGAAATCTGTCTCAGCAAAACCTTAATGCCCTTGCAAAGGTTCTTCCGGGTCTGCTTGGGGGTAGTGCAGATCTTGCTTCTTCCAACATGACCTTGCTAAAAATGTTTGGGGACTTCCAAAAGGATACTCCAGCAGAACGCAACGTTAGATTTGGTGTTAGGGAACATGGAATGGGAGCAATCTGCAACGGCATTGCTCTTCACAGCCCTGCACTCATTCCGTATTGTGCTACTTTCTTTGTTTTCACTGATTACATGAGAGGTGCCATAAGGCTTTCTGCGCTATCTGAGGCTGGGGTTATTTATGTCATGACTCATGATTCAATAGGACTTGGAGAGGATGGTCCAACCCACCAACCTATAGAGCACCTGGCAAGCTTCCGGGCAATGCCGAACATTTTGATGCTCCGTCCTGCCGATGGCAATGAAACAGCTGGGGCATACAAAGTTGCGGTGCTCAACAGGAAGAGACCCTCCATCCTTGCCCTTTCCAGGCAGAAACTGCCCAATCTTCCGGGATCTTCTATCGAAGGCGTTGAAAAGGGTGGTTACACCATTTCAGACAACTCCACTGGAAACAAGCCTGATGCCATTTTGATTGGAACTGGTTCTGAATTGGAAATTGCTGCCAAAGCTGCTGAGGACCTGAGAAAGGAAGGGAAGACTGTTAGAGTTGTTTCCCTTGTTTCTTGGGAACTTTTTGATGAGCAGTCAGAAGCATACAAGGAGAGTGTTTTGCCTGCTGCTGTATCAGCCAGAGTTAGCATCGAGGCAGGATCAACATTTGGGTGGGAGAAAATTGTTGGATCTAAGGGAAAAGCCATAGGTATTGATCGTTTTGGAGCTAGTGCTCCAGCAGGAAAAATATACAAAGAATTCGGTATCACTAAGGAAGCTGTTATTGCTGCAGCAAAAGAGCTTATCTAGATGTTTTAGTTTCTTTCTGTTCATGTAAAACTTTTCATTTTTTCCTCTTTTGGTTTTATTTGCTAGAGGTTGTTTTGGCATAAGACGTTGCTTCCACTCACTCACTCACTGTTTTGCTGGATTTCTCATGAGAAATTTGCCATTTGTAAGAGTAATAGCCTTTTGGCAAAATAAAAGGAGGTTCCTACTTTATACATGTATTAAGCATGACACTGTCGTCCTAAATAGGTGATCAATTTTGAATACTCAATAGTAATAAGATTTAGTGTGGTTAGAACTATGGTAGTTGAATTGGGAATCTTATCATGAATAAGACAACTTATATTATTTTGAATTGGGAATCGCTTTATTTCATAGATCGTTTTATATTATATATAGTAAAATTTATAAATATTTAAAAAATATAAGATAAGACATATAAACATGGAAGAATATAATTAATAATCACAATTGCATTCAAAATTGTATCACTCGTCATATTATGTTAATATTTGTTTTTTTTTATCAACAATAAGGATTGAATAACGGGAACCAACCCATACCTATATAAAAGGAATCAATTTCTCTGGTCTTCCAAACGCATCAAAATGAGAGAGTAAAAAATAATCTACCACTATAAATTCCGTACAATCTCAAAACAAACACATTACAATCTCACAAAAACCAACAACTATCAAAATAAAGATACCAATCACCCTAAGCAAGCTGAGGGTATTTTAGAAGTTATCTACCAAACCTTCAATTGATTAATATATGGTTAGACTAGATTAATATTATAATGGTTGAATTAGGCTGGATTATATAATCCAATGTTTTTGTTAAATGAAAGAAAAAACATTTGATGTACTCGTCTTTTATAAATGAAGACACCCACAACAAAAATCTCTCCGATTTGTTTTTCCTAAAAAAAAATAGTACTTTTGTTATTGGTGCTGTTTTTCGGGTAAGAAAATTAAAATTAGACTTTTTATAAAATTAGACTTTTTATAAAACCAATTTAAGTGATTTGACACGTTCACACCTAAATCCAAAATAAAACCCAAATCGCTATACGAAATCGTTTTGCAATTCATACAATTTTTAATACAATTCACACAATACAACTGTGATATAAGAATAAAAATATTATTCTCATAATTTGTATCGTAAGTATTCAAAACCGTATCATATCCTACTATTCGTATAGTAAATAATACTATACTTACTATGGTTGGAACCTAGATCTTACCGAGAAATTTGTTTGGAAATATTTGTCAAACAAGACCTGTCTTCACTATTAGAATGCTCATAATCCTTACAATCATCTGAAGACAAAGTATACTTGTAGCTATGAAATCTCAAGTTGTTTTTAAGTACTCAATGGGATAGTTTTTGATGAATTTTCTATCAGAAATCACTGACAAATTTAAACTGCCTGATATGTCCATCCAAAAGGGTAAGACGCATGCCCCTAAGCTCTTAATCGTCTCTAGGTTAAATTACTTAGTTGGTTCTTGTAGTTATAATTTGTTTTTCTTTAACTTTTATACTTAAAAATTCATGTTTTGATAATGCTCTCTCTTCAATCCTCACTGTAAGAACTAAAAGAAAGATGTGATGAGATTAAAATGAAATGTTTATAAGCATATAAAGGTAGAAGGAAAATATTGTAACTATAAGGACATAACTAATAAGTGTTTTTCGGAATCTTCCTAGACACCCCTTTCCAAAATTTATAAGTGTACTATGGAAAATATTTTCTGAAAATTCTGGAAAGCATTTTCTGAGAAAAAAAAAATCAGAATAAAATTTCCGAAACATGTATAATACATTTTGGAATGTGTTTTTCGGAATAATTTTTTTATAATGTATTCTGAAAAGAGCTTTCTCGAAAGATACCGGATTAGATGAAGCATTTTGGTCTTTTTACCTATTTGATGGGGTGACAGGAAGAACTTTGTTGGGGTGCAAGAAACACCTAACTTATTACGGTAGAACCCCTCTTTATTCATATCATAACTATAGAAAAATATGACTTCCCTTCAGATTGTTTTTTGATAAATCAAAGAAAGTACATTATTAATTGAAATTTAATGAAAAATGCACAATTTGAATAGGTATAACATCAATAAAAATATTAATGAGAAAACTCAAAGGAATTCCAAAAAGAGAAGCAACAAAATTAAGGCACAATTTGAAACAAGCATATAAAAAATTTTATATTACTACAAGAAAATTATTAAATAGAGATAAAAAATAATTAGTTGTTATATTGATTAAATTAAATTTTATTTTAAAGATTAAAAAAATTATTGGTATCTAAATTAGTTTTTGTTATTGATAAATAATTTTCAAATTGGTATCTAATTAGTTACCGATGTTTTAACTACCAACTTTAGAATCTAAATAATTAGTAGGTAAAACTTTGGTAGCTAATTAGATACAAATTTAGAAACTATTTATCAATAATAGAAATTAATTTATATACTAATAATTTTTTTAGTCTCTAAAATAATAATTAATTTAGTTAATATAACATTTAATTATTTTTTATCTCTAAAATTAGTTTTTATTTAATGATTTTCTAATACCTATTTACTTGCCTACTAAACAAAATCAAAACTCAAGTTGAGTTATGAAGAAAAAGAACCACTCCAAGATGTTTGAAACAACACATTCAATTAGTAGAAACTAGGTCATGCATCAATCTGTGAATTTGAGTTATTTTAGGCTTTCTTTTACTCTTGTTTCTTCTTCATATATCTCAGACTCACTATTTTTTCCAGCTCTAAGTTTTCTTTTTATTTTCAGTTCAAGAAGCCACCAATTATCTTTTTATGCACGCAATTTTGAACAACTCACAAACTAGGCCAAATTTCACTTCTAATCAACTAACAAGTCATGGGTGTTACTGGTTTAATGTTTTGATCTTCCAGGATTTAAGAGTGACTTTCTTGGTGTTTTCTTGTATAGTTGTTGTGTAAACATTTTGATTTAGTGGAACCTTGACTAGTGTAGTCGAGCAATTAGACGTAACTATTGCATAAGAGTAAACTAGTATAAAATTATTGTGGATTTCTTCTTTTATCTCTTGTTATTTTTCATAATTTTTATCTATTCTTTAGTTATTGTTTTTCTTTTTTAACACATTAAAAAGAACTTAACCAAATTATGAAATTGATTTTCTCATTAAAGATTCATTCTAATTTTTTAAATTCTTGATAGTTCAATTCACACCACTTGAACTCGACCTTTAATTCTAGTAGATGGTCAATTTCAAGTCTTCAAAAGAATAAATGATAATGCATATGCACTAGATTATCCTCCTAAATATGGTGTCACTCACCCTACTTTTAGTATTTGTGATTTATCTCTTTTTATAGGGGTTGTTGATTTTATGGATGATTTAGATTTGATGACAAATATTTTTCAATGGGAAGAATCTAAAGGAGGACCATTTATGAAGGAACATATTAGGTTTATAACAAATGGTTAAGAAGATTGAAGAAGAGGAAGAAGTTTAGTTTCTCTTATAAGCCTAAAAAACTGAGACACTTCAACATCTCTTCAATTTTTGTTGCATCTAATCATCTTCTTCCATGAAAATTGCTTCCTTTTTACTCCTCCAAGAAGGATCTTCATCATTTATATTTGTTTTTGTAGGTATAAAAATACTTTCTAAATGCAGGTATTAAGTAATCTATAAAATGGAAACAATTAAAAAAATATGACAACCGTTGTTGCAGACACTTTCAATAATAATTTTTATATCAGCTGTTGTTTAAAAGTATCAAAAAACACAAAAAGAAACATTTTGACGAAGAAAAATAATGAAAATAATGAAAATTATTTTAAATTATTTTTCTTACCTATGTTTTTCTCTATCTAAATAATTTTTCATTTTCAAATTGCTTTTAATTAAACAATGATGAAAATTGCAACAATCATGAAAAAAAATCACCTTGCATCGAAAAAAAAAGTAACATTTCAAATCCTCATTATTTCAATCCTAATTCTAATATTACTGTTATAAACTTGTTTCAAACGTGGTTTAAAACTTTATTTTCCTAGTGGTGAAGCAATAAATAAGACTTCCACTTTAACTAGAAGAAATTAAAGAGAAAAATTATGCCATTAAGATAAACATGAGGTAATCAATATGATGGTGGGGAATTTGTGTCCCTTTTGGAACAAAGTAAAAGAAAGGCTCAGTTCAGAAATCATGTGGTCTGGAACAAATAATCACTTGAGCCACTTTATGCAGTTCATTGTTTTATAATCCTTTCTTTTCTTCTACTTTTGACTCAAGGAAACAACATCAAACGTATACCAGATATTTTTTAGATTAATATTTATAGTAGTTCTATATATTACAGGCTAAATAATGTCTATTTAAAGTTAAATATTTGTCTGTTGAAAATCTCACATCGACTAGGGATTAGAGCCTTTCATTGTATATAAGTGGTGCAAATCTCAATCTTATGAATCGGTTTTATGGGATTGAGTTAGGCTTAAAGTTCACTTCGTAATATGGTATCAGAGCCATTTTCAAATCTATCCTAATGAGTATTTGTTGGGTTTATCAGGCCACCACCCATAATATGTTATCCCACGCACGAGCTTTATCACTCTCGACGTGAGGGGGGAAATATAATGATAATATTATAGTGAATAATTTAAAGTATTTGTAAGCAATATTTAAACCTTAAGATTAATGTCATGACATTAATGAAGTTTCAGAACTCATCTCATTTAAATTATCAGTTAAACAAAAATAGATATTCATTAGTGATAATCTTTGTGTATGTCAGCAACAGAGAAGCATCATTATTTTTCCTGAAAATTTGGATTAAATTTGCAGTGAAACTTGATCCTCAAGAGTTGAAGTCAAAGTTTAGTCAAACACAAGCATTTGCTCTGCTTGACCCACCTGTTCCTGGTTCCTACACCTATGGCTTTATTCTTTTCTGTGATTCACGTCAGAAAAGTGCTTTTAACTCACTAGCTTTCCCTTGTTCACAAACATTCTCACACAAATCACCCTTTGTTGTTAAGTGTAGATGGAAGATGCTTGCTTTAATTGACAATTTTAAATATCAAGTCTAAGCCCTTAAGTTATCAAGTACTTAGACAAGATAAAATGTTTTTTTTTTAATTTCAAATTCAAATATTTTATATTATATAATTAAGAGGAAAATTCACTTTATAAATCAGTATTATCACTACAAGAAAATCATGAAATAAAAATTAATTTTAGAAACAAAAAATAATTAGTTGCTATAGTGACTAAATTATAGACCATTTTAAGGACTAAATAAATTTTTGATTTCTAAATTAGTTTATATTATTGTTAAATAGTTTCAAAATTGGTATCTAATTAGCAACCAAGGTTTTTTTAGTTTCTAAAATGGTCTCTAATTTAGTTACTATTACAACTAATTATTTTGATCTCTAAAAATTGGTTTCTATTTGATGATTTTCTTATAATGTATAAGATTTTTATGAATCGGTATTATAAGGTTGTAAGTTAAGGTTAAAGTTTACTTCACATTGATTAAAGATTATTGAAAGATTTTATAGTATATAAATAAATAAAACTTTATCAAAATTGAGTTAAGGTTTAATATATTCATATTTTATTTTGTAATCCCTAAAACAATCTTTTGACTTTCAATTAGTTTTTTTTGAAAATTTCTTACTTTAATTTTGGTAATACATTTTTTTTAAGTCTCTAATTATAGATTATTTATTTTTATACTCTATCAAACGTTTTTCAAAGAGAACTAATTAAAATGAAAACAATGTTATAATAGCAAAAATAAAATAGATATATTAAAAAGCTAAAAGTAATATCAAACCAAAAAAATGAAATATTATGAAAACTAATAGTCAAACAAAAAATGTGTAAACTTAATAACTTGAATCATTACTTTTTAATCTGAATTATCAGTTTCTTCAAATTGAAAAGTAAAAAAGAGCTATAAGCAAAGCTTACCATGACTTTGCTTTGAGATGGCAATGAAGGGGACAATGAGACATGTCTGAGTTGCACTCTTCTTCTTGTCTTTTCCTCCTCTTAGGTGCATCATTCTAACTTGCAATGCAATGCAATGCAAAGCATTAAATGCTTGGCATTTGGAGACCCTCTCATTGGTCAAACCTCATAACAAGTGGCAATAAAAAAAACACTTAAAAAGAAAACTAGGTACAGATTAGGATGCCACTTCATCAAAAGTCATTTTCAACTTTGTACAATCAGACAAATATCTGAACACTATCTTAACTAATATTTCCCTCACAAATTCAAAACTAAGTTATGTCCCTTAATGGCAACTATTATTAATCTAGGAAGATTATGCAAGATGCAAAATCCTTTCAGATCCACAGGAAAAGTTGTTGCAACTTAGATTGTCACTCATCAACACCTTCACCAAATCTCTCTATGCTTATCTAACTGACTGAAAATGACATCTACATTGCAATCCCTTTTTAACTCCATTTATAAGAATTGTTGGTTCAATCTTATTATTTTTGTGTGTGTATGCTATTCTATTTTGACCTCCAATAACTATTATTTGTTACTATATTTGTAGGATATGTCATTTCTTTTTTCATTTCATAAAATATTCATCTTAGCTTAGTGAATTTGTTTAGTGACAAAAATATATTATTATTTAATCATGAGTTATTGTGTATAGTTAAATTATTTGTTTTATAATAACTAGTTTTAAAAATCATATATGCAATAATTTCTAATTTATTGAAAATATAAAATTCTTTAATCTAACAATGTATCAAAATTAAATTCTTAAGTCTAATTTGTATAAGTGTTTCCATAAATACTAAAAAGATAAGGAAAATAAAGTAAATTTATAAACTAAAATCATTTTATGTATTGAGAATGTTTCATTAAACTGTTTTTACTTTGAGTTGTTTATGAAATATTCTCGTCCTAAGGAGTTGTGAATGGGTGTCTTAGGTTCGATAGGGAGTTGTATCTGAAAAATGTATTTTGACGCTTCCATTAGTTTGGATGTATGTATGAGTAGTAAATGTAAATGTAGCTTAGACGAAAGTATTTGATGAATTTTATTGAATGAAGATTTAATCTATATAATGTATGTGTGAGTCTATGTTTGTATGAGTCTGTTTATTCTCTTAGTTGTAGGAATAATTGGTTTCAGAAAGATGGTTGAATGGAGCATATAACTTCAATCGTGAATTAAAAGACAATACAAAAGCAACATCTAACAATCAAGAAAAAGAGAAAAGTAAGACACATATTTATAATGATTCACCCTATCACACTTGAGTTGAGTTACATCCAGTCAATTTAAGTAAACTCTTTAAGATCTTTTACTAACCAAAACACTTGGCTACAACAAGTATACAAACGTAACTAAGTACAACGAGTTTTAACACCTCTCTAGCAACAAACGACTACAGAGACTCTCTAGGTACAACAAGTATTTAGACCTATCCAGGTACATCATTCTTAATATCCCATGAGGCTAAGACATCTTAAGATATGAGAAAGAATCTCCCAAAGAGATAACAATGAAAAATCACTGGGTATACTTCACAAAGTGAAAATTTTACAATGCTTAGCTCACAACCCGATAAACTAGACACTCTATTTAGAGTAGATGCGAATCTTGTGTTCTGATACTTGATAGGCTAGACACGTGATTTTTTCTTGTCTTTCATTTGTTTTATGTAGTGTTAGATTGTGATTGGATAGGATTTTCAATTGCAGTAAGGTAATTTCGGATTATGTTGGGTAAAATACTCTTGTAAGGTTCAAGAGTGTTTTTCATAGAGTATTTGTGTGTTGTAAAAGACTTGTTTTTGTGAAATCTTAGTTGGTGTAGCTGAGAAACTAGTTGTAACTCTTATAAAAGAGTGAACCAGTATGAAAGTTGAACATGTGATCTTTCTCTTCCTTTTTCTTTAATTTCTACATTATGTATGTTTATTATAAAATAGAACAGATATGAACAAAAGAGAACAAAAGATGAACAAAATAGTAAAAGGAAGACAAAGGATATGAGAATGAATATATGTTCTATTGTTTAGGTTATTCACCTCTATACAGAGAAACAACTAATAATTAGAAAATACACAATTAATATTAGGATCCTTCTATAACTCTAGTATACATCTCCTTTAATAATATTCTTTAAGTTTTCTTGATTGGAACAAGAATTAACAAATTAATCACCTTATTAAAAATAGTTTGATTGGTTGATTGATTTTTTAATGTGTTGTTTTGTAACCTAAAATATTTGAATCAATTGATTTTAAAAAAAAATTCAATCTAAGCTCTAATTTTCAAAGAAAATCTTGATTGTTCAATTAATCCCCCATTAAACTTAGTCTATATTATTTACAATAACTATAATTAAATATATTTTTTTTATCAAATTAATGTCAACCTAGTTAGAGTTGTAGTGGACCATCACATAAATGAGTTTGGATTGGTATCGACAATAACAAGTATATCTAATCTTGTTTTATCATAATACAAATAATTTAACGTGGTGTTTGATTATGGATTGAACTCATACTCAATTATTTTCAAGATGTATTTAACAAGTTTTCTATATTATTTTGCTAGTTTTAGATAAAGTGAGTCTTATATGTGTATATGGTTAATATGGATATTGTCTCTCGACACTATGCAGTAGATGTATACATTAAAGTGAGGTTTTTAAAGAAGAAAAGTATTAGTTTCTCTAAAATAAGTCATTCTAACTTATATGAAAAATGTAAAACTTTTATTATTTTTTTCTTGGAAGTTTTATAGTGTGAAAAGGAAATAAGAGAAAAGAGGTTTGTTATTGCTCCCTTTTGTTGTAGACAGGAGAATTGAAGAGGCATTAAGTTGCATTAATAACACTTGGAATCGATTAGGAGGATTGAGCCTCTCGACATAATGAAGGGGCAGACATTCTTGTCCAATGGTTAGTGGGAGCTACTTGCTACTTCTTCATATCACTGCAACCTTTGTTTTCTAGCACTTCACACTTTGCTGCTTACCAATTAATCTAAACAACCCAGAAATAAGCTATACTCGTGTCCATTTCAACACACGCCATCAATAGGTTACATATCTACAAATTAACCAAAGGGAGATTTGGTTCTTCTTCTTTTTGGTCACAAAATTTTGATTTTTTTTTTTTTTGTCTTCTTAGCATCATTAAAACATTCGAATAGTTGGGGCGGCAGAAAAATAATTCAGAGAATTGATCACAGCCATTTTAAAAAAGAAAAGAAGCCGACTTGAACAGTGTGACTCCCTGTCATTTAAGATCTCACTTTCTATGTAAATTAAAAATAATTATTAGGATATAATGTATTTTTTTAAGTTTCTTAAGTTTTGATAACAATTTTATTTCTTTGAATTTCTAACTATGTGAATACAAAAATTATCTATGAATTAGCATGGGTACTCTCACGTGCCTCAATGACAAAAGTGTTTGGTTATGGCACAATGCAACAAAAGGATCCACGGTTTTGATTAGCCTTGATTCCTTTACTCTGTACCCACCACTCAAGATGTCTTTTTCAAAGAAACCGAGTGTCTTCAACATCTCAAAGATAAGGAAGTGACTAAATACATCCAACTTTTTGAATTTTAAGACACAAGTTATCTAGAAATCATTATTTCTTAACCTGTATTCATCATAAAGTTAAAAACCATGTTACTTTTAATCAATTATTGAGCAAATGGATAAATATGCAAATAAATGAAATTATTCCATTCAATATTGTTGAATTGTTTGCAAGCTAGTCCATGAACATACTAATCTTATAGTAGAAATCTGACATTCAGAAAATTGACCATTGAATTAATGATCTGTAGGTTGTTTTGCTACATAATCGAACCAAACATAATAACAGGAAGCTGGGTCGATTTTGGAAAACTAAACCATATAGAAGTCTTTCTCATTTCACGAAATCAGTCATTTAACAAAAGTTATTCAGAGTGCATATAGCAATGCAATCAGCTGAACAGCAATTGGAACCGGTGTGAGCTAATGGTGTTTCCAGAAAACAAGTATATATGCAGGTATCAGGATTTCAAAAAAACCAACAGTACAAGTTCGTCTGCAACATCAAAAAATGTTGAGACCACACTTGTTTGCCGCATCTATCACACTTATTTATGCACAGTATGTCACAGATCAGAGGCACGTAACGAAACCACATGTTAAAACATTGACAGAAAACCAAATTAAGGGGGAAAAAAGGGGCACGTGCCATTTCATTATATACACAAATTTCATTTCACAATTTTATCCTACAAAGAGAAGAAGGGGTAAAGAAGAAATGAAATCATGAAATCAAAATACAAACAACTAAACTAATCGGCTCACCACTTAGCTGATGCCAAGCATATTTACAGCAGGTTTTCCTAAGCTCTCTCCCAACCAAAGCACTCATTCAAACCTCATAAACCAGAACTATCTTTAACAACCCTTCATGCATTTCCCTAAAACCTACGAAGCCTTATTTTTCTTCATCTATGGTTCTCCCTATCATACCATTGTATTGCTCAACTTCAAAACTGGCACGAAGTACCAAGCCTCTGTCTCTGCCTCTGACCTAAGGTTATGGATTTCCTCTTGGCAAATGCCGGATACAGCAGCTCCTGAAACTTCTCCAGAAACAATGTCCATTCATCATCAGTCATATCTGCCACATCCACAAAGCTTATGCTTGCAGGAAGCTGCTCATTGGCACTCTTGTGACCAGACGATGAATTTGCAAAATAGCCACTATCCACCTTTCCTCCAGAATATTTCTGTTGATTCTGGTTTTTCCCATCTAAAATGGTATTTTTCAGCTGCACAGAAAGTTCTGAAACAGTTGGAATCTTTTCTTCAGCAGAATAGGTAACAAATTCCTGAGGAGATTCTCCCTCAGCTTCTCCCTCCTCTTCAATGCATTCATCCAATTTGGAAAGCGGGTTGCGAGCATACCCGTTCCCAAGTGCAGGCTGAAAGGTCGCTCTGGTTAAAGGGTCATCTATTGCCAATTTTGGTGTAAAATCTTGTCCAACTTCTTCATAATCTATATCAAACTGAAACTCATCATCTTTCACCTCAGCCCTGGGAGAGGGCCTGGGAGACGGTTCCTCCCTTTCCGCCACCATCTTCCTCGCCTCCAAACAAACAACCTCGAGTTCACTGGGCTCCTCCTCTCCCCTGCGGAACTCCCTAGTCATCATCTCACCAATTTCAGCAAGACAAAGACCATAAGCCGCAGCCTCCTTGAGGAAAATGGTGCACAGCACCAACACTCTGAGACACGCATCTCGGATCATAGGAAGCTCCCTTCTCAGCATCTCACAATCACGATAAGGGTCAAGATCTTCAATGTAGGCCAGCTCATCTTCCGTAAACGGAATTGAAGCCTGTGGCCAATGAATCCACTCGAAATATGGATCCTCCAAAGTTTCAGGAAGGCAGAGGCCATGATCAATGGGGATCAACTCCATCTGACCCAAATTCCCAATGCCATCAAGTTTCCTAACCAACAGGTTCCCAGCATGCCTATCTGTGTTAAGAATCCTAATGTCCAAAATCCCTATACGATGCACAGAAGCAACCGGGAAGCTCGATGTCCCATGATCACTGGCGTCAAAATCATGAGGAATGAACTGCTGGAAAGACGCAATCTTACTAACCAGCCTCTTCCTCCAAAAATTGTTCCCATTGACACCATCATTCACATTGAAAACCGAGTGTGTAATCTTCACCAGTGCAGTCGGCGGCACATTGGCAAAATGATCATAGTCAAGAAGATATGCTGCAACCTCCCTAAACCCGGTTTCCCCAACCCGAACCGATCGCTTCAGCCCAGGCTGCCCAAGTGCTTTTCCAACAAAACCTTTTGGGTTATTTGGAGCAAAAGGCTCCTCATCCGTTGGTTTCACAATTGCAACACTATCCCCCATACTGTTCCTGAAATAGTATGCACCGCCAAGCCCTCTATGCACTGGAATCGGATCAATCCCCATCTTAATCGCCTTCATAATGTCCTTGATCATGTGCTTGATCCTATCAAGGCGATTCGACTGTCCCAATATCTCAATAGGGCCACTCTTATCCCTCTGCTGGATGTCCCTCCCCTTTGGAGAAAGACACGGCGTGGAGGAGCTCCTATGGATGTGATTCCCCCTGGTGAGCAAAAGGGGAGAATCATTCCGAACGGCACTAAGGTCATTCTTCAACACAACATCCCCAAAAGTCAGATAACTACCCTCTTCAATAGGGACATTCAGAGCAAGCTGCAACCTCCTCTTAACCGTGTGTGCATTGTCACCCCGATCCAACTCCATACCCAACACACACCCTTTCTCTGTTTGCACAAACACGCGCCTTCGCCCCGCGGGTTGCTTTCCATGATACTCTCTCCCAAGGGGACTGCTCCTTATCACTGCCACGGCCATCTGAGTCTGCACAGGGCTGTCGAGTTTCCGAGACATCAACAGAACAACCACAGCACAAGACAACGGCGGAAGAAAGATTCTTTTTCTTCCCTCCCAAGTAGTTGTCAACTACAGTGAAAGCTTTATTCCAATGTCCGGCAACGATCATTAATTTCTCACATCAACCAAACCATGACTTAGTGTCCACCTAAAATCTGCATATATATTACAAAAAGCTAAATTACAATTCACAAATACACTCCGTGTGCGCACAAACCATAAACATTATTAGCTTCAATCTACTTAGAAAGTTAACGATAATAAAAAAAAAAACACATATAAATGTTAAGGGCGCCATGAATCAGGACTGCGAGGGAAAATTAGAAGATAACAACAAATCGAACTGAAGGAATGGAAGTACCCCTTATTAAGGGAAAGAAATTGAACAGCGTCGATTCAGCTGAAACTCGGATTCGAACTCGCTGAAATCAATGCGAGATCTGAACAGGAGCCGAAGCGAAACAGTAGAAAACCCAGCAAACGGCGAGTTGAGGAGGGAAAAACGAGGGTTTAGGAAGGGGAAGGGGACAGAGTCCGAGGACGAAACCGTACGATGAGGCAACTCGTCCGAGTTGACTCGGAGGGTTTTCTTCGCAACAACACGCAAAAGCTTGTTGAACCTTTGAAACCCTCTCTCTCTCACACTTTCCCTTTCTATATCTCTCTTCTTCTCTTGGTTTTTTTTTTAATTTTCTTTTTCCGTGTGCTTTGTATTTCTCGCTCTCACTTGCTCGCGCTCGAAGTGTTCTTCTCGCTTTAACCCGATGCGGAGAGGCCGGTTAAGAAACTAACCCTGGTTAACCTGACTACTCTCTCTCTCTCTGATGGGAGTGGAAGGGTCTAGAACCAGCAATGAGAGCCGTTGGATCTTGGCGTGCGATAACTACACGTGTGAGAGAAGAATGACGTGGAGATAAGGAACCAGAGGGTGAGGTGGGACTGAGGTGTCACCGTCAATGAAGGAAGTTAGCGAAGGAGGGAAGGGATTCAGCAATGTTGTGTGCGCTGATTTTGCATCGTTCATCGCACACGCGTTTCTCGCACGTGTGCCTGTTCAATGTCAAAACTACCCTTCCCAAAAAATATTAACCACTAATCAATGATTCATTCATTATGGATAACCACGCACTTAATGGCTCTCTCAATTTAATCTTCTATAATTTCAATTCTGCCAATTCATTATCTAAATATCATAATTATCTGATTTAAAATATTAAATAATTATAATCGAATGAACTGATTTCTTATAACTTGGTAGAACAAAAAACTTTTAATTTTTTTAAAAAGTGTATATATATTATATATAAATCATGTAGGAATAACTTTAAATGCAGTTCAATATTTTAAGAAAACTTTTATTGATTAAATAAATATTATAACCCACAATGTAGGAATAGCTTCATTGTTTTTTAATATTTTTAAGGAAACTAAAAAATTAAGTATACAATGTACTCTTTAAACAATCTTCTTGAATGTTTGATTAAGTAAAAATTGAAGGACATATTAATTGAACCTAAAAGTGGGAAATTTTTAATCGGATCAAACAATTGAAAAGATAAGATTAAATAATTAAAAAAAACATGGAGTCAAATCAACATAGTTTGACCAAGAAGTAAAAAATATCCCTTTTGTTGTGGGTCCTAACATATAAGATCATCGGTTTCTTCATAAGATTGTACGGTTCAGATTGAAAGTAAGAATTGTCATCCAGATCATGTACCTTTTCGTTGTTTTTAACCCATCTCAATCTCATTACAAATTTACAGGGTATTTGGTGACACTATTAATTTGGGTAAAAAAAAAATTACGATATTATTGTTGCAAAAAATATATTATTGTCGTTGCTCTCTAATTAAAATAATTTTTTTTATTAAATTATGCTACATTATTTAATAGTCTTATATAATTTACATTTGACATTTTAAAATATATATATATATTTTAATTTATCAATAATTTTTTTAAGATAAAATTATGATGAATTTAGATTTTAAAAAAAACTAATAGAAGAAAATAAGAGAAGACAAAAGATTCTAGAAACTGATGAAAGATAATTACACAATATTGTAAAATTGTTGAGCCGATCTCATACATCTTGATTTACTTCAATAATATATATAATAAAATTATAATTACTTAAATTATAAAATAAAAATACTAACAAACACAGTTTACTAACCATTAATACAATAATAAGAATAAAATAATTAAAAAATTAAAAATTAAAAATTAAAATTAATAATAATAAAATCTGAATTAATAATAAAAAACTATATAGTAATTGATTTTAACAATATTTACTTACAATCGAAACTCCATATTTTATTAAAATAAAAATTAGTTTTTTTAAAATTGATGATACCCTACAGAAGATCAGAAGGTTTCTCTGGACGACGTCGCTTTCAATCGAACTGTCGATGCGGTGAGTGAAGCATTGACTCGGTCCTGAATTGGCATGCACAAACTTTGTCTTGATGGAAGAAACATGATGTGATGATAGAGTCAAGGCCAAAAATGTCTCATAAATTAACTTTTTAATTCAATTTTAATTATTTAATAATGTCCAAAAGATAATTAATGCACACTAAACAAAATTAACAAGTAAACTAATAAATAGATCTAACTTTGGCCCCACTTCGGTTTCTTTATTTAGTTTTGGGTTGGCGGTTATGTTTCCCATTCATGAGGTTTTGCCCTTCAATTTTGTTAGCATAACTTAAATAAATAATACATAATTTTGTAAATTTAGTCTTAAAATTTATTTTTTACTTGAAAGATTCTACTGTTATTTTTAAATAAATAAAAATTATATTTATATCATTTATCACGTGATAAAATTATTTTAATTTTAATAAAAGGTAAAATTACCTAATCAAAATAATATCAAATTAAAATATTGTACCTTCTTTAGATAATAATATTTTTTATGAAATAATATAAGTGAAATATGTTAGAATTCTTTTTATTAGATAAATTTTATTAAAAATATAAATAAATTTTAATAAATAATAATAAAATTTATAAAATCAGCAGAGATGTATTTTAAATATATATAATGGAAACATAAATTCAAGACTAATATCTTTTACACACTTTTATTGGATAACTCATCACATGATGTTATTTTTTAAATTAAGAATTAGTTCTAAACATTAAATGAAAACATTTTAATAACTAAATTAATTTTTAAGCTGTAAAATGTAACATCTCATTTACATTACTATAAATACTCATATCATACTATTCAATATATATATATATATATATATAACTGATTTACATATTATAAAATTGTATTTTTTTATAAGGATTTTCAAATTTATATACATTAAAATAAATAAAAATTAAACTTTTCTTTATTAACTTCTCAACTCAATGTTGAGATCCATTATTTGTAGCTTTTATTTCGTGTAAAACATAGTTATAGTAGATTTTTTTTAAAAATCACAGAGAAGAAAACAAGGTAAGTTACTATTTTTTTTTTAAACTTCCAATACAATTCTATAATTGATGTTCATTCAAGAATGTTCTCATATATCTCAATTTACATCACAACACATGAATCATACACTTAATCTAATTCATGTATTAAACAACCAAGTGTCTCTAAGTATCTCCTGTTCAACATCACTCATATGCCAGGAATCCACTAACACATAAATAGTCGACTCTACTTTTGGAAGACCAGTGCATTGAAATTAGAACTTAGAGACATGCACTTCTCATACTACCATGTTTTCATCACAACATAGTCTCCCCTTCAGGAAATCCATCATCATATGACACGAGTAAATCCATATGACCTACTTTGATCATTTCTTTCAAACCTCATACTCAGTCATATGAACCTCCTTCGACTCTCACCACTTAGTATTCTTCATCTATATGTTTTCAATATATCAGTAGAGTCTAGATCGTCCTTTTCACAGAGTTCTCATAATATGAGATAAATTGGTACAAGATGTAGTTAGTTAAGGCAATATATTCAACGTTATGCAGAAAGAAGAAGTGAAAAAAATCATCTTGGACCAATTAAAACCTATCTATTTATTTTCAATTTTTCTAAATTGTTCAAATTCGCTATCCCAACTATGTGCTCGTTGCGAGAAATTCTTAGAATAAAAAACTTGAGAATTTTGGTCGTTGGGAGGGCCAAATGATTATTATTTGGACCTCTGTCACTTCTGGCTAAGAGATTGAGTATTCTTTGGAACATAGTCATTCCTGGCTAAACAAACAAAGTTTGTATGAAAGTATGATTACAAAGATCACAAGGGTTGCTTACTAGAGAGAGTTAGCATCTTACAATGTATAGAAAGTTTAACCACTCTACTAATATTCTATTTGATCGTGAATAGTGTTCTCGTAAATATTTGGGTACTTAGAGGTTTGAGCAACAAAATAGACAACATTGTTGCACTTGTGAACACTTGCTCTATATTTCTTCAACTTGAAAGATTTATTCAAATACTAAATTGAGAAAAGAATCGTTGCACATCCTTTTTTCTTGATTGAAATCTTCATAGATGTCTTCTTCTTTTTATGTCTACCCATGTTCAGATGGAGAGATATTGTTAGGGAAAAAGCACAATACCTTAGGATTTTGATTAAGTGCTGAAAACAACTAATTGTAAAACATGGTCATACTTTGTCTATAAGATGAATGTTTTGTTAAAACAACAAATCACATTAGATGCAAGTGTTTCGTCTGACAGATGATACAACACTGTGCATCTTTTCTTTACGTCTAATAAGTATAATTGATGCTCAGGCGATACACACATATTAAGTTAACATCACATTACTTGAACATTTGTATGCTTACTTTATATTGTAGGAAATATCCACTTCCTTTTTGTAACCAAAGAGATTCATTCAAGTTCAAATACAAGTCAACATCAAGATCTTTTGAAGCACAAACTAAAGTTGGTTTTTATAGCAACTTTATGACAGAGAGTATTTCAACTCTGACTTAGCTATTTGTCCAATACATTGTGCACTTTTACCATGAATTGGTGCAAAATATTATGTTGGGATGACTATTGTTAGTGATCGAGAATGTTATCTACAAAAGAAGAGCATTTAAAGTTGCATGAATTGCATTGAACACAACGTCCATTGAACGCAATGTCCATATTCAAGCTTTCCAGATACAAAAGGATATTCAAGTGAGTTGAAGTTGCTCAATAACTAGAAACGGTCTTCTGCAACAATTATCTTCTTCCAACACCTATATAAAGTCATTCAACAAGAAAAAAAATTGGTTTCATTGTGCCAAAACACTATCCAAATTTTCTGAGCTTCATAAAGGTTCATGAAGAACACTGCGAGTGTTCATTCAACTAAGTGGAAAAGAATGTTTATAGTTGTATTCGTCGAAAGACACAATCCTTCCCTAAAGAGTTTTCTTGTATATTGTCTTTATCTCTGTTATAGGATTGTGATAAATTTTTATTATTGAAGTAACCTATCTTATATAAGAAAATCACATTTTCCTATCATGTATACTAGAATGAACTTGTATATTAACTTTTTTTTAAGTAATCGGGAGCGATAACAGATAATACTTGAATTTTTAGTTTTTGAAAAATATGATAGTGATGATCATTGAACATAAAAGTAGTGTTATTTGTATACTCATTGCAATCACAGTTTTTTATTAAAAAGGAATTCTTAAAAAAAAATTAAAGCACAACTGGACATAGTTTAAGAGTTAAAAGTGAACCATTTTAAAGTATCTTTCTTTTAATAGACATTATCGCTTATAATATTTCTAAAAAGAAATTGAATACTTTATACAACTTCTTCTAGAATATTTTATAGCATTAAAAAGAATCTATAGAATGTGTATATATTGCAGTCTTTAAAAAACAATAAAATCAGTTATATGAAGTTGAAGTTAATTATCAAATCTAAATAACTTGAGAAGGGCAAATAAAAGTATATGTATTTAAATTTTAAAAACCTAAAAATAATATCTTAAAAGTGGGAAGAATCTTGAATAAGAAGAAGCAGATTTTGATGGTGGCACCCACCCTAGGTTTTATCTGCCACCATTAAAGTGGTGTGGGAATCAATATTATGAACTGTGGGCTGATTCAAACCATGTGTGTGGAGACAAGCTATAATAAGTAGAAGACAACACTCTGCACTGGTTTTCTGCCTCACTATTGCTTTGAAGTGTGCAATAAATAATATAATTCATTTTTATATGACAAAAAGAAAGAAAGTAAGAAGAGAGTCATAAAAAAAAGAAAAAGTAAGAAGGAAAAGAACACAGCATCGAATAAGACATTTATTTAATCATTTAGTATAAAATAAATACTTCTTCTAGACAAAAATAATTTAATATAGTTAATTCAAGTATTTTAATATTATTCTTTCAAAAATAAGTATTCTTAAATTAATTAATTTATATGTGAACATTATTTCCAATACATATAATTAAAAGCAATTTAAAACATATTGTATTTGTTACGTGAAAATAAACACAACTAGTATAATTGAGTGATGAGAAAAGTAAGGTTTTAAATGTCTTATTGTTTATGCAATAAAAAAAACTCATAGTTTATATAACCATATATATAAATATAGACAAAAGTTAAATTTTCCCTTTTATGGATATGTTTTATTTAATGCCAATAGTGTATTAATAATAAATATATAAGAATTTGTTTCATTTAGATAGGAAAACTAAAAGTTAATTATAATAGAATCTAATTAATGTCAGATGCTTCTGTATTGTAATCGTTTTATTTAAAAAATTATGTGATAAATTTATTATTTTTTAATAATTATTTCAAAATTTCAATGGAATAATTAATTAGTAGACAGTAAATTAAACTCTTAAAAATGTATCACTAATTAAAAAGTTAACAACTTAAATAATGAAATATAAGAACCTGCACACATGGAATCTCAATATGTTAAGTTTATCTTGTTATTTTCAATTAAATGCTAAAATGCTATATATTTCATTAATTATCACCTATTAGAGAAAGTTTGTGTGACCTTTGTCACATTGAATGCATACAATGTATATGATGTTACCCTAACTAAAAGTCCACGAGATTGAAAAGTTGGTAGTAGCAATAACTATTTTCTCTTTTTTTATGTTCTTGAAAATAAATAAAAAAATTATAATTGATTGTTGTTTTTACTTAGAAATTGGAAGGGAAAAAGAAAGGGAATAAGGATAAAACATAATAAAAAATAGTTCAAACAAATATTACTTTCTTGTGCTTTGGTGTAACCATGAAGTGTCTTTATCCTTTTTAACTCATGCCACTAGGATGAAGGACCCATCACTTTGATTTGTTAAATTTATAAAGAAAGAAAAGAAGAAGAAAAAAGTCATTCTTGATTAAATTAAAAGGGACAATTTATATATATTCAATTCAGAGTCTATATTTTACTGTTTTTATTAGTTGCCAAATTTAAGATAAATACTTTCAAACCTTTTATTCAAAATTCTTTATATTTTTAAGGGGCGCAACATCAAGCATTTTCCACCACATTAGTCTATTATTTATAGCGTCCTACATGGGAACAAATTCAAAGAGTACATAAGGACTTTAAAGTAAAAAAAAAAATGTATATATATATAATTGTATTAATTCATAATTTAATATATATATATATATATATGATATAAAAATAAGGGCTTATACATAATTTTGAAATATGAGGATAAAAGGTTACTTTTTTTCTCTTAATATACATATTTTTTTTTTTAAGTTTTCATATTAGATCTCAATAAGTAGCAACAATCATCTCATCACATGAACAAAAATATTATTCAAAAAAAGAAAAAGGAAAGAAAAAACAAAAACATGGGAAGACTAGACCAAAACTCATATGTTAACAAAAACGATACATAGGTAGACTATACTTATTCATAAAGAATTCTAAGAACAAATTAGATGAAAGCCTATTATACAAATGAAATAATTCTCTATGAATAAATCATAAATTAGCCAACTTATCAGCACACGTATTCCCTTCATGAAAAATATGAGTAACCTTAAACCTGATTTTTCCACAGTAATTAAGATAAGTATTTCATCAATTACGAAACATCCACGAAATATTAGTCCTAGTAATAAATGCAGTACAAACCAAGGTGGAATCACATTCAAGCCATACATTAGTAAGTTCCATCTTTTGAGTCTCCTCCATAACATGTATAACTCCATAAAACTCATCAATTATAACAGTCTAAACTTCTCCCTAATTGGATCCTAGATGAGTCTAGTTGTTTCACTCTTAAATCGATTAAGACTTTTTTTTAGAACCAAGAGTTCCCTATGGTTGGGGTAAATTCATTTGGTCATCATATATTCTGCCTTCCAAAACTCTAGTGTTCTAGAAAGTTTTTCATGTGCGAGTTCCTACATATCAATATATTCAGAATAAAGGTTTGTATATATGTTCTATGTGTACACTTTTTGAAAAGCACGAGAAATCTATTCAACATTTTTTTTAATGTTCTAATGCTTTGCATATATTTGGAGTTGGGTTCGACAAATTTTTCTTACTTCTCATTTCTCTAATAAGGATGATCTTCTTTCTTTTATTAAGAGTGATGGTAGTCTTTTGGTTAAGTTGATTAAGCTTGTTGTGATAACTTTTTCTATTTGGATGATATGGTGTACGAGGAATTATGCTAGATTTCAAGATAAGATTGATGTTTTTAGGGCTATTTCGGTAATTAAAGATTTAACTTGTCTAGTGGGAAATTCGTCTAAAGCTTCAATGAAGAATAATATGTTGGATTTCAACGTGATTAAGTTTTTTGGTATTAATACTCGTACTGGTAAAGTTCTTCGTCTTCTTCCTCTTAGATGAGAGTTTCCTTCAAGATAGGTTAAAATTAACACTGATGGGGCTGCTAGGAGAAAAACAGATTTTGAGAGAGAGAAGATAAAAAAGAAAAAAAAAAGAGTTATAATTGTTATATATTTATTTATATGTCACTTATGAATTAGAAAAAACTTTACTCCATATAATCGAATGAGCTGAAATTTTTTAAATAATAACTTTTATAGAAATCTTGTATGTATATTTTATTTTAGAACTTTTAATGTAATTATACAATATTCAACTAGTATAATAGTATGTTATAAACTTTTGTTGAGCATTTTATTAATAGTAAATAAAATTATGATTTTTAGACAATAGAAAAAGTAAATCTGCATTTAAAATTTTGAAAAGATTAAAATTATGCATTCGTAAAAGAAAAACTTTTGAACAACATTGTAAATAGTAAAAAAAACAAACTTTACACATCTGTATACAGTACTAAATGTGTCAACATCCTTGGCAAAATTATAGAAGCTAAAAGTGAATTTAAACCTATACAATGTTTAAGAAGATGTCATGCACATTGGTAACTATTTATACATATATTTCATAAAATTCAGAAGTCATTGTTTCATATTACATACACAGTTCAGAATGTTTGGATAGAAATATAGAACAAAGTTCAGTAATGAAAACAACATCTTAACTTGAGAGATAATCTTCACCATCTTTATGAGTTTTGTTCCAACCCTGATATGAAAGAAAGGGTAGCTATGAAGACTACTATTTGAGGATTGAATATATACATTGCATCAGCAGCAAGCATGCATGATTGCACATGAAAAAGCATAACACGTGGAGGGACCAAAATGCTATTAAATGTTTACGAAACTTAGCATGACCATGATTTTTTTTGTTGATAACTGTGTTAGGTACGCATTTGTCACTACTTTTGATGCAACAGAAGCTAGTGTATATCCACTGCCACATGTTTTTGGCCATGCCGATTAGGTTTAGTTAGTGCCATATCACTGTCTCTGAAGAATTCTTGTGTAAACTATATGAACTGTTTTCTGCTAACTATTAATTTCACAGTTTCTTCGTCTTATTTCCAACAGCAAGTGGTACAAGAAGTAATTGATGAAGTGTGCAATGTTGGTAAAAAGTTTCTATAATATTAAAGGTTTGAATCGATGAGCACGCATGTTAATAAAGATTGCATCAATGACATAAATGAAATTATTCTCACCCTGTAAAAATAAACATAATACGATATATACCCAGACGAATTTTAATACCATTATGCAATTCTTGATTAAGATTATGAAGTTGGGTCTTTATTTAAACAAATAAACTCCCTATATAGTAACCTAAATAACTAGATGGGGAGTTTAAAACAAAAAAAAAATTAAATAAAAATAAAAAATAACTAAAAGAACATTTTATAAAAGAAGCTTCCAAAATAATGATGAGGAATGATTGAGCGTTGCTAATCCAATCATATTGATCCTATTTGTAGATAACATTCATAATAAAATCCAAAAAAAAATTAGGTTGATTTGTTTTAAAAGTTTTTTTATTGAATTTTATTCTAATATTAGGAAGATGTATTGGTTTTCTAAAGGTTAATACTTGTTTTTTTTTCTTCTTCATGATTTATTTTTATTTATTTTTTTAATTCATAATTTAATGACCTAATTAATTTCCATAAAAAAATATGATCGAATATGAGTTATGAATTTCTTGATCATCACTGAAAAAGTATTCAAAATAATTTTTTCAGGTTAAATCATTAAAGTTTAATTGAGGAAACATTTACAAATAAAAAAATATTTTATCAAGTAAATTTTACTCTTTAAGTCAATATTTTAAATATGTTATTGTACATTTTCATTTATATTTTAATTATAGTTAAATAGTATTTTTTTTAAATATTATTTAAATTTATATTTTGAGATTTCATATTTCATTTATAATTTTTCATGCAATATAGACTTGCTACTACTCTCTAAGATGATTCAATCACTCCCTATGGTGTCAAAATTCGTGAGTTTAATTATTAAAATAATAATAGGTGGCATGTGAGTAAATATTTTGTTTTATTAGTTAAATTTAGTGAAGGTAAATAAAATATAATATTGGAAGATAAAGAATGTAGAAACGAATATCCTTACTGTTCAAATAATATTTATACCATAGATAAGTAAGCACCTATGGGATATTTATAGTAATATAATACGAAAGTCTAGTTCAATGGTTCATACATTGTGACCTATAACGTTTTAAAGATTTATATTATACAAATATACATGTTCGAATGTAAAAGATCACAAAATATATTCTTGCAAATCTCTTTTAGTTATAAGAATGATCTCATTTGTAACTTATAAATATATAAGACAAGAAACACTATTGCATATAGGTACTTTAATAATATTTAAAAAGATTTTTTAATGATGGTTTTTTAATAGTTACAGAAAAAAATTATTTTTAACGGGGTTATATTTGACATTATCGACGGTTTTAACCTCCGTTAAGTGCGTTATCCGTGGTTTGTTTGTCCCCTAAAGATTCAGCGTCGCTAATTTTTATTATTTCCGACGGTTTAAATCCTCTGCTATCCCCACTAATTCTCTCATAAAATTAGTCTCTTTTTGGATAATCTTATTTCTCTACCAACTACTATTTCAAGGTATAGTGCCATCAGAGCATACTTCAATGAATTGTTCTTTATTCTTAATAATAATAACAGTGTGGCAACTTACGAAAAACAGTCTTCCTATACTCCAGTCCACATTTATACCCTTAAAACCAAAATGCATACATTTAAAAAAAATATCCAGAACATTTATAAGAAAAACAAAGCTCGAAGAACATGTTATCAACCCAAAAAACTAAAAATTATACAATGAGAAAAGATCGTACCTGAGAATAATCAGAGACAATGTTCCAAGAGCTGTATTCGATCCTTGAGAAAAATCTGAGGCACGAAACGCACCGCAACTTTGGAAATGAGAAATGGAGAAGATGAAAACCAAATTTGAAAAATCAAATAGAAAAAAACGAAAATGAATACCTAATATAACAAAAACAGAGTGAGAAATGAACCTTCAATTGGAGGGAATAAGAACGGAGAAGCTGAAGATGATTTTCTAGGGCAAAAACATCGTGAGAAATGTTTCAGAGGGAAGAACAAAGGGAAGAACGTGAGAGAGCTGAAGGAACATGAGAGAGCTGAAGGAACGTGAGATGATTTTCCAGGCATTGAGAAATGTTTAAACGTGAGAGAGCTAAACTTTCAAATGAAGAATGTGTAAAAATTTGAGAAAGGTGAGGAAGTTGTAGTCTGTGAAAAAATAAGTATTGTGCCACCAACAATAGAAAAAAGTAAAAAGTAAAAAATAAAAATAAAATAAAATAATTATTTTTGGTAAAACTATAGGAACTTGTAGGGGTTTAAAATGTACTAAGGTTCTTATAACCTCTTCTAAAAAATATTTGGTAAATTTTTTTTTTTTAGTGTCACATTGTCATTAAACTTTATTTAGTTATTAGTAAAACTATATATTTCAAAATAAAATAAAAAAGGTAAATTTTATTTTTATGATATGATCTTATATTTTATTATTTTATAAAATTTATATTTAAATTTTACTTCATTATATAACTCTGAAAATCATGGTTTTATAATGTTACTTTGACAAGTATATAATTAATTAAATAAATCAATTTTTAATTTTTCAAAAATTTTCTGTTTCCTCAAATTTTTCACATTTTAATAAATAATTATTTTTTCTTCTACTAACTGGTGTAGCATGGAACAATTCAGTTGTGAACTGGGAAGCTCACTCTTTTATTAATTTCTCATCAAAAGTGAAGAAGACATACACCTCCATGAATACTTATCACCTTGTCAAATTCAAAATTCAGAGTAAAAATCAAGACAAAGCCACGTGGAAGTTCTATCTACTTTGTCATTTTTTTTTCAATTCTTAATTCTAATAAGTAAGAAACTATTAAGTTTCAGTGTCAACGTAGAAAAAAGAAAATAAAATTGAAACCAGATCGTGTTTGAAGATATAATAAATTTCCAATCTCTTATTTTATGAGTGCATTAAAGGGTGCAGATACTCGTATAAGGGTTCATGAATAAACTAAGAAAAAAAAACACGAATATTTATGCAATGCACGTCTACACATTTTCATTTTTTTAACATAATTTATTCATATTATTCCATCCTAATGAAAACATTATTATTATTTTATTTAGCTCTTATTTTAGTTAAAAAAAATCATTTAAATAAAAGTTTAAAATTAAACTTAGACATTATGGAAAGTTATATAAGTAATGAATTATTTTACGTGGAAAGATAATAATTATAATGGAAAAATAGTAATTGTAATATTAAGAAAGAAAAAGAAATGTCTATATAATTTATAATAAATGAAAAATGCTCAAATAATAAATAATAGGTGGTGTGTGAAGTTGTTGTTGAATTTTTTTTTTGGAAAATGTGAATACATTTGTGAGAAATAATAGTTATTATTATTATCAGAATAAAATATAACATTTCCTTAGTCATAAATTATAAATGTAGATACCAAGTTACATCACCAAGATTCGAAATGGTGGAAAATAAAAATCACAATACAATTTTTTTTTTAAATGTTAATATAATTGGTACAATTAAATTTGGAAGAAAATAAAAATAAAAATAAATATATATATATATATATATATATATATATATATATATATATATGAATGGATAGATACAATGTATCTGTGAGTCAACAACTCCCATCACATTATGTACCATTCCTTCATGCAAAAACCTACTCTTTGTGATTAAATGGGTGAACCTTAATGTTTCACCCACTTTCTCTGCACGAATTCCAAAATACAAACATCTAAAACAAAAAACAATACTACCACCCTTTGGTATTCCTACACTTAAATTATTCAACTTATCCATATTAAATAAATAGTTATTTCATTGATAACAATAAATTTATATTTTATCTTTTCATTTGATGATAGTTTAAGTATTAAAAAAATAAAGTTCCAGTAATATTTTATATTTTTATAAAAATGATATTTTTAATATTTTTTCCTTCTCATCATTTTAGTTCTATATGAAAAAATATATTTATTTTTCGATATCGTCAATATAATTCATATTGTTCAGAGTTGAGGTTAAGGATAGTATAAATATTTTTTCCTCCCTCAACTCACTGAGATGCTTTTTAAGAATAAAACTGTGACAAAAGATCAACCTCCAAAGCGAACAATATCTCAGATGCGATTATTGACACTAGAAAGTTCGACATAATTAATTTTGTAAAATAATTTTGAATTAATCTTTTTTCTTTAAAACTTGATATAAAGTAGAATAAGGATTTTTTTTTCTCAAAATAATTTATATTTTTCTTGTAATTCTTTATTATTGAAACCTTTTTTATCTTGTTGAAACAAAAGACTCAAATTCCCATGACGTCTTCCAATAAAATAGTGTTAGTTTTATTAGAATAATACTCATAGACAAACATGTCTTAAGAACTACATTATGCTTATGTAACCATTTTTTTTATGTGTTGTTTTTTCTTCTAGCTGTTTGTTTTTTTATAATTTATTTTGGTAACAAAAAAATAAGTAAATAATTTTTTTTAAAAATAAAATTCTTATAGAAAGAATAAAAATTTCAAAATAAAATACTCTTGAATACTAAAATGACATTTATAAGCTTTTGTAATAATAAAAACATAACAAAACTTTAAAAAACTATTAAAAAAACTAAAATAGATAAATAACATTTGTCCCATACCCATTCATCAGGTCTTTAACAATGAAAACATAAACAATACACATATATTTCACACATGTAATAAGGTTGAGTATAAATAAACATATTTTTTAATCATAATTTGAATAATTGGACTATTGTTCAAATGAATATAATATCATCTAATAAAATTATCACATATTAAATATTTTAGAAGTAGATAAATTAGATAATAAGGTAAATACTCACAATCCACTGTTAACTAGAATAAAAATTTACTACAAGCTAATTTGGTGTCAGTAAGAACATTTTTAAATTGGACTTTATCTTAAAATCATGAATAATACATTTATACTGTGAAAAGTAGAAGAAGTCATGTTTAAAGAGTAAAATTTACAAAACAAACAAGTAATAGATGGTCAAAATGTCCTTAGTCAACTGGCACTAGATATTCAAGATAACTCTTAAAGAAGTTGAAGTTAGTTTAGTTAGTTTTGTGAGCCCAATTTATAAATAGAGATTAGTTGAAGAAGAAAGGTGATACACGACTTAGATAGCAAGTAGATTACAAAACACTCACGACTGTGAGTGGCTAATTTTTTTCTTTGGGGTTTGGATTAATCTATTCAAACTCTTATGTACTGAGGTTATAGATAAGTTTTTCATTGATAATTGATATTATCATTTTATTCTCAAAACTTGAAACTATTCATGATTTTGATCCTTATATTTGATTGAAACATACTTCTAAGCATTTGACCTAAATGACCATGCTTAACATACTTGAATACTAGGAATATATTTGAAATGTTAATTACTTTATAACATGTGTTCGTAATTGTAAGGAGTTTTTATAAATATACGATGAATTGATATTTAGAAGACCCTCTTAATAATTTTGTATGCGAATAATCGATATGAATGATTTTTATATGTGCATCAATGTCAATAAGATGAAATGTTATATGTTTAAAACTACATACAAGTGAGAATTATTAATCTCATTCCCAATTTTCTTAATTGAAATCTTTTACTCATTTACTTTGATTTTATTTAATTTTAATACAAATTATTGTCAATGTCAAATCAAATCAAATTATTGTACATATTTTTATGCTTAGTGAATGATACTATTAGGATTTTAAATAATTGTTTCTTATGGATTCGATATCTGTCCTTAAAAACAAATTATTACTTATGACTCGGTACACTTGGCATAAATCTATTTTAATGTTTTCTTCTTCAAAATCTTTTTGAAACTCTATTTTTTATTGAAAGTAATTTTCTAAGATCATACAAAATGATTGATTGTGTTTTTATTCGGTAACAAGAATTCTAAATTTAAATATTTACAAATTAAAATTGAAGATTACTAATCATAATTTTTTATTCTTGTTTCATTCCACGACTGATTTCTCTTTTCTTGTTTTTCATTCGTTTCAATTCTTCTTTGTTTAAGTTGTTGCACTTTACATTTTCAGTATACAAGTTTTTCTATTTCAATTTCAAATTAATTTAATTACAATTTACATTTCCGTAATGCTTTATTTTATGTTTTTGCACATTAATTTTCTGCACTTTACTTTTCCTGCCATTTTTACATTCCTTACAATTTATTTTTCCTCCACTTTATATTTATGTTAAATGTTCTTATTAAAATTCGGAGAATTACCATATAAATTTCGAGGGTGTAGATGAAATCTTCTTTTATCTTCTTACTCTTAATTTAACTAAGTAGGTAACAAGTAGGTAAAAAACTATTATTAACATATTTAATTCCATTTATTTGAAATATTCAAATAATGTTACTGAGAAGCTCACTATGTAGTTACATATTATATATTATTTTGCAAGAATGTAAAAATAACATGTAAACATTAACCATTTAAATCATAATAAAAACACCAATGAACAAAACAAATGTGTCAACATGCTACTTAAATATAATTAGTTGGATACTTTCATTCCAAATTACAAGAAGATTCTATCAGAGTTCCACGTGCATGCAACTCATCGATATTTTGTATTGCATCTTGCAAGTTGCATATCCAATTTTCCTGAGTAAAAGGGTTGTTGAGTTGTCGCACTAGTGATGAGGAATGGGGAATTGATGAATTGGATTCGTTGCATGTGTTAGGTTTGATGTTTATTTCTTTGTCTTCAAATTTTTGGGTGCTAACTTTGATGGTCTTTTGCTTGATTATTATGTCCATTTCAGAAACCACATGGTCTCATAAACAAAGATTTAGCAGATGTTCAAATGTTACTGGTTTCGAAAACATCGTTAACTATTCTCCAATATCTTATTGTTTAAGTTATTGATTATCGTCGATATAGCAAGTACTCCTCTATCAAGTAGAATCATTGACCAAGTGCTTCCCATGTGCATCTAAATATATATAAATAAAAATCATATAAATTTATATAAATAACATCCTCCTAAACAAATTTTTAGGAGCTCACTTTAGACATTATGTCTATCACCTTTCATATCATACCTAATATTAACATTTTTTATAAAAAAAATCTTAAAACTGTAAATCATTATTACGAAGTGGACTCTCCAACACACCCCTCACACCGAGACTACCAACTCGTTCGTGGGACTATATATTATTATGAGTGGTCCGATAGCGGGTGACCTGATAAGCCCAACAAATACTTGTTAGGATAGACTCGAAATGGCTCTGATACGATATTACGAAGTGAATTTTAAGCCTAACTCAACTCCATAAAACTGGCTCATAGGTAAGGCTCTAATCTCTAGTCGATGTGGGATCTCCAACAATTATTGCAGTCTCCTTTGATATGTATCAGAATAATTGATAATTGATATAAACTTGGTTGAATGAAAAAAAAAAGTTAGAGAAAGATCTTAAATACTTGTATTATAAGTCACGCACATAAAGGATGTATATTGAATGGTGACTTTAAGATATGATTATCTGTAGAATTTTAGGTGTGGTCTCATGATACTTTTGAACATCCACAATCAGTCATAACACAATTAGGTTTTGCCCTTTTGTCATTCATCTCCTTTAAAGAACCCTGTAGAAAACCTTACTTAATTAATTCAACAAAATTTCTAACGTGGCACCCATAACAAAGGGTGTTAGTTTGCAATGATGGTTGAAGATGATCGTTGTAGCTGAATTGGTGAATGCGAAACTTGAGAAAGAGTTTTGTGTGGTATTTGCAGAACAATACATGCACATGTTCACTTGTCAGCTATGCTTAAATTTCATCACGACTCTTCTCACCAATGATGGGATTTGGGGGGACAATAGATGCATGCAGTTTTACCTACATAAGCATGGAGATCGATAGTGACGGAAATTTAAATTTTGCATCAAATATTAATACATATTGAGTTTTATAAGAAATTTAAAATAAATAAATAAAGATTTTTTTTTCACCCAACTATATTATATTGAGGATAGTGATGTTACAATTTATATATAAAAAGATTAAATATGTTTTTTTGTTCGTATATTATAATATGAAATTAGTTTTTTTTTTTCTAAATTCTACATCATCCAAATATTTCGTAAGAGTCATTCTTTATGTGAATATTTTAATTTAATTATTTTCTGTTTTTATATTGTAATGGTATGATGAAAATATGTTATTTTATTTTTCCAACTTTTTGTTTGTAAACCGGTAATCTTAGTATGAATGCCTTATTTTAAATTAGTTACAAAGCATGAGTTAATGAACGTGCAAAGATGTATCTGGACATCATTGACCATAATAAAAACGAAGTTCCACCATCACAACCCATTGAAAGTTGATCCAATAAAATAGCAACTAAAATTATACATAAGCCAAAATATTTTTTTAATCAATAAATAATAAATAAAATAAAATGAAATATTTTAGTGATGTTGCAATTTTTATACATACACTTTAAAGATGTCTCAATCCTTATACAAAAAAGTAGCTAAGGTCAACTTATCATACGTATGTTCAATCAACACCTGTCATACAAACATATTTCAAAGTCTACAAACCACCGAATTAATCCTCAATTGAAAGACATGATAAGTCACATCAACAAAAATCATCATCTTCATATCAAAATCTTATAACCACTCCAAGACATTCATATGAGTATTATTATTATTCCTTTGCATGGAGGTGGCAAGTAATTTCAACCTTACAATGAGAGTATAAGTTCAATGTTCTAATCCTTGGAAAGCTACCAAACCAAATAGCCCCATAACATTTTGTCAAGATTAGTTCCATGGTCTCTTCAAAATCGGTTGAATTGTAGAATACCTACTATTATTATTCTTATTCTTCTTCTTCTTATTATTATTTTATTATTATTATTATTATTATTATTTATTATTATTATAATTTATTATTATTATAATTTATTATTATTATTATCATCCAAACAAACGGCAATAAATGAGAGGATTTTTGGTACACCAAGGTGTGTGATCACGCCCCCTTTTTTTTATCTCCCACCCCATTTCTTAATTTTAAAAAAAATGTCTTTGATCGAAATACTCCGTGAAAACTTGTTTTATTGATTAGCTCGTAAAAAATACTCAACTTCCACTATGTATTTTAGACGAACAGAAACTAGCTTTCATCATATTAGTGTCACAAAATAAAATCACACAAACCATTGACAAAGCAATGAGAGTGTGGAAACTCACATGAGAAGACAATGAAGAAGAGATACATATTAGAAAACAAGGAAGTGCGGTTAGGAGAGTAGAGGGGTGCGGTAAGGAAGTGTGAAGGGAGGGGCAGAAAAACATATTAGAAAAACTTAGGGGTGGAGAAATATCAAATAGTGGACTGTTTCTTCCTGCACCTCCATATCTTCTTCTGTCACCTCCATACACAACATGAAAATACATTTTTGTCATTCTTGTGTCACCCCCATAGAGTAGTTTCTGGATTATGTAATTCGGGAACTTATTTGAAAAAAGACTTCTGGATTACATAATCCGAAAGTTAAATAAGACTTCCGGATTATGTAATCTAGAGAATAATCATGCATATGAAAAATGGCTTCCGAATTATGTAATTCGTTAGCTAATTACAAATTTGAAAAAGGGACATTTTTGGAAATTTGAAAACTTATGGAGGTGAGAGAAGAAGGTATGGAGGTGCAGGAAGAAACAGTCCAAATAGTGGTGTCAAAGTAATGGGCCATTATACCGTAAAAGAGGTCCATACATACACCGTAAGTCCATTCCTTTGCATCCAAACATAAAATAGTTTATTTATTGACAATGGATTTCTTTTTGCACTCCCGTATGTATGGAAATCCCTACTTTGCGTTTTTGGTTTATGAAATATGTGTGAAAAACTAGAAAATCACAATAAAGGAGAGTTGGATTGTGATTTAATTAATTTTTAAAAACTTTTCGCAAGCATGATCTCATTTTAGGTTTTTAAAGAACACTTATTATTAAGATAACAAATGATAAGTGTTCCATTGAACCTAATTAGACATAAGGTTGAACTAGACTAATTTAATAAAGAGGCATTTTAAGAATAAGTTATGTCTGATAAAATAATAATTTAATAAAGAGTTTTTTTCCTAAACATTTTCACAATAAGTTATGCCTAATGAAATAAGGAAGATGCAACCTCAACACTTTAATATATTTAGTTAGACAAACATATTTGAAAACTCATATTAAACCAAACTCTTTCGTCTTAGGGGTTAAGACAGACACAAATTGTGTAACTTATTTAAATCACTTGATTAATGATTCACAAGTGATTAGATCATGATTTATGCGTCTGATCAAACACAACAAGTATACTTTCATAGTTTATCATTTGTAACCATTCACTGTTAGCTACATTTTGATGAGCTTTCTTCAACTGGCAACCGACTTCAACTTGCCTTGTGATGACCGACCTTAACAATTGCTCATTCATTTGGTGGCTCATGTGCCTAAAACCCCACACTTGACTTTTCACCTCCACTACATGTGGTGGTGCCTTTGACAAGCTTTCTGACAAATATTTTTGCAACTAGACTCTCCTTAGTTACCAATATTATCAATATCGGATAATGAAACATATCACTACAAGAAATATGGATGTTAGCCTCCCAAAAAACACACACAAAGACTAAAAGGAAGACACTAAATGATAATTATAGTGAGTTTAATATCCCTTTTAGTTTTTGTGTGATTTTTTTGGAAGGCTAACATCAATATTTATTGTAGTGTATCGAGAATTCCAAAAATCCTTTATGAATTTATAATGAAAACCATACCAAATTATGTCGGAAGCATTACTAAAAAATAAATAAAAATATATACATATAGATAACTTAAAAAAATATAAAAATAATATTAATATTAATGACTGTGTGCAGTGCCACCGAGCAGCAACTCCATATTAAGGTTATCTTATGTACAGTGTTTAAATAAAAAAATGTTTGAGAATTATACATAAATAATTTTTTTTTCTAAAATATTATTCTTTGGCGAGTAATCAATAATTAATACCATTATGTAGGGATTAGAAGGGTTATTTTAGGTGGACCTTAAATGATTATTTATATTCATGATGATATAAGCATAGAATTGAAAAGGGTAAAGAACTTAATCTATGAATTGAAGAATTTGAATGAATTACTTGTTGGCCAAGTTCAGCTTTGTCACCAAGAAACTTGGTCTTATATAAACGTCAATGAATGAGTTTTATATGCATCAATTATCAAACTCATCTAAATCCGAGAAGATTATTGAGCACGAATTCTAACATTGCTTCTTCTACTACAGCATTGTAAGCATCATTTCAGTATATACACGAAGTAGCAGAATGGGTGGTAAGGGTGAAGAGAAAAAATGGTTTTCATCCATTTTAAAATCCTTCAAGTGGTTACTATGTGGCACAGATGTGAAGACAAATTCCGCAGCTAACACACCTGAGGCAGCCATGGTTGCAGCATCAAAGCATTTCTCTTCAGCTCATAAAATTAAGTTCAGCTAGTTTGTTTCTTAATTTTGGGTGTAAAATTCACTCAATCTTTCTTTTACATTCGTCTTTGTTATATGTGTGTATAGTTATTTTATAAACATGGTGTAACGTTAAGTTCCAATATATATATATATATATATATATATATATATATATATATATAAAATATCTTGAAATATAAAGAACATTTATAATATCTTCGAGAAACAGTAGTGCAAAATGGATTTTTCATGTGGATTGTTTTGGAGAAATTATGCCACCTTTTGCATCCACGTAAATAAAGGAGACGAAAAAAAAATCCTTTTATATTGGTCTTATAAACACAAAGTAGTTTCATGTTTCTATATTAGGTCATCACCATAACCAACGTACAGATATGTCACTTATGATTACAACTAAAGTAGACATGTGTTTTTTTTTACATTACTTGCACTAGTGAAAAAAAATAAAATTATTGGTGACAAATTTAACGCCTTATATTAAAGGATTAAAGGAGGTAAAAAATCATAATGATATTTTTTTAAATAAAAGCTTTCAGATTAGACATCACTATACAACTTGACATTTCAGTTATGATCACTACAAGAAAACACCAAATAGCTTTCAAATTTCTGCTGGGTCATTTTCGGACGCTACTATCGTCGGCCAAAATGGCGAGAAACCCACACAAAAATGGCAATGGACGCAAAACGGACGCACTTATTAATTTAATGTTTTTTTTAAACAGTCCTGTTTGCGTCGGTCCAGGCCCACGCACATTCGTCGGCATGCGTCGGCTGCGTCCCACGCATATGCGTCGGATTTGCGTCGACCACGGCCCACGCATATGCATCTGCCACGACCCACGCATATGCGTCCGTCACAACCCATGCAAAGCCCACGCATGTTTATATTTTAAGATTTTAAATTTATTTAATGTAAATATTTTAATATTTAATTCTTTATTGTATTTATTTTAAAATTATTTCTTTAATATTATAATAAATTACTTAATTTATCAAATTTTAATATAAATTAGTTAAATTAAAATTATTAAATTAATTAAGTGTTTGATTTAAAATTAATTCAGTAAAAGAAAACATCTATTTAAATTATTTAAATGTTATATAAAATATTTTATTATTTTAAAAATTATTTATTTTAAATTTATTTTATTTATATATTGTCATAAATATATTTTTTTAAAATTATGATATAAATTAGTTAAATTAAATTTATTAAATTGAGGAAGTGTTTAATTTTGAAATTATTTAAATAAATTTATCTTAAAAAGTTTATAAAGATTTGAAAACAGGTAGAAAAATAATAATTAATTAAAAAATAGTAAAAGAAAATTAAAAAAAAATGCGTATTTAAATTTTGTAAATATTATATAAAATATAAATAAATTTAAGAATATAAATTCAAGATGAAGTAATTAATTAGTGCAAATGGTAATGGATGTATTTAAAAATAGAGAATAAATTTTATCTAAAAATGTTTTATTTGGTTTAAGAAAAAAAAAGTTAGATAAAACTTTTAATTAGTAACTTAAATAAATTTAAATGTTATATGTGTGCAATGGCTGAATGAACTAGGATTTTTGTTTTGATATCCATTATAATTTTAAAGATGTTATTTCTCATAAATGAAGCATAAGATCATCTTAAAGAATTAGCGAAAATGTATATGATACAAACATATGAAGACTAAGTGTGTGAGTAAGTAACTTATTCTTAATTCTTAAATTAATACAATATCCAAAGTGTTTCAAAGTTGACTACATGATCTATAAATGTCATTGTTATAGTTACTGAGTATGATCTCTAAAAGAAATTAATGTTTTCCAACTGAAGCACATAATAATGTAGTAAGTTGTAAGTAACGAGACGACACATATGCAATATTCTTTATAAGTGTGTTAATATAGTTTCCCAATGTTCGCCTGATAGCGAGAGCCGAGGGAGAAGCACGAAGACGAGAAGTACCCCAGTCACCCAACAACCTGCCCAACCGAGGGAAGAAGATGAAAACTTCAATAGTTCTCTAGGTCTCATCTCCCCAACTGGAACAAGTTAATAACCCTAGTCCATTGTCAAGGTAAGAGTTGAACTAAGAAGTGCATTGTAAAGGCTGAAAGAGAGTATCATAAGTAATTTGAGAAATATGAGTCATTTCGTGATAGTTATAGAATTAACTTAGAATCATGGAATATAGTTGATTATTAGATTTTGGATTATAAGTTAGAAGGGATTATAAGTTAGAAGGAATTATAAGTTAGATTTAACCACTACACCAAGCAAATTCTTTAGTATTATTATGATTTTAATTATACATATTATTATTAACAATATTAACAATATTAACAATATTAATAATATTAATTTTAATAATATGAATATAATATTAATAATATTAATATTAATACTAATAATATTAATAATATGTATAATAATAATAATAATATTAGTAATAATAATATTTATTATAATGTTAATAATAATATTAATAATAATGTTAATAATAATATTAATAATAATGTTAATAATAATATTAATAATAATTTTAATAATAATGTTAATAATAATATTTATACCTATATATAAAGAGGATTCTCCTCTTAACTGCTCTTATTTTTTTTCCTATTTTATCCTTATATTAATATTTAATTTTATTATTGTATTATAGTCATTGTGTCATTTCTTATTCTCCTCTTAACTGTTCTTAATTTTATTTTTCATTTTATCTTTACTTAATAATTTATTGTATTAATTTATTTTGGTTATTTGGGCATTTTATAATTTCAAAAATTAATAAAATAATTTTTTAATTTTAAAATTTATTTTATTTGTTAATTACTTTTCTGTTTTAAAGATCTTCTTCTCTATTAAATAAAAAAATTAAAGATATTTTTAATATTTTGTGGACCATTTTAGCAGGAGAGTGGAGATTTCGTACGTTACTTTTATGATTTAAACTGATATTCTTTTTTTTATTAAAATTGTAGAATTTTAAAATTGATTTAAGAGACACAGATTTTATGATTCTCCACTACACATAACCCACGTATCCTACTTCCCACTTTCTCTCTCCACTACACATAACACATTTTTTTTTACCATACTTCTCACTTTCTTTTCTCTTTCCTTTTCACTTTCATATAAAATCATACTTTCATTTCTTTGATTAATCTTTCTGAAACCCTAATTTGACATTTGTTTCATGAAATTGTAATTGAAGTTTGTGACTAGAGGGAACGAAAAGACTCAAAAGTTGTGCGCTTCATCACAACAATAGGTAATTCTCTTTATATGCATTTCAATTTGTAAAACACTAATTTGTCTTCTGAAATTGTGATTGAAACATGTGACTAGAGGGATAAGAAAGACTCAACAAGAGGAGACAGAGGTACATGATGAAAGTCATCATAAGATCCTTTTTGGTAACAATTGTATGGATTTAAATGAAATCATAGAGAGCATTAACTAAACTATATTCTCATTTCCTCATATTTTACGGAAAAGTTACTTCCAATTTGATTTTTAAGTTTTTTGTCATCACCATTTCTTTATCTTTGCTCTTCCTCTATATTTTCTTCTTTTAGGTTTTGATTTTTGAAATCATCTTAATTTTTCATAAAGTTATGATTTTAGAGACCACCTTCAAAATAGGTTCTCTCACCAGAACAATTTAAACGAGTCTCTATACATGTCCAAGGGTCTAAGGTGAAGAAAAGAGAAGCAGATTTCATTGCATTTTCTTCTTTTGTATATAATATTTTTCAAACAATTGAGGATGAAATTTTGGTTTATTGTTTAATGGTGTCATATGTATTGTAATGATTGTCATATATTATTGGTTGTTTATAGACCTAATGAAAAATATTGGTTTAATTCCTATAATTGATAAAATATTAAAAATTATTAAAAAAAATATGAAACTCAAATTCTATTTAATTATTTTTTCGGTTGAGTTTGTAGTTTTAAATAAATTTTAACTATTACCAAATACATATATTTTTACCCATAATTAATAAAATATTAAAAATTATAAAAAAATATGAAACTCAAATTCTATTTAATTATTTTCTATCTTGAGAGACGGTTTTGAATTCAAATAGTAATTTTAAATTTTAAATTTTGAAAATTCATTCATTCTCTTTACCATATGTAACTTTTAATTACCACTCTCTATTATTTTATTAACCTACTCTTTAACTGTATAATCTTTAACTTCTCATTTTAATGTTATTAAGAGAAATTGTTTTTGAAGAATAAAAAAATACTAAAGAAAGAGAAATAAAAAATGCGGATACACACTACTCTTTGACCGTATACTCTTTAACTTCTCATTTTAATGTTATTAAGAGAAATTGTTTTTGAAAAATTAAAAAATACTAAAGAAATAGAAATAAAAAATGCGGATACACAGGCACGTGCCTGTGTTCCCGCTAGTTAATAATAATGTTAATAATAATATTATTAATAATATTAGTAATAATATTAATAATATGAATAATATTAATAATATGAGTATAATTTATTTTATTATTAATAATAATAATTATATTAATATGTATAAATTATATTAATAATAATAAGTATAATAAAAATGATAATATGACCAAAGAACTTGTCTGGTTTAGTAGATAATGCTTCAGTTTCCTTGAAATATTAATTGGAGGCTTGAGTTCGAGTTTTATATGACCGTTCCATTACCTAGTTTTTAATTGCGGATTAACTTCACTGAACTTGATAGCGTCGTATAATATATATAAATATATCCGTGATCAAATCCCCTTTTTTTCAATAGTGAAAGTTCAAGCAAACAACGCATATTCATATATCTTCACCGACATGTAGAATCCTAATAGGAAGGGTCCATGGAGTATATATATATTTTTAGCATTTAGAAGTGAATCGAGTGGTACTCTCGCGCTTTATTACATGATGCGCTTTCACTCTAGCACAACAGATTCCATAATCTGTCATCATACACGAATTTACAGTGAGTTTCTATCAGGGATAACTGGTGTACTATTCTGTGGTGAAATCACTATAAAATTGAAAGAAATAAAGCTCTATCTATTGAGTTGGTACTTGAGTTTAGGTACTTGACCCCTTATCAATTCACGAGTTTGTGTCCAAAAATCCAAACTCCGTGGCTTCCATGCGAGCCATGCAAATTACTTGTACAACAGCATTATCCTCTGGTTTCATTTTTGTTGCTTTTCATCCTTGACCACAAACTGAAAGTGGGTTTTTGAAATGTAGTCCAAGCTCATTATTCTGTGGTCTCTAAAACCTAGCACCCTAATTATGAACGTCTTTTATGCTTGGTAGTTGTGAATGCTTGAACAACCCTTCATAGCCCTTTTTGGGTCCCCGTTATTGATCTCCTGTCAGATCACGTGGGACTAATATAGCTTTTCACTGTTACAAATATAATCATAATTTTATTCATTTTTCAATTGGTGCTGTCTGCATTCTCTTTTTATAGCCACTTGCTTCGGTAGATTTTCAAGGGTCCCTGATGCTGTAATGGTCCACATGAATCACGATCAAAGGTGTTGTCGTGTCACTACACCATTGTTCTTCAGAGTTCATCATGCCCAATTTATTTCAATTTTCATCTCCCTTCGATCCTAAGAGTTATGATGCCTTTTGTGTTTCCTTATGCAGTATGCAGTTTCGTCCTATCTCTCTGATTTTCTAACATATCTCACTCTATTTATTGTTTGTCTATAAAATCTAAAGGAAATCTTAGAACAATAATGATCTAGGTCAAGTTTTATGCAGCTAACTTTTTTTAATTTATAAAGAGATGTTAAAACAATCACCTATAGTATTTTATAAAAGTTTATCAACGTTATAAATATACAGAAGTTTGAATTATTCAATAAATTTTCTTAATCAAGTTTTAGGGAAAAAGTTATGTGGAGGTCATTATGTCACTTAGTTTTATTTACAAAAATCCAAAAGCTCATAAAGACTATTATTGATTTTAACATATGTATGAATCTTCATAGTTCATTCCCAAAGAATTCACTCAATAAAAAAATATTTCCCTTCTACTGTTTTATTTAAGACTTTCAACATGGTAAGAGTATTTATATAATTTATTTATATACTAGTCGGATAGGATGATATGGTAATATTTGGTATTGAAAAGATCGAATAGGGTAAAAATCTGGAATATGTGGTAAATAAATAGTTTTATTTTATGATTATATACATTAAATATAGTTCATTAATGACATAATCTATTATAAATTGTATAAATAAATATATTAGATTGGGCAAAAGTTCATTTTTATTATAACAAGAACAACACTCTGAATACTTACTTTTTGAAAAACTTTTACAAATACACTGATCGAAACCTGAAAAAAAAATAATATAGAATTAATTATGCAATTGATAAAAAGTAGTCTCGAAGTTCTTAGAAGTACAATTTACATTACAATTTGTAAGAGAAAAAAGAACAAAAGAAACATCTTTCTCTTTTCAGGCGATCGGAAAAGAAAGAAATAGTGAATTTATTCAAGATAATTATGTACTTACAAAATACCGTCTCAATTCATTCTATTTCATCCTATCGAGGATGTGATATGGTTCCAAAGGATGAATTGGACAGTTCCAATAAGATTTCATTCTTGAACAAAAATCCATTTTGGGAATGATTGACTTAGCCATATTACTTTGCTAACAAGTTTGAATAACATGAGTATGATTAAGGTTGTAAAAATAAATCTGAATTGTAATACTTTCTACTGAAGCTAGCAACCAATATCCACCCATGCTCAACCATACTAGGAGGAAGGACCACTATTTGTTCATCAAACTTTATCTCAATCCTATTACAATAAATAAAGATGATGAATATTCCTTGCCTGATGTGATGTTTTAATGTAGTGTACGTAATTGTACGTAATCGTAATGAAAAAAAAAAGGTTTTGATAAACCCTACTTGTAGAGAAAACTAAATATAAAATAAACTTTTATTCACTTGTATTTGTATATTAAAGAGTAAAATACATGGTGTATATATAAGGGAAAGATTAAGACCTAACTAAAATAGAAAAGGAAAGTTGGGCCAAAGAAACAAAGTCCAATAGTTTACAATAGAAAATTAAATATTGTAACAAATCCTCCTTAGATTCCTCCAACATGAAAATGTATGGAAACATTAAAAATATATTTAGAAATATATTTTTAATGATTAAAGTTTTCTTTTATAATTTAGAAATAAAAAACACATGCTTAAAAAATAACAAGAAATTAGAATAACATCTATTCATTATTTAAGAAAAAGGTGATATATATCTTTATTACAACAAGCACTGTAAAATTTCGTTTTTAATATAATAAAAAAGGAAAAAAATAATGACCAGTTTTCATGTATATGTAAAGGCATATGAAGTTTTGTTTGAAATTGGTTAATGCTGTTGTTAATGTAGATGTGAAAGTAGTGACATGGACAACCTCATTGAAGAGGCAATACTGTCCCGGGAAATAAAGACACTACTTAAAAAAATATTTAATATTAGTTATTTATTAATATTTATACTGATTTCAGATTTGATATAGATTTGATGTAGATGTTATACTATAATAAGTTTCATAGTTTTTATATTGATTTTTTAAGATTGGATGTAGATGTTATCGTGTAATAAGTTGCGTAATTTTTATATTGATTCTTAAATTAATGTAAAATTAAGAAATATTATCATCATTATGATCAAAACTCGTGTAATAAGTGTTTTGCAAACTAATTTATCGAGACTAATGGAAGACATATAATATCAATTTTTTCGTGCAATCGATAATTGATTGTGCTAAAAATATGATGTAATATATTCTCTAATAAATTAAAAATTGGTTTGTAAGACACATTATATTGATTTTGATAATATTTTGTGCCTTTTAGTAAGGGTTTTATGAGCGTAAAGGAACAAATATATGATCACAATGAACATTTTGTCTTCAACATTTATACAACAATATAATAAAAAATTTAAAGGTAAAAATCAAATAAAAGTTTTGATATGAAACAACAAAGATAAGTTATGCATATGCGTGAGAGGGTAAATGAGACTAGATAACGAAGTTAATCTTGTTGCTTATCAATAGTTGTATAACTAGAGTAGGAGTGATTGGTGGAAATATACATTCAATTTCAAAGTCAAATGTGATGTATTGATGAACAACCTAGTGAAATCATTTAACATCACACTATTAGTATGAAGAAACAAGACAATTATTAGTATGATACAATGGATCGAGACTTATTTAATGAAGAGATTTAGTTTAATGTGATAAAACGATAAAATACGTAAAGGTAATATAATACCTAATCCCTTAAAAGATTGAATAGGGAAGATGACAAAAGTGGTAACTAATTATTAATTGGTCTAATGGACTAGTATTTGAAGTCACAAATACACTCTTCATTAAAAAGTTTATGGTTAATCTTGAATTGAAAACTTGTAATGATACTTATAGGACTTCTGTGGAATTCTATGTAGACATGACATATCTAGTAGAGAGATTTAGAACATTACATGAACATGTACTACTCTAGGGATGTTTATTAGTGGGTTATGAATTCATAATTAGTCTCATCAATGATCCAACTTTGTGACTAGAAATTGATAATGAAGATTTTCTACCACCATTGTATAAAAGGGGTGTTGAAAGATCAAAGAAGATGAGAAAGGGGAAACAATACTAAATTATGACTTTTAGGAATAACAAGGAATGATTATTCGAGGTAGGAGCAATAACGACTTTCAATAGTTGTAAGCAAAATGGACATAATACCATAAATTGTAAAGTTATGGTTGCTTATAATAATTAAGTAGAAACTTATTTGGATGTTGGAGAACCAACCACTAAAACAACCTAAGTCAATCCAGTTAGTTCCTATAAATGACCTATTATTCGTAAAAACTCCATTTCACTAGTGGTTGTTGCACCAAATGACCAATCACTAATGGTGAACTTCTAATATGTTTCTTAGAAGGTAGAAGGATTTTTCAACTTACTAAAGTGTTGAAGAATATTTCTCCATATGGTTGGTATGGAAATTTACAACATAACGGAGAAAACCCAAAAATAAGTACAAAGTTGTAAAAGAAAGTATAAAATGGATGAAGACTTGGAAAGGATTAGAACACGCCATCTTGAGAAAGAATTTCAAGGATAAATGTAAGGGAGATTTGTCACTTGAAGAAGATCTTCTAGATAAAAACCAAAGGTAAGAGTCTCATGCCCTTAAGACACTTAAAGTATTCTCACAAAATTATTTTTATTCAATATCCAAGTGTAGTTTACAAGAGAGACTTTGACTTTTATATAGATTTGAGTATTTCACAAGAAGGATGGAAAATGGATTTCAAGCAATGTGAACACAATATATTGTAAATTAGTTTGTATGGAATAATACAAAAGATTGAATACATTGAATATGTGTCCTTTAATAATCAACATTGATTATGATATATATTGTAAAATTTAGAGAAACTAAGTATCTTTGATTTTATGAACAACAGTACAATGGTAGTTTGCCTAGTGGAGCATGACTGATTGATCAAGAATTAAATCTAATTTGTTGCGACAAATGAACTGGGATAAAAATCCTAAGTAATGGTTCTTCCTTTAATGTCTTACATTACGTGTTTATTAGTTTGTGCTCACTAAAGGAAGATGCATTTTGCAAATAATTTTGTTTGTAATAAACTTAATCTTCTGACTTTATTGTTTGAACAAGAGTTTTCTGAGATTGTTAATAGAGAAATAAAAACTTTTAAAACACCAATTAACCTCATCTTAGTGGTGTACAATTGACTTTTACTTACACTTTTTTAGCTTTTGAGTACATTGTGTGTTATCCTCTTCTTGCATACTATATATATGCTTTGTATACATTTGACGCTTCATGTTGAGTGTTACTACTATTCTCTCGAGGACTTCATCTAAACTTCTTATGAATTATTCTTATAAACTTATATTTTTTACCGTGAGTAACATTGTTAGACACACCAAACCATGGTATTATTTATTATGATAAAGAAACCATGGTATTATTTATTATGATAAAGAAACCATTTGTGTTTATGGTAACATCGTTGAATTTAGACTTGTGTATAATAATATGAATTTCATTTGTCTTAACATTAACATCTTTTAAGTGTTATGCATTCCTTCTCCATTTTTAAAGAATTCACCAAATTTTCAAAGGATGATGATATCATCTCTACATTTCATTTTCTACTTTCACATATATGTCTTGAAGTTCCATGAAAACTGAATTGAGTTCACCAATATGAGCTTTTAGTGGCATCCCCTCCTTCATCCACAATCAAAAGAGTAGTCTCTTCAACAACAACTTCTTACAAATTTTTTCATTAAGAGTTTCTCTAGCTTTAGCCACAATTGTATCAAAGTATTCTCTTTAGCAACATCATAAATAACATCGTTTGATAAAGAAAAAAAACATGGATTATGTCTTTTCTTCTTACATCTCTAGAACTTGTCTTTCTATATGTGATGTATTCTTTGATAGTGGTGCTTACACACCTAATCTCCCATCTTAATTCTCCATAGATTGAAAGTATCATTTCCATTTAATGTTTAGATCTCGGATATGATACACATTTTTTCTTGTAAAATATTAGTTTGTTCGTGCATAAATGTCAAATAAAAAAAAATAAAATCAAGAAGTCTGTAAAAAAAATCAAATCACACTAATAGAGATATGAAAACACAATCTCATATATTATAAAAAAAAACAAAATACACAAGTATAAAAACCATCAACCTAGCGTCACCTAGGAATGCATACAACACTAAGTTCTTATATAGAAGATAGGAAAATACATAATTAGTTAGAAGAAAAAAAAATAAAAAAATTCTAACTAATAATAACTACAAAATAAAATACTTGATAAAAATCGTTTCATTACACTACTAAATATCCCACCATTGTAAGTTCTATCACAAAAGAATTTAAAGCAAAAAGCTACAATAAAAAAAATGAATATACACTTAAAAAATATCATAATTTTAAGACACCACGAAGTTAACTTAACAATGAATGACATTATTTTAATTTTTAAACTTTAAATTTTAAAATTGTTATTTGTGTTGTGTGACTATATTATTTTTTAATTTAATAAGTGTAAAATTTACTATACAAAATTAACATATTTATTATCTCAATTTATAATGAAATGAAGATATGCTTTCCATAACATAAGCACAATTTAATTAAATTTACGATTGATTAGTGAAAGCGTAGGTACTAATACGTTTGTGTGTCTGTTTTTATTACGTTATTTTATTTTATTGAGTTAAAATTTAATTGTTATGACAAATTTTATTATTTCATATGTCAACATGTATATTAATTTTAAAATTAATCTTTTTAATATATTTTTATTTATCTAATTTACTTATTTTTATGTTACTTTGTTTAAATTCAAAATATTATTTAAGAAATTAAAATTAAAATTAACGGAATTTAAAGTCATAGAACAAACAGAATATAACGTGAAAGAATAATCCTTTTTGAAAGATAAAAAAAAAAAACAAATGAAATCTAAAGAGGAGAAATAATTCTGTTTTCACGGTTATTTAGAAGGTGAAATAAAATAAAATAATTTTACATAAATTAGAAAATTATTAGAAAGTAAAAATGTGTACATGAAATAAAGAATTTATATAGATATAGTTATAGATTATAGTAAAATAATAATAATTATAATACATATAGTTGCATAGCTTCTAAGTACCTAACATGGACCAAATTATAACCTTTTTTGAAATTATGATGATTCAGGTAAAGACTCCGAGAATTTTGATGAGAAGAGATGAGAGAATAGGAGAGGGTGGTTTGGTTTATTGTCAAATGAAGAAGGCTCACGAGACACGCATGGGCTCACCCACATCCTATCCCTCCTTCTCTCTCACCTGCTGCTGACTCACACATGTCCGTCGACGGAAAAACCAGCTGCCACCTCAACGCCGCCGGCGAACGCCCTTCGCAGAATCTCCTCCTCCGACGTTCCCTTTCTCAATTCCACATCTGGGTATCCCTGTTTACCCCAAAGTTCTCTTTTTTTTCGTGATTCAGAACTGGTCACTGATACCCTTCTCTTAGAACAATGAGAGCAGGGAAAGGGAATCAGGAAGAGGATGAGTACGACGAAGAAGACTTCGGTTCTTCCAAGAAACAAAGCACTTCCTCTGCCCCCAACACCAACAAAGGTACCCCTTTTAATTTTCATTGACAAACATGTTTGTATTATTACCTGTCATTCCTACGCTCTTGTTAGATCCAGTTGTCGGGTGGTTCTTTGTTTCCTTCGAGGTTGTGGCTGTTCTCGGGTTTCTGTACTTTTTTATGTTGTGGATTGTGTTAAATCTGCTGATGTGTGCGTGCTTCTAAAAAAAAACTCTTTTTTGTGAGGTTTTTTAATTTGGTGAATTTAATTAGTTGGGGAAGCTTTTGTTTAGCGTATGAAATGTAGAATTGGATTCATTTGCGATCTCAAGTTCATGTTTGAAGGAAATTAGAGTTCTGGTTGTTATGGCAGATGGAAAAGCCATTGATAAGGCTAGTGCGATAAGATCGAAGCATTCTGTAACAGAGCAGCGGAGAAGAAGCAAGATAAATGAGAGGTATGTCTTATGTGTAACTCTTATTCATAAGTCCGTGTTCTACTGCATTGATTGTTCTAGTGTAAGTTGCTTGAAAACAAACAAGAACAAAAATATAGATTATCGTAGGTAATTTAGGGTTTAAAATTGAATAATTGTTGATTGGCTTATGCACAACAACAACAAAAATAACAAAGCCTTATTCCACTAGGTGAGATCGGTTAGATGAATCACATGATGCCATTTGACTCGGTTAAAGACCAAAGTTTCCGAGATATATGAGAAATATTTTATTTGATGGACGGTGAGGTAAAGGTGGATATGTTCGTCAGCAGTTTTACATTGCTGTAGATCTTGTCATTTCTTTGCTTCAGTTTATTTTCATCTTTTGTCCTGCTGCAGAATTGGTTGTAAGCATTTTGGGAGTATGTTATCGTTTAGGCGTTTCTTCATATTTGAAATGAAATTCATGTTAATGGCTTCTTAAATGTGTTGTAAAGAGCAATAACATCTTGAAAATCTATATTTTAGTGCATTCAGTTGGAGTTTTGATGATTGGTAACCTTTTCCTCCAGATTCCAGATATTGAGGGATCTCATACCTCATAGTGATCAAAAGAGGGACACAGCATCATTTTTGTTAGAGGTAAATTTTGTAAAGTGAGAAATAATTAAATTTTTATTATTTAAATTGGTTGAGAATATATGCAACCTGTCAATTTGTTATTTTCCTTTGCAGGTGATCGAGTATGTTCAGTACTTACAGGAGAAGGTACAAAAGTATGAAGGTTCATATCAAGGTTGGGGTCAAGAGCCCTCGAAGTTGATGCCATGGGTAAATTAGAAAAACCATAATGTTTTAGGATCTTTTGCTTTTAACTATATGTAAATCCCTTATTGTTAATAATGGTTAGCCAAAACACAATCAAAATGCTTTTTTAGCTTGTAAACAGGGCTGACATGAAGTTTAGCAAAACCATTATGGCAAATATGTGGACAATTGAGTACCAGGATGTAAAGAAAATTATTGATGAAACTTAACGAATAGGGATATATAGTGAAATAGAAATCAATGTTATCTTTATTTTTAAGTAATTGTTCATTATATTTGTCTCAACTTTAGTTTGAATTTCTATTTTTTATGCCTTATTTTCCAAATTGATAACAATTATTTGATTTCTTATATAGCCAAAGTAGTGTAAATTAGTGAGGGAAAATTCTCACCTCATGAGCTAGCTTTTTGGAGATGAGTTAGGTACAAAGCCGAACTTTTAAGATGGTATGTGATGATTGTTGTTGAACCTTTCAAGCCATCTGTTATCAAATTAGCCACTTCTAAACAGACCCTGCAAAACCTCAGTCTCAGGATGTTCTGAAGTGAGAGGTATGTGTTGGAGATCTCGTATTGTCTACTAATATAGCCAAAATAGTGTGTATTGGTGAGGGGGCCAACCCAAATTCTTTGCATAGTGTGTAAGTTTTGGGTTTGGTTAGTTTCAAACCCAAATTCTATGAGTAGCGCTTTATCATAGAGGAGTTCTAGCAAAACAATTTCTAACCCACTCCTTCTAACACATTTTATTATTGGTTAAAATTTGTTTAAAACTACAAAAATAGGTGGAAGACTCATTAAATAAGAAGTGAGGCCAATGAAAATTTGTGGTTTACAATAAATTTCATTCAATAATAATGTGTGTTCAAGAGAACAGTCAGAAAGTGTGATGCTAATATTTTTCTTTATCATAGGAGGTTCCTCCATTGCCATCAAGTTTATTTGGATGACTAATTAACTTAGGTACATAACTGATAATATAGAGTCATGTCGGCTTGTTTAGGTAAACTTCTCTATAGGTACTTCTAGGAGAAAAATGTAAGAAGGAACTAATTTTTTATAAACTGATTTGTGGAAGCTCTTTTGTATTAGCATCTCCAATTTTAGATTTTTAACGCGTAAATAAGTGTGCAAAAGCTTTTTTTTTTGTTCACATTTTCTTCTCTTAGAAGTGTTTATGGAGATGTTTACGCAAATATATGTATATTTTAAGCTTGCTTACTCACTGTAATAATACAGAGAAATAGTCATTGGCGTGTCCAAAGCTTCGCTGGTCAACCTACGACTATAAAGAATGGTTTGGGTACTCTATCACCTTTTCCTGGAAAGTTTGATGAAAGCAATGTTAGTATGTCTCCAACTATGCTTAGTGGAACACAAAACACGATAGATCCTGATCAGAGCAGGGATATTGTCAACAAGACAGCAGAGAGGCAACCTGATTTAGTGAGCAAGGGAATACCTCTTCCCTTGCCTATGCATGCAAACATGTCCGTTCCTGCCAGAAGTGATGGTGTACTTGCACATCCTCTTCAGGGAACTGTTTCTGATGCACAATCAACTGAATGCCCAACAACTAGTGAACCACAGAATCAGCAGGATGAACTAACAGTTGAAGGAGGGACAATTAGCATCTCTAGTGTATACTCCCAAGGGTGGGTAATTGCTTAAAATTTATTTCTGGTGTTACTGCATTTATTATTATTATTTCTGTAAAGTTGTATGGTTTTGTTGATATAGATGTTTGATACACTTATTTTGAAAAGAACTTTCTTATTGTTATGGTTTTAAAAGTCTTTCATACCTGATTTTTCTTTTTGGATTTTCTATTTTTGAATTGCTATTCATTGTTTGAGTTATAATCTAATTCTTGTCCATATTACATTTTGGCACAGACTTAGATAATGTTATCATATTTGACAATTGCAAGGTTATATGCATGTTGATTTCATGTACCCAACTTGTTAGATTTTATTCTCTATTTCACGTATGCATGATCACGGAGGAGAAAATCTGAGCTGTGGCTTTCTTTATCATTATTGAGGGGACTAAGAGATTACCGAACATATGGGTTTTTGCTTTTCATGAAAGAAAAAATAGAAAAGGGAAAAGGGAACATTACAGGACCACTAGTAGTAACCCCTATGTAATTCGCGAATTTGCGTTTGTTCAGCCCATTTTGATGAGTGCTGAATTTAGTTGCTTGGTCACTATATTGCGTATATATATTTATCATAAGCATCATCAAAATGTTGAACAGCTGTGCTCATATTACTCTCTTTTCCCCTCGCTTGTCTTTAAAGCATGAATGTTTTTGTTCTGAAAACAACAGTTATTCAGGTTATAAGAACTCAAATAAATTGGCATCTGTAAAAGTTGATGGTCATTGTTGCCGTGATGTTTCTTGCAGTGTTGTAAAGATTTCTAATGGTCTTGAGTATGAGTACTACAAGCTGAAGTCATTAATTATAAATTCTAAATTTCTAATATCATTACTCCTGTTAAGTTCCAGTGGTACTATTTTGGATCCTCTAGATGCTTCTTCAAACGTTTAGAATTAAAGTCTTTGTGATCTTTTCATGACACGCAAGTTTTAAACCATATTTGAAAAGCAGGTTATTGAATAATCTAACTCAGGCATTACAAAGTGCCGGTTTAGATCTGTCACAAGCAAGCATCTCAGTTCAGATTAATCTTGGGAAACGAGCAAACAATGGATTAAGCTGTGGGACTTCTTCTCCCAAGGTATATAATGACATCGTGTCTTTATTAATCGTTGTATCTTCTTATTGCAAGTTGTCTAAGAAGATTTTGATGCACTATTAATGTATGTGAAAATGTTGTAGAAAGGAATATCACAATTTGTCCCTGACACTTTAAAAGAAATATGGAAAACATTGTGTCTTACAAAATTAATATTTTGGATGAAATTATGGGATTCATTTGACAAATATTTTATTGAAGTCTGAATTGTATATTCTTGAATTTCAAACATCAGAATAATTGAAATTATGGTTTTAGTATCTTTAATTCATAATTAAAATTAGTTGAGACTTTTATAAGTTTGAAGATCTCATATTGGAAAATACTTATGCTTGATGTGTTTAGGCTGGTTCTACTATTGACTTAGGCAGAAATTCTGTGATTCTTACTTGTGGCTTAGGGTAGTGATAAAACTTGTTTCTGAACTTTAATATTTCACTATCAGTATTGTCACATGTAGTGTCCTCTCCCGTTTACAACTGTAAACAAACAAACAAACAAACTTTATTGTTTTTTATAAAATTCTCTCAAACATAAACACTAGATTATTTTCATTTGACATAAGAATTACTTTTTTAATCTAAATGGACCCATAATCTGTAGAGAGACCATTGTAATCATTTGAATTGAAGTTATAACTCAAATATAAACTCAGCTATGAAGAGATATTTGAAACTAAAATTAGGTGGGTTCTATGATAATATGCTTCTCAACGATCTATTTGGGGAAAGTTTGATTAAGTGGTATCCTCCAAAGTCCAAAATATGCAAAATTTCAAGGCCTTGGTGTGTATGCTGATCCTTTCTTACTTGTGTTATGCAGAATCATGACAACCCTCCTTCAAATAATCAAACAATTGCACATTTTAGAGATGCAGGCAGTGGAGAAGACTCGGATCAAACACAAAAACGAATGAAAACATACAAGTGATGTAGCATTTTCATGAGCATCCACTTACATCCAGATTTCTTGTTCCTGGCGCAGCATATTCCTTGTGGCTACTGTACATCCTTCCCCATAAGTTTGACTTTTTAATGGTTATATTAGAACCATATAAAACTTGAAAACGACCATTTGTGGAGATATTGAAGCTTCTGCTGTAGTGGGGCATGCCATCTATTTTAGCTGTATGATACATATTATATCATAGCTATTCAGTATTATTCAGCATCTGTTTGGAAATTTTATGATATATATACACACGTTTATTTATAATGCATTTGGAGAGTGTTTGGAAAAGAAAAAAAAGAGTATTTTTTATGATATGTTTTTAGAGCCACTTTTTAGAACTTAATCTTTCTAGTCTGTGCAAACAGTATTTTTCTCTTAACAAATTTGGGAGCTTGTGCAACGTATTAGAAACATTTTGTTTCTTATAGTAAGAATTCATGTACTCTAAATGATTAAGTTTTTTAAAAACATATTCAAATTACTCTTTGAATGATAATAAAATATACTTTAAATACTATTTATATAGTATCACTATATAATCCTATTTGGGAGAGGACATGTACTATTCATATATATACCAGGATATACTCTCATAACTTTCTTCATATTCTGTGAACTGTCATACATGCCTTAATTACTATACTATATTTCCTGTTTCACATCTACAGGTTATTTTAAGAGGTAAAAAGATAAAAAAAGTTGAGACACTTTCATAACAATCTACTTTAGAAGCTCTTAAGACTTTAGGAAAGGAAGAGCCAAAACCATTTTGCCTTTCTCATATAAAAGGAGGATTTCAAAGGGAGAAGACCTTTCTCCTTTCTTGCCTTAAGAGTTTTTCCTTGAGAATAATTGTTTAGTTGCCTTACTAAATATTTCTTTTAATTTAATAATATATTTTTATTTCAATAGTCATTATAATAATAGTAATTATTCGTTAAAAGAAAAGTGCAACTATTCATCTTTTAAAAAAATAATTTATTTATTTATTTAATAAAATAAATAATTGAATAATTTTTTTTTTCAAAATAACTAAATAAGTTCTCTTTTTATAAATAACGGTTATAAAATTATAAGATTCTCAGTCTTTGTCACACTCAAGATGATTAGATCACTAGGGTCAAACCAATGTACTATGATCTTTCATTCATCAAAATGTCATCACTTTTTTTATGATTGATTGTTTTAGCCAAATGTTAAATAATTATTATACCATAGTGATTGAATTTAATTATACATGTATGATTACACAATATGCCCCACCTTACTCTGCACTATGTTTTCAATATTAAATGACAAATCAGTGTGATCCTTGTGTTAGTGAATCTTTTCCACTCTACTTCAATTTTATGACCAAATGGAGCATAAAATATTAAGCTTGTGATGTTAAGTTAATTATGGTCCATCAATGGTGGTAAGCATTCTTGAGGGTTTGTGTAGAAATAGTCCTCTTCCTTGGGTTTTCCAGGCACCACTGATCTTGTAGTTGGGTTCCCTATACGTTCTGCATGAGCTACCTTCACTGACATGGAGAACTGGTTCCAGCTTATGCTCCCATTTTTGTACTGGTCTATGAGATTAACCAAAAGTTTTCTGTTTAAAAGAATTGTCTTCTTGAATCCCAAGTACCTGAAACCATAACAGAGTTCATCAGTAATTTTAGTTAACAATGTTATTGATAATAATTAATGTATATCAGAAAACTTGATTCATCATATTCAGTGACTTTCTCCTATTAGTCACATTTTTTCATCTAAGTACTAGAACCTGAAATCTTGTTTAAGGAAATCAGATTCGGTTTTGTTGGTACAAAATTCATCAACATATGGTCAAAAAAAGTTAACCATTTCAATCTAAACACACTTTTCATGTAACAAATTTATGCACCTTCTGTTGCCCTCAACCAGTTTAGCCATGTTGCCTTGGTACGATGGTACAAATATATCACTCTCTATTGACACGCAATAATCCAATGCTGCCATTTGGTTTGCATGGTTCCTGAAAGGATCAAGTTCTGAGGGTTCCAATAATGTCTCCTTCTTAACCTGTTGAGGTGATTAATAGATAATAATAAGTCAGTGTTCCTTTTGTTTGAATTGCCAGAAATTGTTGATTGGAGTTTTGAAAAGGTTTTTTTCACCAACCATGTTTGGGAAGGCTTCTTTGAGACTTGCCATTCTTTTTTCTGATTTGTATGTATCCCCAGCAGCAATATAAACTTGAATATTACTATCAATGTTCAGTGCACTTAGTGTTAGAGCAGTTTCCTCAGGAGTCAGAGGACAAAGACCATCTCTTCTTTTCTTATCAGAATCTATCTCTTTCTCTTTCCACCATGGATAAGAATATCTATACAATGATTTTAGTATAAGATATTATTAGAAATGTACTTTTCACAATACTTGGTTTACACCTCATGAACAAAGAAAATTAATGTAAGTATCATGAAAAAAGAGTAGATTGTATTTGATTGTTAATTTTAGTATGAAAAAAAAGAGTTCTTCTGGTACCTCCAATAGTTCCATATAAAAAAGTTACACTAAAGGATAATTTATATATATCTTTCTCTTTTAACTTATCCAGATATTTTTTAAAGACAAAATCCTATAAGATTTAAATTTAAATTTGATAGTAACTCAGATACGGATTAGTGCCATGATACTTTTTCTGTGAAGAAAAACTAGTGAGAGAGAAAAAGAAAGTTCTATTAAAATATGGCTTGGTTGATTAGAAAACTTCAAAAGTTGTTTTTGTGCAAGAGTAAAAGTGGTGTGCAAATATCAAACCACAGAATTAGAACTGATAACTTTTCCATGTTGAATGAACAATGCTACTCACCTCATTTTTGTTAACTCATCAATCTCTTCCTTGTTGCATCCTTCATTGCAGCCACTGAAAGCAACCATGTCCATTTCATATCTAAGATGAAGTGACAAGAAGGGTCCTTTCTCCTTAAGAATCTTAACAATCTTCCTGGCCAATTGTTCAATTGGAGGAACAAATCTCAAAGCATGGTAGTTAACCCTGCACCTAAACTTTTGAACTTCTTCAGGAATTCCATTATTTGCAAGTCTTGCATCAGATTTAGTGAAGTGTACTACCCCATATGTTTTTATCCTGGGAAGAATCTGTGATTTTTAAGATACAGACAATTGAATAGTTAATTTTTGCATGATTTGACACATTAACATTGTAAGTTTATGGTAGAAGGTTATGTACCACATGATAGTAATATGACATATTTGACCAACTTATGGGTGGCATGGAAGAGAGGGACCCTTTTTCCATCTTGTGCTTTTGTTGGGAAGGAAGCTCTTTCAGTATCACAACCTCATCTCTCAAAGAATTCTTGAAATAATCCACATCAAATATATCTTTGAATTGGCTGCCATAACAAGTAACAAAACTTTGAAGGAAACTTACCTCTATTATAAATATACTTGATATTCTTCTTTACTTAAATCTGAAATTTTATTTTGATATATAATTTATATTTTGTTAGATGAAACTTTAATATACTAATATTGTTCCTCTTGTAAGTTACTACGAGAAAATTATCGAACAGAAATTAATTATATTAATAAAAAATAATTAGTTATTATATTAACTAAATTAGATATTATTTTAAATGTTAAGAAAATTATTGATATTTAAATTTGTTTTTATTATTGATAAATAGTTTCTAAATTGATATTTAATTAACTACTAAGATTTTAACTATCCACTTCTAAATAACTGGTAACTAAAATCTTGATTGTTAATTAAATATTAATTTATAAATTATTTATTAATAATAAAAAGTAATTTAAATATTAATATTTTTTATTCTTTAAAATAATATCTAATTTAATCAATACAACAACTAATTATTTTTTGTCTTTAAAATTAGTTTCTATTTAATGATTTTCAAAAAAAAATAAATTATATTTTTTAATATTTTTTTATTTCCTTATACTCTATAATAACTCAATTAATTGGTGCAAATGTTATACTAACACAATTTATACTTCGAACATTTAATATATATATATATATATATATATATATATATATATATATATATATATATATATATTCCTGATGTATAGTTATTTATCGAGTTGCTTCAATATGCTTTTTTTTTTTGGTTAATTTTACATTCGACATCAAACTTAAAGAGTTTCTATTAATTTCTTCTGCGATGAAAAACATTAATTTTCTTTCTCTTTTTATTGATTGAAGACGGCGTAGAAATTATATATTTCATTTAGAATTAATTAAATTATATAAACCATTTTATTTATATAAGTAATATATAAATTTCTTAAATCTCAGAAGGTTGGAAACCTTAAAATGAATAAAAGATTTGTTGTGATATGAAGAAATGTTAAGAAAATTGTAATTTTGTAAAGTGGTTCGACTGACCTATGATCATTCCAAAAGGAGGTATTATCCAGTTGAGGAAGTATGAGTGTAACATTCAAATATCTTGCAATGGTAACCATGTCACATATCTGCACAATTCAGAAAACAAATTAATATTGGAAAGTGAGGAATTGCACGCAATCATTCACAAAACCTTACTCCAGCTCGCATTTGATTCAATCCTCCATTTGAAGAAACCATTACATACCCATTATTCTCGTATATCCCTGCATCGAAACACACGATAAGATATTTTCATCATGTCCATGTTTAAAATTTTCATCCATGTCATGTTTTTTTGGAATTTGATATGTTAGGTATACTCTCACGGTTGTTAAGGGTGAGTTTGTGTAGGTGATTTTTTTGAATTTTGGGTTAGTCAACAATTTTTGTTGGGAGATTGATTTAGGTTGAAGTGTAAGGATTTTGTTCTTGTTACGGAGATGATACCTAGAAAATTATTGATCTTCTTCCCTTCTCTTAGTCGGTCAATCTGCACCAGGTTACTCCTTTAGTCTTCTTAATGCTCCTTCAGGTCTTCGTTGGTTGGTCTCCTAGAGAATACCGAATGACGTACTCGCAGAAGGCACTTCGACGCTCAAGTCAGCAAAGGGCACTCGACACTCGGATGTGTACAGTAAGTAATGACGTACCTTGTTCTTGGAATATGTGTTATTTATATTATTTTAATGGGCTTACCTTATTTGGCCGAATTAGTGAAGTGGATCGTACTTAGAAGCATATTACTTAACTCTTAATGGTGATTTAGCTGTGCTGACCTTGATTTGAGCGTTAATGGATTGGATATGTCGATCAGCTCACACGGACGCATGGGAGCCGGTTGACTCGGTCGTGGGAGTCGAGTTGTGATATTAACTGTTCTGCCCATACTAGTACAGTTTTATCTTATTTTTCTCTTTATTTTTGTATAAGAGTTGGATTATCTCGAAGTGATCTATATTTATTTATTATTTTTTGTTGATAAAATAAAAACTTCCCATATTTAACATAAAAATAAATATTTGTGAAAGGTCTGATAAGCGACTTAATAGAAAATGAGTAGTTAAAATAAACTTCAATATGATATTAAAAATGAGTTTAAATTCACCTCATTTTTACAACAACGACTTATAAAATAAACATTGTCCTCAGCTACATATTATAAATCAATTATCTCTTCATGGTTGATATATATGATAGAAAAAATGCACAAAAAACTAAATCCTAAGCTATTATTTAAGTAAATTCAGGTTTAACTGTGATTTTAATCCTCCAAACTTAATAATCATACTGTTTGAATTTTCCAATTAAAATTTAATTGGGTTTTATGGTGTAGCAATGTACAATCATCTTATTTCGTAAACTTTAATTATGTTAATTAGATTTGCCGAATATTCTAATTATAAATCCAAAAACCTTAATTAACCCAATCAGAACTTAAAAAGTTAAAATAATACAATATCACTACATCCAAAAAGCATAAAATAAATCTAGAAATTATAATGGAGCTTAGCCTCTGATTTGTAGAAAGCATGATGAGTGCAAATTAATGTGATGTTGATGCCTATGATAGATAAAATGCAGAATGATTAAGTGCTAGTTTAGGTTTTTGCGTACATATATATACAAGGCAAGGTTTTAAATAACACCATTGATTTTTGGTTATTAGAGGCATTTTTTAAAGGAAAATTCATTGATAGGGTAGAAAGAGAATGGCAAATTTGTTTTGGTGGTTTATGCCATGGGGAGTATATAGATAATGGAAAGTAAAACAAAATGTTCTTAAATCAAATTATATTTTACTATTTTTATGAGATTACTTATAGAGTGAAAAGAAACCAAAAGAGTGTTAACTTGGTATTGTAAGATGTTATTGTTATGAGTTTTAAGGAAAGTTCAGAATCACAAGTGAATGATATTAGCCACATTACTTTTTTGAAGGAAAAAGGAAAATTGTGATTTCATTGATAGACCAAATTGTGAATGCAATGCAAAAAACAACTTTAACCTTATTTCTTGATGGTGAGAAAAGTTTTATCTCTACAAGTGGGATTCAATCGTTGCTTCTTGAAAAGCTAAATAAAAAAAATAATAGAAGACAAATCTAGCTAGAATATTTCAAAATAAATGTAGTATAGAAAAGGAAATATAGTACTTAAACACTATACAAAAAATTATTAAATAACAATAAATTTAAAGATAGAAAATAATTTGTTTTTATATTAATTAATTATATATTATTTTAGAAACTAAAAGATTATTAGTATCTAAAGTAATTTTTATTATTAATAAAAATTTATAAAATAATTAAATATAAGTTTAAAAACTATTTATAAGTTTTTATTAATAATAGATATCAATATTTTTAGTTTATAAAATATATCTCTAATTTAGTTAATATAATAACTAGTTATTTTGATATTTAAAATTAGTTTATTTTACTTATAATTAATTATATTTTTTTCTGATGTTTTATTTTTTTTCCTTGACATATGTCCTTCAATTTTAGTTATTTTTTAATTTTTGTATGAAATTTTCGTTTTTCTATTTTCTTTGTTCGCCATTTTAGGCTTTAGTTTGAAAATTTATAATTTTGTTATATTAGTAAATTGTGTATATATTTATTTCTTTTATTTTTTTCAAATTAAATCTTGCATCTAACGGATTTATTTAAAGTATTACTAAGAAATAATTTATTTAATAAAATATATTAAAAAAAGCGTCTGCAAAATTAAAAATTAGGTTACAATTATGAATTTTCTAAAAGAAAATGAGAAGAAAAAAATAATAAGAAAACCAAAATCATGTAATCAGAATAAATAAGGGGAGACCAAAAATATAATTTATGGTTCTTTTAATTTTTACAAAATTGTAGTCTTTTGACACAAAAATCCCTCTTGCATTGAACTTTTCATTCTACAAATTCTTGTGCATTAAACCGCATCAAACCTATTTTCTAGTTTCTGTTAATCACTTCACATAGTAAAAATCTTAACATGAGACACTAAAACAAACAAAATAATAACAAAAAAAAACAAATCATAAAAGAATATATTAAAAAAAATGATAATTATTATAAATACGACATTCTAAGCAGTATCTTAGGATAGTTTTGACAAGGTTATTGGATTTTTCTTTTGAATATGTGTATACGAGTTAGATCACCTCTTAAGTGATTCATTTTATTTATTTATTTATTGAATGATAAAAAAAAGTGACAAACCTTGTGATTATTAGACTTTATAATTCTTCCCACAAACATTCTGAATATGAGAAATTTGCAGAAGGTTAAGATACGTACTATGATGTGGTAGAGAGGAGGCAGAATGAGTGTTGAACATTGAAGGAGTTAGCATGTCACCAAAGCCTCTGAGTTGCACTACAATGGTCCAAAGCATAATCAGAAATGCAAGTCTAAGTGTCCAAAGCCTCAACATGGATGATCTCTTTAGAGCAACCATGATGAATCTGCCTTTTTCACCCATTATGGCATCAGATACAAAACCTTGCAATTTCTCATCATTCACCTCTTCAACAATCACATTGATCAATGCTTCATATCTCATCTTACTATATATGCCTTCAAATTTATCTTCTTTTCATTTACTACATGTGTGTGAGAGTGTGTGGTAATGAAAAAGAGAGAAAATCTATCTTTTGTATGATTTGTACTGCAAGGTTAGGAAATGGATATGAAGAATGAAGAGAAAGTTTTGTGAGGGAAAGAAAGAAAAAAACATTAAAACAAGAGCTGTGTTGGTGTTGAAGAGAATTCCCAAGATGAACAGGTTCAAGAGGATTGATTTCTAAGGATGAAAAGTTGGAGAAGACAAGGTTATTAAGCAAGAGATTTTCACAGTTCTTCTATACCTAGGTCACACACGGTAAAATTTTTGGTAACTTCATTTTCCTTCTTCTATATATTGCTTATGTTTTGAAAAACTTATAAGGGAAAAATATTCCATACACTCAAATAAGTAAGAAAATTTAATACTTTAATTACTCTTTTAATCATAATAATTACATAACAAATTTAACAAAATTCAATTTAAGAATATGAATTCTCAATTTTCCGTAATTTAAACATTTTTTTTATTATATTAGGGAACTTAAAAAAATGTATTGCATATATTATTTGATAATCCGGATATATAAGAAAAAAATTATATATGAAGTAAGACTAATTTAATATTTTTCAACATGCTTTAACTTCAATGTTAGGTTTTTGCTACATTTACCATGAGATAACCTATGCATAGATCACTAAGTATTTAGAATTGGTTTAGCAATTGCCATTTATCCCACCTTGATAGTTAATTAGATACCAATTTAGAAACTATTTATCAATAATAGAAAACTAAATACCAATAATATTTTTAGTATCTAAAATAATATATAATTTAGTCAATTAGCAACTAAGTTATTTTTTTTCTAAAATTGATTTTTTTTTGATGATTTTCTTGTGGTGGATTAATGGATACAAAGAGGAGGTAAGGAAAGCATGTGTTGCAAAGAGACAATAGAGTCATGACCAAGGCAAAACGTTTTGATTTACAAATGCGATTTTTATGTTTAGCCGCATTTGTAAATCAAAAAATGTCACCGCGTTTTTTACGAATGCGTTTAAGTACAAAACCGCACTAAATAAAGAGCGCTCTTTTCTTCATTTTGTACTAGTGCCAATAGAACCTTAATTGTTTTCAATGTTATTTAAGATAAAAAAAAAATTAATCATGAATATGCTTTGTTTGTAGGACGAAATTTTTTCAAATAGATATAGTAAGATGAAAGTTCAATAGCAATTTAGAAGAATGTATAATCCTTGTATTTGTTGAAAAATGTAACATCTCTTTCCAGTAAGCAAAATCTTGTGATATTTTAGACTTCTTCGCAAACCCTTGTTTTGGTTAGGAGTCGCTAAATTTCAAAAAAAATAATCAAGCCTTAAATAGAAATGATTGTTGTCCAAACAATACTCAATAGTTTAGATAAGAGTGGTTGTGATAAAATCTTCTTTCTCTTCTTATTTATCTTCGTTCTTTTCTTGTTATGCAAGTTCTTCAACATTTTCATTTGTATCAAATGACATGACACTTACATTGTTTGGAGGATTTCAGTTTGTACAATTTGTATAGGCAAATCCTCAAAGGTTTGAGATTTCCTTTTATGCAAACAAGTTGCTAATTTTATTTTCTATTATCATACAACTAGCCTATGTACTAGTTAAAATTTTATGTTATTCACATTTATTTTCCCCTACAAGCTCCTTTAAAATGATTGTTCAAAACAAGGAGTAGAATTTATTTCAATTTGTACAAATTGTTGATGTTGTGCATTAAATATTGTTGAAAGAAGGACTGAACTTGCTCATGTTCATCATGATGGGATTGTTGAAAGTATGCCTCATAAGATTGTAGTTGTTAGTGAAACTCATATTGCATTTGAAAATTGTGTGGTAGAACATGTTGAAAGAATAACTTTCATATAAATATGAACAAGTCACTGAAAATTTATTTTGTGAACATACTAATTCATTAATCGTAAAACCAAAATCATGTTCACAAAAAAATGAAAACTAAATAGAACACAGTTGTAAGAACAACAAATTTTTTAAAAAACATAACCACAAAATGAACTATACTATGGAAAATGAACTATGTTGTCAAAATGACTCTCTAAAGGAAAAATAAAATACATATATTTTTTTCTTTACTAAACCTATGGAATGTCTTATCAATCTCAAAATGAATACAATGCTCAGGAACTAACGTGATCATACATAAAAAGAATCACCAAACAACATATACAACTCACACTTGAACATGGATAGTGTAAAAAGCATGTATCATGAAAGTATGCCATATAGATCATGTAAGATTTTGATAAATCTTTTTCTAGCATAAGTAAAAACCACAAAAAAAAATCTATCTAATGTCTAACTATGTCAAAATAAATGCTTAAGATGAAGGGAACACTAAAAAAAACATAAATTAAAGATAGCAAAGATAGATAACAACAACATAAACATAAATTAAAAAATAGAAAAAAAAAGAATGACAACAACAAGAAGCAAAAACATAAACAACAAAATTAAAAACAAAAACAACAACAAAAAATGGAAAACGAAAAACAATATTAGAAATTAGAAACACCAACAAAGGATTGAGATAGAAACAACAAATATAACCGAAACAACAACAAAATACAACAAGTAAATATGATGAACATATACAACAATAGATACATAATAAGAATATATTAAAAACAAGTAAATTGAAATAGAAAAAAAATACTAAAAGCAAACAAAAACGAAAGTGGAAAATGAATTAAGATATATGAAAAGTATAACATATATTACAAAGAAAAAAACGAGGAAGAAAATTAGCAATTGGACACAATAATATGTGTCTCCAACAATAACATCAGTTTGATTTTGAATGTTGATTTCAAATTAAATATTTTAAGGTTTCTAAAAAATTTGTAATATAAATCATAACCTAAGTTGATTATCAAAGAAAACATATTGATTGTATTCAATTTTTAATATTCTTTCATACAAATTAAATTTGGAAGTTTAAGAATTGAAAAATGTAAAACAAAGATTGAAAAACACAACCGTTTCAAAAAAATGAAAATATAAAAAGAATGAAAGTGAGTTTATAATTCAAGAATCAAATTACTCTTATTATAATTATATATAGATTCAAATAGTTTGAACTGATTCAATTAATCAATTAAATCAATAATACAAATCATATCAAAATATCATTGAATATAATCATATATAATTATTAAATCAAGATTCGATCGATTCCTACTTGATTTCTAAAATCAGAAACACAAATTAATATCATGAAAGGCAAAAGGCAAATATGAGAGAGAAGAACACTTAGAGCTTTAAATTATTAGTGTAAAACTCAAATCAAATTGTTTGATCTTAATTAGGTAAATTGATCCTCGAGAATTAGTTCTTCATGAAGAATAGAAAACACAAATAAGAGAATAAGATGAAGAGATAATTAAAAAATAAGAGAAAAAAAAAAGAAAGAAAATGGGATGAAAAAACATTTTCTAGAACCGAACCAAACAGATATATGTTTAGAAAATATTTAGTATATATATATATATATATATATAATTTGGAGTAACTATTGATTTAAATGTGAATTCGAATTCTAATTAGGTTAATTAAACAGACCTGCCTCAACTTAAAAAAATCATAAAAAAATAGAAAATTTTATATCCAGCCAACCATATATTCATTTGGAAGCTTCAAAAATATAGAATCCAATGTAATTAGAATCAACCAAAATTAATATCTATAAAAAATATTATGACTAAAAGAGTAAGCAGAAGTCACATAACTGAAAACACAAGTTAAAACTACAAAATCAAAACAAATATATATATATATATATATATATATATATATTAAACACGATTTATTACTATTAAAAGAAAATAACTTAAAATTTAAAAATAAATCATATTGAAAATATTTTAAGTTTACAATATAATATAATATGTATGCACAAAACATGTCATCATATGTCCACGAACTTAACAAACCAGTAAGCATATTTGAATTCCTCTACCTTATATTAACCAATTTAAAGTGTATAATAGAGTTAATCGTAGATCGAAATGAATAAGTTATTAAGAAAATCATTATGTAGAAACATATACATAAAAAGGGTAGTTTAAGAGATTAAAAGGGATATGTAAAATGCTAACTACCAAAACCATAAGAGGTTCATGAAGAAGCTAAAGCGAAAGGACATCAACAAATTAAGTCCTCTGTAATATATAAGATGTCAGTAGAGGCTGGGTTTCTGGCTTCTGCACCATGAGTCCACTCCAACAGCACCACTTGTCACCAAAACATAATAGCAGCTCCAAAAGTGCTAATTACTGAGTACTTGCGTTTTCAGACTTCACTCTCAACACCTTCAATTGCTGGCTTCAAAATGAACCAGCCTCCATGAAGAATTCTGTGAACTACAGAGTTTCAATCTCCACATGAACCCCAGCAAGCACAGGGAGGAAGATTCTGCAGATAGCATAACGATAGAAAGCTTCTATACAACAAATTTAAAATCCCGAATCATATTTTCATTTCCCAGTTGTTAAATTTCCTATCTAATAAGTGGATAAATTGCTAACATCTCGCAGTTCATATTATCACTCTCCAAAGACGCTAGCAAAGTCAACATGCATTGAGTTGCCTTTCTTCTGTGTGGACAAGCCATGGAAAACATAGATGCTCAAACTTATCTGCGTCTATGGAGCCTAGGTATAAAACAGTGCAATAGGAGGATAGAAAAATTTCATTGACCCAAAGGAAAGCCTTTCACTGATATCCTTCGAACTGCAGACCTAATAAATATACTCATTCTTTTGAAATTCCAAAAGATTTCATGAGGAAAGCATACTCATATGCTGTTTCGTCACATTGAGCATAGCGACCACCTTCGCCAAAATGCCCTCCTATCATACTTGTTTTCATGATGACAGTAAGAGAACAATGAGGGCAGGTACTATCTCGTACTTTAGCTACCCATTTAGCACCTTCCCAAACTCCAACCCTGAGAATGAATGTCAAATACTAACATCAACATTATTGAAGCTATTAGAAGTTGCTAAATGCATAATTAAGATGTAAAATATGCATATCAATAATATTGTGTGTGCGTGATAGATGATTAGGAAGAAAAAGATTGCCTTGAATCATTAACAGCTGTCGTAACCAAAACTGAAGGAAAACAACTGCTTGGAGGAATGTTGTCATACGGAGAATAACTAAGAATAGAATCAAGATTTGATTGTAGCTGAGGATTGCCAAATTCTTCATAATCTAAAACTGTGAGGGGTAGACTGGGATCCAACAATGTGTTGCATATATCAAGAAATGGTACCTGGTGTATATAACCCATCCAATTATCAGAGAGGTATTTAGAAATATGAAAATGTGAATAATGTGAACTGATAAAATTAACTATCAGCTATAATAAATAAAAAATGAGTGAAATTATTTAATTTAGTAAATATGACACTTTTTAATTGATGCATAAAATTCAAAGCACAACCAAACCTACATGATAAAAGTGCATGACAGTTAAAGACAAATAACATTTTAATTAATGGACATCTAAATAAAAAATTCACAAAGAGAGGGAGAGAGAAACAAGAAAGGCAAACAGATTGAAAGAGCTATATAATACATTTCCAGGCTCACCTAGTGAGATATGATTTCAGATTATCACAGGCTAATTTTGGTCCTCCAAAGGTCATTTTACAAAGTATGTTATTCATCAAAAAACATTTGAAAGTAATTCTTCTCCAAATATCAAAGTTCTGCCTCTCTAGTAACCTTGTAATATATTCTCTATCGCTAAAGGTTGACAACTGTTTAGTCTTTTGAATTCTGACAAAAACATTGCAATGAACGAATTTCGGCCAAACAGTAGAGACATGGTGCTAATTGAAGGCTTAAATTTGAAATCTGCAAGATATTTTCTCACTGCTCACCATCTCTGAAAAGCTCAAAAGCAATCCTTCATATTATGTTACAATCACAATTATATTAAACTTACTTTTAATATAACAGCACGAAAGAGTTGGGGGCACATATTCATAGCTGCACCAAGCAGAAGGCAGCCTGCGCTCCACCCAGTAGCACAAAGCAGATCACTCTGAACATAACCCTTATTAACTAAGTAGTTGCCACAGGATACAAAATCAAATATGGAATTCTGTTTGTTTAATCCACTCCCAGATTTATGCCATGAAGGACCTCCACCACCACCACCTCTGTTACAACACAAGTTGCCGCATACTTCAAATTTGAAAACATAAAAACTTACAAAAAAACATAATAAAATTATCCCATTTGTCATGGTCAACAGGGCCATAAGTGCAAAACTTTTAGGCATATCATAAGAAACAAGCCAGTATCATATACTCATGAAAGGCCAACAAGAAAACTAAACTGTAGAAATAGATGTCAGGCAACCAACCTTACATCAGCAAATGCCACTACCCAACCACGCTCCAGTAAACTCAGGCGCTCTGAACACCAGCTCTTATCCAGATCTTCTCCGTATGCTCCATAGCCTACTAAGAGTCCAGGGGATTGGCCCTTCTTCCAGGATTCTCTAGAGTACACAATGGTTAGTGGAACCATTACACCATCGTGGGAAATAACTTCCTCCCTCTGACAACAGTATATTTGAGAGAAGTCCTTCCATCTCTGTGAATTAAAACTCCTGGCACATTCTTTCTTATCACTACATGCCTCTTGAATTGTACTCTTAGTTAGCTCAAAAGTTGGGATGCATGACCAACCAACATAATCACAGTTCACTTCCTCTTGATGCACAATAGAGTATGTAAGTTTTGACATGTCGTAGTCAACAACTAAATCCGGCATCTGTTCACTCACCCAAACCCCAGAAAGTGAAGAAGCTTCCAAACTAAAGCAGATAAATCATAGATATAATACTTCAAAAATATGCACTTCAATTAAATCATACACATTTAATTAATTAAAATTACTTCTAGTAATTACATATGCTCATTGAGTAGATTTGAAATGGCCCAATGTGCAACAATTGATTCAATTAGCAAGGCCATAAATTGCAAAGTCTGAAGCTGAACAATTATCACAAGTCACAAGTCACAGCACTATCAAATACTCAGCTCGCACAATTATAAATAAATAGCATTTATAGGATGTCTCCAAAATATAGATTATAAAGGGTAGTGATAAAATATTACAATGCCAAAAACATCTGGAAGAAGGGCAGGAATTTGACAATGCAATTGCAATAAATTCCTCCACTGTTTTACTGTTCTTGCAAACAAGTTTTAAGCATACAAGAGAAGTCTTAATTTTTTAATACATTAACATATTACCAAGAAAGTAATCTGCAAATAGAATACTTCAAGGAAACTTAAAGTCATAATATTCTTTTTGTTTGATGTTTAAATTTCATTTTTAAGCAAGTAATCTACATATGTAGTGTGTGGTTTATTAAGCAAGACCAAGGGCATCTCACAGGAAATATATATCATAAATTGTCATAAAATTGAACAAAATTAAAAAGTCAAAGACTGTTATTCCCTTTTTTCTGCAAACTCTGAGGGACAACAATTTTCAAAGTAGTTCAGGTTAATATTAGCAGTTGGAAGAAAAGTCACAAACTATATCTACACTTTACAAAGCAGATTAAATTAAGTATTGTGTTTAAAAAGGAACTTTGATTATAATTTAAAATCCAAATTTCAAATCATGTCTCTAAATGGAACATGATGAACCATGCAAAGCAAAGTAACAAACACACACCCATATATATATTGATAAACTTTAGAATAATCAATGATGTGAATTCTTACATATGTATTCAGCGCCATGCGCAGAACACCCACAAAGTTCAATATTAGTAGACTATTCATTATAAAATCTTTAAATTGATATTTCAGGACAACACAAATTACGAAATCATCACTGAATCTACAAATGTATATTGCATTCCTAATTACAAGTAATCATACCACGGGTGATGAAAGAACCACACGGTAAACCATACTGAGGAAGTCATGATTTGAACCTGGACTGACACTGCATGTATTTGATGGCAGAGGAAAGTACCATGGTTTTAGGTCTTGAATATATGATTGATGCTACAAAGAAATTCAAGGTCATATGTTAATGTATGAAGGGTTTAAATTGGAATAAAACAGTTTATTTATGTTTCATCTTAATGAAGCTTTGTATAGAAAATAAGCACTGGCACATTCCAAGGTCAATTGCAAACTACCAGCCTAAGAAACTGTCTAAATAGTTCACAATCTCAGGAAATAGATCCAATCCAACAAAGTTCATCAACCACTTTAGAGTTCAACATTCATATTCAAGGTTATCAGACTCGGGTGTAGACGTGTAGACCCGAATCCCAAATACATAATAGTCTATGTCATATGAAAAATAAATACAATGTCGTACTAATTATATATTTCAACACCAAAGTTAATCAAAATAGTAAACAATAATTCCATAATTCTAAAATAATTAAGTTTAGTAGTACACATTACTATGGTTATCAAATAAAGATTCAGATTCTAATCGTGAATAGTTTTTCATTTATTCCGAATCATGAACCGAATCTTACTACGAATAGTAAGATACATGATAAATAAATTTATGAATCCTAAAAAATACAATAAACAGAATCCTTAACAATTAATTTTTAAAGAAAGTAAAAAATAAAGAATATAATAAAAATTATATACTAATCACTGGTTTCTTTTCAAAAAAATTACATAAAAAGAATCCTTAAACAACAACTAATTTTGAATAAAAAAATTATAAGAATAAATATATACTAATTTAAAAAGTAACTAAATTATTAAAAAGGAAATAAAATAAAAAGAATAAATAAACAATAACTAATTTTGTATAGAAAATTAACAAAAAATACAATAAGACTTATATTAATTTAAACAATAATTATTTTTTTCCAAAGAGATAGAATAAACAGAACCTTAAATAATAAATAATTTTTTAAAGAAAAATAAAAAATAAAGAATATCTTGTTATAAAATATTACTATTAGTGCAAAAGATAAATGCAGGTGCACATTGTTAAAGTTGTCAGTGCAAAAGATGAAAAAACATATTAAGATTGTAAAATATTATATGTATAATATATCCTAAAGTGCAAAACCTATTCACGGACTCTGGTCTCACTATTTGTCCTATTCGTTGTTCGTCTTCTCCATTGTTCGTTTTCTCCACTGTGTTTCTTCTCGGCAGAGCTTCTTCCTGTTTTTTCAATTTTTGTTCCCTCCTCATGAATTGTGTACAATGGGAACTGAATCGCAAATCACACCTTTCATATCTGATTCTACAATTCAAGCTACAAAACGATTCATCCGATGATATGTATCACGGAGGAAGATTTTTCTAATGGATAACAATTCAAATTGTATGATTCTAACTACACTGCACATAATTACATATAATTTAAACTACACCAATAGATTATTTCATACAATTACAAAATACATTCTTAAGGCCATAACAATTAAATAACTAAAAGTGGAAAATATCTTCAAGTTTTTGTATCCAATCCTCTAATCATCTTCTTCATCACTATCAAGCTCCCTCGATAACAGAGTTCATGATCAACATTGGCATCAAAAACTATTTTATCAGATGAGGAACTGCAAGTCAAGCTCAAAACTCGAACACCAAATCTCTTCAACTTTGGAGTTTCATCCCTAGAAATCTCCCACCATTTTCTAGGTATCCTTTGCATAATGAAACACAATAAGTTACAACTTATTTTTTCTCCTTTCTGCAACATCCTTGACAAATCTTCTTATGTATATATACAACCTCTTTTTCACCTCAAGATCATCATTTCTGAAACTAGGTTCGTAGTGCAAGTAAAGGTAAGGTAGACAATTGAATGCAAAGGCCTATGAAACTCATTATCCTACCTCTCATCAATAATCTTCTAAACATGTTCATAACTATGAAAATACCAATAATGCTATAGTAGAAACAATTGCACAAACAAATAATTAAGTTTTAAACAAGAGAAGGTTTAGAAATTTTACCTTTTCTTAACATTGTTAAAGTTATATTTAATCTTCTCTTGTGCACAATCCATCTCTTCATATATGTAGCCTATTGCGGGTTTTATATCTAAATGCACTAATTGAAGGACCACTACAAGAAGGGCAACAACTTTGAGGCAAATGGTTACATTCTTCCAAAAGCAACTATCTAATACCACATTCTCAGCTTTTCTTCTTACAACTAAAGTTCCAAACTTGCTTGCTTACCACTCTTCGGAGCTAAATAAGCTCATCAATGATGCTCTCAATTTAAGAAGACATGCTAGAGTCAAATATGTCGTGGAAAATCTAGTCATACCAAGCCCTATCAAGCCTCTTCCATTTTGTAAACTTCTTCAACGGTTGATTAGCATCACTCTACCATAAATGTAGGTGGTGATACTTCATTCCTTCGTGATAATAAGTTGATCGACCTTCAAATGCTTCTCAAAATCTTCAAAGTCCGTTACAAATGCTCTCATTTTTGCATCTACAATTCTCCTGATGTGTTGGAATTTGCAACATTATCAATAATCACTTGCACTACATTCTCCTCTCTAACAAATTCCATAGCATCATTCAACATCTCAAAGACTTTATCTACTCCTTTTGAGATGTCTGAGGTATCCAATGTGTGAAAATAAAGTAAAAACAGAGGTATAAAATTAATCCCTTATATATAATGAACACATAGGATTATGTATTTATAGATAAGAAACATACAAAATGTATGGGCTAACCCCATTACATCTAATACTACCCCTCAAGCTGCTGCATATAAATTGTATGTACCAAGCTTATTATAAATATAATCAATTATAAGTTGCCGTAAAGATTTAGGGAAAATATTTGTTAATTGATCATTCGAATTAACAAACTCAGTTTTGATGTCTCCAAATACAATTTTTTCTCAAATAAGATGGCAATCAATCTCAATATGTTTGGTTGTTTCGAGGAAGACGGGATTTGACCTAATATGAAGGGTGGTTTGATTGTCACATATAAGTGTCATTTGAATGACTCCTCCAAATTGCAATTCTTTAAGTAAATTTTAAACCAAGTAAGCACAAGTAGTTGTGGCCATAGCTCTATATTCTGCTTCTGCACTAGATCTCACCACAACATTTTGTTTCTTACTCTTCCAAGAGATCAAGTTATCACTAATGGAGACACAATATCCGGAAGTGGATCTTCTATCAGAAGGAGATCCTACTCGATCAACATTTGAATAACAAACAACTTTAGTATGGTTATTGTGACCATATAACAGACCTTTTCCAAAAGAACCTTTAATGTACTTTCAACCTTCTAAGGTTTACATTAGTATGCATGTCATACATTATGTCCATCCAATAGGTGGTGATGTGCTGACAAAACGACTTAATACCTCAGACTTCCATAATCTCATAACATGGAGGAAATTTATTCCTCAACTTGAGAGGGGGTGTTGAAATATGGGTGTAAATATTGTACATTTAATGTACAATAAATATAGTGTGATTGAATAATACATATAGATGTGTTCATAAGAAATCCCTAAAATTAAGGGATTGCAATTAAGAGTTATTTTGGTAGATTTACTCCTGATTTAGAGTCTTTATTTAAGGAGATTTATTTCCTTTTATTAGGATTTTGTTTTTCCTTTAAATACCAATGTATTTCTTTTTTATATAAAGAAAAGTAATTCCATAATTATTGCTTACTGTTTACATATTTTTTTCACAATTTCCTTTATTTTTTAACATCCTACTACTACTTTGAGCGGTATCCATCCTTTCATTTTGTTCATCATCAAACTCTTCCATGTTTTTTAGTCTTTCTTCTTCGTTGATGCTTCTTTAGCCTCTACCACGACTTTCATCATTACAATTTTAACTTCTTTTGGCACTAAGGCACAAGGTTTGAAATCATATCTAGTACCAACAAGATAAACTTGAATCTAAAAACTCCTCCACAAGATGTGTTTAAGCAATAATGACAGTTAACCTTTTTTCCATTGCTCAAAACATCTACTCCATGTTTCCACCCAACATGTCTTATTTCCTACAACAATTGTTACTTCTAGGTCTAGGAAGTGAGTATGCATCTATATTGGAATCAGAAGAATTTGAATTAGTCTCACTTCTGGACATTGTAAATTTTTTGCAACTAAACATGAAATAGAAAAAAAAAACAAAAACAAAACAATCCAACATAAAGAAAAAAAAAAGAACAAAAGAAATAAATAACAGAGTCTACTAGTGTTAAAATTAGAAGAAAAAAATTAAAAAGAAAATGAAGTGGTGGTGGGAAAACAAAACTCACGCTCACCTCTTTGGAGAAACGAAACGCAACTCAAAGAACACAACATTGTTGGAGAAGATATGACATGGCGACAATTAGAGATAAGGTGCAGAGAAGACATGATCGTGCTTTAGAAGACATGTTGCGACGTGACGACTGCAAAAGAGAGGATGCGGAGAAGACACAACGACACCATAGAAGACAAAATGCAAAGCGATGGCAGTTGGAGACCACACACAAAATTTGATCATGACCACTAGAGGTAGGTTTTTTGTTTGGAGAAGCTGCAACCCAACCTTATCGTTCCATATGGGTTTTCAAAACGCATCATTTATTTCATTCTTATCAAATGACAAGATTTTGTGTCACTTTTGTACCCAACAACAAACTCAGTAACTCAAAACTTGAACTCACAAGTCTGCCATGATTGAACTGAGTCTAGTGGACTTTGCTCCAAGTCCACCAAAGAAATGAGTTTGGAGATGAGTCAACTTGTGGACGATGAGCAAACTTGTACAGGTTTGCGAGTTAACCCGCTGGTTTGATGACCATGTTCATATTCACATAATACTATGGTCAGTTCAGGAAATGAGAAGATAAGAGTCACTGAAATTCACTAGACCATTTAGACAGTTGTATACATGTCATTGCAACAGAATACAATTTAATATATAATGACTAAACTTGTAACCCAACTACAGACACACCCAAACAGCAATTTGGATTCTGGTTTTATGGCCATTTCAATTATACTCTTCTATACATTTCTATATCTTCATTAAATTACTACATTCAATTAGCATTGGGTTGAATATTATACACCCTGGAAGGTAATGCAGTGACAAACTTGTTGGTGTTATCATAGTGGAATATCTGATCTGTGGTCCGAAGAGAATATTCATCAGGATCAAATGGTTTAGAGGCTGCAGAGGTGAACTAGAAGAAAATATGATGGCATAAACTTTTCAATTCAGTTATAAACCACAATTTTTAATAAATTGAAATTCATATACCTTCAAATCAATTTGCATAGGAAAGTTCAATGAACATAGCAGAGGAAGACCTTTCTTATTGAAGAAAAGAACCAAATATCCATTAAAAATGTCCATGTCACATATGTCCATATCGTTGTCTGGAAGGATGATATTCTGAAATTAAACATAAGCATAACAAAGAGGGACTTAGAGACAATTCACGCACCACTAACAGGTAATAGAACTCAAAATCAGGATGTATAAAACTATTAAAACAAACCTGCAATTTAGCTGATTCTATATCTTCAACCTGGCATCTAACCAAGTAATAACCTTGACCAGACCACTGGGATTCAGGAATAGGAGCATTGGTAAGAATATAAAATAAACCAGAGTGGTGTTCCACAAAGTACTGTACACCAGAAGTACGATTACATAACTTTTGTAAACCATTTGATGGATTGACAGAATCTATAACATAAACCTGTGATAAGAATCAAGATCAACAAATCGCTAGAAAAGAATAATCTCATTCTGTATTCATAAAATAAGACAAGCAAATCCCTTCCTCGGATGAAGTTCTTGAGTTTGAATTCACTGTTATGAATTTCCCATCTTTCGTGCTTGTTATATCCACACAAAAACTGGAATCATTTTCAACAAATACTGGAAAATCATCCACGTGGTCATATCCAAGTTTGCTGCAGAGAACCCTGCCATAATAACATATGACAGTTAGGATAGCATCTTAAACTAAAACCATTCCTTTTCCCAACCCTGAAAAACTAACAAGAAAAATCCAATGATAAGATTTTGCCTGTAAGGTCGCTGATTTTCATCTGATTGAGTATAATACAGAGAGCTTGCATCTTGAGCCCATGCCAAACTAACAGCACCATCAACTTCCGATTTTGGGTCGATTAGTCCACTTCTGAGGTCTTTTACCTGAAGTGTGTATTGTTCGCCACCAGAAATATCAAGTGTGTATGCAAGGTAGTTGTGATCAGGTGAAACTCTGCATGTTCCAACATTGACATACCCTGCAATTTTGACTATAATGTCAACAATCACCAATAGGAGAGAAAAAAACAAGGAACTTCAATAGAATTTAAACAATTTGAGTACAAATTATCTCATGAAGGCTGGCCAAAGGACCAAGCTGTAGATCTTTATAGTCCAAGAGAAACAAGTTTATAACTAAATATGCCAAGCTTGCATATGTTTGGATTAATAACGATTTTACAATTTCAACAACAATTCTAGAAGCAGTAAACTGCTACTTAACTAACTCCATTAAAATATGACAGAGTAAGGATGCCATGTTTCTGCCAGTTATGGATCATTTATAAGTGATAATTAGAAATCCAGAGACCAGAACTTCCTTTCCCCAACTACTATTGCTGATTTGAAAAGGAAAGAAAACTCAAAATAAATGGTGAGGCTAGAAGAGACATACCATATTTCTCTGCAAGTTCATTCCAGTCAAGTAAAATCTCCTCCCTTTTTGATCTTGTCATTCCATAGTGAAGAAAAATATTCTTCAGCCAACCAGTTTTCTCCATTTCCAGCCTCCTACAGAGTACAGGATATTCCTTTCCTTCTGGAATATACTGATAATACATCCTGAGAAAGAGGAGGTGAAAAATGCAATCAATTAAACTTACATGCTATAGAGAAATGGTACAATGCTATAGTTAGCGGACATTAGGTCGCAGAAATTGTTTTTGTATTCATTTTCTGTTTTCACGTTTTATTACAAAACTGTTACCTTGTGTATACTTTGTTTCTTATTTTCAAAAGTTTGAAAAGGAAAAAGTTAAAACAATTTTCTATTATTTTCTGTTTTCAGGGATCTTAAACAAACTTTGGAAATCCGGAAATAAAGTGAAAGCAATGCCATGTTTGTAGTTTAAAGTGAAAGCAGAAAAAGAAAACAAAAAATGAATTCTTAAACCAAATGGTCCCTTATTTCCTCATTTTCTTACACAGCTAACAACAGTTCTACAGATGCCATTTATATTAGTTCTATTATTCAGCAATTGCCATAATACACAAAACATTCAGCACGAGGCACCCAATTTTTCTACCTCAAGCAACGCATGTGCATCCATATCACAAGTGAAAGAAGGCAATCTTGACAATAAAAGAATACATCAATAGTCAAGATTAGATTCAAGTAAATCATTTTCAATTTTTCATGTATAGTTGTATGGTCAACATTAGTTACTCTCTCCTCTCACACATACAAGACCTTTATCCAAAAAGAATACAATGTTATAACATTTACTAATCTAACACTAGCAAATCGGGATATCAATTATCATACATCCAAAGAAACTTCGTAAATAAAACCTATCAAAAGCAAAATTTCATCCAGAAATATGTTCTCAGCTCTGACATGTCATCACTAATCTACTTCGTCTTTTATTTTTGGATAATTCACTAATTTAGTCTCTAAATTTATAAAAAGAAATAGACTTTAATTTCTATGCATTGTTATTGTAAAGTTTATATAGGGTTAACAACCCGTTTTCTAACAAACACTTTTTTAACACACACTCTTATTAGTCACTAAATTTATTGAAAACTACAAAATCATGAAAGAAATTCTTCAAACAGAATTAGACTCATAAAGTTTCACGATTTTCAATAAATTTCAAGTAATAGTGCGTATTCAAAAGAGGGTGTAGCATTTCTCAAAACTTTAATAACATCGATTAATCAGAAATCATGATAATGATCAGTATGACTATTGAAGCTAATTAGTGTGGAACTCAACTAACTCATAATAGGTTCGATAACGCAGTAAAAATGTCAATGGAAGGACTATTTTTTCAATGAGCATTGTTTAGTGCATTTGTGGATTAAAATGACATTATTATAACTTCACAGACTAAGTTAACCTGTATTGGTAATTTCAAAGATTAACAAGGTGCATTATTCTTTACATTTTTTCATGGATGAATAAAACAAAAAGAAAACAGGAGAAAGGCGGAACCAACCAGGGTCCCCAACGTTCAGGGGGAGTGGAAACGGTGGGCGGTAACCGTGCTTTCATCTCAGAGGACAGAACGGAACGGAGTTTGAGGGTGTCGGACATGAAGCCATCGGCGTAAACGTTTTCGCGGTTGAGATGCTCCAACAGATTCGGGTCGTCGGTGTTGGACATCCAGTGATACGGGTCCTGCCATGTCTTACCGTGAACCGACACCGTGAAAGGCACCTTCTTCGGAGACGGAGGAGCTTGCGGCGGCGGCGGCGGCTCAGAGAGGCTTCTCCGCCGGCACGCGGAAGAAAAGGAGGAAGAGCTTGTGAATATGATGGTGCGGCATGACCTGGTGAGTGTGATGTTGGAGTGGCCAAGTGCGCGAAATGCCATGGGAGAAGTTCTCAAATTCGAACTCGGTCACGTGTAGTAGATAGTAATCATCCCATTAGGGTGATCCATTTCTGGGTTTTTTCACCATAGTGTAATTTTTTCTCAAAAATTAAGATTTTGGGTTAAAAAGAAATTTTACAAAACTGATACTTATGAATACGATTTTACGGTAGAAATCGTATTATACCATTTTGTATAGAAAAACTCTGAAGTTGTGAATTGGTATAGAAGACCATTTTCACTCTAAAACTGTATTTATAAAATATGATTTGTTTATTTTTATAAAAAAAAAATATCCAAAATCATAATTTTCAAATAAAACAACATAACTTCATTTCCTGAAAAAAGGGTTAAAGTTGTTTTATTTACCGACCTCGTCATTCAAAGAGCATTTCAACTATTTGATTTGTATGATGTGTCCTTTTACCATGAATTTGTGTAAAAGGTTATGCTATCATGGGATGGACATTGTTAGTGAACAAGGACGTTGTGTAAAAAATGAACACATTTAAAGTTATATGGAATGCAATCAAGTTCAAAAGCACAAAGGATATATGCATAGAAACTAAAGTTGATCAATGACTAAAACACAATCTCTGAACAACTATCTTCGTCCAATGCCTATATAAAGTCCTTCATCAAGAAGAAGAACTAGAGAGCTAAGGTTGCATTGTGCCAAATTGTTACTTAGATGAAGAGCGTTCTAATAGGTGTCAAAGACTCTTAGACATTACATCAATTTAGACATCTAAATTAGGCAAAATAGAGAAGATTTAGTAATGAAAACTAACTCATTCCCACTTAGAATGATTAAAAAGATGCATTGAAGGATCTTATGATGAAATTAATGAAATCTTGCAAGAATTAGAGGAAAAAGAGCAACAAAGTCGTGGATGAGAAAAATGAGATCATCTATTGACCGCATGCATAAAGTGCTAAGCAGATTAATAGAGGACATGCAAATTCAAGACCTCCAAGTGTTGAGTGCTTAATAGAATCGTTAAGCGGATATGCACCAAAGAGAAGCTCAAACTATAAGAATGAGTTGATGAGTGAAGGAATTAAGTGTTGAGTGTAGAGGAAACGCTATGACCAAGGAAAACCAACACGTTGGGTTAGGCTAGAGGTGGGTTTAGGGCATGAATTTATTGAATTTGAAAAGTCCAATATGTTGAGCGGGTGACCCATGTGATGAGTGAATCATATATAAGCATAGTCCAACACTCCACACTATAAATAGAGAGGTTTGGTCCAAGAAGAGAAGATGTTAAACAAGATGAATAAAGAAAAGACTAGAGCTTAAGCATATCATGCAAAGCCACATGTCCTTAGTTGCTAGCTATTCAATCCTGAGTTTCATGACTAACATGAGTAGCTAAATTCCTTTGGTTGGTATTGAAGAATAATGTAACATTTTCGTGCTCTACTATTTTATAGAGACATGTTTCTTTAAGTTCATTGATTTGACTTTGCGCTTAAAGCTTGATAGGTTAGGAATGATTATTATTGATCTCAGAAGTTGAATGATATTGGAAAATACTTTTTTCTTTTCAACTAAGTCAAAACATCCAAATAACTCAATGTCTAGTAACGAAATTGAGTGTTTTTGGCTTGAACTGCTCCAACAATAATTCATAAAACAAACTAGTGTAAGTCAATGGATTGATTATGGTAATTTGATTTCTAGATAATCATGACTAAGGAATTGACTTGATTGACCTTAGAAAGTAGTTAACTTAAATCTTAAACTATTAGTCTAGGTCACTCAAAATATTCTTAAATATCATGCTATTTTGAATGTGCACATGAGTAACTTCTATAAACACTTACTAGAATTCAAAATTAATTGACTAAATCTCCAACCATTTAACATCTGAAGAAGATATACTCTAACAACACAACAATAATCTAGAATCTTCTGTTAACTTAAAAAAAAAGTTTTACAAAAATATAATTTGAGAATAAAATAATAAATCTTTAACTTCTATTTATAATTTTTTATATGTATATCTATTTAAAATTTATGCTAAATAAAACTCAGGTATTAAAACAAAACAAAAGTCAAAACTAACTACAAAAGTTTTACATGTATTAAAGTCAAACAAAACTTTTCAGAAATAAAATATTAAATACCACTATATTTGAAGAACTTTAAAAATATTTATTACTTTATTTTTTAACATAACAAAGAAACCTTCAACTACAAACTTTTGAATTTGTGAACTGGAATTCACCTGCCGATATATTCTCTCAATGTTCCCTCCAAGTTGATGCCATGACCATCCACCATCTTCATATATATATATATATATATATAATAGACATTATAATTTAAGGTTCATATAAAATTTCAATGCTGTTTTGTGTATCAAATCAATATAAATAATTAATATGAACTCTTTTTATATTAAATTGGGTTTATTCCAAATTTATTGAATGCATTAATAGAATGAAAAAGTATAGTATTTATTTAACTTTAATTCATTTAATTCTATTATTTACATCTTTGTATATCTACATTATATATAATTTGTATTTAATATATTGTTGATAGATGATCTGATTCAACATCAGTTTAAGTGTCAATTTTTAATAAATATTAAGCATAAGAGTTAATTTTTTAATAACATAAGATTGACAGAAACCGAATAAATTAAACGTGATATAGCTTTAGCAACTAAAGAAATAAAGATTAGTTGGCAAACTTGTGAAGGAAAAATTCATAAATAGAAAGAATGATTCTTTATGAGTGCTTTAAAAATATTAGTTGTAGAATTAAACAGATATTAGAAGCTCGAACCTTGTTGCACGAAAACAAAATATTGACAAAAAAATTTGCACAAAATAAAAAAAAAAATTGTAATTAATATTGGGCAAGTTCATATCTGTTTCTTTTTCTATAAGAAGTTTTTTTTTTTTCAATTTTCAAGTGTTTTCTAATTCAAAGATGGATAAATAATTAATTTGGTGGTTAAACATATGAAACATATTAAATGAACGAAATATTTATTTTAGTATTTAAATTTATAAAATATTCTATATGATTACTTTTTTTTGTTAAGTTTTGTGAAAACATTTTATTATTAAAATATCAATTTGAGAATAAATTAGAGATTATTTTATTATTAAGCTATAATATTAAGGATTGATTTAATTTTTTTTCCATTCACACACTAAATTGGATCTTTTTAAATTTATAGAATGTTAAATGTATGTAATTATCGTAAAATTTTTGTGATATAAAATTATATATGTATATCTAATACAAAATTATTCTCTCTTATAATCTATCCTTAAAATTTAGAGACATCACCTCACTTGTCAAAACATTTGCTCATGCGCAACATAGTAAACAATCGACAAAACATAGAACATACTAATGATTCAAAAATAACAATACACAAGTAATTTAATTATGTAAGTAGAAATAATGACAACATCTCAATGCATATTCATCACATCATATAAAATAAATAACATACAAATAAAATATCTTTAGAAAGAAACGATTACTGCTCAAACTAAAAAGATAACACATATGGTTCACATTGTGGTGAGTCACTCTATCATAATCTCTTATAAACTCGACTACCCTACCCATAAGGTAGGACTACTGTTAACACTACTCAAATCTGGTCTACCTTATTGTATCCTCAAGGCATGCCTCTAGTATTCCCCATCGGTTCCTCACCACCTAGTACCTGTGGACCTCTGATCTCACCTAATCTACTCTAACATAACTCTGATTAATCGTTTACCCATGTTAATGTTGTTTTTTTAGTTCATATATCTTATTACACCAACTACATTAACTTAAGTTTTCTCAATGTAAAACTAATTCAAATAGCTTGTTACACCATTCCAACACCTTGCATCTTATATAAGACCTAAAATTTTCTTTTATTTCTTATTTCTTCCGCCTTCTATAATATATCAAATATTGATATAACACACTAAAATTCTTAAAAGGATTCTAAAACTGGTTAGTTGAACTCTCCTACAAAATGTATTTATCAACAAAACCAATTATTACCCATACCAATAACATGTTACCCAAATAAAATGAAAGATTCAATACTTAACAAACAAAAAATATTATTTAAAATATTAAAATTCTAACAACACACTCTTTAATACTACTAAATCAAACGAGGGGAATCTTTAAATAAATTGTGAAACTCATCAAATATTATGATTTTAATATATTTCAGATGAAAAAGAGTGTATTAAGTGTGGAGTGCATTCAAAAGTACATTCCTAACATTTATCTTAAAAAAGGGCTCAAATTATATACGAATTAATAAAATATAATTTATCTTAATTTTGTTTAAGGCTTCCCATAAAAGCACAAACAGACACAAGCTCTCAGGCTCACGCGCTAAAGATGGTTATATAAGAACGTTTTGATTCATATCTTTTCTATGAAAAAAATCAATTAACCTCAAAGCCATTTTTTGTTTCTCCTTTGTTGCAATGAAACACCATTCCTTGTTATTTGTTCTTTTGACTTTTCTCACTGCAACACAATCTTGGACAATTCCAAGGATGAGTCCTGTTCCTGAATGGGAAGCATCACTGCACCATGACCCAGTTGCAGTTGATGCAGAAGAAGTCAAATCTTTTTTCTTCAAACAGACTTTGGATCACTTCAACTATAGGCCTGAAAGCTACACAACATTCCAACAAAGATACCTCATTAATTTCAAGTACTGGGGAGGTGCCAATTCTAGTGCCCCCATATTTGCATACCTTGGTGCTGAAGCACCAATAGATAACTCCCCTAACACCATAGGATTTTTAATTGATAACGCTCCTTCCTTCAATGCCCTCTTGGTATACATAGAGGTATTTGTACATAGATAACTCTTTCTTTTCACTTTTTTCTTGAGTTTTTGGTTCCAATGATTAAATCTTCAATTGGATTCTTGTAGCACCGGTACTATGGGAAATCAGTGCCATTTGGATCCAGGGAAGAAGCATTGAAGAATGCAAGCACTATTGGGTATTTCAACTCAGCTCAAGCCTTAGCAGATTATGCAGCAGTGCTCAATCATATCAAGAAAACATTACATGCCCAAAATTCCCCAGTGATTGTAATTGGAGGATCATATGGTGGAAGTTAGTTATTTATTAATTAGCCTTCATTCATAGTGTTCCAAATTTGCACCTTGGCTATGATCATTAATTTTGAGTTTAACTTTCATGCACTGTATAAAGAGTTTTAAACAGTTAACTAGTCAGAAATCAATACTGATATAACGTTTAAGATAGTATCATAAAACTCAACAAAAACTTAATGCACATAACAAATTGTAATTAGGTGTGTTTTATGCAGTGCTTGCTTCATGGTTCAGGCTCAAATATCCCCACCTGGCCATTGGTGCTTTGGCCTCATCAGCTCCAATCCTATACTTTGATAACATCACGCCACAAAATGGTTACTACTCAGTTGTCACAAGGGATTATCGAGTAATTTACCATAACTTGATATTTTTGTCTTATATTTATTCACTTTTCATGAAATGCTTGAAGGTTGTTAATTTGATGAAGAAGTGACATGCAGGAAGCTAGTGAGACATGTTACAAAACTATACAACAATCCTGGAGTGAAATTCGCAGAGTAGCTTCTCAACCAAATGGTCTAGTCACTCTCAGCCAGATATTCAACACTTGCCAGTATGAACACTCTCTTTCCTCTCCCTTTTGTTTTGTAAGAAATGGTTTAGCAAGTAGCAAGTTACTGATCTTCACATGTTCACATTCTTTATGAAGGGATGAAATTTATTTAAAACTTATTACTGATCTTGGTTTCTCTTGCACCACTCTTCACTAAATGATGTGCTTTGCAGTCACACTCTATCAGTCCATGTACATTTCAACTTTTAACAAAACTACTGTCATATTTTACTAAAGAAGATTGTAATTCTTTCTTTATTACACTTTCAATCTCTTTATTGAACCATAAATCTAAAACTTAACTGTCTTACTGTTTTAATTATATAATTTGGCTTGAGAGAATCAGTGTCACTAGCAGATTATCCACGATTTTTACTTATGACAATTATTTTTAGATAAGAATTATAGCATTAAATTACTTAAGCTTTATATTTCATTACTGAGTGAGTGTCACATTTTGCAGTTCATTAAACCAAGTTGAATCATTGATAGACTACTTAAGGTTGATGTATGCTTCTGCTGCACAGTATAATCATCCTCCAAAATATCCAGTTAATGTGATTTGTGGTGGCATTGATGGAGCTTCTGATGGGAGTGATATCCTAAGTAAGATATATGCAGGTGTTGTGGCTCTGAAGGGAAACACCACATGCACAATTAATGGCCCAACTAATGTATCTGAGACAACTGTGGGATGGAGATGGCAGGTAATTAAGAATTAATTGCATTTACAAGTTTAAGGTGTTGGAATTTTCCTTAACTTACTTATACTTAGGTCACACAATTTGGTAAAAGCATTGATTCTTTCAATTGAATTCCTCATCTCATTGTGATGGACATGACACTCCAACAGAAACACATTAAATGGTATGCCTTTAGAAGAGTGAAAAATGACAATCTGTTAGTTAGTTGTCTATTAACGTGGTTCAGTCACCAGCTGCAACCTACCTCCACACAGACAACTATTAGGTTTTCATTATGTCCTGTTGCACACCAATTACAAGTACAATGATCTCTTTAAATAGAGATTATAAAAGGGACACAATGATTAAGCCCACCCACTAAACATGGTGCCTAGTCAACCCAATCCAATTGGTCATGGCTTCATATCCAACAATCTCCTACTTGAAGTCACGGAACAATGTTCACCTGTGCTTCAACTGTGTACATGGTGTCTTGTCAGCCCAACCCAATTGGTCTTGACTTCATTCCCAACACTTTTGTTTTCAAAATCATGATCATTATGTCTAATGAGACATTCTAATAATTTTCATGTAAAAAAATGATACAAAATTTTCTAAATAGCCAACAGCATAGTATGAAAACTTGTTCTTCCCATGATTAACCATTGTTTTATAGGTAATTTGGGCATATCATTATAAAAGTGTAGGGTAGATATTTAATGAATTAGGTTTGCATTGATTTTTTCAATCGAGACTAGTCACTAGTCGGTCATGAAGGTACCCCATGCTCAATAATTGTTTCAGAAAGCAAAAACTTAGGAATATTAAGACACAATGGTATACACGAAATTTGAATAGTTTTTTACTCATTTGTTGTTTAGTAAAGAAATAAGTATCAATTTCATATTTTTGTTGGATATCATGTATACTATCTAAATGAGCAAATTATACTGCATGAATATAAATATAATTTTATAAGTTAATTTTGTGAGGTGGTATTAGATTTAAAATTATTTTTTAAAACGATATATCAAAGCCTATCATAATAAGATTTTTTATACCTATCATGTCATCTACTATTGAATCATTATCAAATCACTCACATATATCTAGTTTTATATTGAAGATGTTTAGTACTCACTCTGAGTGGAAATTCCACGTACAATAAAAATATGATTAAATTATAGTATATAAATAAAAAAAAAATACTTTAAAGAGTCGTTTTTATAAAGTTAAATTAAACTTAAAATTTATTTTCTAATATAATATCAGAGTCTATCTTATGGATGTTTGTTGAACTTATCATACTACTTGTTATCAGATTACTAAAAAATATATAATCTCATGTTTAAGATGTATAATCCTCGACATGAACATGTATTGAAAATTTTGAAATATAAGATTGAATTGTAGTATAAAAGTAGGTGAAATCCTAGTCTTACAATTCGATTTTATGTGGTTGATTTAAATTTAACTTTCCTTTTTAAGATTTTTTTTTAAGTAGTAAAAATTTAGAATAATAAATGTTAGCAACACGTTCTTTAATTCTTTTTTTTAATATATTTTTATTGTTGGTTGGTTGAATTTTATGAAAATTTACAAAATTTGGTGAGTTTCATTATTAGTTTAATGATTCGCTCACTAATTTAGTAATTTTATTGTTGTCACTCTTCAATTCAACATTTACTAACCAAATAAGTACAGTGGTAATTTATTTTCTAATTTTCTCTTATGGTACATTTTTGAGGAAAAAGTGAAAGAAAACTAAAATGAAATCATGCTAAAAAGAACAGTTCTGAAGAACACTTCAAACCAGACACACTTGGTTCAAGCCCTTCTCACTAAAGAAATATGAAAGGACTTTAAAATTTTCTTTTGTGGATGTCATTAAATTGAAGGGCACTATAACCCATTCATTCTAGAACTACCACGCACCACCTACTAACTCTATGATTAAATATGAGTTCTTATATTCGTAAAAATAATTTTCACTAACATAATTAAAAAAAACATATTGATTATAAGTTATATTTGAAGGTAAAGTTGTGAAATTATTTTATTTGAGTTTTAATACTACATTAATTCAGTTGTTGGAGAAGAGTGTAAGATGATATTTATTTTGTCTTATTTTGTGAGAATGTGTCTTTTTTGAGAAATGGTGTATTTGTATTCTGATGTGATCATGTATATATCAGTTTTGTCATGTCTATATTATTTTGGTTGATATTTTGTAGAGTATGTTGAATTTCCAGTTGGTTGGGTGTTAAGAAGTTTGATTTGAGGTTTTATTTTGTATAAGGGTTGAGATACCTCTGAAGTGTCTTATTTTATTTTATTTATTTTTTGTTAATAAAAAAAACTGATATATGTATGTACATTATCTAATTCAGACATGCAGTGAAATGGTAATACCCATCGGCATAGAAAAAGATACAATGTTTGAACCTAATCCTTTCAGCCTAAAGAGGTATGTGGAAGGATGCAAAACAACATTTGGGGTTTCACCTCGTCCTCATTGGGTTACTACATACTATGGTGCCCATGTAATTATTCTTTCCTTTCTTTTATTTATTTTTTTATTTAAAAACATTAACTATGAATATGTTAATTCTATTTTGTAAACATATTGATTGAACCAAGTTATAAATATACTAACTTTTACAAGAAATTTGTCTTCAATTGTATTGGCAATACTCCATGTTGTAACTTTCACAAGAAATTTGTCTTCAATTTGGAAACTTTAATTTATTGTTGGTAATGCAGAATATTAAATTGGTTCTTGGAAGATTCGGAAGCAACATTATTTTCTCCAATGGGCTAAAGGACCCATATAGTATTGGCGGGTAAGCAACCCAAAATAAAAAATTTGGTTGTCTTACTTTTGTTTTACTTTATATGTTTTCATCCTAATTATAAAATTATCATTTGTTTACAACCTATTTTTTGTCTTTAAAAATTATGCAGAAAATAAACTAAAAACAAGAAAAAATTCAAAATTTATAGTATTATTGAAGAAAAAATATTTTTTTTTTAAAAAGTAACCCTTTTATAATTACAAGGTAGAGAATGAGAATACAAATAAGCCTCAAATATCTTAATGTTTTGACATTTCTCAAAATAAACCATCAATTTTCTTTTACACATCTCAAAATTTAGAAAAAAAAACAGAAAAATTAACTTTTTTATGATTCACTTGGCGTTTCTCCGCTCAACGAATTTGTCGTTTAAATCATTTCTCACATCGAACTGCAGTACTTCTTGTTTTATAGCTTGTTTTTTTTACAGAGTTTCTTAAATTATCCATAAAAAAATAAAAAATAATCTTTATAATAAAAAAAATTGTATAGTACATATTAAGTAATAGAAATCATATTAATTAGTTCTTGAATATTGGAAATTTTTTCAAATTGGTCCCAAAATATTAGTAAAATGAGAAATACTAGAAAAAGACTATAAAATGTTATTTTGAACACACTTTCTATTTTTTGTTGAATTATTAAAATTAACAAATTTTTGTGGATACTGATTTAATGATTATTTTTATTTTATAGGTTGTAAATCAATAATAAAGTATAATCTAGAAAAAGCGTGTTTGTTAACACTTCTATAGTAAAATATACAAATACTAAAGATACTAAACCTATGGATATTCATTATTTCAATGTTATTTTTATTGTTTTATTATTTTAGGAATTACTTAGAAAAAGACAATACAATTTTAGGAATGCTTATTTGAATTTCATGTTTCAATTAAAAAAAAAAATTATTGTACCAGCAATGCTTTTGGAGAATATTATAAAATAGCTATGTACATGTTTCAGGGTTCTGGAAAACATATCAGACAACATTGTTGCCATTCACACAGTTAATGGTATGTCACCTTAGTAATCTCTTTTTATAACTATATTTTACTAAATTCTCTACTTTTTTTTTAGTATATGTAGTTTTCTGTTTATTTTGTAACTATATTTTGCTATTTTTTTACTTTTTCTAAATTATGTCACATTCCATGTGACATCACAAAGCACAGTTTCGAGCAAAATTAATTTAATAAAATATATAAGAAAATATAAAAAGCTCAAACATTAATTAAATAAACAATAGTGCTAGGAATGTACAAAAAATAGTTCATTAATTCCTTGTCATACAAGTTCATCAGCTAACTACCAAGAACGTTTCATATGAAATTAAACCAAAGACAAAACTTAAACTACTCACAGTTTTGAATGTAAACTAGTAAAAAGTTATAATTTATCTTAAATTTAAAGTTATGTCTTAATTAGAAAATAATTTCTTTTATGATAGCATGATAACGACAATGAAGAAAATGAAATGATATGAAATGAGGTTTTGAGTTTTTTTTTTTTATAACTCGCTGATTCGACCTTGAACTTGTGAGTTTGATCGAGTCTGTTTTGAGTTTGACCGAGTATGTTCCGAGTTTACTAAAAAACAAGTTATTCTCAAGTCAACTCATTATTTTTAGCAGATTCTCAAACTCGTAAGGGTTTACGAGTTAACCCTAAAATTTTGATAATCTTGCTGGTACTGATTTTAAATAAATAAAATTTATATTTATAAATTTAACCTTAAAATAAAATAATATCTAGATTTAAGTGAATAATTATTATATTTATATTAATATAAATTATTTGATTTTCAATTAAATATATAACATCAATTGTTTTTGTAGGATCTCATTGCCTGGATATTCTGAGGGCAAATGAAAGTGATCCAGAATGGTTGGTAAAACAAAGAAAGAAAGAGATAAAGATAATGAAAAGGTGGATAACAAAATACTATGCTGATCTTCATGCACTCAAACACAAGCCAAACTTCCACACCAAATGATTGGGGAAACACACAAGTTGGCACAAAAAATTTCAAATCTCAAACTTTGTGCAACCACCATTACTTTCAATATTCCTCATCCCTTTTCATCTTTACTTGTTTAGTTTGGAATTTTTTTTTTTTTATCATGGTTAAAATTTATGACCTCATACATACAACACAAACCTCATTATTATCAAGTAAACTTTAATGAGTTGAGAAAATAATAACATAATAAAAGATTTTATATTGCTATTTAATGATGGATGAGTGTATTGTAACTTTAGAATCTCTTTGTTACTATTATGATTCCTGATTTATTGATAGTGTATACATTTTTTTTATATTGATAATGAATAAACATTAAATTCTTAAAAAGATTCATTCAAATTAAGAAATATTTAATTTAAATAAATTTAGAATAAAATGTTTTTTTATAGAACAAAGAGAAAATGCATATAATTTAATGTAAGGGATATCAAACCCATATACATCATATAGAAAAATAATAATATAAAAGATGTTTATATATATATATATATATATATTTACTATGCAAATAAATACTCAAAAACCATCCTAAAAAAAACGTTAGGGGAAAAGAATTAAAAATCTTTCAAGAATAATCTTATCTCTAACTAGAAGGACAATTAAAATCATGATATATAAAAAAAATAAGGATTAAAAAAATCCAATTAATATAATGTAATTGGAGTCTTGTCTTATCTTTCAAATGATTCAATAACTTCTCATCAATAACTTTGACATGTATAACATTGAAGAAAAAATAGAGACAAATATGATATTTCTAATATTCTTTGACAATATGTCACATATAGAAATGAATAAGAGTTGTTGAATAAAGACGAGATAATCATGAGATTTTAACCCAATTAACTTAAGATCTTTTAGTGTTGTAATACTCATAATATTTGAATAGTTTATCAAATCTTTAATCCAACGTTAATCTTATAAATGAGTAAGTATATATTAACGATATTAAGGACACCTAGTCTTATTATTATGCAAAATTAAAAGTGATTAAATGGTTTAAAGTATTTTGGTAGCTATGTATATGAAAGATGATGCGACCTTTGATATGTGGTTATTAAAGGATAATTCTATTTTGTAGTGGGTAAATAAAAATTCCAAAGAATAATCTCATTTCTTAATAAATAGGTTAGGTCATTGGATAACAGTACATTTCTTCTCTATTCTAACACTTCATTATGAGTAAGAAACGAGAGATATTATTAAAAGATTCTCTCAAGACTGCTCTTTTGTTATTAAGAATTCATGTATGCTTCCCTTTTTTAGTTTTCATGACTAACATGATAAATTCAAGGTTATATAAATGATAGTTTTTTCATCAAAGGTTTAAGTTTAAGTTTTGTTCTAACAATTGGTATGAAATCGTTATTTTGTTTGATCAACAATATTTTTTTTTATTTACGACTTATCTCTTCAGGATAACATTTTATATATTTATCATATGTTTTTAGTTAAAATAAAATCAAATATATGTATCTTCTAATTATTACAATCAGTAGAAAATGATCATGATAATTGGATGATTTATTTTATTTTGTTTTCGGATACATTTTGATATAACATAATGATATTTAAATATCCATTTGTATGTGTTTTCAATTGAAATATGAAGAACATGATAAAAAAATTGCCATAATCATTCTATTTTTGCGCATAAATATTAAATCATCCCAAAGGAAAAGAAGATTTCTTATTTGATATGTTCTTATTATTAGCATTTTACCACTGTGTCGAGATATATCACTGAATAATTAAAATTGTGTACAAAGATAAAATATTAATGCATTGTTGATATATTGAAATGGAATTTATTTGTCTTTAATTTTGGGACTTAAATGAATTTATTTTTTGTTTACTGTTCTCAATTTAGTTATGAAGGATCCTGTCAATATTAATGTCAATATGAAGTCTATTTCTATTTTAAATGGTTCAAACTTCAAGTCCTTGAATTAAAGAGAATATATCTTGACAATTCTTAGAGTAGGAACTTGAACTTGCATCAAGGAAAAACTCAACCTCATCTCTTACATATAAGAGTACCATTGAAATTAAGAGAGAAATGAAACTACGAGAGACGCTAGATCACGTGAGTCTAGTGATCATGAAAAAGAAAACCATTCCAAAAGCATTTTGGGGAAATTTTTTAAAACATAAATACAACTAAGTAATTCCTTATGTAAATTGAAAAAAATGTTTGTTAAGAATGAAAATTTTGAGATAGGTACACTTTTTGACAAACCTAATTTCAAAGAAATATATAGGTAAAGACAACATCAGGGAGAACATCATGGAGAACAAGTGCCATGTTATCAAGAAGCTAGACAACCCTTACTGGATTATATGACCCATGTTATCAATAGATGTAATGCTATGACAAACATCCTTATCAACACATGACTTCATCTTGAAATTCCTTGATAATGAGATCATGATTCAGAAGACATCAATATAAGATGGAGTGATCACAATTGAGTATCAATTTTCAACTATCGGGAAACCTCATTTTCAGCAACATTGGAACGGGTAAGATGATCAACATAACTTTGACTCTTAAGTCATAAATTAATATATGAGGTCAAGTCTCGTAATTGGTTCCATCCAATTTATCAATGGAGAGATGAACATTGACATAATTAAAATAAATAGACGGATTCAACATAATGACAGTGGAAGAAGCCATAGTGGCAGCGAAAGCGAAAGAGAGAATGGAAGAAGCCATAGATTATAAGGACAAATCTAGTCACCGGTCAATGGGCGACAACAACAATGGTGAAGACTCTGACAGCATCTCCGGCGGTGTTCCAACGGCAAATCTGACAAGATTCTGGTGGTGGCTCCGGCGAGGCGGTGGGACGATGGTTGGAAAATTCCAATGAACAGTGGGTTCACCAATAAAAATTGAACCCTATACCATATTAAAGAAAAAGAAAGAATAGGGTAAATTCATTACATAAATATGGTTATGTTTATATAGGAAAAGAAACATATGGGCTAAATCCATTACATAAATAGAAATATCTAACAATATCTATAATATCTCATAATATATAATAATATCTAACAATTATTATACTATTTCTTTCATTTTTAATTGGATTCACTTCGATACTAGTTGCACAACAAACTTAGCTAACATAGAACATTTTTTTAGTGATGATGCTTGTATTATCATAAATTTCATCAAGGAACATGTCCCAATAAAGTTTCCACTAAAGGTTTCTATGACACACCAACACATCCATATAAGAGACCTTCTTACACATTCATCAAAATATTGAGATGATTCGTGCACAACAAGAGAGACTTCGTACTAGAAGAAGGAGCTTAGAGCTTGTTTAGAAGCTAAATGTGTTCAAACAGAGGCTAAAACCAAGATAGTAGCAGACACAAAGTTAAATATAAAGTTGATACTGAGTAAATGTTAAGGAAAACACTAATGTAAAGGTCTTTCTAGAGGTGTTGTTGAGGCTAGACATGCTTATCATACTACATTCTTAACTTTGTCTTTTGACTCACAAGGTAGCCAACCCATATCACCTTTGTTGTTGCACGTCAATATCACATTTTGTAATAGTTGTCATAGTCCAATCCATGTTGAATGATTTTGAGGAACTCCAATCTCAAAAAATGACTCAAATGGCATCTTTCCTTGTAGAGTAAATGATAAAAATATGTTACAATTGCTTGGATAGAAATAAATGTCTACATCAACATTTCTACTTATCATACTAAATTCACTCACCCAGTTTATATTTTAAATTGTACAATTCAAAATGTAAAATTTTGTATTCCAAATTATTGAATTTATAATACAAAATTTGCATTTCAAATTATAAAATTCGAAATTTGTCACGATAAACTATGGAGCTCCATCAATAATTTCCCAAATTTATTCCCATTTGATCCAATTTAGAAACAAGCAAACACCAATCTTATTTTAGTATATCTAATTGAACACGGTACTACATTCAATAAAGATAGACTTGGAAGACGTGCATTTACCTCAGATTCTAACATAACTGTTTTATGATAGAGTGGAGAGATACGTAGCCATTAATGGTCAAACACAACAAAAAAATGGGTTGGTTCATGGTGTGATCACAGACTTTACCTAATCTAATCATCACCCGTATGTTATTTCAATTTTTATGCCTATACACATGAATTTCACTGCCACTTCCATGTTACAATCTTAGTACATTAAAAAAACTCCCCCATCGTGGGAGACATGCAGTCATATTTTCAAACTGGCGGAAACAACCAAATTGCTTATACAAAACCAAGTTCCTAATAAATTCTAACGTGCGAACATACTTTTGAGATCAATGAAATCCATTTTCTTTATTCCCTAATGAACTACTCAAACGTGATCCAATCACAACATAAAACTATATCAATCCATTTATGCAAGGATATGCAACAATAAAATGAAACTTGTCTTGTCTCTGTATGGAAGCCTCCAACATATCCATATGTTTAACTGAATGTGGATGAGTTATCAACCTGAATCTGATGTTGAGTATTGGTGGGGTGCTTCGATGGATCATTGGTTTTTCCAAGACATTTGGGAGAAGGAGATCATGTGGTGGCCGAAATATTAGAAATTCTGCATGGACTTCAAATTTGTTGGCAACATGGTTTCAGAGCTATTGATTGTAAATGTGATCATTTACATGTAGTCAACTTGCAGAAAGATGCGTATAAAATTTTCATTTCTGTTTGGTTAAGTGAGGAGTACCTCGTGATCTACATTCTAAATATTAATTAAATAGTCTACAGCTAATGAAAGCATATGAAGTACTAAAGCGGCAATGGTCATGTAATATTGAAGATGCGTGGAGGGATGCAAATTCAGTGGCTTATATGTTTGGTCTCTGGTGTAACAGACAGATACATTGGACAAAGTGTCAAAAGGTAAAGTTTGTTCTCCAAACTTGAGTGAGAAACACCTCTAACTCAAAATCAAATAGAAAATTGTTGGAAAATAAAGAAAGTTTAACTTTGCAATAACATGTTGTAAAATCATATCAACTTGTGCACACTTCTAGCTAAACAGGCAGTGGAGAGATTGCAAGGGATGAGTTGAGGTGAAACAAAATTGTGATTTTAATACTTTCAGTGAATGATAAAGAAACGGCAACATGTTCGAATACTTCTAAAACATTTTACAAATACAACACCCCCCCTTTTACCCTAATCACAATGCCAACCACGTATTAAGCCCCAAAATCAATAAGCTCACGTTATATACTAAAAGCAACAACAAATAAGAACAAGGTCAACTGTACAAGACAACAGGTCTCAATATACCCTTTTGTCCAGAATTAATCTGCCACTATAAAGGGTATTATGGTAAACAAATAAACAATGACGAATTACTTCACTTTTTTTTCTCGACCAGTTCATTCACCAAATCTACATCTACAGCCACCATTCTTTAATTTCAGACTGCTACAATCATTTGCCTTCACGGTTCACTGATATCTCAGGGTAGTTGCCAGCAGCAAAGTTCACTTTTACTTCAGTCTAAACCAAAGTCCTAAACTGTTGCAGCAGTTTTCTTCACATTCTTCTCATCTTCAACATCCTGAAAAATTTATAACATAATATATCAAAATCATCTTATCAAGAGAAGCTGAATGCACCAAAATATTTCTGTAATGCCGAGAGAGGACAAATATGCAATTATAATCTTACATTTCTTCATTTTATTTAAACTACTGCATGTGTGAGTGCACTTCATTTTTACACGCAAATATTCCAAATTAAATTATTCTTATTTATTTTGTAATTTATTTTCACAGACATGGGGAATGTTTAGTTTGTGTTCCCAAACAATATTAAGCCGTCTAGAGTATATTAAATAAAAAAGAAAAACATAAACCATGGGGGATGCAGGTAAAAAAGCACTTACAGAATTGCCAATCTTGTCAAAATCATCATCAAAACTTCCCTCACCATCATCTGAAAGACGGAAATGATAATCATTATGAACATAGACAGAATGGCAAGTTCATAGAAGATCATGACATAATTCTTAGTTATCCACCCATTATTTTTCAAAATGAAGTTAATTTCTCAAGAATCTTGAAAATGATAATTGACGGTGGAATGGTTCATGCTTTTGCCCATTAGCACATATAAGTTCCAACATAATGTGCAAAATTTTAAGGACCCTGGTCCGAATGATGCAAATTTTAAAGAGTGAATGCTTTCTGTAACAAAGTCTGAACAAACTGAGTAAAATACCTGGACCGTCATCACTGTCTTCAAGATCTCCAAGAAGAAATGTATCCAAGTCTTGTTCATGAGAGGGTGACTTAGAAGATCTACTCGTCACATTCTTACCTGTTGCTTCTTCCTTTCCAGTTCCTCCGGTAACAGCAGTTTGTTCTACCTTAGTATTATCCTCATTCTGCTCTGCTGCTGCTCTAAGCTGAACCTCCTCCATATATTGCTTCTCATACCTGATTGTAACAATATAATTATTGAGCGGGGCTTACTTAAAGTATTAGACACTGCATTCAACATAAAAAGCCACAAGAGCAGTAAGAATTCTGGCAAAATATTAGAATATCATCACTTTTTTTGGTTTCTAAAGCTTTACTTCTGAATTCATCTTATGCTCTACTACATTGAATTATCTGCTACATTCAAAGTTCTTCCACATGCATGATAGAAGCATGCTGAGCTAAGCTTCCTCGTACATGAATAAAAATGGAAGTCTATATTTACTAAAACTCCAACATTAGAATGGGCTAAAAGCTCAGCTTCAATTAACTTCATGGAGCCATGAGGCAAAAGTCACAAAACTATGAACTAAATTCCATGAAAACAAGTAATACACTGGAATTGAAATGTATATTTAAAACATCTACACGTGAAGGGGAAATAACAAAAAAATGTTCCAAAAAAGATAATACGTAGCTATAGAGGCTTTGATTGATTGTGACACGAAAAAGTTCTATGCTGCACATTCTCTAGTTACCGATGCCTCTCCACTCCCTATAATGCTAGTATAGTGTGTTCGTTGGATAACATTAGCATCAAATGTGTTGCTTTTGAGAAGTAAATAATTTGCACTGCTTAGCTGGATTAGCCTCAGTGGTAGTTTGTTTGATTCCGAGCAAAATTTTAGCAAATGTTTCAAGTGATTTTGTTCAAGTGATAAAACCACATGCCTAGCAATACCTAGCTTTACATGAACTTATCATCCTGGTTCTCAGCTAGAAAATCTCCAACAGATTATGAATATCTGGAGTCTTCTAAGATCTAGGTTCTCAGAAGACTCTAATGTTTAAACTGCCAGAGCAAGATAGCATATGGTGGGATAACCACCATTAAGAACTTTAAATATAACTTTAACAATTTATATTACATATATACACAATGCTCATAATTTTAAGTCAAACACTGAAGTTAATAACAGCAAAATAAAAGGAAAGTTAGAAAGTATACCAAGATAGGTAAGGTTATCTATCTGAACACAACAATGAAAGATAGGAAATAAGCAAGACATGATGTAAAATAAACAATAAAGCAGAACATAGATCACGCTGTCACGAGAGCAGAACAGAACCCAGAGGTTGTGATCAGAGTAGAGACCACCTAACAATGTACCATAGATCAACAGGTTGAGCCTGGAAGATTCTGAAGGATGCAGGAAATGATGTGGAGAAAGTGGGTCTTCATTGGAGAGAATGCTGGTGTGTATTCAGTGAAAATAGGGTTCCAGTTCAGATAAATGAAGAAGTAAGGGGGCAAAATCTCAGGATTTCCACCCTAATGTAGAGCAAAATGATGTTTTTAATGGGCCAAAATTGTGTTTTCAGACACGGACAAGATGACCACTATTTGCCATGAACATAGGGAGCGGGTGCAATGCAATGGCACTATAGCAGCCTTATTGCATGTAATTAACTCCTCTGGTCTTTCATGAACGTTTAGCATTTAAAATTCCCAGGAATTGATTTTAAAGTTCTCAGGAATAGCCTAACAAGTTTTTAGGTCTCAGACTCTCAGCATATTGTTCTTATTACATAGGACTGAGATAATTCTTGAAATTCCCTTACTATGTAAAACAGTCTTTTATTAAATGGAAGTGATAGAAAAATAGAACAAAAAAGAGCCAGATGATTACCATATCCAAACTACTTCAAATTCACTCTACTTTCATTCTATCATTTAGAAAAGAAGTTTGAGATTATAAGAAAAATATGGGAGAAATAAACAGCAAGAAATGATATATATACATATATATATATATATATATATATATATAGAGAGAGAGAGAGAGAGAGAGAGAGAAAGAGAGTTGAAATGAGTGTTTTATGATTTCAGGGCTCGGGAGAGATGAGAGATATGAAACTCATGAATGAATGCAGTGGAAGCTGAAGGTGAATGTTGCAGCAATTGCTGATGCTGAAGGTGAACCATGTGAAGCTAATGGTGAACAAAAGAGATGGCTATTTTGTATTTTTTGCATGATATTGCTCCTGTCTTGAAAATAAAAAATGTCAAACCCCTTTTTGGGAATGAGAAAGGACCAAAACACGGGCATGTCACTGTTCCTTGAACTAATTGATTTCTAGGAATATTAAAAGAAGGGAACTTGAACAAATCATGGAACTATTTCATTCTCACCTTCAGATTAAAAGGATATCACTCTCAATTCCAAGGGTTTCCCACAAAGGTCTACTAATCTGAATGCATCCACTTTAACTTAATATCCTCCTATTTATATATATGATGAACCTGCTCTATGATATCCCTCTAATTAGTAACTACTATAAATTCTCTTTTTATTATATCTTAACAATTTCTCACCACTTGTGTCTGTGCATATAAATTATTCAACTTGTGTCTATAAACTTCCATATGATAACCATCCTGAAATAAAAAATTTGTGGTGGGCTGCTCTGTGTGCTATCTAAGATTAGTCTTGGATGGTAATCAACAGAATTAACTTACTCATTACCCAAATACAGTCATCTTATTTTTTTCCACGCCTTTTCCTTGCGTACCTTTATTAAGTAAAATTTAGTAGCATTACAAAAAGAAGCCTTAGCTAGTTTGATCTATAGCCTATATACATTAAGATCTTTATCATTTGGAAGACACATGTGCAACCAGATTGAAACCCTACATGAGTATTGAAAAATCTAACATAGTATGTGAATTATTAATGTTACTTACGGAGCCACATGAGTATTGACAAGTGTGAAATATATCCTCCAAAAGTGTCTTTCTTTCATGGTGCGTGGACATAGTTCATATCTCAATCGTGAAATTTCCTGCCATAGTGTAATAAAAATACATAAACAATAATAAAATAGCAAGTTTGTGATAACTAGCATTTTCAAACATGTTTTTCAGTCCTTGCATTATAATACCATAACTGGTTGGTGGTAAATGATAACACATTATTGCAAATAAAGAGGTAGCTGATCCTTTTAATGAATTGGCTTGATCACAACCAAATATCACAGAAATAAAGCTCAATTAATCATCCAATGGTAACATGGCAAAAGACACAATGGACAAGTTTCCCTATACTAGTACTCGTAGGGACCAAATGGAAATGCTTGCCAGCAAAGCACCACCACCAATACTAAGGCTAGCAATGAACCAAAGTAACTTGAAATTAGTTTGAGAGACAATTTGACATTAATTTATTGAATTTGGTTCGTGAACCAAAAGTGTTTAACTTGACCTACACACACATATATATTAAAATATGTATAATTAAGTTCATAATATTTCTGTGTGAATATATAAATAAAATATGTAACGGTTTGCTTTGACTGTTAAGAAGAGTAAATAACTCATAATCATAATTTTATATCAAAAAAAGTCAAAATACTTTATAATATTAATATGACTCAAGCTAAAGATTTGAATTGTGAGTTTGAGCTAAAAAAGAGGTTCATATCAAACAGTTGAGCTGAATCAATTCTTATCAAGTCGAGCTAAACCATGTTTGCCTAGCTTCATTTTTAGCCCTAACACTACAAAAATCAATAAATAAATGCTCAATTAACCATTTAGTTCCTACAATTGCACATAGTTTTTCGTCTAAGTCCCTCCTACCTACACATAAAAATCCTACATTTTAGTCCCTATTTAAGCATATCTTTTGGTCCTTACACTTGACAAAACTGTGTTGTAGTCCCTGTACCTAGAAACTCAATATTTTCTCAGGCTTTGTACTTTTATGGACAATTTATGAGATTGTATATAGGATACAATGAGTTTAACTTTATCAATGTTTTGATTGTTTCTGTAAAGAAGAGAGGGGAAGAGAAACAAAGTAGAAGATGAGCGTAAGAGGAAATAAAAACAACAAACAGGGGGGAAGGCTTCATTGCCGAAAGTTACCTTTGACAGTGGTTCATAAAGGAACCAACTTCGTTTTCAAATTTTTGTTTATCTAAGAACCATCAATTTTTTTCGGGAAATTATATGTGTAGGGACCAGAGCAAAAAGTGTGCACAAGTGTAAAGACTAAATGGCTTGTTAAACCATAAATAAATAATGAAAAAACATGATGTAAACGTAATCAGCAAAATGACCAGGGAAATACATTGAATCATTCACCTCTCAAACTCAATCATGCATCCTTATTTTTTTCCTGGAAAAAGAAAGTTTAGACTGCAAGACTCACACTTTCACCTGCCTTTAGCAGCTTTCAAAAGTAAACATGTGAAGAGGAATGCATTACAAAGAAATCACAAAGACACACTACTATTTAAAAAATGTACATTTTCCCTTGCCTTTGCCACATTAGCAAAACAAACATCTGAAATTAGATGCTCTACAAAGCAATCACATTAACACGCTATTATTAAAAGAGGAGTCTTCTATCTAGTCCCCCTGTCCATCTTTTTAGTTCAAAAGGAATAACAATCACAATAACCAAAGCCTAATAACAAACATGAATGAAGCCAATAGATACACTGATTGTGTTGTCACTAACCTCCTACGATAAGTTCATTAACTTTTATGATAACTGCCTTCGAAGTCATATCGAAAGTGATTTCTGATTGATTCATCGTTGGACTCACACATTGGTAATTCATGTCTATTAAACTCAACAAACGTGCACTAAAACAAAAATTACACCATGCAATTTCCCCACACAAGGGCTCCAATATCAAACAAATATTTAAAATTATAAAAAAAGAAAGAAAGTGAATTTACCTTAACAGTAGTTAAAACGAGAGTGGCATGCTTCTCCTGAAACTCATTGAGATCCTTCCGAACATTAGATCCCGCAGTGGCCGCATCAGAGCCCTCAGATTCATCTACATTTTCAACCTCACTCACTCACACCTTTCAAAAACATAAAAAAAATATATATCCGCAAATTGGTATCTAAAATTACCGGAGCTGAGAGGAAAGTTCTGGAAGGTCGTGGAAGTGAGGCCCTTAACGAAGGATCTGAGGTCGTCGGAGACCCCGAACTTCTCAAAGTCCTCCGGCGTCGCAGCGGTCGGAGAGGAGGCGGCGGCGGTGGCAATGGCGGCGAATTGCGGAGGGATGGTGATGGTGTCGGAGAAGGACTTGATCTGGTCGGCCTGGCGGAGGGCGGCAGATTTAAGGATGTCGGCCTTCTTGGAGGCTTCAGCGGCGAGTTCTTTGGATTTCTTGGCGGTTTCGGAGACGAGATCGGCGATCCGAGAGGAGGAAGGCGTGAGAGTTTGAGACTTTTTCGCGGCCTCCTCGGCGAAGGTCTTGGCGCGCTTCCACAGGTCCTCCATTGGTCTCTCGGTGAAGAGAGAAAGAAATTGAAAAGGGAAAAGAGAAGAGAAGAGAAGAAAAGGAAGAAGATGAAGAAGAAAAACGAAGACTGGGAGAAGAAGATTGGAGGATCTGTTTGACGTGGAAACGACAACGTATGGTAACAGGAGAGGACTGAACTGCATGGACATTTTTATGTTTACATTTTCGCTATTTATTATTATTCACTCGTTTACTTTCTCAACTCAAATACATTGAATTTTTAATTTATATATATACCCTCTACAAATATTTTAATACAAAGATTATGGAGCCTATATGTATAAACTTTTCTACACATATTTTAAAAAATAATAAATTTCTATCTAAGAATTACTTACGTTTTCCTTTCTTGTTAGCATAAAAATTTAGTTTACATTTTTAAAGAGTCAAATTTATTACTTTTGTTAATTTAAGAAATATTTTTCATGATTGCATATAAACTCTTGAAATTCTTTAAATTAAAAATTGAATTCTAAATATTTTTCAATGGTTACAAATTGGTCTTTAATTACTTTTTATTATATGCAACTTAAGTCCTTGAATATTTTTAATAATTATAATTTAGTCTCTAATCAAATTTTAATAATTACAATTAGATTCCTGATTAACTAATTAATAAGAACTTGAGCTTCACTGTAACACCTTATTTTTTTTTACATAATATAGAAACTAATATTAGTTATTACTGATGTTTGACTTTTTTTTCTTGATTTAAAATTTTAGTTTACATCCTTTAAAAGCGAAATTGAGTACTTTTAGTTAACTCTATAAATATTTTTCATAATTGAATATAAACCCCTAAATAGTTTTAAAATTAAAATTTGACTCTTAATATGTTTCAGTACTTGTAAAATGGTTCTTAATTATTTTTTTATTATGTACAACTTAGTCCTTGAATATTTTTAATTATTGTAGTTTAGTCCTCAATCAATTTTTAATAATTGCAATTAGGTCCTTAGTTAATTACTTAAGTTAATTTTTGTAAACACTTTAAAACTGTAATGAAAATTAATTATTTGATTTAGAACTATTAAATTTACGATAAACTTTGTTTTATATTTGATTTCTAGTATGAATTTAATTAATACTAATATCTAAACGAAAATTCTTACTAATTTTGGATTTTGTTAGTAATTTTGTTATAAAATATATTGCTAATAAGATGTATAGAAAATTTTTATTTTAAAATTTTAGAAAAATGAGAATTGACAATGTATTTTTTTTTTGTCTTTTTATTCTTTGAGTCATTTAAAATAGGAGTATTCTTCTAGACTCACCACCAAGGATCCTTCCTTGGAAATGAGAACCTTAAGTGTTGAGTTTCATACTTGAAACTTGAGAATAATTTTTCAAATTTGCATAGTTCTTTCTTTCGCTACCTTGATGAACCTTGGAATGCCTTCCTCAATGATGATCTGACCTTGAGTCCGAATCTTCTTAGGTTTCTATCAAACTTTTTTGCTAAAACTTTGACTTTATCTTTATCTTTAACTTTGGACACTTAGTCCACATATGCCTCAACTTCTTACAATAGATGATGTCACAAGAAACTTCATCATTTCTTTAACGAAAACCTTTTGTTTCCTTATCCTCTTCATTAAGCATCCGCTTAAACTATAGGGACATAAGAGATATTTTCTTATTGGTTGTGTTGTTAGACTCAACCTTATATATCTCAACTTTTTTTTCCTCTAAGGCTTTGAGAGCTCTAGTTTTTTTTCTTCTAATTGGAGTAGACTTGACCTTTGCTTTAAGACCTATGTTTGATTAGGTTTAAGCTTTTTTTTGACTTCTATGCACCTCACGCACTCTCAAGATTCCAAGAAGCTCATCCCATGCCAGCTCTATAATGGTCGTTGTCTTGGGTTCCAAGATCTTAAGTATGTTATCCAACAACTTTAGATTTATTTGAGCCTTATAGCCTATTTAGAAGAACCTGCATTCTTCCAAACATGTCATCCAAACTTTCACCTTCCTTTATGGTGAAAGATTCGTATTGATGTGTGAGGTTTGTAGCTTTTATAAGATTGACATCTTCATTTGCCTCATAGTTGATGATCAAGGAGTCATAAATCTCCTTGACAGTCTTCAACATGCGAACATTCTCATAGTCATTTTTAGATAAGGCACAAATGAGAGTGTATCTTTCCTTGTTGTTCAATTGCATCTAGTAGAACTTTTCTTCTTCCTAGTCTTTCTTTAGGGACGAGATCTCAATATCACCATTGATATTAATATACCTTATGATAATGTATGGAGTTCACGTATATCTTCATCTTGCCTTTCCAATAAGAAAAATATTCTCTTAGAAAGGCCTGGACAGGGAATCTCCTTTTGCAATATGATTCCAGTAATGTTGTAGGATCTTTTCCTCCAATCACGATAAGGGTTTAACCCTTTAGAATATGAACTCTGATACCAATTATGAAGACCATGTAAAACATAAGGAGGGATGAATATCATGTTTTAAAAAGCTTTTTCATTTTCTACAAATATTGTCCAATAATACTCAACCCGACTATAATTTTGTACTTAATAAATAATTTGTCAAAACCTTTCCAAAAACTAAGTTTGAATAAAAACTTCTCCTTCTTTATATTAGAACAAATGCAATAACATGCAATATCAACAAGATAGGAAGTGAATAAATTACTCAAGATATTTTTATATTGGTTAGTGTGATAACTAAAAAGTATGGATACTATTAACTAATAGGTAATCATAACTAATATTAATATAATATTATAAATAATATTAATATAATATTATAAATAATATTAATATTAATAATATTGATGATATTAATAATATTGATGATATTAATAATATTAATACTACTAATGATATTAATAGTATTGATAATATTAATAATATGATTTATTATTAATAATGTTATTTATAATATTATTTATTAATATTAAATATTATTTATAATATTATTAATAATGTTATTATAATAATTAATACTTATTAATTTGATCGATATTAAATATATGAATAATCTATACTTATATAAAAAAAAAATTTCCATTATAACTGCTTTTTGGTGTACAAATTTTTTCCGATTCTATCCTTATTTAATATATTTCATTTTATTAATACAATGGAGTATTTTGTCATTTCATATGAATTACTTAAAAAATAAAATTATTTTTTAATTTTTTAAATTAATATCAATGTACAGTTTTTATATGACTTTCTCACTCTTCTCTTAACTCCTTATTTTAAGGCAACAACCGGAAAAAAAGACAGAGCATACTCTCACCCATTTCCACACCAAATCTCACATATAAAATAAAATAATCTCAATTTTCAATCACTCTCTGCACTCCATATTTTGTTTTTCAATTTCGAGTCATCCAAAATTATTTATGTATGCATGTTACATTTCTATCATCGTAAAAATTGAGTAAAAGAAGAAAATATGGATACACAGGCACAACCACGCCAGTGTTTTCACTAGTATTAGTAATGTTTATATGATTAATTATATTAATATGGATAATCATACTAATAAATATAATAATAATCACAATATGACAAAAGAATTTGACTGGTGTAATGGTTAAAACTTCTTTGATGTAACCGCTGCAAGTGAAATTTGAAACCAAGCTCCTTAAATTATCAACTAAGTTTTAACCATTACACTAGTCAAGTTTTGTTAACATGTTATTATTAATAATATTGAATTTACTTTTAAATATAGATTCTACGGATACAAATCCGTTGGTAATAATGATTTTTTTTTAATGTTTAACACTTTTTGTACCGGCAGGCACCGGACGAACAGATGTACCGACCGGCCGACCGAACTCATAATAAATGTGAGGGCGCAACAAGACTAAGGTAGTTAAGATACTCCGAAAAATAAGGAATACGCGTGTGAAGAAGATATTTTCCCCCGGGTATTCCGGAGCACGATTGGTAAAACCTATCCATAACCACCCTGAGCCCAAGAGGTAGAAAGCCCATTTAGAGGTAGAAAGCCCATTTAGCAATTCTATAAATACAGTGCTCAAGCCAGAGAAAGGTACGTTTTTGATTCACTTACTAAACCTCACTTAGAATCTCATACTTACTTGAGCGTCGGAGTGCCTTCGCAGGTACCCTCCCCTGCCCGACCGAAGGAGACACCAAGAAGGAGCGACCGACTGAAGGAGAAGAAGACCGACACGTCAGCAACTACACTACATCAACCAACCGTGCCTGGGCCCCATCTCTCCACTCAGGTACAATTGGCGCCCACCGTGGGGCCGAGGCAAATCTTCAATTTTTGAAGCTATAATGGTTGCGACAAGAAACAACAACGACGCTATGGCAGAACAGATGACTATGATTCAAATCCTCCAAGCTCAGATGGAGGAACTGCGACAAAAGGGGATGGAAGACCATCGTCAACATGAAGAAGATAGACGCCGCCAAGAAGAAGAAATCGCCTTATTAAGAGAGCAGAATGCACGACTCCAACAACAGGTCGATAATCCCGAACGAGAAGGCCAATCCTATATGGCCGACCGAATCGCCTCTCGCATACCTACACCTGCCAATACCAATCCTGCTTCCAGAGCTGAAACAGTCGAAAGAAAGTCAAGTAAAAGGGGTCATCCTTTTACAGACGAAATTATCACCACTCCACTTCCTGACAAATGGAGAGGTCTCGCTATTAAACTCTATGACGGCTCGACCGACCCGGACGAGCATTTAAATGTCTACAAGACGCAAATGACTTTGTATACCACAGATAATAATGTGTGGTGTAAAGTATTCCCCACGTCGCTCCAGGGAGAACCTCTTACTTGGTTTACAGAGCTGTCTCCGAATTCCATTGACGACTTCGACGTCTTAGCCGTAAAATTCTCTACTCAGTATGCCACTAGCCGACCGCATCACATGTCCTCCATGTCTCTCTTAGCGGTACAACAAGAAAAAGGTGAATCTCTCAGAACCTTTTTAGATAGGTTCAACAAAGCATGCATGCACATCCGAGGACTCAAGCAGGAAGTTGCATTGCACCATTTGGTCTCGGCCATCCGGCCGAGCCGTTTTACTGAAAGTCTCATCAAGAAACCGCCTCAAGACATGGAAGACCTTCGAGCTCGAGCAACCAAATTCATGCAAATCGAAGAACACATCGATTACCACCAACAGTTCAAAACCGTCGGATCTGGAGTCCTCAAAGATCAAACCCCGAACAAAGAAAGAGAAGTCGAGACCGAACGCACCGCCCGAATCACTCCAAGATCCGACCGGAGCAGAGGAGGCCGAATGCCCAGGTTTAACAGTTATACCCCCTTAACTGTGCCGAGGGGACGAGCCTTAGATGAAGCACTACAAACAGACTTAATTCCGATATTGAAGCAATATCAAACGCCACCGAATGCAGACACCGCTAAGCATTGTCAATACCATCGAAACTTCGGCCATACGACCGAAGGATGTCAGGCGTTGAAGGACAAAATCGAAGAGCTCATTCAGGCTGGTCATTTGAGACAGTTCGTTAAGAGGGCAAGAAATTCAAGATCCCCACCACGGAGTATCGACCGTACATCTCGTGGTGCCGACCGGTCTTACCGTAACGATTATAAACGCCGAACCGACCATAACCAGGCTTCGCGGAAACGCAGTGAAAGCCCCGTTCGGCGTACACGCGCCCGCAGCATAAGTCCCGACCGAAACACCCGCCCTCGCCAACGAGTCCGCGAAGTCATCAACATGATTGCTGGACCCGTTAATTTGGGCGAACCGAACCACGAAGCTAATTATATAGCTGGAGGCTTTGCCGGTGGCGGGTGCTCAAATTCCGCCCGAAAGAAACATCTCCGAGACATCCAGTCCGCTCATGCTACCACAAGGAGGCGTCCACACATACCTCCGATCACCTTCACTGACGACGACTTTACAGCTATAGATCCAGCCCAGGACGACCCTATGGTAATCACTGTCGAAATTGACAAGTTCGCAATTGCCAAGACCTTGGTCGACCAAGGTAGCTCAGTCGACATATTATATTGGGAAATCTTCAAAAAAATGCGCATTCCAGAATCAGAAATTCAACCCTATAACGAACAAATTGTAGGGTTCTCAGGTGAACGGGTCGACACTAAGGGGTATATAGACTTGTATACAACCTTCGGTGAGGAAGATGGTCTCCACAAAACAATAAACGTACGATATCTGCTGGTTAACGCCCAGACTTCTTACAACATCCTGCTCGGTCGGCCGTCTATCAACAGATTAAAAGCCATTGTCTCCACCCCACACTTAGCCATGAAATTCCCTTCGGCCACTAACGACATTGCAACCATCCATGTCGATCAAAAAACCGCTAGGGAATGCTATGTAGCAAGTTTAAAAAGTGAGCCAACTCGACGACTCTATACAACCAATACGGACGACCGAGTCCCACAAAAACGAGGACGTTCCCCCACACGGCGTTCCGGACGATACATGTCCCGTCGTCAAATGATAGCCCTTGTTGACCTCGACCCTCGCATGGGCGATCCCCGTATGGAAGCAGGAGAACACTTGCATCCATTCCCGCTTCGCGATGATCGCCACACTACGCACATTGGTACTTCGCTGAAACCGGACGACCGAATGGCCATCGGGACGACACTTGTTAAAAATTCCGATATTTTCGCCTGGACGGCCGCTGATATGCCTGGCGTAGACCCACAGGTTATCACTCACCGATTATCACTGTATAGAGAAGCTAAGCCAATAGCTCAAAAGAAAAGACATCTAGGCGAGGAACGACGTCAAGCCGCACGTGAGGAAGCCGACAAATTGTTACAGGCTGGATTCATTCGGAAGGCCCATTACACCACATGGCTAGCCAACGTGGTTATGGTGAAGAAAGCGAACGGAAAATGGCGTATGTGTGTTGACTACACAGACCTCAATAAAGCTTGCCCAAAAGACTCGTATCCTCTGCCTACCATTGATCGTCTCGTTGACGGTGCAGCCGGGCATCACATCCTCAGCTTCCTTGATGCCTACTCTGGCTATAATCAAATCCAAATGCACCCGGCCGACCGAAAGAAGACGACCTTCATGACTGATTCCGGCAATTTCTACTATGAAGTGATGCCCTTCGGACTCAAAAATGCCGGAGCCACTTATCAAAGACTAATGGACCACGTATTCCTCGACATGATTGGTAGGAATGTTGAAGTCTATGTCGATGACATCGTCGTCAAGTCCGACTCATGCAAACAACATATTGCCGACCTAAAAGAAGTTTTTCAGGCCCTCCGCCAACACCAGATGCGACTCAATCCAGACAAGTGTGCGTTCGGCGTCGAGGGGGGGAAGTTCTTAGGTTTTATGCTAACTCATAGAGGCATAGAAGCTAACCCCGAGAAGTGCAGAGCTATCTCCGAAATGCGAAGTCCCAACTCCATTCAGGAAATTCAGAGACTTATCGGCCGACTCACCGCACTATCCAGATTTGTTCCTAAACTCGCCGAACGAACGAGGCCCATCGTCCGACTACTGAAAAAAGCATCCCGCTTCGAGTGGTCGATCGAATGTGAGGAAATTTTCCTCGATTTGAAAACTTTTTTATCAACCCCGCCGGTCATCCAGAAACCGGACGCACGAGAACCCATCATAGTCTACCTCGCCGTTTCACACGAAGCCGTCAGCTCAGTCTTAGTGCAAGAAATTAATTTTGAAAAACGGCCGGTTTACTTCGTCAGCCGCGCCCTTCATGGCGCCGAAATCCGATACCAGACGATCGAAAAGGTAGCCATGGCCCTCATCATTACCGCCCGACGAATGCGTATGTATTTTCAGAATCATCGGATTATTGTTCGGACAAATTACCCTATTGTAAAGATCCTCACTAAGCCAGATTTAGCCGGACGAATGATCGGTTGGACGATCGAACTATCCGAATTCCATATTCAGTACCAACCACACGGAGCGATCAAGTCGCAAGCTCTCGCCGACTTCGCAGCTGAACTCACTACTTCTTCAGCTGAGACCGAACATTCATCATGGATCTTATATGTTGATGGCTCCTCCAACGAGAGGTCGTGCGGCGCTGGAGTTGTTTTGGAAGGCCCCGGCGAGATTGTCATCGAGCAAGCCCTCAAATTCGACTTCAAAGCTTCAAACAATCAGGCCGAATATGAAGCCATATTAGCCGGTCTACGTCTCGCTCAAGAATTAGAAATCACTAAGTTAATTTGCAAAAGTGATTCCCGGCTTGTCATCGGTCAGCTTAACGACGAATATGAAGTCTGAGAAAGCTTTTTACAGCGATACTATCACTTAGTCAAACAGTCGATGAGCACCTTTTCTGAAATTTCTATGCAGCACGTTCGACGCGATCACAATACCCGCGCGGACGCCTTGTCCCGGTTAGCAACCACGAAGTGTAAAGGAATGCATCGGTCGGTCATCCATGTTACGCTTGCACGCCCAAGCATCGACCTACAGGAATGCCTGACGACCGACACGGAATCTACTTGGATTACCCCAATCAAGCAATATTTACTCGATGGCACATGTAGTCCTCTCGGCGAAAAAACCATGAAGCTGCAGGCCGCCCGTTTTGTCTTAATCGGCGACGACCTTTATCGCCGAGGTTATACCCAACCACTCCTTAAATGTTTGACACCAGACCAAGCTTCCTATGTCATCCAAGAATTGCACGAAGGAATTTGCGGAACTCACTCCGGCGCATGGACAATGGCTGCCAAAGTATTCCGGGCCGGATACTACTGGCCGACCGTCCAGGGTGACTGCACCAATTTCGTCCAAAATTTTCTTAAATGCCAAGAGTTTGGCACTTTGTCCCATCAAAAGCCTGAGGAACTCCATTTTATGTTATCACCTTGGCCGTTCGTCCAATGGGGTATGGACATCATTGGTCCTTTCGCCCCCGGTAAAGGCCAGTGTAAATTCTTATTAGTCGGCATTGATTACTTCACCAAGTGGATCGAAGCCGAGCCCCTGACTGCAATCACCGCCCGCAATGTTCAAAATTTCGTATGGAAAAATATCGTTTGCCGCTTCGGGCTTCCACAAATCATCATCACCGATAACGGTCGGCAATTCACCGACCGATCGTTAGCTGAATTTTACGAGAAGCTCCATATCAAACACATCGCTAGTTCAGTCGAACATCCGCAAACAAACGGACAGGCAGAAGCTGCAAACAAAGTTACTTTTAACGTAGTCAGAATTATATATGCCTCGTTCGGCATCAGAATTATTACTTTTAACGTAGTCAGAATTATATATGCCTCGTTTGGCATCAGAATTATTACTTTTAACGTAGTCAGAATTATATATGCCTCGCTCGGCATCAGAATTATTACTTTTAACGTAGTCAGAATTATATATGCCTCGTTCGGCATCAGAATTATTACTTTAACGTAATCGGAATTATTTATGCCTCGTTCGGCATCAGAATTTATCGGATTTATATATGCCTCGTTTGGCATCAGACTTTTACTTTAACAATCGGAATTATTTATGCCACGTTCGGCATCAAAATTATTCAATTATCTATACCACGCTCGGCGTCAAAATTAATTTATTTATGTCTCGTTCGGCATCCGACTCATTTATGCCGAGTTCAGCATCAGAATTAACTTACTATAACGAAATCGCAATTATGTATTACTCGTTCGGCTTCGCATTGTTACTAACAGAATCAACTACACCCCGTTCGGCATCCAAAATAAAAATCTACAGCATACAACCAAGGTTGGTCGACACAAGCTTTCCATCCACCACTAACTTCTCAATATCATACCGGTCGTCCTCCAGGGGCGTACCGTGCAGACAAGCCACTTGTTGGATGCCTAGCCGGAAGTATTCTTCGCTAATGCGAAGCATAAAGTCCTGACACTTAGCCACTTCCGTCTTTAATGCCTCCTCCCGGTCGGCTCCTTGTTTCAGTTGCGCCTCAAGGTTCTTTGTAAGTTCCTCTTGCGCTTTTAAGGCTGTCTGCTTCTCCTCCAATTGAACCTTCAACCCCTCTACCTTCTCGGTCGACATCTTAGCAGCTTGAGTGGCCTCGGTCACATCCTTCTTTAACCGAGGAATGGTAATGGTCGTCACTCTCTCTAGCTCTTCAACCACCGTCCGGCTTGCCATGAGCGCCCTACTTTGCAACTCTAATGTTTCCACCATCAATTTAGTTGTTGGGATGGTGGCAAAAACCTCACTCTCTTCGGCAGTCAGCTCCGCCTGCAAGTGAGTTGCTATATCTAGGCCGACCGCCAACACCGTTGGCTCCGAAGCCGTACGGGATGACCCAGCTCGGCCCTCACGACTTCCCTTCGGAGGCCAAACCCTTTTCTTTGCAGCAGCCGAAGCACCCGCCGCAGTAACCGTTGTGGCCGGCACAGCTGCCGATGGCCCGGCCGTACCGATAGAAGCGTCCGCACGACTCATGATTTCTGCAAAACACAGGAATTAAACACTATTAATGAAGTTATTCAGTAAAACCGAATTTACAATTACATACCAATAAAATCCGCCCAGGGGTCGGACGACGCATATAATGAAATTATCTCCCTCGCAGGTAACTTGTGAGGGAGTTGGTCAAATACCACCATGACGGCCTTATCCAAATCCGACAGAGCCATACGAGAACTCACGTTAAGCACAGTCGGATCCTGGGTCCAATGGAATGGAAACTTAGTAATACCATCATTATAAAAGTACTCTAGGCCGTCCGGCTCTACGAATATCTTGAAATATCGTTCCTTGAAATTCTTGTAGGACGTGGTGAAGGCCGCAAACCGCACACTTCCCGGACGGCTGGTCAATGACACCCAACTTACAGGGTTGGACGAATGTGTGTTATAATAAAATAAAAACACTCCCGCTCTGGGCGTCAAGTCAAAAAGTTGACACACCATTCGGAAGGCCTGCATGCACGCCCACGCGTTCGGATGAAGTTGGGTTGGTGCTATGTTGAGAAACCGTAGCACATCCATTGTGAACTCATCGAACGGCAACGTTACTTTCAAATCAACGAATAACGTACTATAAACATAAAAGAAATCTACCGAAGCATTCTCCCTTCGATGACAGACACGGTCGGTGTACCCATATATTTCAGCAATGAGAATATCTGAAGGTAAACCGGACCGCACTACGGGGGCCCTAGCTATCACTTTGTCAAGGTCGTCCGGTTTCTTAAAAACAGTGGGTGTGTTCCTAACACTCATATCTACCCAGTCATAGCTCGGACCCACAGATCCACTCGTACTTTCGTCACTTCCGGACGATGACTCCCCACTCTACTCCCTACCCTATTTGAAGAAAGTTGCGACATAACTAACCTTTCGTTCACAAATTAACACCTCGGTCGGCAACTATGGTTTGTACGGCGCAATAACTCGCAATGTAGACGCTGCAATCAGAGCAACTCGGATGCCGAACTCAACGAAACGTGGTCTCTTTGCAACTGGGAACGCTATTTATAGCATTTCCCTCTCACCCCCATCCGTTAGATTCCCTCTCATCCTACGACCCATATCAGCCGGAATTCGAAACGTCATTTAATCCACACCGCCGGATTCATCTCCGCCGTCTTCGACCAAAAGCAAATGTCCCATCATACCATTACACTTAATGCCTGCACCTCGAAAGAACAACCATTACGACTCTTCGGCCTTTGTTCACCTCGAGCCTGGGGGCAAGTGTACCGGCAGGCACCGGACGAACAGATGTACCGACCGACCGAACTCATAATAAATGTGAGGGCGCAACAAGACTAAGGTAGTTAAGATACTCCGAAAAATAAGGAATACGCGTGTGAAGAAGATATTTTCCCCCGGGTATTCCGGAGCACGATTGGTAAAACCTATCCATAACCACCCTGAGCCCAAGAGGTAGAAAGCCCATTTAGAGGTAGAAAGCTCATTTAGCAATCCTATAAATACAGTGCTCAAGCCAGAGAAAGGTACGTTTTTGATTCACTTACTAAACCTCACTTAGAATCTCATTACTTACTTGAGCGTCGGAGTGCCTTCGCAGGTACCCTCTCCCGCCCGACCGAAGGAGACACCAAGAAGGAGCGACCGACTGAAGGAGAAGAAGACCGACACGTCAGCAACTACACTACATCAACCGACCGTGCCTGGGTCCCATCTCTCCACTCAGGTACACTTTTACTTTTGGCTAAAACCCTAGTATTAACATTTACAAAGTTTAATCTCTTTCTTCTAGTTTGCTAAACAAACACAATAGTGTTGTTACAAATCTTTAGGGCAAAAAAAATATAAAATATTTTAACAACATTTTGTCACTTTGGAAACCGAACTCCTTCTTTCCAAATGATAACTTTATGTAGATGAAGAAAGAAAAAAACATTTGAAAATGCTTTTTATAAGACAGTAACAACTTCAAGCTCACTTGAATGTTTTCATTGCATCTGAACATATTAGATGTAGAAGATGAATAAAATGTGTTTCATGCATGCATTAAATGCTCTTATCTTCTGTAGGCAACATTCTGATAGCTAGAGGTATTTATTTCTCCTTAATAAAGTATTTTTACTTAAAATTGTGTAAATCACATATTCATACGAAGTAAATAGACTTTTCCTCGGTTGACACTAATGTTGATTGCTCTCTTTGAGATTCATTTTCTCTTCCATTAATTTCAATTGATTCTTTCATTTATTTATTTTTTCGTGATTTTCGTTCTAAGAATTTAACCTGTTAGCCTAATTCTTAATTTTACGTATGTTTGTTTTTAAAAAAAAAATTGATTAGTTAAATTCTTCTTTTTGGGAAGTAAATATGTGAAGTTTATATTTCAATTAAATGAAATATTAAAAAAAACTATCAAGAATTTTAAAAAAATAATATTACAATCTAATCTTTATCCTAATATGTCTTACTTTTTAACTCTCTTCTCTTTTTCTTTTTGTTTCTCCAAGCTACACAAGGAAGGAATGTGAGAAAAAAAAAAGTTATTAGCAAATGTATGGGTCCACCAGCATGTCAATGCCGTGTCTAAATCGCCATGATAATAGGGTTCTTCCATGACTGGTTAAAAACATTTGTTTACGATAATCAAGCAAGTTATGTTGGGTTCCACCTAATATACAAATCAAAATTTGACTTTCCGAGACCATGTTTTACGAAATGTTGGCAATGAATCCCCTTTGACTACTAACACCAAGGAAAACAAAAACAAAACTCATTGAGAATAATAATTAATTTAGAGTAATAGTAGTTGTTAATTAGTTAGGTGATGAAGTCCTAGTTTTCATACAAGTTTCAGGGTTTTGCTCCCCATGCTAGCCATTGGAGGTAAAAGTGAAGAGACAATACACACTCCACATGTTCCTAATTACACACATATTGGCCAAAATTGTAACCTAGTATAATAAGTACAAGGTTGAAGAACAACTAGGGTGAAAACGGGTTATGAATATGATATCTTGTCTTATGGACCAACAGGCAATTTCTTGTTGTGTATGGGACGTCGTCTTCTCACTCTGGCATAATCCATGGTAAAGTATTGTGAAGGGTCATCAACCTCCATCCATTCTTGTCTTGTCCCCTTGTTGCCAAGCACCATGTTTTGCTTTCTATGGTATTGTTTCTCTGTAAAAGTTCCACGATTTCATAAACATGTTTAGCTACTGAATCTTGTGTTTCCGATTAAATTAATATAGTCATAAGTGGATTTCAAATCAAACATAAATATAATACAAGTCCCTTTTGGATTTCATATAAAAAAGGCCGAACTTTGTTCTCCTTATTTCATCAATATATTTTGATGTATTAAAAACAAGACAGAAAGAATGAAACATGAGTTATTCTCTGATATAGTTCATCCTTTACTCAAATGTAAGAGACAAATTGCTGTTATTTCTATCTATGCCAATAAGAAAAGTGAATATAGTAAGTTTAGGTGAAGATGTTTACATGAACTGCTATTTGTTCATGACTTAATATGAAAAGTTTAGAGCACGAATCATAAGTAAAATATGAGCATTAAGACATGCATATTGATGTCAAACAATGAATACTGATAAGATATTGTAAAGTGATTCTTGACTTGGACAGGAATAAGATGTTTGATAGTAGTGGATAAATTTTTTTATGGAATGTGATACCACACATACAAGAGAAAAGTTGGATGTGTTAAACACTAAAGTCCACAAATGCAACTATTTTCACAACTTTTCGTTTTTCACGTGTTTGTTTACCCCTACCATGATGAAATTAACCTAGATCACTTGATTTGGTACATGAACCTTTGAAGGTAAATAGACTCTAGACAGCTTTCCTAGTTTTCATGAAAAGCTTTTGAGATATGGATGAACAAGCTAGGATTAACAAGGAAGTTCTTTGAATTCATGCAGTCCAATGAGTCTAACAATTTTTGTTGATCATTACCTGCAGCAAAGGAATCTTCCTGCTTGTGTGGTCCAAGATCTGTGGCGGCTCCATCTTCTTTAACCTATTTTTTGGAAAATTATAAAGAATAAAGAACATAAGTATCGATGAAAACAAGTTAAGAGGACTAAAAAGAAGCTTTTTTAAGTCTCATGCAGTACTTTCTCAGTGAATCTCAGCTTTCTAGGAACTGTTGGTAGAGAAAGCTGCAGCTTTGTACTCACTGCTCCTATATTATCATCTATAAGGAAGAATACAAAGAGTTATAATAAGGACTTTGTGTGAAAGATAATGATAATAAGAACAAAATAAGAACATGGAAACTCATGTTATAAGGAGTTGATAGAAAAAGAGAGGGAAGAAAGAAGGTTGTTCCCACCTTGAAGGTGGAGTGAAGGTTGCAATGGAATTTGAGAAGAACAAGTTGGTGGAAGATAAGAGAGGGAAAGGCTAAGAAGAGTGATGATGATTAGCAGCTCCATTTCTTTTCTTCAGATGATGCACAAAGGTACTTTCTTCAGCAGGTAGGTTTGGTTTATATACAAACCCAAGAAGGAAACCTCACACACAGAAAAAGGGCATAAGAAAGAGAAAGAGAGAGAGAAAGCAAACACAAAGCACAAAATGCAGAGTTCCCAAACAAGCATAGGAAAATCTTAAATATTCATTAATAGTTACTTTTTACTTTTTAAGGAGGCATCACGCAATTCAGGTTGTTGATTCACCTAATGTTGTAGGGCCCTAGGTTTCTTACTTTCGATAACAATTTGCTTTATCTCAGTGCATATAATAATCTTTCTAGATTCAAAATCAGTTCCATCTTTTCTTGCTTGTATTAAAAAGGAAGAACAGTTATTTGACATGTTGATGATTTCGTCATGAGAGTTTGATCTGATGTTTCTATTTGAGGAATTAAAGATATTTTGAACTATTTCTTAATGAGATATGCAGTTGCACTCCCCCTTCAATGATGTCAGTGATAGGGATGATAAGTTTTTCTGCATTAGGCAATTTTATCCTTTTCAATGCATAAGAGGCTATGGAAACTTTCTCTTTTTAGTCCAATCTTATTGTCATTATTTACTTTTGTGCTGCGTAGCAGAATATATACGTATTTGTTTTGAGTTCCTTCATAATCGAAGAGTGGATTGCCCTATATTAGAATTGTTAAAAGGTAGAAAAAGAAATAATGTTTTACTAACATATGGACTCATGTGAGACTCTGAAGAAATTTTGAAAGGTTGTAAAATAATATTTTTTGTTTTTTCTTTCTTTCTTATGCTTAGATGCATATTAAAGGTGATAAAATATATAATTAATAAATGGGAATTTTCTATTTCATGCATAGAAACTCGATTTCAATTTTATCTTTAGTTATAGTTTTTTAACTTCTTTTTTTTGTTGTGGAATGTTTATAAAGATTTATAAGGTTGTACATTAAGACACGTATAAAGTGACTACATGGTGGTAATGCGAGTTGGCGCATCCTGTATTGGTCCATAAAATACGGATCAGATTGGCCTGCTCTGTTTAAATAATGCAGGCTCAATCTATGCAGGCTCAATCTATTGGTCTGTCCTGCAAAAGGGATGACACATGGGTCTGGGGTTAACTCGCATAAAAAATTAAAATTTCATCAAAAATAAAAATATTAATTCACTTTTAATATATATAGAAAATAAAAGTTGTAGGAGACAATGTTTTATATTTTATTAAGGTGTTTCTTTTTACACCCCATCAATTTTCTTTATGCCCTCGTCAATTTCAAAATTTAATTTCCGTAACATAAAGGTAAATTTTGGAAATGAAAATTTAGAAGAGAAAAAAAATATTCTAAAATAACCTTTTCGGAATAACTATTTTACCTTCTCGAATCTAGAACAACTATTTTGACTTTTAGAATTTGATTTCTGAAATTGATGGTTCATAAAGAAATTTGAAGAGGTATAGGAAGAAACACCATTTTTATTATTATGTGGGCTGACCCGCCCCGTCCCTTCCTTGGCCCACACGGATTGTGGGTCATGTGAGGTGGGAATAAGCGGGCTAAAATAGCCCGTCCCACGTTTTTCATAGCAGACTGTGGGCTAGCCCGCCCCGCATTGCCACCTTTAAAAGAGATGGAGAGCAAAAAGAAATGTAAGGCAAAAACTCCAATTTGTGTTACAAATAAGGGCAATTGTATGGTATGATGTGGAAGGAAGAGAAAATTAGGTTTTGCAATGACTACGATGTGGTTGCGATAAGAAGAATCATGTTGGTATGTGATGTATTGATAAGTGTCATAATTCAATAATATTTCATTGAAAAAGATAGGCACTTATGGACTTTAATTGTTAATAAAGTTATAATTCAACCTCTAATTTAAGAATTTGAACATTTTTACATATTTTTGGATTATAAGATAATATGAATGATTTATTCCCAAGTTTGTGTTAATTTCATGAATTTAGGGGAAGATGCAAAATGAACAAGTTAAAGACAAAATGAAAATACAAAGTTGGAACATTGAAAACTCGTCCAAACTACCCCAAACAAGATCACTCTAGAGGAACTCGCCCAAGGCTCTTTTAAGCAAGTTCACACTAATGAAGTTGGATTTTTTCTCGTGAAACTTGTTAATCAAACAATATTTCGCTTGAGCGAGATTTCACTTAACCCAAGCCCAATAAGGTTAAATAGAAGGCATGATGCATAACCTTAAACAACATTGGGAGGATATTCAGAGATATAAGACCCTAGAGGAGGCAGTCGTCAAGGAGAAACATCGTGGATTTTCTTTTCTTGCTTTCCATGCTTGTAATGGTCAATATGAGTGGCTAATTCTTCCATTTGGGATTGAGAGTAATTTGTTCAAACTCTTATGTATTGAAATGATATTCATTTATAATATTTTGATCTTTATTGATGATTGATATTGTCATTTTATTCTTAAAGTTTGAATCTTTATTCATGATTTTGATCCTTAATTATATTTGACTGGAAATTACTTTTAAGCATCTGACCTGAATGATAATGCTTAACATATTTGAATGCTAAGAATAAATTTGAAATGTTAATTGCTTTTGTAACATCTATTCGTAATGATAAAGAGTTTTAATACATATGCTAGGAATCAATATTTAGGAGACATTCTTAATAATTTTGTATGCGAGGAATCAATATGAATGATTTTTATATGTGAATAAATGTTAATCAAGATGTAATGTTATATGTTTTTATTCATTAAAAATATAGACGAATGAGAAGGATTAACCCCAATCCATTTTTTCTTAATTGAATCATCAAAATCATTTACTTTGTTTTTATTTAATTTTCATGCAAACTCATGACAACATCTTTCAAATCAAATTATTGTACACATTCTTATACTCAGTGAAATAATCGTTCCTTATGGGTTCGACATTGAGACAAATTATTACTTCTGACTCGGTACATTTGTCGTGAAATAGTCATCAGAGGCCCTAGACATTGTGAAACACCTGTTAAAATAATTCTATGTATCATATTGACATTGAGAATGATAATGTGCTTGAGTTTCTAGGGGATTTTAATTTTTCTAATCTAACTAACTATATAGATGTTGAGATAGATGACTTTATATTGTCTAATGATTTACATTGTTATAACAGTTGTAATGAAAGTTCTGATACTAACACATTAACACAAATCATTATGCCAGAATGCTCCAACTCAACTATAGTAGATAAATGTGCATCTAGTTCAACAAAATTGCAAGAGGTTGAAGTCTCTCTTAGCACTAGACACCCTTCTCTGCAACCTTCACCACCTCCTAACCTACTTCTCACTCCATCACCTTCCTCAACTAGACCGTCTATTATAACTAGACAGTCTAGTCAAAGCTTCAACCACCATCCCACCCAACCTGAACCATCTTCATTGTCACCTTAGCATAACCTTAAATGCTCATACTCCATCAACATCAACCTGCTAGCCGACCCTTTAGGAAAATTTCCCACACAACCACCCATTGACAGTCCTATATTAAATAACCTCATTAGACCATCTACATTGTATAGGCCTCTTACCCACAACTATTCCTCTTAAACCACAACCCATTTGTGGCCCCTCTCTATCCCCACTTCATTCCCCCCTGACCCTTCCAGTTTCACCTTGTTGCTCAGAGGTCTCATTCACCATCTATACCAAGGATCTTAAATATTAAAACAAAAAAATAAAAATACAAATGTAGATTGTCTATAATGCACAAATTACACTATCTATCGCATGAAAAAGCAATAAAAAGAATGATGTCTTGAAATAAAAAGAGGAGTTGAATTGTCATGTTGCTTACATTTGTTTTTTGATATATCCCTCATTGCTACTATATATTTTCTATTGTTTTTAAGTCCTTTTTCCCCATTTTACATACTTTTACCTTGACCCCATTACACCTCTTATGAAGTCCTTTTGATATTTGAGTACATGTTATTCACTTGTTGTAAATATTAAGTCTCGTTAAACATATCATAGTGTTTATTTGCAAGAGTATTGAGTATATATACAAACTTACACTTGAGAGTTGGAGAGCTTCTAGTAAAAGTTACATAATTTTTTATTCATTCTTTGATTTCATTTACCTATTTGTGTGTTAAAAAGATTTTTCATTCACATATGTCTTGATTATTTGATTTCTTGAATTTATATCATACTTCTTTTTATGTGTTCTTAATATCTATTCTAATTTGATTGCAAAATATTCCTTTGATATGTACATTGATTCCATAGGGACAAAAGTATAAATATGGAAGAATTTGACAAGTATAATTTTACTCATTTTTTTAATCATATATTCTTACATTGAATAACTAATTCTTTTAATTGATATTCAATTTTACATCAATAACATATATATTCTGAAATAAAAATTAATCATATATTATATTCTGAAACTTATTATAACTATTTTAAGAAAAACACAGTAAATACTTTGACTCAAGGTAATACGTTTTTCACATAAAAGAGAGAAACATATGGGAATGGAACTTTCTAGCTAGCAGACTAAAGGTACCTAGGAAGTGAAGATCGTACATAGTAAACTGAAATTTCTACGATGATTCACATGACATAACAGTTCTACAAGTGTACGTGGTTACTATATTGTTCCACCAAACAACCACTTAAGGCTCTCGAAACTCCCCCAAGTGGACCAACATTCATGCAAGTATTGTTCATGGTTTTGTTAGAAACTGTAGTGGGAACTGCAAACTCAATCAAAAAAATGACTTAAATTTATGTGAAGCTTGCATCTCATAGTCAAAACACATATTCATCATCACCGTCCGAGAAATACTTGAGCTTTTCGAAGCTGGCCACATGCAACGTTTGTCATGAAACATTATGGCGCGCTGTTTTAGGAGAGGTTAGGTTTTTGTCCAAATGTGCCTCCCAAATATAAAATTATGTGATATTTTGCATTCACCACTATGGAGTGTTTAAAACAAGTTTCTTCATATTTTTTTAAGGTTTCTTATAAATTCAAATTAATTTATGTATTGACAAATTCTTTTATAAGCACTTTAAGTTGAAAAGTTATTTTTTTAATAAGTTAAAATTAGTTGTATAAATTAAAAAGTAATTTTAAAAATTTTTGTAAGAGAATTTTTATGTATTAGTTTATGCCTTAGTTAATTTTAATTTTTAAGGAGATTGTTTTATTTATTTTATTTTTATTTTTGTTATAGAAAAACATATCTAAATAAGTCCATTATTTAATTTGTAGAAACTCTTTCATATATCCTTGAGAAATAAGACCTAACGACTACAACTAGTGTACAAGAAGTGTGAATTTGTGTCTCAAATTAGCAAAACCCTTTGCAGAAGTTGGGTTGAGTTCGAAGTCCAAAATCTCAAAGAAGACATTATAGGTAAAAAGCGTGAGGCGAATTCTCCCACACCTCTATTGGTCTATCTTGGACTTCTATATAATTTCAAAAAGTCAAATATATCCTTGTACTATTTGGTTATATCCTTGTACTATTTGGTATACTATTGTAAATATAAACCGAAGGCTATACACAAGTGAAAATGATTAACTATATTGCGACTTTTTCTCCTACTGCTAAACTTACGACATTACGATGTCTTTTGAATGTTGCAACTACTAGAAACTGGCTCACCTACCAATTTGACATAAAAAATACATTTTTGCACGGTGACCTTCATGAAACTGTTTACATGGAGCTTCTTCCCGAACTTCGCTGTTAGGGGAAAAATCTGGTTTGTTGGCTCATAAGTCCTTGTATAGATTAAAACAAGTGTCCCGAAACTGGTTTGCTACTTTCTCTAAGGCTATTCAAAAGGAAGGATAGATTCAATCAAAAGTAGACTATTCTTTATTTACCAAGATTGTTTGATCATTTTTCATAATTATCTTGCTCTATGTCGATGATATACTTTTAACAAGACATGATGATGTCAAAATCAAGCATCTCAAGGAATTTTTGCTTCAACATTTTCAAATCAAGGATCTTGGCAACTAAAAATATTTTATGGAAATTGAATTTTTCTCAGTCTAAACATGACATTTTTTATGTCTCAAAGAAAATATGTGTTGGACATTTTGGATGATAGAGGTCTAACTGGGGCAAAATCAGAGAAGTTCCCCATGGAGAAAAATTTAAAACTCACTCTTATTAATGATGATTTATTATATTACCCAACTAAATATCACAGGTTAGTTGGAAGACTCATTTACCTCACCGTCATAAGGCCAGATATTATCTACTCAATTAGAATTTTAAGCCAGTTTATGCAAGAGCCTCGCAAAACACATTGGGATGCAGCATTTTGGGTTCTGAAGTACATCAAGGGGACACTCGGACAAAGATTATTACTTCCCTTTGATAATGATCTTAAGACGAAATACTATTATGATTCAGATTGGGGAGGATGTCGTATTACTCAAAGATCAATCAGTGACTATTGCATTTTCTTAGGAAATTCATTGGTATCCTGGAAGTATAAGAAACAAACCAATGTGTCAAAGTCATCTACCGAAGCAGAATATCGGGCCATGGCAAATGCTTGTCTGGAGCTAACATGGTTACATTATATCCTGCAAGACCTCAAGGTTTCAATTAGATTGCCTACACCTGTATTGTGATAACCAAACGACACTCCATATTGCAGCAAATCCTATATTTCATGAGCGTACAAAGCATATCGAGATAAGCTATTACATCGTACGGAAAAAAGTTGCAAGCTTGGATGATAAGTCCATCACATGTCTCTTCACATTGTTATTTAGCATATATATTTACTAAATCTCACTACAAGAAAATCATCAAATAGAAACCAATTTTTAGAAACCAAAATAATTAGTTGCAATAGTAACTAAATTAGAGACCATTTTAGAAACTAAAACAAAAATTAGTTTCTAAATTAGTTATTTTCTATTATTGTTAAATAGTTTCTAAATTGGTATCTAATTAGCAACCAATGTTTTATCTACCAATTATTTAGTTTCTAAATTTAGTCTCTAAAACCTTGGTTGCTAATTAGAGACTAATTTAGAAACTATTTAACAATAATAGAAAATAATAGAAACTAATTTAAAAACCAATTTTTGTTTTAGTTTTCAAAATGGTATCTAATTTAGTTACTATTGCAACTAATTATTTTGGTCTCTAAAAATTGGTTTCTATTTCATCATTTTCTTGTAGTGTCTCTTGGAAAATATTAGTTTGTGACTTTACAAAACAAGTTGGGAGTCCATGATATTTACTCACCAACTTAAGGGAAAATATTGAAATTATTATATTTTTCATGTAGATCAAATAAGTCAATAATTTAATATAATTGTTGATATATAGGCATAACATATAGAGTAACCGTAGTAATTTATTTTAACACGCATTTTCGAAGTAAGAAAACTAAGAAAAAATTATAGAAAGGTAGCATTATTCGAGGGAACTTATATTATTATAGAAATAGAATTTAATATAAAATAAACCAGGGCAATTGACAAATGAATTTGCACATTCAAAAAAGCTTGAGAAGGGGTGAGAATATCTCCTCTTTGTTCGAAAAACAAATGTAGCAAAATAGACTTTGGTTTTATTTTCAAAGAGGGGCACCATTGAATACTTTTGGCATTGATATAAAGTGGCCAATGAATATACATAAAAGTAGGTTTTTAATTTGGAGGACTATTAAAGGATATCATTCATTAATGCCGCTTTTTTTCTATATTCATCTTACAACTGTATAAATATTATTTTATTGTAATACACTAAATTAAGAAAAGTAGATGTTTTTAATGAATAGGTGTGTCAAGGTACCATTCTTTATTATTATTCTTGGTTTTTTTATGAGCAATGAAATATGAAATAAATAGGAGTACTGGTATACTCCAAACCATATAAAAAAAAATCTCTAACTGTGAAGCTTTTAACTGCTTTTGACTTAATTGATAGGCGTTTACAATAAACTAAAAATCTGACTTAAATTGCATAACTGTTCTTCCAAACTCCCATGCAAACTAAGAATAAACTCTTGATTAAAAACATATATTTTAGGATTATTTTTCTTAATAAAATAGTTGTAAGAGGAATGTGGAAAGGAAGAAGTTAATGAATGATCATGATTCGGAAAGAAACACCTAGTATAACTTTTCAATTTTACTATTATTATTTTAGGAATTTACACATAGGAATCCATTTAGGGATATTAACCTATGCATACTTATCTCATCACCATTCATATGCACACCCTAATTCCATGGACTGCAATCACAACCATGTGCCAAACCTAATCAGGTGGAAAAACTAAATATAAATCATTTCAAGATTATCACAATTGAAAAAGGAAACAAAGTGAATAATATGCAAAGTACATACCACATTTTAACAATAGATAAAACTAAAAATCAATGCTACTAGCAGATATGTTTCAGCTGAAAATAATAATAATAATAATATTCTTATTATTCTCATTATTATAACTACTATTAATATTATTACTATAATGAATGAAATGAAATGGACAATTTTTTTAAACAAAACTGAATTATAGTAATGATGATTTTTTTTTTAAAGACTTCAAACTCAACCTTACTAAAATGACTTAAAATGTGAGAATTATTTTTATTATTTTAAATTGACTTTATTTTTAGTCGATGTGAGATTTCTAACATACCTCCTCACATCAAGACATAAACATCTCGTACTTGAAACTAAATATTTCTGGCTGGTCCAATAACAACCTAATAACGAATGAGATGACATGCTCAACAAACCTTATTAAGATATATTTAAAATCATTCACAACAACTTCAATCACCTTATAACAACATATTGTTACCAATATATATCTCCATATATAATGAATATAATAAAATGAATGAAAATTTTGAATAAAGTGTATCACACAAATGACGAAATTTTAGAAAGACTTGAAACTCAATCTTACTAAATCTACTTTATTTATATACCCTACTTTTTTTTTTAGTCATCTCTAAGAAACTTCTTCGCATAAAGATATATACATCTAATACATAAAATTAGATATTGTGATGATCTGATAACAACGCGATAGTAGATAAGATGATAGGTTTAATAAATCTTACTAAGATAGACTTTGAAAAAAAATAAAAGATAATTCATTGAATTAAATGTATCATTATAAAATAAAAACTAACAAAATGAACAGAATTAAAAACAAATTAACATTATATATAATATCTATAATATAAAAGAAATTAAATAACTAATTATATATAATATCTACAATATATAAATATATATTTTATTTTAATAAAAAACAAACAAGCATAAGGAAAAGGGTAAATAAAAAAACTTGGCATAAGATAGGAAGTACTTAAAAAAAATGGAAAACTTTTTAAGCATATACAATTAGAAGGGTATAGGGTAACCTTAATCATTTATTCATGATTTTATGCTGTATTATATTCACTCGTGTGCAAGCTCTGCACACACGTCATTATTAGAAGCATCATGCTGCAAAATCAAATCAACTGAAAAGAATTTCAACATAATCATTCTAGCGTTTGGTGCACATGGAAATGTTTTCACACACGGACAACATAATTTCAAAAATCACAGATTCTAAAACTTATAATTTCTAAGAATTATAAAAATATATTTGATTGATAAAAAAATAACTCGAAATATTGACATCATTTTTGAAACTAAAGTACCATATATTATTTTCATTAAAAATTCTAATTTATTACCACACTAATCAATTTAATAAAAGTAACAAGTTAAATTAATTAATTTTAACTCCAAACAGTTAAATTTTCAATTCTACATAAAAATTAATTTTGTGGAAACTCACATTGAAAATAATTTTGTGCAAAACACGACTAAATTATTCAAAAAAAAATACTCTAAAATTTCCTCTCATTCAAAATGGCTTTCAAAATTTCTTGGCACAAGCTTTTGTTCTTTTGCTTATATTGAGCAAATTACTTATTTTATCTATTTTCCAGATTTTCTCCAAAGTCAAATGTACCTTAAGGTTCAATCCTCTATTTCCAGTTATATTGGCACATTTTGGTTATATATAAAAAAATCCTGCAAACCAGTTCCATGGAATTTAAAGAAAAATGCATACATAGATGAAAATTTCAAACAAAAATTCTTTATTCTCAATTCCATAATTGGATATCATTGGTAGTGAAAAGAACATGAGAAACATTTAAATTTAGATTCATATCCAAATCAAGAGGCTTCAATGATTAAACTAGCCACCTAATTCAAAAAGCTTGCAGTTATACATGAAAAGATGAAAAACTAATATGTACTGCAAATTGTTTGTAATTGAAACAAAATAAAAAATCAATGAAACCATGTATAGGAAAAGAGAAAAAAAGGAGAGAATCATGAGCAAGCTAAGCTAAAACAACTACTTTGTTTGCCTCCAAACATTCAGGAGCATTCTAAACCTACTGCACACTACTCAACAGCTAGGGTGGTGCATGAAACTCAGGTACAGTTTAAATGGATATAAGGAAACTAATCTCTCAGAATTTACAGCAAAGAAAGCCACCCCTCCAGCAGCACCGCTGCTTCCGGTGGTGCCTCCGGTCAGCTTTCGCCATCCTCACAGGGCTGCTATTCCATTCAGATTGAATTCTGCAGAAGAAAAAAAATCAGCTTATCAGTGAGGATGATTACTTACCAAAAAGACCATTGCAAAAGGTGTCAACTCAACAAGTTTTGTGGCACTTTACATAGGAAATGCGAAGGATCGTGTGCTAGTTGTGCTGCTATCTGATCGAAGGGAGATGCTGCCGGAAAAAGGTACTGGCCCTGAGTAACTTATTCGACCCGACACCGGACCCATGGCAGAGAAACTTGACTCGCCTAAGCTGTGACGAATGTGGCTGGTTGCAGCCTGATCATCGCTCTTCCATTCCATTGGCCTGCTTGTATGTTGAATTTCATCACATTTACAACTACCACTTTGCCTGCATTCTTCTTTACCACAATCTGCAGGAGCTGAAGGATCAACTTTTGCATTCTCTGGAGCCTTGCTGTCATTCTTTGATTCATCTTCTCCTGCTGCCATAGAAGGATCTTCCGATATGGAGTGCAATCCAGGCTCAATGGAGATCTGCACGTATAACACATTCATTCTTCACCCCATAAATGCACAATTTCCAAAACAAAAATCAAACTTGTCTAATAATAATTGTAGAAATAAAAGCTCCTAAAAGATATGTTTGTCGCAACATAGATATGGAACACAATCAACAATCTAGAAACCTCATATACTAGATAATATGCTTCTTAAAGTATTAAGATCTTAGATTGTTCTGCTTAACTAGTGACTCCATGAACACATTGTGTTTTCAATGCTGTATCTAATCAAACAAGTAGCAATCTTGAAAACTTAATTGACATGCCAAATTTAATCCTTCCAGAAGAACGATTAACATATATTTCCAAACAAAATACATAGATAATATTTGATAGCATATTAAATACCTGTTCACCCTTGTCATCAGAAGATGCAGAGTCTTCAGTGAGTAAATCTTGCAACAACACCTTGTCTCCCGGTGAAGGCGTCTGTTTGTTGACATCTCCAGAAACTTCTGTGAGCATCAAATCCTTGTGCTGATTATGATTAGCAAAAACCTTATCAGACCCCTCTGTTGGTGTTAGGCTTAGTACATTGATACTGGTGTTGTCTTTCTGTTTTTCTTTAGTTTCGTAACTCTCGAAAGGGAAGAAATCATGGGCTTTTTCATCAACAGGATTCACAACCATTATATTATCCTTCTTAAGGACTCCTTCATCGATGCATATATCCTTGACAACATGATAATTACTCTCATTGTAACACACTTCTGGATGTGGTTCACATTCTGTAACAGTTTTGACCATGAAAACATCCACAGAATTCCTGAGCGACTCTACTCCCTCCCTAGGACTAGAGATTGGTGAAGTAGGGGACCTTTTAACTGATTCTATACCATTTGGAAACTTCATAAACGACTCTATATCCTTGGAAGAGTGAGATAGTGGCTCAACCAAGTCCCTTACCTTTGTTTCATATTCATTTGTTTCACAATCAACTGACTCCATGTCATATTGTAATGAATCTAAACCTTGTCCAGTGTTCTCTAAAAAAGCAGGCACTTCATTCTCATATTCCTTCACTTTCTGGTTTGGTAATTTGTATCCATCAGAAATTCGATCATCGTCAATGAACACAAAGGACTGAGATTCAGGCTCAAGACCAATATTTGAATGCCGAAAAGCCACTTTTCCTTCTGCACATTCATAAGATACGGGTAAAAATTAGTTAGGCTACACTTTAAAAGTAAGAAAATTGATAATAAATAAAACAGTACCATTTAGAACATTCGGTAAACAGATTGACGATAAAACACATACCATTTAAAACTAAGTAAATCATAGGGAGAACAGGTGTTTAGAATTGTTAAATAATTGCTTTAAAGAACTAGTAAGAACCATCTTTTAACCCACATTCAACAAACAGATCAAGAAACAAAACACCCTCTATTAGAATTGAGAATCATGGCCCAACCAATTTAAAATATATGTATGAGAGTCCCATTTCAGGGGTCACGATCTTGATGAAAACACAAATGGTCAACCAAAGCTATATTAAAGTCAGTAAAAAGTCAGTAAGATATTGTAAAACAACCAATTGCAGGGACCATAAATAAACAGTATGTCACCTAATTTCATTGTACACACAGGCAGAAATTCATGGGCAAATTTTCATCAACAGTCACAGGTGGTACTTCGACTATGTTCAACCAAAGAGACTAGTCTGATTATACTGTTCTTCAGGGTTCTGAAAATCAGCAAACAATAACAATGATATGTTAGCAAGTAACTAAATTAATGCATATAATGAAAACAGGAAGCAATAATGGACTCGATGGTCTATAGAAGCATTCAAAGCCAAACACCAATAATAAGATTCTACTCTACTGTTCCTAAGGATAACCTTAATTTAAAGAACAAAAACAGAAGAAAAAAAGCAAAAAGAGAAAAAGAAAGAGCAAATCTCTAATCAATAAGAAATCATAAAATATTTATTTGGATTGCAGTATAAAAGAACAACTGATTCTGTCACTGTTACCCCATATTCATGATTCCCATACAAAGAAGAAAATTTAACAGAATCCAACTCTAGTCACGAGTCATGACTCCAATTATAAAATAAAGCAGAAAAAATAATTAAACCCTGAAATGAAGAATTTACCAATATTTCTAAGAACAAAGGTTTAGATTAAGGCAGAAAAACTGGGGACCATGTTCTATATTAAGCTTTTAAAATCCGCACAACGTATAAATTACATATTTAAGTACTAAAAAGCAAGTACCAGTTTGCTGCCTTTTCTTTTTATAAGCAAAAGATTTCGCCTAAGTAGAATCCAAGGAAGGTACAGAAGGTATAATAGGACAAGAAAAAAGTTTAAAAATCTCGAACTTTTTCGAAAGTTTTCAACTACAAAATTACAAACCGAAATTTTAAATCACAAGGCCTACACAACAAGATGACTCCCTACAAAATCCCTACCAATACTTTGTCCTCTAGCTCCGATTAAGATCTGACTCATCAGAATAAACAAGTTTAGAAAACCAGAAAAAAGTACAGTGAAAAAAAACTCCAGCAGAGTGAAAACTTACACTGGAATCGCATGAAGGAAATCAGGGAACATGGTCAAAACGATAGAGATCTATCTCAGATCCCAAAACCTTCCTATCCCCATAAAATAGTCAAGGGCTAAAAAGCTATTCACATATTAAAAAATAAAAGGATTTGACAACAGAAAAAAAACATTTGAACAAAAACTTCAGAACAGACAATTTCAGAGAAAATTCTAACTTCACCTGCAGATTAAAGTGCTAAAAAATAAAATATAATGGCAACATTCAGAATCAGAAGTTATAAAATAATCTTTTGGTTAGAAAGATGAAACAAAATTGGTTGAACAAAACCATAGTCAGAAAGTGGAAGAGAGACAATCATAGGGGTGAGATGAAATCAGAACAGAAAAGAATTTACCCAAGTCCAAAACTGGCGAAGAGAAAGAGTTTCCCTATGTCGGTAAACGTAGTTGGATGCTTAAGGATGATGAAAAGGGCAGGGATATGCTAATATACTAGTTATAAAATTTAATCAATTAATTAATTAATACTAATAATAAAAGCAACCACAGAGTACTAAGAGATGATGGATGAGTTGTAACTATAGCATTCATAATGGTCAACCGTTACTCTCTCTCTTTCTTTCTTCTCTCTCTCTTTCTTTCTTAATCCCTCTTCACATCACGCACTCCACCTTCTTCTGCAATAAATGCATTAAAAACAGTAAAACCAAGACCCGACCCTACCCTCCAATACCCAAATTCAATAGGGTATATTGTAGCATTAAATTTTCACCTCTAACGCTACCCCTCCCCTCATATCAAAATTTAATTTCACACCAAAAATATGCAACTTTACTTTCCTTCCTTATCCCTCTCACTTTTCCCAGTGTCCTTCATTTCCCAGTAGTGTTTCTCTCCAAAGACTCCATCTTTATCAGATTCGCTACCTTTTCCCCACTCACCATTATCATCACCATCATCATCACCCCTTTTAATTTCCATCCCATTTCCCCACCAACCCAGAATTTTCCAGAGAAAATCCACCCCCCTAGAAAAGAGAAAACACGACCACATTGCTGCCTCGGATCCATCGACCCAACTCCAAAGGAGCCGAATTAAAAACGAACACAACACAACACAAAACGACGAAACCTTTGACTCCCACCTTAACAAACCCAAAAACAATAAAAATAAAAACAAACACAAGAAAACAAAACCAACCCACTACGAGTTTGCGTGTGAAACTCACCTCTCTTCACCTCACCTCACCGATGAAGCATGTTCCGTTGCAGAATTATTACTCTCCTCCTCCACCCACCATAGGATTCCTACACTCTCTTCAGATTCTGGTGATATATGCAATTACTCAGCACTTGAAAGAAAGAAAAAGAAAAGAACTTAGCTGTAACCCAAATCTGAAACTGGCTCTCACGTACCAACTGAGCTGTCTGTACGTGCTTCTGTTTTCATCTTCTCTTTCGATCTCTTTATATATACGCTGCATTCTTTTTTCTCTTTTTCTTTTCTCCTTATTTCCTTTGACTATGTTTTGTTTTTTCCATCTTTAGCTTGCCTTGGGTCCCACCTAACCAATTAAGAGCTTCAATTTTTCATCCTCCCCACTCACCAATGGCCACCCAACTTTGGCTTTTCAAAATTATTAGTATTTCCCAATGGAGATTCTCTGCGCTCAGGTTTTCGCCCATGCTGTGGGCATGCACCATCACCTTCCCATATCACCTGCGGATTATATCTAACGTTAACAACACATGTTTGGCGTGTCAAGTTGACTAACGCATCATTTCAATTTTCAAAATTTTTTTCTTCATAAATTTAATTCAATGTATATTTTTAACACTCTTTATTAATTGCAACTTCAAATTAATTACTCCAATATTAATAATTTAATCAAATCTGATCATTTTAATTAACTGACAATATAAAATTATGTACATTCCAATTGAGTTTTGTTTTATATATATCAAATTTAAATAATATACTAAATATGTTATGTTATATTGAATTATATATGTAATGGTTTAGTCAATAACTGATAAGAATCTCTTTAATGCATATGAAAGTCAAACTAATAAATTTATTATATACAGTAACAAAATTTTTAAAAAACTGTTTTGTTAAATCTGATAAGTTAATATATTAACTAATGTTGTTATTTCTTTAAAGACGTTGCTTCTTCTTTTTTTAATGGTAATGTTTGATTCTTTGTTCAAAACAATTCTTCAATATTAATATTTAACAAAAAAATGTGTCCTGTATTAAGAAATAAATTAATATATTAAAACAATATAAGAGATTCTCTGATAACTGAACACAAAATTATTTAGAATTTGAATAAACAATATTAGACTAAATTAACAATTAGACTTACGCCATTATGAAAAGATAAAAATTGTAACATCACCTCTCTTATATTATAACCTTAAACCGACCCTAAGAGTGAATCTTAATGCTATATATATAAACTAAACCATATTATAAGAACCATTCTGAAAAATAATCATACTATTTATCGATAACGAAGAGCATATTATATATGATGACCAAAAATAAAGTCAGCTCTATTAGTTTTCTCCTCTCCAAACAAACCACCCATGTTATATATAATAAAGATCACCAAAATCAGGCAAAACCACATAATAATACTTCCAACCAAACATACAAAAGAGACCATGCATATACCTGATAAAGGACTAAGTAGGAAAAAAAATACATCATATATATTTTCAGGCTATGGATATAATAACAAGTTTTAAAATTGGTTTGTAAGATAATCATATTCACTACTTTTATATATATATATATATATATATATATATATATATATAGCGCTCAGAACTTAGTGTTTGGTGAGTCAGTTCGGTTGTTGGCCAACAAAGTGAGTCATGTGATTGGGTCCAATTTGGTTAGTAAGCCTGTTAAGGCGTAATTAAAATAATGTTTTATACGTTGGTGCAGGACTATTAGTAAAAGCTATTTTTTAACCTAGAGGTACATGCTAGTACAGGTAATGATTAAGTCATGTAAACATATTTTAACCTAAGGGTGTGTGTTTGGGGCACGCGGAGATTGAGGTACGTGTATAGTAAAAGATATAAAAGATAATGTGGCACCATGAGTAGGGTGCCCACGTAAGCAGAATATTTTCCTGTTGTTGGCACCTAAGATGGTATCTTGCTAACATGTGGTTGTTCTGTTATTATTTTATGCTCTCATTAGATATAAGATTCTTTTCTGTTGTAGCACCTCAAGAAAAAGGTGTCCATAAACAAAATGTTTTCCTAATGCTTTCAGTTGAGATATTATATTCTCATGAGAGAAAGTTGTTACAAGAGATAAGCTATAAAAGGAGCTTGAGTCACACTGTTTCAAAAGAGTCGCGTCCTAGTGCAACAAGATGTAAAACAGATTCCATAAGAGACAGACTGGAGTTAGAGCTTGTCTCCAAGGTCAATCAACGAGAAAGTCAACCAACAAAGTTATATATATATATATATATATATATATACTAAACGGATAATCTCCAACAAAGTTTTGACATAAGAAAAATTTAATATAATAATTTATATAAATTAAATTTAAAGAGAAAGCACTTCCAAAATCTTATTCTTTTTACTAAATATTTTCAAAAAAATTAACTAAATTGAAGATATCTTTATATAACTAGGTAAAGGTAAGTAATAACATGTAGTTCTTGGATAACCATATGAATGTACCTGGTTTTAAATCTTTCGTTTTTACCCTATCGATGAAATATAGAAACATATATAAAAACTAATTAACTACAATAAAACTATATATAATTCTTATTTATACTTGGTTTTGTGTTTTTACTTTTCCTTCACAACAAGATAAGAAAAGGATCGTAAAATCAAGAAATAAAATCCATTAACTAATTGTATTAAGTGATAAAGGTTGATTGCTTCTAACTAATGTAGAAAAGAGAATTTTATGACCAAACCACTCAAGTGTTTACAACTAACTATTTTTTAAAGCCTTCTAGTTCTGTTGCATTGGTTGAACTATTCTTTCATTGGTAACAGATAATTTATGTGCAAAAGAAAATGGTGATGGAATACCAATATCGACAACATTTTATGATTATCCAATAACTCTCCTTATAGTTCCCAGATCTCACATATCCTTATTTGAGTTGTTGCTTGCAACTTGTTTCAATGCTCTTAATGATGGGAAGTAGGTTAAAAATATAACTTTTTAGTCCACATCATTGATTTAATGTATCGTTTCAATGTCACTCTCATTCTAGTGTATAAATAACATTATTTACATTTATATTCTTTTAATTTTAGTTAATGGTTAGTAAATGTAATTCAATTTTAACATGTTTCATAATAAGCAAAATGGTTATGTTCTGATGACATTAAGATACCAATCCTGTGTCTTCTTATTAAAAGTATATTTGATTGCAGAAATTGAAATATCAGAGATAACTTTTGAAGTTAAATATGTTTTCCACTTTGATAAAATTTTAAATTAAATTATACATTTAGATTCTCTAAAAAAGTTTTCTACTTTTAGTTGCTCTTTTGATTTTTGCCTCATGGAAATCATTTCCTATTTGTTAGCATACTTTTGGTTCATTGTTGCTAATTATTAAATGTGGAATAACATTTATGTGAATCACTGACCCATGTGAGTTTCAATGTAATGTGGGTAAAGTAGTTGTTGATTTTGGTTATGAATAACTTGGGTTACATTTTATTTGGGTTTTTTTTAATTAGAATGAAGTGAAAATTGAGCTCTCATTTTCTGGAGTTGTTTAATCCATAAAAATATAATTATCTTCTCATTTCAACCTTAATTAAGGAAACACTTCATGATATGGTTTTGATTGAGATGAAAAAGAAAGCTAAATTGTGTGGTTATATGCAAAGTTAAGAGATACACAGTCACCCAATTACACTTGTAATGAAGAGAGTAAGTAACATTAAAGGTGAGGTGCTACTGTGTTGTGATTTCCTCATGAGAAGATTGCAATGATTGTTAACTTTGTTAAGAATGTTTTTGCATTATTGCTATGGTTTCTTTTGAAATATCATTGCTGAAAGTCAATGTTTGGATACGTTTTATTTAAACTCCTTTGTAGAAGTGCGTATGTGGTAGATCATAGTTTTATTATTCTTTTGTGTGAGGTCAAGTAGAAGTTTGGAAAATTTTGACAATATTTAATTTAGAAATAATGGATGTAAAATATTATGAAAAAAAAAATCATTTTCAATCCTCAATTTTTAATATTGTTTGTCAAAATCTGATTGAACTCCTATTAATATTTTTGTGAGTTTTTGTATAATTATTTTGTGGTCATATGTCAAATTAACATTTTTTTAATAAAAATATTTTCTATAGCAGCTAATATCCTTTCTCCTACTACTTACTTTTTAAAAAAAAAAACTATTTTTGTTTAAATAATTATTATTGATTCTCTTTTAAAAGAAAAGTGTGGAAAGAGAAGAATTGAAAAGAAAATTATGAGATATTGATAACAAAGTGAAGGCAGGAGAAATCTACTTATTGTCAAACTCACTTGATGAGGAATCAAACATAGCGTCTTTCATAAAATAGAGGTTTGTAACATTTTTTATTTCTTTTTTTTTCAGACTTGAAATTATCTAATTCTCTTTATGTAAACATGAGAATTTTCTTGATATCTTTCTTGAAGAAATGTTTATATTTCTCTTAATTTATGTCCTTGTCACGAAATTCATATTTGAAGTGACAAAATTTATTGTACACATAATAGAAAATTTGAGTCTTCTTGTTCTTTTAGTCTCTTCCTTTTGAAGATTGTGCCTTTGTGATGTTTCTTTCTCCATAAGTGATGGGTCTTTCTTGATATAAAATATGTATGATATTTTTCTTTAAAGGTTTTCTCTTCTAAGGGTGTGTTTGACAATCCTTCAATGTTTAGAACTTTTGTGAAGGTGTACCACTTGCATTGAGTGCAAGAGATTTCTCTTTCTTAAGAAGTCAATCTTATTGGAGCTCCAGCTCGTGTACCTTCAAGATACCCACAAGGTCTTCCAATGACATGTTATCCAAAACATTTGGGTGTTCTTATGGTCATCACATAAGCCCTTCCCTTCTTTGAAAAAATACTTAAGATCAAGTCAATATGATCATAAGTATCATATGTTTTTTCAAAGAATTCATTCAATATGTGCGTGAGACCTATTAAACATACTTTGTATGTTCATGCTCTCTTTATAATAAGAGTCTAACTTATCTTTATTTAGAACAAGAACTTGAATTTTCTTATCTTTTTAGAATTTTAGAACACAACATGAAACTCAATAAATTTAATCCATAGGATTATATAAGGGTGAAATTTTGCATAGGTTTATGTGTTCTTAGGATTTGCTATCAATTTTGTCATTCGTTTGTACTTTGTTCCTTTGATCCCTTGTGAGTGTATAGAGTTTGTCCATAAGTGCAAAAAGATTAGTATGGGGATATTTCATGAGCATAGTTTTACTCAGACTTTTAAGTTTTAATCATAGATTTATTGGACAATAATCATGAATAAATCCATTATTTTAGTTAGGATTTGTCTAATTGAGTTTATTTGGGCTAAAATTGTTATTTATGTTAATTTTGTGTTTTTAGTCATAGTAGATGGTATAATATTTCACAGAATAGACAATTTGATTAGACAGTGTAGTGGTTACATGGAGGAGATGGTCCAACGACACATCTACCAAATCTCACTCAAAGACAACACATCAGAAACATCAAGTGTAATTAAGACTAGTGACTAGAGGTTTTACACAAAGGGAAATAATTGATTATAATGATGTTTTCTCCCCTAGTGTGCAACATAGATCAATAAGGATGTTGTTAGCCATGGTTGTTGAGCTTAACCTTGAGTTGGAAGATGGAAAGTTAGAAAAAAAAAATCTATAGGAAACAACCAGAAGGATTTGACGTAGGAGGCAATGAAGATTATGTTTGCAAACTATATAAACTAATCTTTGTATGGTCTGAAACAATCTCCAAGAAAATAGAACAAACAATTTGATGAATTCATTTCTATAATTGGTTTTGAACATAGAAAAATATGATACTTGTGTCTACTTCAAGTTTATAGCAGATGGTCTGTTCATTATATTGCTATTGTATGTAGATGATATTCTGATAGCAAGCAATAATAAACCTGATATACAAAAGGTTAATTTAGTTCAGTAGCAAGTTTGAAGGAAGGACTTCGGAGGTGCTAGGAAGATATTAGGGATTAAGATCACCAAATGATGTGATTTGAAGCGTTTGTACTTGTCTTATGAGACCTATCTTAGAAAAATCGTTGATAAATTTGACATGGCAAACTTAAAACTTGTTTCATAACTGTTGGGTTCAATCCATCTTCAACAATAACTTCCCACAACGAGTTGAGTAATGAACACTCACCTAAGATGGTGTAGGAATAAATCTATATGGATGGTCTTTTATATGTAATCTCGTTGGTTCTGTAATGTATGTTATGGTTTGCGCACATCCTAACACAACTTATGTTGTGAGTGTTGTAAGTGGGTTTATATCTAACCTTAAACAAGCACATTGACAAGCTCTTAAATGGATCCTTCATTATTTAAAGGGGTCACTTGGAAGAGTCTTGGTTTATAGTGGAGCTAGATGGTCTACTAGAGATGTTCCAATAGAAGGGTTTGTTGACTCAGACTTTGCTTGGTGTTTAAACATTATAAAATCTCTCATTGATTATTTGTTTAATGCATATTGTATTACTATCAATTGGAAGGTCAATCTCCATAAGGTAGTGACTTTGTCAACCACTGAGACAAAGTATGTTGTCATGAAAAAAGCCGTGAAAGAAGCTTTGTGGCTTAAGGGTCTATCTAAGGAGATGAAAGTGTAAGACCAAGTTGTAACAGTCTACTATCATAATAGTAATGTCATACAACTTTCAAAGAAGAGATTGCTAGACAATATGTGAAGGTGAAAAAGGTTTCAATGGATCATAATCTCTCTTATATAATCAAGAAAGTTTTATCTCACAATAAGTTCTTTCGTTGTTTGGTTCTAATCCAACTGATAGGTGATTAAGTCTATAATAGACTTAGAGAAAGTAGGTGTTTTACCAATCAAAAAATTTATGTTGAACTAAGGTGAAGATTTAGTTAAGTAAAAATCTATGTTCAAAGATTTTTAGACCATCTAGAGGTCGTAAATCATCTAGAGGTTAGAGCGTTTAGTGGTTCAAGACTGTCTATCTTGATCAGAGCTTCTAACAAGACCGTATAGTGCATTAGTTTGACTTCTAGCATTAGTTTGTGTTCTGCGCTCCTAAGTTACCGTACAAATGATTTTGCAAGTGTTTGGTGCGTCCTCTTTTGGAAGTTAGTTAGATAATTTTATGTGTATATATAGGAGCTTGTAACTAACAAGTGTCTTTAATTGAGATTTGAAAGTCACTAGTAAGATAAATTTTGTGTTGTAATCTCATATTCTCTCTTAATGAATTTCTTACCACATCGTGAGTTTCAATCGAATCACATAAATTTTTTCAGCACGCGATTTTTCATTTACCATTTTATGTTTATCTTCTATCTCTGTTATTGCGATTCCTTCATTATCATCTAATCTTTTTAGATGTTAGATGATCCACTGAACTGTAACCAAGAAGGATGCTGCCACAGAGCAGGCTTCTGGTGCAGACCAAGGTGTTGCTGCTGGAAATGAAGGTTGTTATCCAGTGGAATTTTGATAATTCAAAATCGATTTCTAAAGGTGTTGAATACGAACATTTAATAAGATGTGTAAATTTCATATTGCTTGTGTGATTGGAGAATCTTGATGGATTTTCTTTTCCATAATCTGTTTGTGCTTACATTATTGTTTGAGAGGAGTACTGCCACTGTCTTAGACGTGTAGGAGTGCAATTTATTTGCACTGTCTTTTAGGTTTTGCTTTCATTAAATTGTAAGTGTGATCTTCATTAAGCTGGGCCCTACTAAATGCACTGTGTTATTCGTTCCCATTGCCACCCACCCTTTTTAGGGATACTTGCATACGTTTTCTTTTTGCTTGTATTAGGGGTGCATTTGTTTGCAATAACGTGAGTGGGGCCACCATTTTCTGCCAATTCATGTTTTTCTTCTCACTACTCTTTCTTTGCCTATTTACATACCCATTCTAATTCATGTGGACTCATTGGGATTTTGCATGAAATTACAATAATTTTTTTCTTCCTAAATTAAAATTTTAGGTAAAAATAATTTCAAAAATAATAAGGAGTATATTACTTGAATAATTTTAGGATGGACAACTTTAGATCATAAAAGACTCCGAGTAAAATTAGTACTTCATAAATATAATTTTGTTAATCATAATAACGATTTTGATTTTAACTTTAACTGAAATTATATATAATTTTTATGATTTTTTGAATAAAATAATTTAATTAATATATTATTTTAATTATATTATTTTATACTAAAATGATATTGTTATGTGCGACTTTACTCTAAAACTCTAAAATCACTCTAAAATTGTTCAAATAAAACTTATTCATTTTCGAAAGAAAAAATATTGTCAAGAATTATTATGAAGTGAACTTTAAATCTAACTTAACCTTATAAAACTGACTTATAAGATAAGGTTTGCATCATTTATATACTATTAAATGTTTTAATCTTTAGTTGGTGTGAGATCTCAAACTCACTCCTTCATGCCAAGAGTAACATCACGTGTGTGGGATAACATATTATGGATAGTTCGCCTGACAACCTCATAAAACTGACATATAAGATGAAGTTTGAACCCAATTATATATTATAAAATATTCTAATATCTACTCTATTTGTGATAAAGGATGGGAGTGATCTCGTGAAAACCGTTTTATGTGTAGTATATGTGGCGCAGGTTTAATATTTAATAACCCTTTATTATGCCTTTATCAATTGCAAGAATACGCAGGTTTTAATTTGGTAATTTAGTGTATAATATATATGCGGATTTTCCAAGAACCAATGCTTCACCGAAAACGTACGGAAGATTGCATAAAATAAAGAAAATGGTATTGGTATACACGTGGATTCATGTTAGTGGTTGAATTTTATACATGTTTTATGAATTTCATACATGTACTTTGTAGGAACTAATTGAAGAAAATAAGAAAAGAAAAAAAAGTTATAGCAACTTACGTAATTACATAATATTGCAAAACTAATCTTATTCCTTTTGATTTACTCAATCATATATATAATAAAATTACTGGAAGCTATAAAATAGGAATACCAACAAGCCTATAGCCTATAAACTGACCATTAATGCAATATAACGGTAAAATAGTTTAGGAGTAATAAAATCATAATTAATAATAATAAAATCAGAATTAATAACCAACATCCTCCCTTAATTTTGATTTGGAACAACCTTCCCAATTTGAGTCATGATATTGTTCTTCTCAATCGCCATCAATTCTTCATTCATAGTCTTTTGTCATTTGGGGGTGTTGAATGGCATCGGCAAGTCTCACAGGTTCTGATTCTGCAAGAAAAGAAAAGTGAACCAAATCTCCATTGTCATCAACTTCATCATCAAGATTTACTTCGCAATCTTGAAGATATACAGGTTGTCGCTGCTACCTTCTTGGTCGCTCCATCATAGTTGCAATTGGAGTTGCAACTTCAGGTTGAACTGCAGCTTCAGGTTGAACTGCAGGTGCTTCAAGAGTGACTCCATCTTCCATATCATCATTCAAAACATAAATATATCGTTTTTTCGAATCTATTTCAGCTACTGCATTCCATTGTCATTCCTCATCTTCGAAAAATGTAACATCACGACTAACAATCACCTTCTTTGTCATTGGATTGTACAGTTTGTATCCCCCATGCTTATATCCAATGAAAATGATTTTCACTGCCTTATCATCCAACTTCGATCTTTCTGTCTTGGGGACATGAGCACAAGTAATTGACCCAAATACCTTCAAGTGTTGCACATTGGGTTTGATTCCACTCCATGCCTCAATCGGAGTTGTGTTAGGAACACTCCGAGTGGGTGATCTGTTTATCAAATATACCGCACATGTTACGGCCTCGCCCAAAAATAATTTGGCATACCTTTCGCTTTAAGCATGCTCCTCGCCATGTCCATGATTGTTCTATTCTTTCTCTCAGCAACTCCGTTGTGTTGAGGTGTGTAGGGGCAAGTTATGTTATGTTGCAACCCAAGTTCTTCACAGTGCCTCTTGAATTCGTTATACTTGTACTCACCTCCTCCATCACTACGCACCATCTTGATTTGTCTGCCACTCTCTCTTTCAACAAATGTTTTAAATATTTTAAAGTAGTGGAATACCTCATCCTTGCTTTTCAATACATAAATCCAGGTTTTCCTTGAAAAATCATCAAAAAGGTTAAAAAATACTTATTACCTCCAACTGATGATATGTTCATCGGGCCACAAACATCTGTATGAACAAGCTCCAAAGGAAATTTTGCATGCCAAGGCTCCTTAACAAATGGTGTCCTGTTATTCTTTCCAAAAATGCAAGTCTCACACAATTGATCAGGTGATGAATATGGGGTAAACCATTCACTAAATTTCTTTTGGAAAGATTTTCCAAACTCTGAAAATTTAAGTGCCCAAAGCGTAAATGCCATAACCACGATTCATTATTCACTATTGCATTCAAACACTTGAAATCACCCATATGAATATCTACTGGAAACATGCGGTTTTTTGATAAAAAGGATTTAAGAATCAAACTACCTTTTTTATCAAAAATTGATAATTTATTTTCAACTATATGCATCACATAACCCTTCTCGGCCAACTGCCCCATACTCAACAAATTACTTTTCATATCAGGTACATAGAAAACATCATAGATGTACCTGTGATCACCATTCTTCAATGTGATAAGAATTCACCATTTTCCAGTCACCGGAACGAACCTGCCATCACCGAATTTCACTTTTGTGCGAAATGAGTCATCCAAATCTGCAAACAACTCCTTCTGACCACACATATGATTTGTGCAACCTGTATCCAAATACCAAGTCTGATTGTTTGGGGTTTCATTTGATGTGGTTGTCATTAGTACTGTATGATCCTCTTCATCTTGTATGTGATTACTGTCGTCTTCTTGAGCACAATTGGCAGCATGATTATCATCTTTTGATCTGCACTCATTTGCATAATGGCCACGTTTATGGCAATTATAACACTCAACATTTGATTTATTATAAATGTCTCCTCGTCCTCCGCGACCACGTTCCCCGTGCCAAGTGCCTCCATAATTATGGCCACCACGACCTTTGCTGAAATAGGTACCATGTTTAGGATAGGAGCTACCAATTGAGGCTTATGCTTGTAAAGCTTGTTCAATTGGTTTTTCAATCTTATTGTCATTCATTCGTTGCTCATGCGCTCGTAGAGAACCAGACAATAACCTTACTGTCATTTTTGAAATGTCATTGGCCTCTTCAATTGCAGCAACAACATGTTCAAATCTGGGAGTTAAAGACCTCAAAATCTTTTCCACATTTGTTTGCTCTGAATGTGTTTCACCATTGGTCTTCATTTGATTTGTCAAGTCAATAACTTTATTTATATAGACATCAATAGTCTCGTCATTCATCCCTTGATGGAGGATGAGATACAAAGCCTTATTGTCCTTCTTCTGATCACGATGCGCTACTCGTTGCGCCTCAGTTGCATCAGACACTCCACCCTCAACAACATCCCATAACTCATGATAATCAAACAAAACTCTCATTTGCACACACCACCGATTGTAATTTTTTCCATCAAGGATAGGGATTGATAATTGGGTAGAGTTCATGATAACAGACTAGCTCTTGATACCAGTTGTAGGAACTAATCGAAGGAAATAAGAAAAGACAAAAGGTTATAACAACTGATAAAATTGCAAAACTGATCTTATTCCTTTTGATTTACTCAATCATATATATATATATATATATATATATATATATATATATATATATATAATAAAATTACAATTACTGGAAGCTATAAAATAGGAATACTAACAAGCCTATAAATTGATCATTAATGCAATATAACGGTAAAATAGTTTAAGAGTAATAAAATCAGAATTAATAATAATAAAATCAGAATTAATAACCAACATACTGTTCCATTACGTTTTTGTTTGAAAATAATAAAAAAATCCTCACTCCATCTCTTTGTTATAAAAATGTATAGTTGAGTTTCAAGTATTTTATAATTTTTATTTTTCTTTTAAAAGTAACTACTTCATCTTTAAGTTTTGTTAAGAAATATTTATGGAAAAATAAATTCAAAAATTATTAATTATTATGCTAAGTTTTGGACTTGTTTGATAATTTAAATTTTTGTTTTCATAGATTTCAAAAATTATGATATTGTGTCTCGAGCTAACTTGTTAATGAAAATCTTTATTTATGTAAAAGTTATAAATTATCTCGAACTTGTTTTGTAGTTATAATTTTTGTTGTCATAAATTTCATTAATTATCATATTGAGTCTGGTACTCGCTTGATAATTAAAACCTTCATTTTTGTAAAATTTCAAAAATATCATGTTGAGTTTCAAACTCGTTTAATGGTTAAAATCTTTATTTCCATATAATTTTAAAAATTATCATGTTGGGTATTGGATTAGTTAGATGATTAAAATTTTCATTTTTCGGAAGAGTTCAAAATATATTAATTATCATGTTATGTCTCAACTTACATGATAATTGAAATTTTCAATAAAAAAACAATTAAAAATACCAACCAATAAACATATTTTTTTAAAAGAACTACATAATCCCTCATTGGGAATGAAAATAGATATAAATAATGTCAATTTTTGTCGGATCAAATAAAAAAATCTTAAAAATATATTTTTTTCTACATGCATTTTTTTTAATGTTTAGAAGTAAAATAAACATTTTAAAAAATCACTTTAAACTATCTTTTTTTTTTCATATATCAAACCATTTGTGACTTAAAAATTTCGGATGGATGATTCTTTTCCATTTGAGTTTCGTATAGTATGTTCTGTATTCTATATTGGATAGTGTGATAGGTTTATAGATTGTTATAGTTGTTGTTCTTCTAGGACGTTTTTTTTTCCTTTTTATGATTTGTTGTATCTTCATATTAGCAAAAGAATCATTTAGTTCGTATAACTTATCAAGTTTGTAATAATTTAATCTTACATTTATGACTACTTCACGTGTAGATGTTCTAGAATTGTAGAATCTATAGACATTTATGACTATCCTAGTAAAATTGATTCATCATTTCTCAAATCAAATTTACCTATACTTTCTTTAGTGTTTAAAATAAAACTCTAACAATCAAAAGAATGAAAATAACACATGCTGAATTTCTTATCTTTCCACAATAACTTATACCGGTAGGACTCAAATTTAAGTCCTTTCCACAATAACTTATATCGGTAGGACTCAAATCCAAGTCCTTTCAATGACCAAAGAAACATTAACTACTATAACATTAACTACTATACCATACAAGTTCTTTGGTCATATTATGATTTTTATTATACTTATTATTATTAATATAATTATTATTATTAATTATTATTAATATAATAATAATAATTATATTAATAATAATATAAATTATATTAATAATAATAATAATAATATAAATTAGATTATTATTAATAATAATAATATAAATTAGATTATTATTAATAATAATAATATAAATTATATTCATATTATTAATATTATTCCTATTATTAATAGGAGCGGGAACACAGGCACTCACGTGCCTGTGTATCCGCATTTTTTATTTTTATATAATTATATTTAATAGTAAAATTGAATAAATAATATTATTATTTACACATTATTAGTAAAAATTGAGTAAAGTGTCACCATTAATTGGTTTATGATTTTTCCACATTCCCATGAGTCTTTGTAACATGGATAGGAAAAGTTGACTCTGGGGAGATAAGAGAGTGAATACCAAAATTGCCTAAAATTTAAATTCAAAACTACCCTTTTTGTGTCTGCCGCGGTCATATGCTTCACCACCCTCATTCTTGATGATATTACATAAGAGGTTGACTTTTAATGTAACAAAACAAAATTATACATGTACCATCAATTTTCAATTTCAGTTGGATGAATGACTTACCTTCTTCTGCATTTAGATGCTTCTTGATAGTTTGAGTTCTTTGACATTTTTATGAGGGATAGGTTGGAAACATGAAATGATGGGCTGAGGGTTGTTATGAACATGAGGGTAGAAAGGTTTGTAAATCTCTTCCAATTCATTAAGCACCGTTTTGGTTTATGAGAATTTCCGAAAATCACAAAGTAGGTCATCTTGTTCAGCACAAAAATCTTGAGAAAGAATGAGATTCGGGTTGTCCATAGTGGTGGCTAGGGCAATGGTGCATCCCACAATAGCTTGCAAATCTCAGGCCATAACGCGTGAAAGTTCTTCAAACTGCAAATCGCATATAATAAAATTAAAAGAGATTAAGGAAGAAAAGAGATACAAAGAATAGAGAGAAAATAAGAGAGAGAAAAGGTAATGAGACCAAAAGATTAATTTGAGAGAGTTATAAATGTTCACGAAACAAAAAATGGAGAACCTTGTTAATGGAATGGTTTTGATAATTATTATAAGAAACACAAATCAATAATTATATACATACTTACGAATTTGCAAGAGTCAACTGTGTAGAAGCCATTGAAAAACACTACTTACTGGTTGATTTGATTTCGTGGTTCTTGAAACAAAATTACGACTAATATTTTGAATAAGAAAATAGAAAACGAAAAAGATATTTGATGGGTTTATAAAGCCTTCAGTTTATATTTAAATTTTAAAATTTGAAAATTTAAAAAAAATTAAAATTCAAAATTTCGAAATTTGAAAATTCTGAAATATGAAAATTTCGAAATTTTAAAATTTAAAGATTTTTTGGGTTTAAAAAATTTTAAATTTTTGAAAATTTAAGAATTTTTAAAATTTAAATTTTAAATTTTTTGAAGTGTTTTACTTTAGGGTTTGAAATTTTTTGAAATTTAAAAATTTCGCAAATTTAAAATTTAAAAATTTTGAAAATTTAAAATTTTGAAAAGTTTCAAATTTAAAAAGTTTGAAAAAATCTGAAACCTGAAGGATTTTACAGTGGCAACAGTTTCTAAATGGAATCCTTGTAATTGAAAATCAACTACCATTATGAATCCACTATCGCCATGGCACTCAACCTGACAATTGCAGCGGTACGTTCTTTCCTTTTCAATGTTTTATGTATTAGCACAATAAGAATAATATTATTATCAATAAATAAAAAATAAAAGTAAATTCATACATTGCAATTTCATCTTCTATTTGCAATTTCATCTTCTATTTTATAATTGAAAGACAACACTTACTGGTTGGGTTCCTGGGTTCGTGGTCGTGGAACGTAAGAATGACTTCTCATATTTTGAATATGAATTTGAATATGAAAACGAAAAGATCGTTTGATGAGAGAAAATAATGGGAGAAAAAGATATATTTAATTTTGATTTTTAAAAATAATGTTATCTCTTCTGTTATATATTTCTGTTATACATTTAAAACTGTTAAAAAAATGAAATAATATATTTTTAAATTTTTAAAATAATGAAATAAAATATAAATCTAAGAATAAAATTGAAATAATATTATATGACAGTTAGAAGAGGAATCCCCTTTATATATAGGTATAGATTATTCATATTATTAATATTATTCATATTATTAATACTAGCGGGAACACAAGCGCTCACGCACCTGTGTATCCTCATTTCTTATATTATTATGTAAAATTATTATATTTTGTGTGAATTGCCTTAACCAATGCGAGTAATTGATCATCATTCTAAGTGTTTTATTCTTTAAAAATTTTATTTCCTAAGAATGTCACACACATTAACCACTTTTGCAATTCAAAACCGTTATTCTCCAGTATTATTCTTCTCCAGTATTTCCACTAATATTTTTCTTTCTCTCAAATTTGAAGAGACATTCTTCTTTCTATGCAACTGTTTGAAAAGTAACCATTTTTTCAATTCAAAACCGTCTTCAACCTCTATTTCAATTTAAAATTGTTCCTCCACATATATTACATATTTTAGAGAAAATAAGAAATGACAACAATGTCCATAATATAATGAAATATTTATATAAGGATAAAATAGGGAAAAAATTAAGAGTTGTTAAAGAGGAGAATCCCTTAATATTTATACTGACGTGTGCCTGTGTATCCGCTTTTTTATTTCTTTAGTATTTTTTTATTTTTCAAAAACAATTTCTCTTAATAATATTAAAATGAGAAGTTAAAGAGTAGTGGAGAGAGGAAGTGAGGAGTAAGTACTTATATAGGAGAGAAAAAGTGGAAAGTAGGATATGTGGGTTATGTGTAATGGAGAATCATAAAATCTGTTTCTTAAATCAATTTTAATAAAAAGAAAAATATCAGTTTAAATCAGAAAAGTAACGTACCAAATCTTCACTCTCCTACTAACCTGTGTATCCGCATTTTTTATTTCTTTAGTATTTTTTTTTATTTTTCAAAAGCAATTTCTCTTAATAACATTAAATTGAGAAGTTAAAGAGTAATGGAGAGAGAGTGGGAAGTAGGTACCTATATAGGAGAGAGAAAATGGAAAGTAGGATATGTGGGTTATGTGTAGTGGAGAATTATAAAATTTGTTTCTTAAATCAATTTTAATAAAAAAAAATATCAGTTTAAATCAGAAAAGTAACGTACCAAATCTTCACTCTCCTGCTAAAGTGGTGCACAAAATATTACAAATATCTTTAAATTTTTTTTATTTAATAGAGAAGAAGATCTTTAAAATAAAAAAAAGTAACTAATCAATCTCCTCACTCTCTCCACTCTCTCCATCCTCTCCACTCTTCAGTTAAATAATAACAAATAAAATAAATTAAAAAATTAAAAAATTATTTTATTAATTTTTGAAATTATAAAATGTCCAAATAACCAAAATAAATTATTAAGTAAGGATAAAATGAAAAAAAAAATTAAGAACAGTTAAGAGGGGAATAAGAAATGACACAATGACCATAATACAATAATAAAATTAAATATTAATATAAGGATAAAATAAGAAAAAAAATTAAGAGCAGTTAAGAGGGGAATCCCCTTTATATATAGGTAATATATATATATATATATATATATATATATATTAATTAAATATGTTTAAAATAATTAAATAATTATATTTTTTTATCACAATAAATCAAATGTAATATTATTTTAATAATGTGATTCTTAATGAGTAAAGAAATTGAAGTTATTAATTTATAAAATAAACTAAATATCTCTATTGGAAAAAATAAAATAAAATGTATATATTAAAGAAATAGGAAAAGCAAAATAAGATAAATAAAAGAGATGAAATATGAAAAAAAATTAACAATACACATTTCATAATCTAAAAATTAGAGTTTTTGAAGCATTGACGAGGCTGTGATGAAATGTGAAGAGGAATGGTAATACACTGTTTCAGAATCTCAAAATTAGAATTTTGAGGAGGCGGGAGGCATAGTGGCAGCCAAGGAAGACTGTGAGACTGTGTGCGCTTGCATTTAGATGTTGGAAGGATCAACAATGAAGGCGTTTGCTCACGCTGAGCATCACAGCTTGGAACTTCACGATTTCTTCTTCTCTATCTCCTTCCTTGAGAAATATGAAAGAAAACGCACCAAAAATTGAATTTATTAAAAGAATACCAAAATTGAATTTGCGCGCACTTGGGACTCTGTAGAAAGAATATCAAATAGCATCAGACAATAGTTTTAAGATGTTTCTATATTCTTCCTCTCTCATAGTTTTCTTATATATAATATTTTTTGCCTAAAAAAAGTAATCGTGCATAAACCCACATTTCACCCCTCTCTCTCCACTATTCTCTAATAAAATGTATCAATCTCTCCACTCTCCTGCCCCGAGAACAAATAAAATAAAATTTTAAAATTAAAAAACGCTTATTTAATAAAGAAGAATATTAGTTTTAAAAAGAAAAGTAACCCATTTCTCCACTCTCCTGCGAGTTAAGTGAGAACAAAAATAAATTATCGTACAAATCTCTCTACTTTTCTGTCAGTTAAGTAGTGAACAAATAAAATAAAATTAAAAAACTATTTTATTAACTTCTAAAATTATAAAATGTCCAAATAACCAAAATAAATTGATAAAACAAAATATTAAGTAAGGATAAAATAGGAAAACAATTTAGAGCAGTTAAAGTGGAGAATCCAAAATATCCAAATAACCAAAATAAATTGATAAAACAAAATATTAAGCAAGGATAAAATAGGAACAAAAATTAAAAGCAGTTAAGAGGGGAATCCTCTTTATATATAGGTATAGATTATTCATATTATTAATATTATTCATATTATTAATATTATTCATATTATTAATATTATTCATATTATTAATATTATTCATATTATTAATATTATTCATATTATTAATATTATTCATATTATTAATATTATTCATATTATTAATATTATTCATATTATTAATAATAATAAGTATAATATAAATCATAATAATACTAAAGAATTTGTTTGGTGTATTTGTTAAAGTTTTTTGGTCATTGAAGGAACCTGGTTTCGAATCATATCCACTACATTTTATAATTTTTTTTATTAATAATAGAAACCATTCTATATACCAATATTTTTTTAGAGTCTAGTATCTAATTTAGTCAATATAGTGAGTAATTATTTTTTGTTTTTAAATTTGATTGTTATTTAATGATTTTCTTGTAACTAGATATATAGGAATAAGTTTTAAGTTTTTAAACAAGAGGTTAACTCTTATTTTGATCTTTGTGAAATATAACTATCTAATTTTTTATATACGGATTAAAGTATTCTCAAATAATCTAAATAATTTAATTCATTCATGATAAAAAAAAAATATTTGTTTTCTTTGTCTCACCAACAAAATGGATGAAGCCATCAGATTTGGAGGTATGTTTCCTAGGTCATTATGCTATAGGGTAGCAATGGAGAAGCTCATGATGGTGCTTGGGCCATGTGAAGGTGGTGATACAACTCTAGTAATGGATAAGAGTGAGTTAGGGTTACACAGCTTGCATTACCCTCTGAAAGCTATATGAATGACTATGACTTTGAAACCAGATCAAGTTTTGAGCTGAATGAGTGGAAATGAGGGAAGCATTTAGGGTTACTAATTAATTAATTAATTTGACTTAGTGTACATATTTCACGATATTATAGTTTATATATATATATATATATGATTTAATGAATTAAATACCAAAATAAAAAAGGTTTAATGAGTTAATACTAGAAACCAACCTTATATATATTGTGATTTATAAGATTTAAAAAACTAATTTAACAGAGGAGGTTTGTTTCACAGTAATTTTGTGTTTTGAACAATCATTTATCTGAAATTTAGATCCCAAAAATAATATTTTCATTAACAATTAAGAATCTTTTCTAAATAATTAAAATATATTTAATTTAAAAATTAAAAATATAATAAAATGTAATGAAAATAAATAATTATTACCAAAATAGGAGATATTAACTCTTTTCTCATGCAGAATATAAAAAGTATTTTGAATTTGGAGTCACTCAAAAGTTAAACTGAATTTTTTCTTTAATGTCGTGATTTTAAAGGAAGATGTTTTTCTATATACATATTATAAGAGGTCGTTATAAAAGGTCATTAATTATATATATATATATATATATATATATATATATATATATATTATGTATAAATGTCAAATTGAGGAAAAAATAATAAAAGAATTATGTATGCAATGTTTGGCAGAGTTACATATGATATTGTGAGGGCAAACACATTTTTTAACGTCGAATAAATTCTAACCAACTTTGAAAAAAAATATTTTTGATGTAAATAGAAAACCAATAACATCTTAGTTAAAAAAATAAGGTGAGTAAAACCTAAAAAGAGAAGAAACATAACTTTAAGTCAAGTAGCATAGTTTATTTAACATGAAAAAAATTTATATAAAAAAAAGAGATGAATAATTTCAAATTCATACTTTTTATGTAAAATTTAAAAATTATCTAACTTTAATTAATCAATTTAAGAAATAACTTGTCAATGAATGGATATAGGTTAAGAGGGTCCATTGTAGTACCAAATAAATCTTACTTCCTCATTTCTCATATCATATATGATGAAGGAATATTCTCATACAATCATTTTTTGGTTAAATAAATGCACAACTCCCTCTTTAAAATACTTTTGACAATTTTTAATTAAATTGATAAAGAAATAGACTTGATAAAATAAAATAAATGCATGTCTTGACTCAATTGAAATTTTTTGTTTAATTTATGACCTCTCTATATTAATATTCTTTCACATTTAGACTATTATTAATGCACTTTGGTTTTCTCTTAAAGGTTTTGTTTGAACACACCCAATACATTCCTTTTAAATACACTCTTCAATTAAGTGATACTTTTTTTGTATGTTTTTGTTTTTAAAATTACTCAAAGATTTCTAAAATTTTTTTTTTTCCATTTGGGTCTCTGGATTTATATTTGTTATCTAATTAGCTTTCTACCATTAATTTTCTCAAGGGAGTTGACAATATAACATAATTAAAAAGCAAATACAAATTTAAAAAAACTCAATTGAAGAGAAAAATAATCCAATAATCCAATTAAAAATTGTTAAATAATTCATAAACATGTATATTAATTTAACTTATTTTTTAATATTTGTTACTACCATATCGATTAATTTACTTTGTAAATAGCTTTTTTTTCTTCATTTTTTCAACATTTAAAAAAGTCGTTGAAAACCAGAAAGCAGTAATAGTAGTTAGTTGTTCGTTTGTCTCCTCTTTCGTAGACTATTTGACTAATGCAGTGACCAATTTTTACTGCAACGGCTACATCTTGGCTTCATTATGAACCTTCCTCACATTTATGGAACCTAACCTGATATTTACAACTTTATCTAAATATATGATCAAAGAATAACTTCATTTAATTCATTAATTATTAATTTATAATATTTTAATATAATTGTTCTAGTTATATTATTTTTTTAAAATTAAAGTAACGCACATTTTAAAATATATTAAAAATATGAAATAATTACTTATTTTCTATGGCCAATAAAGTTTGTTACGAACAATAAATATTATGTAGAATTGGAACCAATCATATAGATGTTGCAGTTGCAATACATATTCGAATGAAAGACTTTGTCGTACATACTCAGTTCAGTCTAGGTGTGGAACAAGAATGTTTTCATTGAAAAATATCTACTGGTATGAAAAATAATTGTGTGGGGACAACATTTCAAACAATATTTTGGATTATTAATTGAATTATCTGAACGCAATTTGTACCTTTTGGGTAGAGTCCACCATGTCTTTACCAATTATCCTTATACATATAAGAAAAAATGCTATAACTTAAGTGTTTGGAGATTTTCTTGGTAAAAAGTATTAATGAGTTTTGGAGAGAGAGAGAGAAAGAAAAGAGAAAAATTAATTTGAATATTTATTGAGCAACTTTATTAAAATTATTTTTACTTTGTTATTGTTAGATCAAATTAAAAGTTTAATGTGGTAACAATAAAAATTAGTTTTGTTTAGTTATTTTGATTTAGGTTTTCTTATTTGTTTCTTTGATATATTAGTTGGGTGTGAGGATTTATTTGTGTATTTCATATGAATTTCTCGTATTCATATTTAATCTTAGTGGAGCTTAATTGACTGACTTATAATTGTGAGTTTTTACGGCTCATATTGTGAGAGTCTTCTCACGTTAAACATATAGATGTTTTCTTGTGATTATTGCTACCATTTTCTATTGTTAACACTAAGAGATAAATTATAAGAAAGTCTAAGCTGGCCTAGAGAAGTCTCTGGAGGAAAGGATCTTGAAGCCTAAGTTGACTTACAACATTCAAAGGATCCATGTTTGTTGTTCTTTAACTTCTTATACTTGAACTCTCACGGTAAGATCTTATTATGAGTTGTTAAGTTTACCCTGTTGGGATTGAATGACAATGTGATATTCCTTAAGTTTTTGTTGTTTATGTTTGACTTTGTTTCTCTTTAAAATTCACATTTTATTAGGTTTGGTAGTGTTCTTAATGATCAATGGTGAGAAATGACCATTGATTGTCCATAGAACATGAATGAGGCTGAGAGGCGATTTCATGAAATGCATCTTCATATCAATATGTTTCATTTGGTCATGATAAACTTGGTTCTTTGAAAATTGTATGGCATTACCATTATGATAATAGACTGTTATAACTTTGTCCTACACCTTCAACTCCTTAGCTAGACCCTTAAGTCACAAAGCTTCTTTCACGACTTTTTTCATGACAACATACTTTGCCACTGGTTGACAAAGTCACTACCTTATGGAGATTGGCCTTCCAATTGATAGTAATACAATAGGCATTAAACACATAGTATTATTCAACCAGCCATAGGATTCAATGGTCGTAGAGCATGGAGCTGAGACTATGGTGACTTGTTCCATCTTAATGTAGAAATAAGCCATAATAGTGACTTACTTTTCTAAATAACCTTGCATGAGGAATCAATTTGGTTTGGCCATAAGGAACATGGAGTTTGAATAAACAGAGTATTGATAAATAATAAGGGGGTTCACAAAGCTCTTTCAATCACAACATGTGTGTTATATTGTTATCCCTTTACTTCAGTTATTTATATAACTTCACCTCTCGATCTAAATATCATAGTATTATTATTATAATATTTATTTATAACATATATGAAATCAACCTCTAATTACTCATTTTGAAAAATATATTTACTGTAATAAACATTAATTCCATGTGGATACGACAATTCTCAGTGGTACTACAGCTAACTCAGTCCGCTTGCCGAGTAAAAGAAGTGGGAGTTAAATAATTCGACCACCAATAATCTGATGAATCAAACAATTACCCAAGCTCAAAATTTCTCTTTAACCAAAATTGAAATAAAGAAAACTACTAGAATTGAGAACACATAGAGATGTTTTGTGGGTGTTGATAAGGCATAACTTGATTGTGAAGCAAATAAATTAGAGATTGCCACATGTTGTTGCTTATGGAGTCCCCAACAAACATTATCTTATTCCCTCTGTATCTCTCCAAGAAGTTCACCTCATCAACTTGTTAACCGACACAACACCACTTTTGAATGATAAGAAAGCCTTATTCATTAGCTGAAAGCCTTATTCATTAGTTGAAGTTAATATATGGATATCCATTTGACTCAATTAAAGAACATTATCTCAAAAAGATTGTATTTACCACTAGTGAAGGAACAAAGAAATTACAAAGACTATTTCTAAGCTAGTAGGCTTGGGATTTTGGTCATAAAAGAAATTAAACAAATAGAATCCAAACATATAACCGTAAAAAACTAAGAATGAACTAGTTGAATCCAAAACCACAATCCAAACTCATAAGAATAAAAGTTAAACACGAACTCAACAATAAAGTCATCGGAACCAGGAACAAACTCACCGAATCACTACGTATTTGAAACCCACAACCTCGACACTAGTTGAGCCAACTACAATCTTGCAAGATGAAAACTACAACCTCCACATGAACTCACCACAACAACGAAAGCACTTGGGAATTGAGGCACCAAGAATAGGGGGAAGAATAACATGTACGAGCTACAAGGATTTCAGCAGAGGAAGGTTGGGAAAGTTGGGAAAATGGCTGAGTGGAGAAATGAGACGGTTGTGGCAGTATAAGACTTAACTAGCGTCAGCTAAGCCCTTGCACCCCTCACGTAAAATCTTGTGACATTCAAGCCCTAACATCTCTAAGCTACTTCTTTGCGTTGGCTAAATCCTAGTATGTACAAACTAGACATTTTCTAATTATATTTAATTTTTTTTAACTCCAGTTGTGTTGCTTAAATGGCGCATAACCGACACAATAATTTATATTTTTGGTTAGTTCACAGTAAAGTGGCTTGGACCGACTCTAACAACGTTCGTGATTGAGTCGACACCATGTTTTGATCTCTACTTCACTACCTTGTAAGAAGTGTTGATGTGGAAGTCATAAGATTTTCTGGGTGAACTACTCGTTCAGGAGAATAGTCATGTTTTTTTTTATCAGCAATAAAAAATAAATAAATACGAATCACTTCAGGAGTGGTTCAACTCTTATATAGAAAAAGAAACCTTGATCTCCCAAAAAAAATGGACCCCAAAAAAAAAGAAAAAAAAAACTCCATCTAACAACTCAAAAACCCATAACAAACCTCGGAAACCACCTACATAGCTACCCAACAAGGCAGTTTATCGAACCATCCTCATGCAAACCAAAGGGTCAAGACACCGATCAGAATAAGAGAAGAGAACAGAGTGTGACTTGGAAGTTAGCCAAGACCATACCTTAACTGAATCACAACAAACATTTCCACATTATCGACCGCTCTCCCTTTGAAAATGAATTTGTTCCTGTGCTTCCAAACCTCGCTAACTACTGTAATCCAGACTACTCCCCAAACATCATTCACTGTGTCGGAAGCGTTACACACCCTAAGCTGAAGAAAGTTTAACATTGGTTCGTTGTGAGACACGAACGACACCCCAAGCCAAGCAAAGCATTGACTCCATAATTTCCAAACTATTCTACAATCAAAAAACAAGTGACGACAAGACTCCTTCTCCACCCCACATAAACTACACCACAGACTTTCAACCGTGATCCCCCGCTTTTCCAAATTGACCCTGGTGACAATCTTATTATCCAACACCCTCCAAGCAGAGACAAGAGTAGAAGGTATGACTTTTCACCTCCAAAAAAATTTTGTACACTGACACATTCTCCCCTTCAGAAGACCTCTTTAAACAATTATAGGCCGATTTGACCGTATAAACTAGGAACTCCCCATCATTCCAAACCGACCTATCTGCCTCTCCCAATATAGAACACAACTCTTGAAAAACCTAGAAAAAAAGGCTCACCAAAGGCTTTTCCCAATCGAAGAGACTCCTTCTCCAAGCTACCTTCCACACCCAAACACCATTATTCCAAATCCCAAGCTCGGACACCTTAGTGTCTTTGAGAGAGCTTAGGGAGAAGAGTCTCGGGTAAACCCTTTTTAACGCCCACAACCCGCCCAGTTATCCTCCCAGAAAAAAATTCCCTCTTCACGTGATAGTATCTTCAAAACTCCTTCCCCAATCCTCCAAACCCTATACCTCTTTTAAGTATTTCCACAAGAGAGAGACCCTACTATTATTCAGAAGAATAGTAACGTGATATAGTAAAATATTGTTTATTCAATGTTTCCTAACAATTCTAAGATAATACATTTTTTTTATAAATGTTAAACTATCATAAAACAATTTTAAAATACCAACTAAATATTAAAAGTGAACTTTGTGAAATAATACATGACTAAGAAATAATTTACTAATTAATAGTGATACTAGACAAATACCAAAAATTAATTTAAATGATGATTTATTGTAAGTATTAGATATGATATTACAATTTCAGTAAACTCTAAACAAATGAAGCATGTGAATTGAAGGATGTTTTATGATACAATATATTTTTTGTTACTATTTAATTTATATAAACCAATTACAACAAAATATATTTTAATGGCGAGATAGAGTGTAAATTAAAAAAGAATGTGTTTTTTCTTTTTTATTTCTCCCCGTATATAATTTCATACATTTTCACAATAAAGAATCAGATTGACAATAGAAACAACCAACTGTTAATCGAATTGGATAATTAAACTGTGTAAAAATGTTAAAAGAATTAAATTAATAAAAATTGAAGGATGAAAGTTTATTTTCATTTGAATTCGATTCAAACCTACCTACCTTTAAACACTATTCACATCACATCTAAGTGATTAGTCATGCTACGGAACTGAAAAGCAAGAATATAAAATGATGATACAATAATGACATTTTGGTTGGTTCGTGTGAACAACCCTAACTTGGATCATAAGGATTCCCTCACTTATGACCTATATATAATTAACTAAATAGTATGTCCAATATATTGAATTAGTAAAATCTCTCAATTAGTAAAATCTTTTTCCAGTAGTTTTGTAATGTTTCGTGAATCTTGGTTTGGATAGTATATGCATAGCGATGGTTGGTGTCATAAAAATAAAGATAGTTTTAATGAGGGAATTTTGGATTTTTTTAAATCTTTTTTTAACTCAGTTGAAGGTTTGAACTTAGTTTCCTCTAAGTTTCTCTCAACTAGTTTTTTTTTTTTTATTGGTATCTCGCCCCTTTGATTTGTCTATATTCGATTTAGTGGAATGTCGAAGGAAGTTTCTGTCAGATATTATGAGATTATGTCAAGAACTACATTGTTTCTTAGATCTTTAAAAGGTGTTGTCCGATTAGGCTTCTCATACCTTTTTGTACAAGGGTTGAATCATCCCTGATTCTTGTATATATATTCTTGATTACTAGTAAAAAAAAAAAGTAAAATATTTGAAAAAGACAATTATTTTTGGATTTTCTTATGAACAGCCTCGTTGATTTTGACAAGAAATGGAGAATAATAGTGGTATAAATTGTTATTGAAGCGAGCATGATTGAAGGCAGAGTTGAGGTGTTATGAAGAGAAGATGGACATAAACAATGATGAATTGTTAATGTGAGAAGCAAATATTGTTGAAGTATCGAGAAACAGAAGAAGAAAACTGAAGCAGGTGATGTTGCTGTCTGTCTGAGTTATTCCTGCGAGACAAAAAGGGGTTAAGAAAGTGAAAGTAAAGAAGTGGAAGCAAAAATGGTTAGTCCAAAAATAAAAAAGCATTAAAGTGCAAAGAAACGACGAAAGCAACAAGGAAGCATCAAAGGACCCCATGACAACCTTTGCCATCTACTGCTGCTGCTAGACCTAGACATTGTCTACTAAGGACAAAACCTCCTATTTCATTCCATTATTATTATTATTATTATTATTATTATTATTATTATTATTATTATTTATTTTTATTTTATTATTATTATTATTGTTTGGTTGGGATTACCTTTATTTTGAATCTCTTATTCTGACAATTGGAACCTCCACTTTATGTGATACTGCCCCTGTCTGCCTAACAACACTTAAGATTTAATTTCCTTTACTTATTGGTTATCTATATAGTCTGTATATATTAATAACAAATTCTTAGAAAGTAATTTATTTTTAAACAATTTTAAATATTTTATAATAGAATGTTTTGATTAGGTGTAAAAGTTTATAAAGTTCAGACATTTTTCTTAAATGACGTGTCGGTGTCGGATACTTATCTCGCACACCAACACTCATATGATACTTATATTAAATTTTAAAAATTTATTTTTTTTCTTATTTATTTATATTTTTTATTTTCATGTTCTTTAGGACAGCGTCTTTATAATATAATTAGAACATTGTCAATTGGATCAAAATTAAAATATTATCGATTTTAAATTATTTTTAAACTAGTGTTATTGAAAGTTTCTTTTAAGTCAAAGTTAATAAGAATTATTTTTCAACTAACAAGTTATTAGACTAGGTTATTTCTCACACTCAATGTTTGTCAAAAAAAAAAACTTTGACCAATATCGTTGGGTCAATTTTCTGTCAATACTAACTAGACTTTTTTTTTTGTTGACGTCTATTAGGTTATTTTTTTTTGTTGGTGTTTGAAGAAATTTTCTCTATCAACGTCACCAATGTTAACACGTGTCCAAAATTGGATGGTGTTTCTTTTCTAATGTCTAACTTGGTAATCTTTAACCAACAACTATGATTTGTTTTGGCCATGTCACTTGAGAATTATTTTCAATCCACATCGGTTGAAAATTTGGCCAGAAAACAATCTTAACTAACAACATAAAAAAAATAACTCTAACTAGTTTGAAGTAACTGTGAGACATCAATTAAAACTAATCTTAATTGATTTTAGTAAGAAAATCATTTATTGACTTCAAGTAAAAGTATCTTTACAAATTTAGACAAAAAATAGCTCCAACAAAAAAAACAACTTATATTTTATCATTATTTTTAAAATAAATTTTCTGTTTTGTGCTAACTAAATTTTCTATTGAGAAAGTTCAGATTAAAAAAATTGAATTGTGTTATCTAAACAAATAAATTAAAAATTAAATCAATTTGAATTAAAAAATAATTTAAATTGTGAAATTTTTTAAGCAGATAACATTGTCACATTTTTAGACCTTAATTTCAATTTATATATATTATAATAAAACCCAAATATTTTTTTGTCCTTTAAATATATTTCGATTTTCTTTTTTTGTTTGTGATCATTTTCTTATTTTTATATTGGATTATTTTAAAGTAAACATCACCAGTGTTATTAATTTTTGTAAAATTCATATGCTTTTATAACAAAATATAATTAATATAAAGTTATGTTATTTTATTGACCTTAATCGTGATATCATTATTTTAAGGTTTTTGGAGATTAATAATAATAATAATAATAATAATAATAATAATAATATTAGTATTATAAAATAATTTTAGTAATAATAAATTACTTTATTATTATAAAATTCTCACTAATGAGTAAATTTGTCCATATTGACTTAAAATAGGGAAATACTTCTATTTTTAATCAGTCAACGATGTAGTTGTTTTATTAAGACTTTACATATGAAACCTATAGTAAAATAGGAATAATCACAAGAACCACTTGAACTGGAATAGATTAAATACCTGTTGTGTATTTCTAAATTCATGTCTATCACATATTACATGTTATTATAATTATTGATGTGGAATATAATATTATTTTTTATATTTCTTTATATGATAGATCACACCTAACATTTTACCCTGAAAAATAAGATTTTATATTCATTTCTATCCTTGATTATGTCAGCTTAACACATAATCTTTTGATAAATAAAAACGTGTTATGTACTTTTTTTCAAAGACCAAAACAAAAGTTTGAAAATATTTTATTGATAATTTAAAAGAGTTAAAACTTTTCAAAAGAAATATTTCTCTATATTTGAACTAATGACAAATTGAACTCTTGTATATGTAACTTTTATGTTAGAACCCTCCTTTAAAAATATTTTAATGTAATTATTGTAAATTAACAAAGTTGTAATGTTTTATAATTAGAAGATAGGATAAAAAAATTTACACTATTTACTCTAATTATAAAATAATAATAATAATGTCAATTTCAGTCCTAAGGCATGCCAATAGTTATATGTATATATATATATATATATATATATATATATATATATATTCATCATCATCTATATATTGACTTTGAAAGAAGCTTAAAAAATTGTCCTAGCAATTAAAACATTGAAGTGGACTAAATTGTCCAATCAAGAAGCAATTAGTTATTATGATGAAAAACATAGAATGAGTGATAGTTGAAGAAAGATTGGGTTCTTTTGACTTAACACAAAGAGAGGTCACACGTAATTCCATTTGAGAAAGGAAAACATGGAAGACACACTTCATAATGTGATGAATTTTCTCTTGCAATTTGGTCAAAAGGCATTCATTCATTGGTGGTAAAGTTAGTGTATTTGTTATGAGTACTTTGTGTTGTGACTCAATTTGATGTCAAAGGAGCACCACTTTTAGGGTTTAGCCTTCACAATTACTTCTCTACAAGTGTAATTAATTTTTGGGACATGATCTTTGTTTCTAATCATTTCAAAACATTTTATTTATGATTATTTAAGTTGTCCTATTCAAGGTGTAGTTTTCTTTACCTATATGATTATGATGGGAGGAATCAACAACACCTTAAAAATTCTACACTTTCTTTGCTCTTCATTCCACACCACTTGCTACCAACAAGAGAACTCAATGGCTACAAATCCACTAGGCCCAACCCAACAACATGTACATCACTCATTCCTTTTTATTTATTTCTTTAAGTCAACTTGGTTACTCATTCTACAACTTCTATCTATATTTTTCATTGTATAGAGAAAATTGTACACCAATGTGTCGTGTTCTTCCACAATTACTACAAATTTTATTCCACAATTGGTAGTGTTTGCTATTTAAAATTTGCATGTGGTTTTAGACAAGGAACAAATGTAGATAGAAAAGTATAACTAACTTAGACCCACATATTGCAATTTGGCAAGGAAACTTAAATTTGCATACTTCATAAGGCCATGTCTTAATATGTGGTCCGTTTTAGCACAATTGCTCCGCAATTTTAAAACTAAACAAATTTAATTTTATCTATTTTTCTTCATTATAAATTCCTCACATTCCCACTTTCCACTCTTAATTTCCGCATTCGGTCAATCAAATTGTTTTAAACACTTTTCTAAGCAAAACTTTTAAACATCAAATTTTACTCAGTAAAAAATAAACAGGAATCTACCACTTTGAATCCTAATCTTGCTATCAATAAAATCCTTCAAGTTTTAGGATTTTTTTTTATTAAATTTTTTACTTCTAAACTCTTGTAGTTATTTCATATTTCATATCTATAGTAAAATTTTAAATATTTAAATAAATAATAATAATTTAAAGTTTCATAAAGAGGAGAGACAAAACGGGTCAGTTCAATCCGGTTTGGTCAAAAGCGGGGTGGGCGGGTTGACCCGCCATGGTTATATGTATTAAAATTAGTAACTCGTTCTGTCATAGGGTGGGTTGGAAAGGTTACCTGACACTTTTTAAAAAAATCATTTTTTTGTTTGTTTTTTTATCTAATTATTTGGATGTAGTCATTTATGTAACTTTTTGGACAATAAAAATAAAAGAAAGAATAATAAAATTGAATCAAACTTTAATATTTTAATCAAAGAAGTCTAACAAAATAAGTAAATATTACTAATACTTCAATGAATCAAATGATGTATAAAGAAATTAATGTAAATAAAGTTCTATATAAAACATTGATCACAATTTTAATTCCAAAGCATGAGATTAGTGTCAACATAAAGAAGGGTGGGCTAACGAGCTAGCTCGTCCCGTCCTATCCTTGGCCTACCAGGTTGGCAAGTTAGGCGAACTGGAGGATTCAAAAGCTTGACTTACCCTACCTAAATGAGACGGGATGACGGGTTGGTTCGCCGAACCTTACTCACTTTATCACCCCTAAAAGAAGAAAAATTGCATAAAAATTAAATTAATTTATACGTCATTGGTAATTGTTATTAAGATCATGACAAAAGTAGGAAGTGATTTGTAAAAAACAAAAATTACCAACAAATATGTGAATCAACTTGTTCAAAGTGATTAAAACTTAATCAATTGCATCAAATTAAGTAAAATAGTTATAATTAAACTAATCACATCGAATTCAAATTCTTTAGTTTATTTTCTATCATATGCTCATAATTCTTTATTGATCAATGTCTCAAGCTACCTACAAGACTAGATTCAGTCTTGAACTCACAACTTTGTACAAAAGAGCCTCAGACACTTTGGTTCAACTTCACTCTAACAAGAATAAAAAAAAATGACTTGGTTTTAACATGGGTTCTTAGTTTAAGCTAAAAAATACTCAATTGAGAAGAAATCTTGGTTTTAAGCTTCTATTTCAGCATTTGCAAAATCAAAATCAAAATATTTCTTCTAAGTCTTAACACGTAAGCCTTTATACTTAAGTTGAACTTATTAGTTTTTCAGTACATTTTAGTCAACCTTGAAATCCTTAATTATAAAAAATATTAGAAATTTACTAAATTTTTAGACATTGTATTTGAGTATAAACATAAAATTTATTATTTTATTTAACACCATTTATCACATATCCTCCTTAAATTTACCATAAACTCAAATTGAATAAAAATAAGGGTACCAAACTTAGTATCAACATAATATTATAAAATTTTGTTTTAGTCTTAATATTAACAGATGTTTTTATATTGCTATACAAACAATACCAAAATAAAAAAGTTCCTAGTGTACATATTTTGTGTCGAACTACATTAAACTTTTGTGTTTGTTTTATTTTTTCTATTGTTTGACTTCTAACAATTTGATTATTATATTGTCTAATACCAAAGATCGAACAAGTCAAATCAAAATTAAATTGTAATATTTAAATTGTTATATTTTTAAGTAAAAATAGTTAATTTAAAAAATTAGTTATAACTTTTGGTTTAATAAATACACATTCGATAAAAAATATCATTATTTGTAATTATTTGTAGCATCTAGAAGTCTAACATCACAAAACTTGTTTATCATAACTTAGCCTTTAGTTATTTAAAAAAATGAATTTCACATTCCTAAACTAAAACAGGAGCTATCTCATGAATAATTCTTGGAACCCTAACACTTCCCTCATATTGCAAAATGGTGTCTAATTAATGCAAAGAAATACTAAACTCATTTCAAATTGTGTGTTTTGCCATAGTTTATATACTGACTGTTTTAAATTTAATACACTATTATGGTTCCTTTATTCAGTGGAGCAACACTTTCTTATCCATAAGATAAAGGGACACATAATTGAACATAACATAATCCTAAGCTATGAAACATATAATAGGATAATCACTTGTTCAATACTGCATATTCAAAATCTACCACTTTCTGTAAAGTCTAGTTACATCATTGAAACAATCCAAAACGAAAGGGGCACAATCGTACTTTTTCTTTTGTTGAACCAATGGTATTCTTTGGTGAAGGGCTCTAGATACTAAAATTATTTAAGAGATTAATCTCTTCTAATATACACTATTTTTAACACACTAATTTATTTCTGAATACATATTTTTTTTAAAATATAGTTATAATACAAAAGGTGCTCCTAAAAAATATTCCTAAGTTAAATCTTGGTACATAATCAAATTCTAACGTCGATAGCTATAAAAGTCAACTCTAAAGTCCTTAATGGCATGCATAAACCCTCCACTCATTGGGTCTTCCACCCAAACACTAATCATGATATTCGTGTGCAACGAAAATCATTAGAACAAGTACAAAATAATATGAAGACATAGTAAGAAACCATTTCACATTTCGATAATATTAAATATCATCTGAAAAACTAACTCAATTATACAAACCTAAAATATTTATATTATCTCTAGTTAATATGAAATATAATTTTCTAATAATATTAGTAACAATAAAATAAGAAAACAATTTAATTATTTAATATATTAAAGATATGTTTCAACAAACTTCTTTATAAGAACTTTTTAGGAGATAAAGATAAAAATAAAAATAAAAATTCTGCATAAATCAAAATTACCTTATATGGAAACTAATTTATAGAATTTCTCTTATATAATTTCTTTGAGTTTTTGTTGCAAAACATTAAACAAGTTTTCATGTTATTAACTCGTTATGCTGATATTGTGTAATGAAGAACAAAATAACAGAGAGAGCCATGAATTTTTTGTTAAAAAACACACTAAAAAGTGATCCCAATCACTTCATTTCCCTCAAAGTAATAATATTATTGGTACTTACATAAACATTTCCTAATATGATTTATTTTATATAGAAAATTACTTGAGAGCGTTAACTACTTGATTAAGGGGTGTATTAGACTTTGAATTCATACATTCCAGTTCGAAATTAAATTGTAGAAAAAGGTTTTTTAACTATAAATTTAATTTGACAATCATCACTCACATAATTTTAATTCTATCATGCATTTACTAATATTTTGAAATTTAAATTTTAGAAAATTATCTGATACATTTCAAATTTAAATGCACCGAACAACTTTGGAATAATATTACTTCAATAAAAATAGAAAAAGAACTGTTTTAGTAGAAAAAAGTTGGTGCAAAATATTTTTTTTTGAGTGATACGTTTTTTTTAATACTAAATAAGGATTAGACACTCGAAAATGAGAAGCTTTCTTTAGTAGTCTATAATTTTGGATTGTAAAATTCAAAATTTAAGAATATATTTTAGAATACACATATGTTTTGAATTGTATCATTAAAAATATATTTTTAAATTATACAATTTCAAGCCATGAGATGGAGGAAGAAAGAGCCCAAAATGAGTTCCAACCAAACTATAGGATGGAGGTTCAGAAAGAACTTTGTTGGGGTGCAGGAAGAAACACCTAATAGGGTTAGTTGTTATATTTTTGGGCCGCCCAAATGTTTTAAAATTGGATATTAACGGCTATTTGGTTCTGCACCTCCATGGTTCCCTCCCGCACCTCCATAAAAGATAAAACTATTTATTGTTGTTGCCCCTTGCCCTATCACCCCCATTGTCCATGTGGTGTACGGTGCAGTCATGGAATAAATGCCTTTTTATGAAAACAAATGACTTCTAAATTGTATAATGTGGAAGTCATTTAATCCAGAAGTTTATTTTGGATTGTATAATTTAAAAATTATTATTTTTTAAATTATTTTTTTAAGTATATAATTCAAAAAGAATATTGATTTTTAGCTTACACAATTTAAAATTTAAAATTGTTTTCAAATTATACAAGCAAGAACTAAAAATTAACCTCCATACTACACAATTAGAAAATTATGTTCGTGTACTTCCGTATACGGTCTTACGTTTCGAATAGTACAATTTAAGAGATTTCCTAAAAGAACTTTAAACTAAATGGTAAAGTGAAAATTTTAATATGTATGTACAGAAAAAAAAGTATGGGGTGCAAAAAGAAATTTCCTAACTAATTAAGAATGGGTTAGGATGATAGAGGGCCCAACACATTTTCTTTTGTTATATGCACAACTTCTTTTGCTACCTAGACTCTTTTGGGGCTGTTTCTTTCTGCACCTCCATATATTCTTCTCCCAACTTCATAAATTTTCATATTTCCAAAAATACCCCCTCTATACTATTCCGGATTACGTAATCCATAAGTGTTTTTTCCATTTCGTAATTAGCTTCTAGATTACATAATCTGGAAGTGTTTTTTCAAATTCGTAATTAGCTTCCAGATTACATAATCCAGAAGCCTTTTTTCAGATGCATGATTAGTTTCTGGATTATGTAATCCATAAGTCTTTTTTAGCTTTTGGATTACATAATCTGGAAGTCATTTTTCAAATGCGTGTCCGGATTACATAATCCGGAAACTATTTTATGAAGGTGGCACAAGAAAGTTAAAAATGTATTTTGACGTTGGAGGTGAAGGAAGAAACAGTCCTCCTTTGTATATGTTGTTTTTTTTAGTTTGACGAAAGTGCATTTTACGGAAATGTGTGCATTTACTAGATTTCTGTTGACCATTACACAAAATAAAAACGTATTTCTTCTTTATCTTGTAATGAGCATTCAATAAAAATATAGCACAAATGCGTTTTGATTTTATATAATTTCCCGTACAATATAGAAAAAAAATCTATTTTCTATAATTTCTCTATCCAAAATAAAATTGTATTTAATATTGAACTGAAAGAGTATACAAAAGAAAATTGTGTTTCAGTATTGTATAATTTATTTTAAAAAAAAAATATGCATTTGCACCAAATACGGAAATAAAGTTTTGTAAAATTTATATATCACAGAAATGCATTTTTTTTTTTTGGTATATTTTTCATACTAACAAAGCTTCCTTTTGTATATGAACTTCAAAAGAAAAACTTATTAGCTCTATCATTACTAACTCCACCCTTATACTAACATAAAAAAAAAAAACAAAAGTATTCTTTCTTACTTAGAGGAAGATAAAGAGAGATTTTGTTCTAGAAAGAAACTTGTTTTAAAACACTCATTCCATAAATTATCATATATGGTCTTTAAAGCTTGTTCTGAAAATTCTGTCTTGAAAAGCTTGTTCTGGAATACACCATGTATTTTAGACAGTTTGTTCCAAAAAAAAAAAAAAAAAAACTCATTCCAGAAGGTTTCATGTCCTAGAACTTTTGTTTTGGAAAGTTTGTTTTGAAATGTATTTTATGTGTTTAGAAGTTATTTTTTAATGTATTCATGTATCTTGAAAATCGTGTTTCAAAAATCCTCTTTTAAAAATTTTAGTTTAGAAATCTTGATCCATAAATCATATTATAAAAATTTTAGAAAACTTGTTTGAGAACAAATAATCCAAAAAGTCACTTTTACGAAAGGTAATTCTAAAAATTATGGGTGTAGAAGAAGAAAAAGCCCTTTCCATTCCTATTTAACAAGATAGTAAGATGGGTGTGGTAATAGCAAAATTTTGTGTGTCGAACAACCAAACCTTATTTTATTTTAGGGTGTTTCTTTCTGTACCCCTTATTTTTGGAAAAAAATTGTTGATAGAAAGCGACTACCTATACTAAGATTAACTCTAAGGTATACTAAGACTAATAAAACTAGGGTTATCAAATTTGTTAATTTTTATTCGAAGAAACCCTGTCACCTAAATAGGTGATGGAGCTTGCCCCTTTTAAAAATAACTTTTTGAGTACTCTTTCTAAAATATTTTTCAAAACATACTTTTCAGAACAATTTTATGAATTCTGAATTTATTAGTCTAGAAGTTAAAAAAAAATGTGTTTTGAAAAAGATATTCCGGAATGGTTGTTTTTTCTTTCCAATTTCTTATTCTAGAAATACCTTTTGCTAACGGAACACCCCTATTCCAAAATCACCCAAGATTGTCAAGGATAATTTAAGTATTTTGAAAAAAATACAAGGGTGCAGAAAGAAACAACTTTTATGCTACTGCTATGTCGTGTAGTTTGTTTTGGATTTAGGCCCATATAATTCTTTACCTCGGGCCCAAACAAGAGACTAATAAGCTTTACTAGCACAACTCTCTAGTCACTTCCATTGCATGGATATTTTCAATTTAAATAAAATAAAAGAGAGAAAAAAATATTTAAAATTATATGTATAACTAACTAAACATCAAAAAATTAAAAAAATAAATGTATAAAATTTTTACAAAATGTACACATATATATCCTATGGAATTAAGATGCATATTTTAATAAATGTATTAGAAGAATGAAATTAATAAAATAATAAATGGAAGTGAAGATGTCCCCTCAACTAATTGAAAGGGTAGCCCTAACTTAACTAGTTCAAATATATGGATCAATGACATATTGAAGGACACAAGTGGGAGCTCACACTCACACAGCAAAAGTTCAAACCAACATAACCCTCAAGCTTAGATTTCATGACCCAAAAAAAATCCAAAATAAAGAGATTTGAAAAAGACACTCTAATCTGTAGGGTCATTGCAAAGAATGGCATGCCATACCCTTTCAACTTCACAATAACTTCCATGTTTTTTTCTCACTTTCATGTTCTCTCTTTGTTCCCTTTATATTTTCAACTTCTTTATTTTTTATTCAAATGCAAATTCTCTTGTAATGAGTCATGACTTACCCATGTCCAATCTCTAGGTCACCACCCTTCAAACAAAATTTAGCCATTCCTTTAAGTAGTTCTGTTCTTTTCTTTCTACCTTTTAGGGGAATGATGTCTAATCAAGAATAAAGTATTTTAAAAGAGATGTTTCATAAAATATTTTTTTATTGTATTCTACAATTAAGAATTTTGAGAATTTTAAAGTTTAGATATTATAATACTTAAAAATGGTGTAGTTAGTCGTAAATTCTTTTTAAAGTGTTTATATGATTTTTTTAAAACAACAACAACTAAAGACACTCTCATATGTGGTTTGAATATAAAGTTTTCCATCATATAAATGCGTTCTTTCATATATACTACTTTAAAAAAAATATCATTCAGTTAGCTTTTAATAATTTAATATTTTTTAATTATCTTACAAGAATATTTTTTTTATTTAAAATATAATCATTTCTAAATAAATAAATAAATTCGAAAATTACTTTTATTTTAAATTTGGCAAGACTACTCCTTTAATTCAAAGCATTTTTTAGTATAATCGAAAAATTAAAGTTACATAGTCTTTTAGGAATCGAAGTAACAGTATCTAGACAAAAACTTTGTAGAAATTATTTTAATTTAATAATATTTTTTATAAAATTGAAAGGTGATCTTATAATTATGCAATAAATAAATAAGGTAATATAAATTTTATGGTTATACATATTAATTATAACTCATGGATGATAAATTCCATTATAACTATATAAATAAGCACATTAGATAAAACAAAGATATATTATTATTACAATATTAACAAAATTCAAATGCTAAATATTTACTTAAGTTTCAGAAAATCTTTTACAAGTGCACTCTCGATCGAGAGTCGAAGCCTGAACGCAAAGAGAAGAAGAGGATGAAAAACGCGATTGCGAAAAATAAATCAATTATACAACCAGTAATAGATACCCTCTCGACCCCTTACAAGTGCAATTGTTAACAACCAATTTTTATAACTTTAAAGGAAAAAAAAGAGTAAAATACGAATATTGAAAATTATTTAGAAGACATTATAGAAACATTTTTAAATTCTCAAAAATTTGGCAGTAGGAATTGACACTTTCTCGGGTTTTCTCGGGTGTTTAGTATACAATTATATATATATATATATATATAATAGTTAGTTAATTGATAATTCAAAATGCATATGATAAAAAAAAGTGAAAGGTGAATCATATAAAAAAAAGAGTTTTGTGCTTAGTTCAATTTTGGTCTTGGTCACTAGAAATTCTACAAAGAAATCCATTGACTTTTTTTTTTTTTTAGTATTGCGGCAATACTTAACTTGACAAGCTTCCAAGAAGTAATTGTTCTCTACAAAATAAAGTGAAAGTGAATTTCTTACAATGTGTAAATGATGGAATCTGTTTTCGAGAGGTTTATGTGAAAAAAAAAATCACTAAAAGCTTCCTAAGATGCTTTGAGATGGTATTTAATTTAAAACCTCAATGAGTTTGAAACTTTTGGAGTAGATTTCTTAAGTGTAAAAAGGTATGTAAACAGGTTGATTTATAAGTTACTATCCTTTTCTTTTTCATACTTAAGTATCTCTATTGGTGCTAATATAAGGAGAAAGGGATATGGGAGGGGAGAGTGAATAAATTTTCAAAGAAATTATAACAATGTGGAGACAAAAAATTTATATTTTTAACTTCCATTGTTCTCTCTCTTTAAAATGTAGCAATGTGCTATAAAAAAGTGAGAAGGCTACAAAGCAACTTCTTATGGGTAGGTGAGGAGGGGAGTACAAAAATTGGATGGATGAAATGGGAAAAGAAATGGTTTCACAAAGGAGGGAGGTGGATTAGGTGTTAAAGATATTGAAATGTTTAATGAGGTATTGGTAACTAAGTGGGGGGTGGCAACCCCTAGATCATGGAGGAAGTTTGTGTGGTGCAATTGAGGATTCAAAGTAAGTATGGTGGTTGGAGAGAGTTAGCAAGGGTGGAGAGAGATGGGAGGATCTCAATATGGTTGAGAGATTTAAAGATGTGTGGTGGGGGAAACCAATACCAATGGTTTGAAAGCATGTTGGAAAGAAGAGTTGGTGAAGGTGAAAGGTAAAAATATTGGGAGGATGAATGGAAGAATGGTGAAAGACTAGCTCATATATATGCTAGACTCTATGTCCATTTCAAGCAAGAATACATGAAATAAAAAGTATGGGTAATTGGGAGGAAGAAGATAGGTGGGTGGGTGAATTGAAGTAGCATCATGATTATTTTAAGTGGAAAAGAATATTAGTATAACATGATTGTTAGTAGGGGCTTGCCAACAAAACTTAGATTATAGAAAGGAGGAATTCAAATCTAGGAGCATATGGATCATTTGTGTAAGAGGATAGAGGAAACAAAATCATATCTATTCTTTTTGTGTGAAAAAGAGGGACCAATTTAGAATCACACATGCATTTTTTAACACACTCTTGTGGAGATTAAAAAAATGAATTTCAATGCTGGAGAAATATTTGGATAACTATTACATTGTCTATATTAAAGGCAAGAAATGATTTTATCTTTTACTTTTATTACAGTCTTATGATACTATTTAATAAATTTGTGGCAATATAATATTTTAAAAGAGTTGTGAATTTTATGTGATTATTTTGTTTCACTTTAAAATTAAAATAATTAAAAAATACATAATTAAAATTAAAATATATGTTTTAAAATGGTTATTAGATATATTTTTTATCTGTGTACTTTTTGTTAATTTTTTATTCTTACTCTTTAAAATTTGATTAGTGAATCTCAACTTTTAAAACATGTGAATTTAGTTCTTTTAACACTTTTAGCGACGGTAAAAAATTGTTTCTAAATGTTAAAATTAAATATAAAGAAGGACTACAATCTTTTTCCAAAAAGAAGTTGGAAAACCGAATTCATAAAAACAAAAGACAAGATTTAAAAAGGTTAAAAGATTAAGAGCATATTGTTTTCTTTTAAAATTAAAGTTGCATCAGTAAAATTAATTTTAAATTTAAATGTAATAATTTGACATATAAATTTCAGACATGTTGAATACGGATAAGAAAAACGCACACGAAAGTAACACACATAATCACGAATCAACTGCAAAAAACATAAAATTTAACATGGTTCGGTCGCCAAATGTAACTTGCATCCACACGAGCAACCATTAGGTTTTCATTCTGTCCTGTTACACACCAATTACAAGTACAATGATCTCTTTAAATATAAATTATAAATGAGACACAATGATTAAGCTCACTCACTAAACATGATGTCTAGTCAGCTCAACTCAATAGATTCTCACTTCATACCCATCAAATACAAACTTTTATTTTCATAATTAATAAGTTGTGGTGTCTAATATATAGAGTAATATACCATATATTACGGTGTGAAAATAGTTTCTATTAAACATGAAACTTTTTTTAACAGAATAGACTTTATGATATGAAATATTTTGAAAGAAAAATAAAGAAAAAAGTTAGAACACTTAAAAGTAAAGAAGTTGTTGTTAAATATATAAATGTACATTAATGTGATATTAAAGACATGTGATATCCCTATATTGAGGTGGGTATTGCTTTGATTGTAAGCAAGCATTAAAGAAAAGAGGTTTGGGTATGGGAGTTAAAGATTGCTGGTTATAACCAGAAAATTAGTTGTGTTTGATTGGGTGACACAAAATAAGTGTACATGTGATTGTGTAGCTTAGCTTGGGTTGTCACATTGTCCTTTTACTTGTACTTACTCTACGTGTTCTCTTCCACACCTTGTAATATTCTTTTTTTCGTCATTTTATAAGTCACATTTACGTACATATACTTTTGTACGAAACGTCGTTTTAATTGTAAGGTAGAGTGTCTTGTTTGGTTAATTAAGGGCAACACCCTAAAAGGGGAAAACCAAAAATTTAGTTACTTCATAAATTTTGTTTCTTTTTCGGAAAACTACAACAAACGCCGCAACAAAGCCCTAAATGCAGTTCAAACTTTTCCAACTCTACAGTATGATCATTTGAAGATGGCGTTGCTTTTATTATTTTTTTAAAGAAAAATGTGATATCAGTAAAGAGTTTATCATTTCGTTGTGTGCGTACTCTGTGTAAGAAAAAAAATAGATGCAAAGAATATTATTATTCAAATTGTTTTGCGAATTAATATGTAAATAAAAATTCTTTTTTCTAAATTATTTGTATGTTGGAATGGTTTGTGTTTTTCTAAAAACTAAAATGAAGTGATGTTTTTTCTATTCTTTATTTATAGTTTCATATGTTTTTATCATTCTCTCCTATATATAAATAAAATATAAATGTAATAAAAAAATTTCATCGACAAAGAATGAATAAAATAAAAGTAGAGCATTTCAATAATGCTCAAACCCTTATACAAGAGATAAATCTGTAAAAAAAAAGTTAGAATTTCAACTATTTATAATATTTTAATCAATTTTTATATCTACGGACCTAGATTATGTGTCCATAATCATCTTATTACTTGTCTAATGCAAATTATTACGTTAAGTTTATATGCTATAAACATTATGGTCGGTGTCGTCCTAGACAACGGACAATATATTAACCCTTAGATTTGAGGGTAAGAGTTTTTGAAAGAAAATTTTCATATCTTTAATCAATATCACCTCAAAGTATCATTTGTACATTGACCCTCACGTATGAGGAGTTCATTATGACGAGGAGGCTATGAAAGAGATATTCATATCTTTGGTCAAGATCACCTTAGGGTATCATTTATACATTGCCCTTCATGCATAAGGATAATGAGTTGGTAGAGAGCCTTTAAGATAAAAAGCAAAGCTTTTTGACAAATTTGTATAATGATTTTGGCAATGATTAAGAACTCAAAAAATAGAATAAGAATATAAGTGTTAAGAACTTAAGAAAGGGAAACAACTGCAAAATTCATTCTCAATTGAGAAGATTGATGGGGAAAAAAAAAGTCTGAAAAATACTACACTTTCTACTTCTAAGGTTTAGTTCACTCATACAATTAATATTGACGTTGATTGCTCCTTAATCCCAAAAGATTTACCTGTTATATTCTCTCAACAAAAGGGTCACGTGCCTAAAAAAGGGAGAAGTTAGACATAAAATTATTGAAATCTTTTCAAAAAATTGAAGTAAAGATACCTCCCTTTAAAGCCATTAAATAAGTCCCTAAGTATACTAAATTTCTCAAAGATTTATGGAGAGGAAGAGAAATATAATGATGTGCCTCTATTTATTTTAAGAATATTATTTAAGATAGTTAGGACAAAGATTGATGTGCATATTAGAACATTGACCATGGAAAGAATAAAGTAAAATATAATATTCTAGGAGCATTAAAATATCCTGAAGAGGATCATTTAATCTTTAGAATGTACATGATATTAGTGCTAATACATGATATTATAGTGCTAATACTTGTCATTGATTTTAATTTTGGATGTAGTTTATATTGATATAAAATGAACATTTAATTGCGTTTATGTCCGTTTTATTATACTAAGATATAATATTTTTTTCAAATAGTTTTTTTCGGAAATTTTTATTTTTAACTCTGAAGCCTTTTGTTACTTCTCATTTACATAAAATTTTCAGATTCTTTTTTTTTATATTCAAGTAATTATATATATATATATGATTAATTTTAAAAAAAATCAATAATTAATGCTAACTATGAATATCTTACAATATCATAATATATCTCCTTAATTTTCTTATTAAAACTTAGTACTATTATTACTTTTTACTTACAACTCCCTTTATTTTTTTTAAGGGTAGTATTTTAAGAGGATTTATTTTTATTTACTTTAAAACTTTAAAACTTTAAAATAACATTAATTACTCATTTTCTCATTCATATTCTGATTCTTACCTTCCTTCGTTAAACAATGCATCATATCTTACCTTCCTTCATTAAACAGTGCATCATATCGAATATTATATATATAGAGTATTGACCTATGAGTTTGAACATATTAGTTAAAATATATATTAACATTAGTTAAATAGTACAAAAATCAAATAATACAAATGCTAATTGCGACACATTTTAATTTAGATCAAATCGTAACAACTCAAATAAAAATATGTTATTATTATAACATTATTATATTTGAATATCAAATCCTCACTTAAACATCATTTTTTTTTTATAAATACAATTCCAATCAAAAGTTGAAACTCCAAAAGATTTAGAGGGACAGAAAAAGAAAAACACAATCAAATAGAAAAAATAAATTGTTCAGCAAGTAACAATTATTGTCTCAGTCACTCATAAAAGAAAATATATTTAGTCTATCTATATAAATAATTAGATTAAAGTATAATTACTTCACCGTTTACTTTCGTGGTCTTTAGTGGGTGTTTAGTTTTGTGTTCATGTGGAATCAAAATCAAAATCACATCACCAAATACAATCTTACTCTTCTTAATGGGTTTAGTTTTGTGTGGATGTGGATCACATAAAAAATATAAAGTTTAATTTCATGTCGTGAAGAATCGTTAAAGACTCAATCTTTTTAAGAACAGTGTAGAGATTAGTGGGCCTTTGAGGAAAAGCACATGGCCCACATCACTGCTTCACCTTCCCTTCTTCCACAGGGTACTCCCTTTTGTCCTTCATGTCCTTCAAAACCTCCTCCTCACAAAAATGCTACAAAAATTACCTTGGAGCATATTAGATTTGTACAACTTTTCTATTGTTCTATCTTTTAAAGGAAAGGAATCAAGTTTCTTTTGACTTTGATTTGTCCAGGGAAAAAAATAAAACAAAAGTGATATTATTTAAAAATTGTATGGTATGATTGAAAAAAAATGATAAAAGTTATATTTTCTTTTATGTAATTATGTGAAAAATAGAGAATATATACATAGAGAGGGGGCATTGTGAAAAGCAAGAGTACAAGAAATTATTATTTTATGTGATTAAATAAATATCAAATAAATTAAAAGTGATAATTAAATTTAATTTATGTTTAATATTTTGATAAACTTTGTATGTAAGATGTGTAAAAGTTTTGTGGATTAATTTTTGGTTTTATAAGCTGTTTAAAAAATATAATGACGAGAATAGGCATTTCAGAGTTTAATATAAATGAATTAGACTTTTGGATAATGTGCTGCGAAGGGTTAGATTAACAATGTAATAAATGTCCAAAGTAAGCTGAAAGTTTTTTTTTTTCTTCATGAATTTCTCTTCTCCAATTTTATTTTTTTTACACTCTCCATCCCATACAAACTTACAATTTCCTCTTTTCTTTATCAAATTCTACTTTCAATCTCATGCCTCAAAGCTCATTAGCAAGACATCCTATTCGTATGGCTAAATTTTTTTTATCTAGAAGATGTTTGTTTGTGAGATCTAGAAGATTTTTTTGTTATTATTTTTATGTTAGCTTTTAGCCTAACTGTCCACCAATAAAAAGAGTCTTTATAAGACTTTTGAAAAAGGAATTGTAGAAAAAACGGTTATCTTTTTAGCAAAGTAGTTTATTCTAGGAACGTTAAATCTCTTTCTTATTCTTGTGTTGTGTGTGTTTTCCTTCTTTCCTTTGTGATCTCTTATTACATTGTTGTATTCATTGAGCCTTCCCCATGCCTTCCAAACCTAATAATGACCTTGATAAAATCCTTAAGTCCATTCTAGATAAATTGGCTAACCTCCAAACTCAACTTCAAAACACCCATGAATACCATGAAAATCGATACAATAACCTTCACCAAACATTAGAAAACCGTCAAATAGCGCTAGAAATAAAGCAATAATCTTTCACCAATACCATAAACACTCTCTTAATCGCCATCCCTACAACACTTTTCCAACCCAACGAAAAGCCTCCAAATCCTTCTATACCTTTATCTTTAGAAACAATCCCACATATCCCACCCCTACTCTCTAACGTCGCATCATCTGTTTTTGCTACTACTACAACCATCCTTCCCCCACCATTTTCTCCCTCTCCTCTTGTCCCAACCATGCCTAGACCACCCAAAATACAACTCTCATTTTTTAATGACTCAGATCTCCTAGATTGGCTATTTCAAGATGATCAGTTTTTCCAATTTTACAATATTGCTTGGGACTCTCGCCGATACATGGCCGCTTTTTATATGCATGGTGACGCTCTAAGTTGGTTCAATTGGATGTATCAAAATCACCAACTCAGCGTTTGATTTCTTTTAATCGTGTTCTAGAACTTTGTTTTGGGTCCTTTACATATGCTAATCATCAAGTGGGACTCTTAAAACTACGTCAACATAGCACCGTCACCGAATACCAAAATGAAAAGTTATGCAACCGTGTTTTAGGCCTCACTCTTGAATGATCCTTAACTTTTTCATCTCAAACCTTATTTCAGAAATTAGATGTGAGTTAGTGATGACTTTATTATGGCAAGTGTATCGTGTCAAAAGTAATAATTTGTCCCTAAGAACGAATATCGAACACACAAAGAACAATTAAATTATCAAATATAAGATTCACTAAATAGAAAACAAAATAATAAAGTTTGTTGTGTATGATTGCAAAAATTGTAAAGAAGGCAAAATAAAGAGTTTGTTGGTTCAATTGAGAAAATTGGGATTGTGACTCATCATTATTCTTTTGTATTTTGAAAAGTATAATAATAATATATGATTTGATTGATATTGATGCCCATATAAAATTCATTTATATCGATTTCTCGCATATAAAAATATTAAGAGAGTTTCCTAAATATCGATTCCTCATATATTTCTAAAAACTCTTTATCATTACGATTAGATGTTGATAGCAATTAACTTTTCAAATCTATTCCTAGCATTAAAATATGTTAAGCATTATCATTTAGGTTAAAAACTTAGAAGTACTTTTCAGTCAAATCTAAGGATCAAAATCATGGTAAACAAGCCTTATGAATAAAATGACAATATCAATCATCAATCAAGAACATAATATTATATCAAAATATCACCTCAATATATAAGAGTTTGAACATATTACTCCCAATCCCAAAGGGTAGAATTAGCAACTGATGTTAGCCATTATAAGCATAGAAAGAAAGAAAAGAGGATCCAAGATGTTTTTCCTTGACGACTGCCTTCTTTAAGATTTTCTATCACCTTTATTCTCCTCATGAATGTCTAGGGTTGTGACTCACGCCTCATATTTAACCTAGTTGGACTTAGGCTAAGTGACTTCTCATCTGGGCGTGATTGGGCTCGCCTAGGCGAGTTTGACGAGAAAAAGCCAACTTCTTTGGAATGATCTCCAGGTAGGCTTCTGGCTTAGGCAAGTTTAAGCGAGTGTTGGAGCATTTCAGCTTTTCCTTTTTATCTTGTATATTTTGCTTTTACCCTTTCATCTCCTTTTTTTTTCCTAAAACCATGAAATTAACGCAAAATTGAGAATAAATCATTCTTATTCATGTTATAATCACAAAAGATGTAAAAAGGTTTAAATTCATAAATTAGAGGTTAAATTATAGTTATTTTATCAATTAATATTCATAAATACTTATATTTTAAGATAAAATATTATTGAAATATGACATTTATCAGTTAGTTGTTCTCCAACCTACTTCAATCACCCAAGTCATGGGCTTCACCAAACTCTTGGAATCCAAGATTAATGATACAAGCATTTTACAAACTCCAATTTATTTTTAGCTTCTCAGATTTAGAATTTTACTACCATTATTAATTTTCATACATTTTTTAATCAAAATAACACAATTAAATCTTTCTTAAATTATTCTATTATTAAAAAAAAAATAAGTTTTCTTCAAAAAAATACTGAACTAAAATTCTACATATTAAATACAACTTCAGTAAATCTGATATAACTAAAGTTCTACAGTACGAGTTTATTTATACTGAAAATCTTATATCAAGGACAGAGAATCTTCATTTCTATTTTTATTTTCTTTTTAATAAATTAAAATTTCAAAAATGTAACCAAATATATATTTAATAGTATTTTTTAAAATTATAATATTTTCGAAAATGTTATTTACCATATCACAACATCACTTTCACGTCCTCCAAAAAAAACCATCCTAAAATGTACATTGCCGCACTTTGTATCTTCTATCCTTTTTTTTATACAATAAAATATAAGAATCTATTGAAACCTACATCCATTATTAGTTTATACTATAATTTTATAGTATAAAGACTTATTCAATTTAATATATTCAAATTTTGAAGAAAAAAAAAAGTCATGGTTGCGTTGAACCTAATTCATGAGGGTTAAATTTGACTTATGGTTGTGCTCTCAGAAATTTTTTAGTTAATTAAAAATAGTTTAATTAATTATTTAGCTGATTAATTTTAAAAAGAAAAATTGTTTTAATTTGATCTCAAACCAATTTAATTTTTATGTTTTAACTATTATTATATGGGTGTTTATTTGAATATGTGATTAACACTTTTTATTTTATACTTTTTATATTTATGGACTTTTATACAATTGATTTTACCTGTAATATTTTTAATAGGAATAATTATTATATGTTAGTTGGTATTTTCAGTGAGAAAACAAAAATCAACCCAAATAAAGAATTTTGATAGTTGAATGTTCGGCACACTTAGAAGTATCATTACCAAGTCAAACACTTGGATGGTATCGAGCCCAATGCTTGGTCCACTCGAGAAAAACCATCACCAAGTCAAACACTTGGATAGTGTCGAGCCCAATGCTCGGTCCATTTAAGAAAAACCATCATCAAGCCAAACACTTGGATGGTGTCGAGCCCAATGCTTAGTACATTTGAGAAAAACCATCACCAAGTCAAGCACTTGGATGGTGTCGAGCCGAATGCTCGATGCACTTGAGAAAAATCATCACCAAGTCAAACACTTGGAAGGTGTTGAACCCAATGTTCAATCCTCTTGAAAAGAAAGCATCACCAGGTCAAATAATTAGATGGTGTCGAGCCCAATGCTCAGTCCACTTGAAAAAATCATCACCAAGACAAAAATTTGTATGGTGTTGAACTCAATGCTCTATCCGCTAGCGAAAAACCATCACCAAGTCGTACATTTGGATGGTCACCTTTTTCTAAGGTATGTTTTCTAGATTATTTTGGTTGGAGCAAAAGTAATATATTATAAAGATAAGGAGTTTTAAAGATAAAATAAAATGCACTAAGTATAAAAGTCCAACTCAAAACATAAAAGACATAAAGTTAAGTACAGAAAATAAAAGGCTAAATGCTGACTTGATTAAAATAATTCTTCACTCAAACTTGGGAGGGTTTGTGTAGTGTTATGATTCAAGCTCAAACTCTTTAAGTCCAATTTAATGTTTTTGTAGGTCGTTTGACCTACCTTTAAGAATAAGATATGACAATTAAATCTATTTAATAAATGAATCTTCATATTATTGAGGCATTTTAACCATTTTAATACAAATCATAATTTTAAAGAGACTTAATTAACAATAAATCTAGTGAATTGGAGACTAAAAACAAACTTCATATGAATCACAATAAAGAGAAGAATAAATACTATAGAAAATAGTGTCTAAAAGAAAAAATGAGACAAATTGATATAGGGTCTCCATTTTTTTCCTTGAACAACACATTGTGAACTGAAAGTAAAATATCTTTTAAGACTTTAGTGAATGAATATGATATCTTTCTAAATAAATAAATAATAAAAATATGGTGTATATAGAAATGTGGTGTCTTAGTTCATATCTGAATAGTTAGTCTCTAAAATTTGGGCCTGAGACTGAGGGATTATGTGATGTCATGGGTCGAATCTGATTAGTTAAAAACCTAAGCAGATGGAAAAAAACTAATTTGAAAATATTCTTAATGAAAAATAAATAATAAATATAGCAATCTCATTTTTTTCTCATATTAATTAATATAATAGCTTAAAATTAGAAATTCGTCTTAAACAAGAAATTAACATTGAATATTAAAAAAAAGTGAAAACAAAACTGGACACATAAGGATGAGAGAATCAAACAAAACATAAAAAAAATGCGTATGATAAAAAAAAACAAAACATACCGAAAATCTTTGTGTTTCTGACTAAATTAAATATTCTAATTAAAATTTATCCTTCTTAACTAAAACATATATATATATATATATATATATATATATATATATATAAACCCTAAACATATAATAAACATAATCAGTTATAAACTTCCCTTGCATATAAATTGTCACACAAATATCACTTGGGTGAGTTAAGTGAAAACTACATGAAGAAAAATGGTTATTCTTTACTTAATAAAAAATCTGCTCACTTCATAAAGATACTTTCCCTTGAGATTTTGATTAACAAACAAAATGTATGAGTAGCGACCAAAACTAACATATATTACTTATTAGTGACCAAAACTAACATAGATTACTTTATTCAGTTTAGATTCTACATACATACAAACAATAGAATAAAAGAAAAAGTAAACTTAAATCACAATCTGATCAAAATAATAAAATTTTAAACAGTGAACAAAATAGTTAATTTTTTTAAATATATACATTAAATTTAATTTAGAATTTTAATCATATTAAATATAATTTAAAATTTTAAAATCATATTAGTTGTAAATTGTTGATTGCATCAAATTTTTTTCAACGGTATTTTTTATTCAAATGATACTTTTTCAAATTTATTGCATTTAATTTTTTAGCTTAATTGTTCATTTGAAATCTTGCTCATATTCTCCCATCAATTTTTGGAAACTAGTTATATATTTTTTTCTCTATCGAAATTTAAAGTGATTAATTATTTATTTAAATTGATTACACATTCTTGTATCTTAAAACTTCTCTGTATTCTATGACGACCCTTGAAGCTCCCAATAGTCTTTGGAACATTTATTTCCATTCCTTCCAAATTTCACGATTCCCAGTAAAAAAGAAATGAAAAGAACACTAATGATCCCTCCGCACGTGCTGGGACCGTGACACCCATGCCAGCTAGCAGTTGACAAGATCCACCACATGTCACGTGCCACTGCTCCGTCTCGAAAACCCCAACGACCAATTCAAAAAACCTTTTCCCTTTTACCAACGAGTAAAAAATGAATGAAAAGAGAAAAAAAGGGAACGGAATTACGAAATTAGCCCTACGAAAGGTAGAGTAGAGGGTCTAATCGTGTGGACCGTTGACCATGAGTCGTACGGTGCTCCAAGTTCGCATAACGGTACTGTTAAAAACAACTTCTCTTACCTAACTAATCATCATGGAAAGGGGTTAGTGGATGACAGTTAGAAACCAGTGGTCGTTAGACTATGGGTTTCTGTACTGTATCCACATGCTCACTATTATTCATTCGCATCTTCTCAAGAAGGGACCCAAAATTGTTATTCTTTCTAAAACACAACTATTTTAATAAATAAATTAAATACTTTACTTTGTATGTTTATTTTTAATTTTATGTTTAAAAAAATATAATTATTACTAAAAGGGCTTTTCTTTTTAAAATATGTTAATAGTTTTGATTTGTTAATGTGAATTATTATTTATATTGGTTTCAAGGTGAATAACTATTTTTTAAAACTTTTTAAAATTTCATCCTATTACTTTTAGGCATTCACTTTGCTTTTACAATTATTAAAATTAGTTAGTACAAATTGTTTTGTTAAATTTATAGTGATAACATTATTCTAATGATATAAATTTTTATTCACGCCATCTGTTATATGGGCTAATTGTTCCTATAGTGACATTATTATTAATTTTGACAAAAAATATTAAATTAAAAATAATAAGATTAAATTGAAAAAAAAAATATTGTAATAGTAGAATAAAAAGAACTATTAAACTTATTTTTTTAGTAATATATGAATTTATCTTTATTTTTATTATTATTATTAATATATTCCAATAGTTAAGGTAAGCTTTTTCCAAACAAAAAAAAAAAGTTTTGCAATACAAAATAAAGTAACAAAGTTTCACTCTCAAATAAGCCTATTTCACTTATTATTTATTAAACTAAAAGTATAAATCATAATTAAGAATATTTTATAAAATTAATTGATAATGAAACATTTTAAATTGGTTTAGCAAGTGAAACTTCTAATTTTAATATCATAATAAAAATAACCTAATAATAGAGTTGTTTGTATTTTTTTAGCATAAGTGTGAATTATACAATAATATTATTTATAATTAATCTTTAGTTAAAAACATGAAAATATGCAAATATGCAAATATGAAAATATATGATACTCCAATATTATCTAAACAACTTATGTTTTATTAATATAATAATTATGTTTGGAGTAAATTATTATTGAACAATTATTCCTATATTATGAGACAAAAATAGAAAAATGAGGTTGAATTATGTTAAAAGTATTTTAAAATATTTTCACACAAGGAATGAAATTGTTGTTAATAATTTAGTCTAAATGTTTCATATGAACGCATCATCGATATATAGGAGGGTTTGTATCCAAGGTTGGTATTAGATTATTGGTTGTGGTGTTTTGTGTAGTTGTAGAGGCTCTAAGACTCTATAGTCTTTGGATCATCTTTGTTGGATGGGATAGTCTATTTGGTTTGCAGGAGAGTTTGGCAATGTAGTTATGTAATTTAAGGCATATATTCAGCATATTGTAAATGTTTGTCATTATGTAAGTTTCACATATGGATGTAACTTGATTTTTTGTGGGTTGTACTTCATAGTTGGTGCCTTGTATCTGCATATTGGTGTTACTTTTACCTTTATACATTCTTGGAGTTTTTTTTATATGGGTTGAAGTAATCCTCGTACTCTCATTTATTTCATTTGTTATTGTTGATAAAAAATGATAAAAAAATGAGACTTCAAGTTTAATTGTAAGTAAATAATTAAACAACGCAACATACAATATCGGTTTCAACTTATTTTCACAAAAAACAACACAAAACTTTATGGTCGGTTTAAATAAATACAACAAATATAGGTAAGAAAAAGAACACCAAGTTTTATATTGATCCATTTTAATCATAATTATGTCTATTTTTTTACCAACAAGTCAAATTTCACTATAAACTAAAATACGAGTAATTTTTATAGTTACTCCTAACTTATGGGTATTATTTAATTAGTTTCTCTAAACGTATCATATGAAGTACTTTTTTTAATGAACTTATCAAAGTTTTCATACATAATTATTTTTTTAAAGACAAGTCATTTTTGTCTTACATACAAAAGGTCTTTTACAAAGAAATATACGAAGGTTTGTTCAATCTAACTTATGGTTTACATAAGCAAATACAAAGTTTTGCTAAGTAAGTCTTATACTCTTAGGATAAAGAAATGAGTTGATAGTTATTTACAAAGAAGAAAATTAAAAATTCTTTACTTAAAAGAGAAAGGCACAACTTGTGATTTGCATTCTTTACTTTATTCTTTTTTTTTCTCGTTTTTTATACTACAAGGATCCAATCAAATTGTCATCTTTTGTAGTATATCTTTCTTCTTTGTTGCTTGGAACATTTAATGAAATTTATGTCGAAGCACTTCGGTACATGAGTCGAGAGGTGCATTAAATGAGTTTTCCAACTTTCTTGCTTTTCTATAATAGTTCACTAAGTTTATGTTCCTTAAGTTGAATATTTCCCTACTTTTATACAATAGTCATTTCACTATCAAATAGAAGGTAAATAACTAAAAGTACTATCACAATAGTTTACATATACACACATAGACAAAGATGAACTAATTATTAAAATATGCAATCACAAAAACATTATATATATATATATATATATATATATATATATCAATTACATCACCCTTTCACACTAGAACACACAACAAATTACAAGTGAATCATTTTTATTCAAAAATACATTAATCATCAACTACATATCAATGAAACATTGAAATTTGTCACACTTGACGCTTATGCAGATTCATATTAAGCATATCCTACTAGATAATAACACCTGATCCATTAGAAAGATATTAAAAAAAATCATCTTCAACTTCCTATGTCAGGATAGTTCGTACACCTACTTTGTACCAATCTAATGTACAAACATCTTTTACTTTCTCACCACCTAAACTTTTAATCTATGTGATGAAATCATCAGTGAAGCACAATTTTTCTCATTTCCTAAATGAGTGATTTGCTTACTCTTAGGTCACGATATCATCCCAAGTATCATTGACCATACACACACATTATATCATCATTAGAGACACCTCAGTTAAGCAATCATGATTCCTTACATAAAGGAAGACTTTCTCACTTGAGTGATCTCACATTGCTTAAGCGTTACCAATTACAAAGGAGAGAGAATTGATATGGACTGTCTCACTGAGGTGGTCTCACATCCTTTAAGTGACTATCTCTATCAGAGAGAAAGTTGGCTCAACCTTTCCCTCTCTCAAATGCTCACTAATCACTTGAGTATTTATCGCTTGAGCTATGATACTTATTTGTATAATCTAACAAGTTTCAGAATCACCATTCACATTGTTTTCTCAATGCTTGAGTGACCACATTGTTGCTTGAGTAATAACACATAATTGCATGGTCTTACATATTAAAAAACCTCATGCATCACCACTACATCTTGTTGCTTGAACATTACTTATTCTAAAGGAGAGAGATTTGTCTTGAATTATCTCTTTTCTCAAATCCTTAAGCCTTAGCTTGAGTGATAGCTTGAGCATCCATGCTAGCTCATGAGCAACATGAATAGTGTATACAATGATGACTCAAAGTTTGAGTGTCACTTTTAATCCATTTCTTAAACAATATTATTCCAAATATATATATATTTTCCAACAAAAAATACAAAATGTCCATTTCCACATTTCAAACCTTAAATTATCATATCCGCTTATTGTTATCTCAACATTCCTAATTTCAAAAACCGTATTTTGAACATCCTACAATTAGATATATTTGTGTAATCACATAAAAAAAACTCACACTCCTTTTTTAATCACAACAAAATATCCATATTTAAACAATATCCTATTAAATTCATTTGATTATAATTAACTCCTCATACTCGGAAGTAATATATCTACTAACAAACTTTCACCACAGGATCCTAAAACTTCCAAACTAAGTTATTGGTAAACTAAATATATAAATGACTACACCAACATTTTCCTTTAATTAAAATCACAAAGAGAAAAAAAGAGAAAAATTAAATACATAGTAAAAAACAAACAAAAATTATCATAATCAAGATCAAGAATTTCATCAATTTATTTTCATCTTTATATTGTTACCTCCTAAAAGTTGTATTGTGTTTATAAAACAAATAACACTTAAAAAAATGAATTTACCTATGAAAAAAAATTGTAAGGAACAACACAAATTCGTAGGTAAATCAGTATTACCAAAAAAAAATCGGTAGGTAACGAACGTGAGCGTAAGTAATTTACCTCCACTTCATAATTCTAAAAAGAGTTCAATAAAAATCTAGTTTTGAAAACTTAAAAAAGTAAAAAAAAAAGTATTTATAAATATATTTTTAAAATTTTATTTCTTTATTAATTTAAAACTTATCTATATCATTTAAATTAATTAATCTATTTTGTTTATATTAAACAAGTGTATTTATTAAAAGAAAAACTATTTTAAGTAAAATTTGTCTTCCAAAACTAACGTTTATTTTTTAAAAAATATATGAACAAACTTTAGACAAAATTATCAACATTTTATTTAAATATTTTAATGACTTTCTAATTCTTTAAATTTTTGTTTTTAAATAAAATTATGTGAGGTTTATAAAAATTATAGTCATTTTATTTTTATTTTTCTTGTATTATGTGATTTTAGTTATCAACTTTAGGATTTAAGTAGTTAGTAGTTAAATTTTTAACAATTAATTAATATCAATTTAAAAATTATTTATTAATAATAGAAATTATTTTAGATACTAAAAATTTGTTAATCTATAAAATAATATCTAATTTAATTAATATAGTGATTAAATTTTTTTCTCTATAATTGGTTTTATTTAGTGATTTTCTAGTAATGAAAAATTATTTTTATGTATTATTAATATTTTCATTTAAATATTTTAATACTTTCTAATTCTTTAAAATTGTTTTAAATACAAATATGTGAGATTTATATAAAACTGTAGTCACTTTTGTTTATTTTTCTTGCATTAATATTTTTCAATAAAAATTCATAATTATTCTAATAAAAAATTATAAAAATATGTTAACATTACAATTTAATAAGTAATAAATTTAAAAATATAATATGTAGACAATATGTTTCCCGTATATCAAATATAAAATTTTTCCGTTAAATATAAGAAGTACAGAAATAAACTTTTAAAAATAATGATAGTACATATTTTCTTGTACTAAAATATAGATAATATAAAATAAAATAAACAATAGTTAATTGCATGTCAAAAAGTATATTTGAAATGCTTCTTTTTCATGGGTAGAAACAATTAATGATTGCAATAATTATTGTTTGCTTTTTATTGTTCTGTTATTTGATTTTAATACTTAATATAATGGATAATTTTTTTTAGAATAATAACATATGGATGGGGAAATCCCTAGCAAATGTCAAATGTCAATGATAAGGTAAGGGTGTATCTAAGATTCCAAGAATCCCAACTCACTTTTGTTAATAATAGAAAAAGTAGACTTTATTGTAATAAACTAGAATTTATTATTTGCTAATGTGTGCTCAATTATTTTAATTGCTAGTCCTTTGGAATGCATTACAATATAAATCTTATGATTTTTTTAACATGTGTAAGTTAATATAATTTTGTTTAGATTAGTTTTTTCACGACTCTAGAGGTTTCTAGATAAAAAAAAATTATACTTAGTTTAATGTTTTAATTTTAAATTTTATGATATTTTTAATTAATTATTTTTTAATCAATTTTAACTTTGGAGATAAAGAATGTAAGTGTTATTTATCTCTTAATTATTTATAATACTTTATTTTATTTTATAACTTTTATTGTGAAAATAATAGTTTTCTTTTTCTTTTTAAGATAAGTATTTTAATTTTTATAGTTTTCATCTGAAGATAATTCTTTTTCTTGCACTATCAAATATAAAGCTTAACGTAAAAAGGAGTAATATTTTTGTTAAAAGGTTATGAAGGAAGGATACTAGTGTTTATTTTTTTAATTTAATTTTTGTTATGATATGAAAAGATAAAACAGTAAAATAAGTTTGTGCAAATATAAAATGAAGTAATTTCCAAATCAAAGTTGATCGTATATTTTCATTAGTTCCAAACATTACAATGGACTTCTAAATCAAATCAAATTTGATTAATTTAAATTACATGTACCGTTAATTTTCAAAAGTTAGGGGAGACAAACATGATATTTTTTTTAATAAGAACCATTAATCATAATTTGGTCCTCTATTTTACTCCATCTTCATTTTATTTTTTAAATTTCCCAATTTAATTTCTAATTTTGTGTATGTTGTGTTTATTTTAGTTTAATTGAACACGAGACCTAATATATTATTTTAAATTACTACCATAAAATCATGTAATTAATTAAAATTTAAGATAAAAAAAAATATATCTATAAAAATTACAAACTTTAAAAAAAATAAGATACTAAATAGTATTTTTTTTAAATGTTTATGTTGGACATCACTATGAAAATTGACATTTCACTCAAACTGATATTCTGTATTTCAATTATCATCTGTCATCACATAAAGGAAGTATTCTTAAAAAGAAAAAAAATAAAGAAAATACAAACTAGTATGAGACTAGGCCAAAACTCATACTTAAGAAGAAAAAATCAAATTACATCAAGAAAAAAATAGAAAATTTACACTATTATGAAAAAATTCAATAAAAACAAGGTATTATGCCACACCCATTCTTACTAATGAATAAAGCATAAAATAGCTAGTTTATCATCACATTGATTGTGCTTACTTATATGAAGATATGAGAAATTTTAAAATTTATTTGCTGAGAAAACTAAATACACTTTTTCGTCTATTTCTTAGATACCAAAGTACTAGTTTACCATCTTTAAAAACATTACAAACCAAAATAGAGTTAATCTTAAACTATAAATTTCAATATTTTCTTTTACTATTTTTTTTAAAGCAAGAATGATATTTCCGACACAGAATAGTGTTTAACTCTAGCATAAAATGGTGACATTTCTTCTCAAAAGATATTTCCTAACATATTTATACCTATATACTCATTTATTGGTTGAAATTTACTCAAATTGTAAACATTCGTAGATCTCTCATCTTATTTAATAATATTTAACCTGTTTTTTGAATTTTGATAAATTTTAATATAGCTAAAAAGGGTGTGCCTACAACAATTAATGTATTGAAATATGTGATGTAATATCATTTTTCATACTATTTAAGAATGTCAAATAATCTACCAAACAAGTCATTTGTCTATTTAATTGGATCTTATCTTTTAAATAATATTTTGACTTTGATTTGGTAGATAAAAGAAGTGGTGATAAATGATTAGTCTATTTAATTGGATTTGATCTCTTAATCCTCTTTTTTAAATTTAGAATAGTAAAAAAATTTAAAAATCCCTTTAAAGAACAAAGCATGATAAGCATGCCATTTTATGTATATGAAGTAGATTTTGGAAGAAAAAAAAATGAGGTTGAGGGTAGCTAGGTAGCAAAACCCTAGTTAAATGATAGGTACAAAATCTGAAAAGTTTAATTTAATTAACAGTGATATTCTTAATGAATCTTCGTGAAGATAGGTACAGAACCACCAAACATATGTTGTTCTTTCTTCCTCTGTCTTCAGAAATAAATACACAAAAGCAAATATTAGATTCGTTGTCCCTCTTAATTAATTTTTTTTTTCTTGCGTATCGTACATGCAACTCATTCATTCGTAAGCTTGTCGACACAAACTCTATATGTAATAAATTTATATTTTTCAAAATTTTAAATGATAAAGATGGATTATGCTTAACTTAGAAATAGTTTTTATATGAGCTTTCAAAGTCGACATAAAGATTTTTTATATTTTAAATAATATAATTTAGAATAAAATAAACCCTTGTTGATCACATGTTGAGTATTTTTTTAATTGTATAAATTATTGTAAATCAACCATTTTTTGAAAGAAAAAAAGGTTTAGTGGTCAGATGATGAAATATTGTACAAGACAAGCTAAGAGCTTCCAAAAATAAATATTTTAGAAATTTATAAATGTATAATTTAATATTAAATATTTATTTATGTTTTAAATAATATATTTCACATTTTAGACCAGTGCAATGTTAATTATTTTCAATTTTATAGTTTTGAAAGTTAACCTATTTTATATACGGAAAAAAAGATAATCCACTGATAAATTTTGGTATTTATTTTCGATGTATATATAAGCGATGAAGACTCGTGAAAATTTTAAGACTTTTAATTAAGTTTGTGACTCATAAACTTAAAAGGTATTTCGTAGGTATTTCAGTTATTATACGTTTCTATATTGAGTACCTCATAAACTTAAAAGGAATTTCGTAGGTATTTTTATATTCTTTAGAATTGGAATTTTTGTGTGTATTTTTTGTGTAGATTTATATGGTTTTCGTAAACTTTTGTTGGTATTATTGGGTATCTAATTTTCGGTTGGATGATTTATTTCAACTAGTTGATAAAGATCGATTTGAGAAGAAGAAAAAGGTTGTAGATTGATTTTTGTGTGGGGATTTCTTGTTTTTGTGAAGGTGTTTAGATCATTTTAATAATTTTTTATGAGATTCTAATTGTTAGATTTGTAGAGTATGTTAACTCCAGTTAGATAGTTAGATAGATGTTGTGTAGTTTGGTTTTAATATTGAAAGTGTTCACATTCACCATTCTCATTTAAGATTTATAAAATTTAGAAATGATCTTGTCCAATATATCTTTTTATGATTTTATCAAGACGTCTTCACGGAACCACTAAAAAAAATCAACAAAAATGAACACTTTTATTTACCATTTTTTCTTTTTTCTTTTATTTATCAGTGACCATTGTTTTAGTAAAGATGCTATACAAGTAAAATATTTAGTATCTTCTTCGTTAAGAACTAATCTTAAAAGAAAAACTATTTAAGTTTTGGTTGGCCATGATCAAAGCTAGTTTAGTCAAATAAAATTTCTTGGAATGATAGGAGTTAGCTTGATTGGAATCTCTAGTGTATGAATGAAGTAATTTTTGTCTTGACGTGAAGCAGGGGATGAACTCCATTGAAGTCAAATTGGTGCATGCAGATGCAACAAACAGCAATTCACATTGCATGTGATGTGGACCAGAATTTCAACCATTACAAGCACACATAAACCTACTATCCTTATCCTACCCTTTTCTTTCTTACTTTTCTCAGTATAATTTTCAGTCACCATCGGGTTCCCCAAATCTCAATTAATTAATAATAGTTAATAACTGCCATAACATAAGTTTCTTTTATTAAAAAACACAAGACGAAATGTCATGGGACATGCCTTGGTTACCTCGTCCAACCAAGTTTTGCACTGCCACTTCCATGTGTTTTTCACATGTCTGGTTTCAGAGAAAAGTACGTAGCTCAGTAACTTGTCTACTCTACACATCTAAGTCCATTGTCAAGTGTCATGTCTATTAAATTTTATATCCTGTCACCAGCGACCAAGATGAGAAATTTTTGTCCCTATTTTTTTTTATCAATATATAGAAAGATAAAAAATGTGCATGGTGGAAAAATATGTCAACCATTCATGTCGATATACATAGTAGCACTTCCCTTGTCCATGTCACACGTTAAAATTTATTATAAATTATACATTTTTTAATAGGTTTCACTTTTGATTTAAGCAATAATTAAATGTGTTTAGGGTTTAGGGAGCCACAAAGAGGAAAGTGAAGTGGGTGTGGGATATTGGTAGCTAAGAAAATGGGAGAAAGTTGAAGAGGAACATGTTATGTTATGTGTAGTGAAGTATGAAAATGGATAACATAGAAATGTCGAAAGAGTTGTGTTTTGTTATGTGAAAGGCACCATGGTAGCATTGAAATTGTGCCTTAGAAAAGGAGGTGATTAGGATAGCACTTGGGTGGGTCTCATGGGTGGCTGGCCCTGTATATAGGAACCAATGCACCTTCTTTCTCACTCACTCACTCACTCACTGTGATGGTCAAATAACAGGAGACAAAATTGCCATGACTTTGGTAAGGTACCTCATCAACTTACCCTTAATGGGGGTGCTGCCTAGTCCTAGTGACACCACATGGATGATCCTCACTCCCTCCAATGCCCCCCCTCTAGGCCTGCCCTCCCTTTTCAGTGGCAAATGGTCAAAGTGGAAGGCACTTGGATGAAACACCACCATATGCTTGCATTAACTACCCTGAATCTGCTCTGCACTCACCACCAACATAGTTAGATATGGGATAACACAATCCTATTCTCTATGCCCTACTACACCACTCAATGTATATATCATGCTTTTTTGTGTGTGACTATCATTGCCCTTTAGCTTACCAAACCATACCCTAATCACCACCATTTTGACCACAATAATAAATAAACAAAGTATTAAATAAACTCAATTTGAAAAAATATATATTTTAGAGTGAGTTATTTTGTACAAATAACACAAGTAGACACTTGTCTTCTCTAATGGTATGTCAAGTTGTAAAGTTATATATTATAGGGAGAGTATGTGGGGTTAAGACTGATGTAATTAGAAGGTTAATTTAATATAGAACTCTCTTAGGCTATGTTTTACTATTGCATTGTTGTTCAGTTTTACAATCTAGTTTGGCAGAGTTTTATTTGCTTTCGGAATATAAACATGCCTCTAAGCATAGTTTTTTTTAATATAATTGATTAACATCTTTTAAATACTTTAATTAATTAATTAATTTATTATCTATAAAAAAATAATAATACTTATCTTCATACCTTTTAAGTAAGTCCTGAAAATGTAAATATAAACTTACATTTTGTTAGTTTTCTCTTAATTTTTATATTTGCATGTTAGTACTACATAGTATGATTGTTCAACAATCCTATAATAAATGTAAAGTGTATACTTTTTTGTGAATACTTCTAATTTTGTTATATTGTATAAAGATAATCAAAATTTTAAGTATGTTACTAAGATAACTTATTTTTATTAATTTTTTATATTTTTGTTTTAGTATAGTTATTTTAATAATTTGCTCTATCAACTTGAAGCAATATGTTGGAACGACTTCTCAAAGTATCACTTTGTTGATAAGCTTTGTCTTTGCATATGTTTTGAGAAACATAAAATTGTTGTCAATGAATGAACGAACTCTCTCATAAAACATGATGAATAAATTTATTATTCATAATTTAATATTACAAACAATAAATCCAAAATAAAAAAAACCATTAAAATCACAAAAGCATTTATAATTAAAAATACATTAAGGAAATTTAGGTACAATTATAATTAAACAAAATTAATATGCTTGTAATTAAACAAAAAAATATTAACAAACAAATTGTAGATTAAATAATCACAAAAAAACAACATGCAAAAGGTGAATTAATTTAATTCAAACATTCAACACATGATATACTGCATATAGGCATGTGTATGTGTGCGCACACACATGAGCAAAACTACACATATAATATAAGATATCCATAACATACATTATGAATTATATTGTCAATATAAGATGAAAATATTTTTCAATAACATTTTCAATGAACATTATGATGTGAACTTTAGAAGGTTGGAAGAGTCTTGATCAACTAAGAAGGTGTTGAAGAAGAAGAACTTCATGGATGAACATTGAAAGATTGTGAAAGCATGAACTCCATGAGTTTTAATTTTGCAATACAAGAAAACAACATGTAAAGCTATAAGAAAATGAAATGATAAAAAATGGTAAGAAGAAGAAGAGATGTTTCTTATCCTCTTATGTGTGTATGTTACATCACTTCATGTATAGGAAATATATAGAGAGTTTCTCTCCCAAAATTACAATCTAATTAGGTAGGATACTAATCATGAGATTCTATCATTATTAAATTAATTGCATATAATTGGATACAATATCGTACAATATTGCATATAATTTGATAATTATTATTTATTTAATACTCTCCTCAAGTTGGTAGGTGAAGATCATGAACCCCAACTTGTGTCGTAGCGTCAAAAATCGTTCCTTGCCCACTGCCTTCGTAAAAATATCTGCGAGCTGATACTGTGTCGGTACATATGAAAGACTGATTATCCCAGCTTGTAATTTTTCTCGCACAATGTGACAGTCTATCTCAATGTGTTTTGTGCGTTCATGAAATATTGAGTTTGCTGCTATATGTAATGCCGCTTGATTGTCACAGAAAAGTTGAGCTGGCAAGTTACATGACACCTTTAAATCCTGCAACAGATATCGCAACTAAACTATCTCCAAACAAGTATTGGTCATCGTGTGGTATTCTGCTTCCGTTGATGATCGTTTGTCTGTTTTTTTTTACTTCCATGAGATAATAGAAGAACGAACCAAGAAAAATGCAATACCCAGATACTGATCTCCGAATTGTCTGACAACCTCCCCAGTCTGAGTCGCAATAAACTGTCAATGTCAGATTGTTTTCGGATGGCAATAACAATCCTTGTCCTGGTGATCCTTTGATGTACTTTATGACTCGAATTGCGGCATCCTAATGAGGTTTCTGTGGATCCTGTATATATTGACTTAGGGTTCGAACCAAAAATCCTATGTCAGGCCGAGTAACAGTGAGGCATATCAGCCGTCCCACAAGTCGCCTGTATTTGACTGGATCCTTTAATAACTCTCCATCGTCTAGTGTGAGTTTTAGGTATTATTCCATTGGAAATTTGTCTGGACGAGCACCTGTGAGTCCCGTATCCTGCAAAATATCAAGCGCATATTTTCTTTGGGACATGTAAATACCAGCTTTGGAACGAGAAAATTCAATCCTTAGAAAATATTTAGGTCTCCAAGATCATTAATGCGAAATTGTTGTAATAGACAATCTTTAACACGCTGAATTTCTGTCAAATCATTTCTTGTCAAAAGAATATCATCCACATAAATCAAAAGGGTAGTAAATGATGAGTTATTCTGTCTTGTGAATAGAGAGTAATCTATCTTGCACTGTTGAAATCCTACAGATTTAATCACATGAGAAAATGTTGAAAACCATGTCTGAGATGCTTGTTTGAGACCATAAAGGGATTTGTTGAGTCGACATACAATGTTCTCCCCCTGTCATTGATGCTTGGGTGGCAAGTCCATGTAAATAATTTCATGCAATGTGCCATGTAAGAAGGCATTTTGCACATCTAGCTGGTGAGTAAACTAATTTCTGGCTGTTGCAATGGTGAGGAGACACCTCAAAGTTGTTAATTTTGCTGTTGGTGAAAAAGTTTCAGAATAGTCGACACCTTCAATCTGAGTGTACCCCTTTGCGACAAGGCGCGCCTTATATCTGTCGACGCTACCATCTGAATTGTACTTTATTTTATAGACCCATTTGCATCCGATGAGTTTCTACCCAGCGGTAACGGTGTCAAAGTCCACGTTTGATTTAGCTACAAGGCGAAAAGCTCTTCGTCCATTACTTTTTGCCAATTTGGATCAAGGATAGCTTGAGCATAAGTGTGAGGTTCTTTAGTGGCTGTGATGTTAGTAAGATATGCACTATGTGTAGAAGAAAATCGTGAATTATAAAGAAAATGATGCATAGGATATCTGGTTCCATTCGACCGATCTTTGGCAGTGGTCGAATGATTGGCTTGGGATCCCGTTACGTAGTCTTGAAGCCAGGAAGGTGGGGTTGATGTGCGACTGGATTGTCGAACAAGAAGGTCGGTTGGAGAAGGTTCGGTAATGGGTGCTAGACTTCTTGGCATGAGAGAAAAATGTTAGTCTACTGGAGGTTCAGGTGTATTATGACGAGTAGGAGACAAATGTTGGTTTGATGGAGGTTCAAGTGCATTGTGACGAGTAGGAGAAAATAATTGATTTGATGGAGGTTCAAGTGTATTGTGACGAGTAGGAGAAGAATGTTGGTTTGATGGAGGTTCAAATGCATTGTGATGAGTAAGAGAAGAAGGTTGATCGAGTGAATGTTGGACAGGAGTGGGTAAGTCAATGTCAATAGTGGACAAAATACCTTGTAATGGAGGTGAGGATTGTGTCTGTGACGGTTGGCAGAATGGGAAAACACTTTCATGGAAGATGACATCCCGACTTGTAAAAAAAGTGTCTGCATCTATATCAAATAATTTGTATGCTTTTTTACTGTGAGGATAACCAATGAAGATGCATTTTCGGGCGTGCGGATCAAATTTTTGTTTAGGTGAAACAACAGTGGTGTAATAGAGGCAACCAAAAGTTTTTAGGTGAGAAAGTGAAGGTGGTTGATTATATAATAGCTCAAAAGGTGATTTATTTTTTAGTAAAGGTGATGACAAACAATTAATGATATATGTGGCGGTTAAAACGCATTCTCCCCAAAATTCTAATGGTAAATTGGACTGAAATAGGAGGGCTCGTGCTGTGTTTAAAACATGTCTATGTTTGCGTTCTACTACTCCATTTTGTTGAGGAGTGTAGATGCAAGTGCGTTGACATTCAATACATTTTTTGAGAAAAAAATCATACATTGAAATAAATTTCAGTCCGTTGTCAACGCGAATGGTTTGAATCGATGCCTGAAATTGATTTTGTGCAAATGTAATGAATGACTCTAAGAGATGTTGGGTTTCATATTTGTGATTCATAAGAAATAGCCAAGTACATCTAGTATAGTCATCGACTATAGTGAGAAAAAAAACGTTTTCCAAAATGAGTTGGGGTTTTATGAGGACCCCAAATGTCACAATGCAATAGATTAAATGGAGAATGAGATTTTATTGTGCTTAAAGGAAAGGGCAGCCATGTTTTTTTAGCTTTGAGACAAATACTACAATTATTATGAATGAGAATGAGATTTTTACTGATAGGGATAGGTAGTAAGGGAGATACAAGTTATAAACACGTCGGAGAAGGATGTCCGAAGCGCTTGTCAGAGCCAATCGATATTTGAGATGTGTGGGCTTGGTTTGGAAGGGGGGACATGTAGTATAAGCCTGCGTGTTGTTTACCTGAGTCAATCATCCTCCCCGTAGCCAACTCCTGCAAAACGCAACCATGTGGAATAAAAACGACACAACAATTAAGTGAACTGGTTATCTTACTAACGGACATGAAATTTAAATTAAAAGAAGGAACACAAAGAACATCTTTGAGAGTGATTTTGTCATTGAATTTAATTGTGTCCGTAGATGAGATGGGCGCAGTTGAGCTTGTGGGTAGATTAACATTTGAAATAAATGATGATGAATTGTGTGTGAAAAATTGTAAATCCGATGCAATGTGATCGGTTGCTCCGCTATCCAAAATCCATGGTTTCATAAAAGCAGAATTAAAAGAGGAGTTATGGGCAAGCAAACCTGCAGAGCTAACAAACGTGTCACTTTTACCGTTATTGTTGAGCGAGTAAATAGCCTTTGCCAATTGCTGAATTTACTCGGCACTGAAGCCTTGTACGAGGTTTCTATCAGACTCGTTACTGATGCCTTCTTTGCCAGACATGATTTTTTATTTAGGGGATAAAAATGGAGAGGCTGTTAGGGCACCAAGATCGGTGCTCTGATACCATATAAGAAAATGATAAAAAATGGTAAGAAGAAGAGATGTTTCTTATTCTCTTATGTGTGTATGTTACATCACTTCATGTATAAGAAATATATAGGGAGTTTCTCTCCCCAAATTACAATCTAATTAGGTAGGATACTAATCATGAGATTCTATCATTATTAAATTAATTGCATATAATTGGGTACAATATCGTACAATATTGCATACAATAATTGCATATAATTTGATAATTATTATTTCTTTAATAAAAACAATAACAATTTGCAAAAACAAATAAATAATGTATCAATATTTGAAATGGAGTAAGAACATGCCTTTCAAGACGGTTCTTAAAAGATAAGTGCAAGAAAATTCATCACTTGAATTTTTTTTTTCAAGACTCACAAGGATAAGTCTCACAAAATGATTTACATGTTCTTACCACTTGAAAAAAAAAATCAAGATAAGAACTAAAACAAAAAAAGAACTTTCTTAAGAATTGAAAAGATATATCTCAAAATGACTTCATATTATTCTTCAATAGTGTTTTACAAAAAGAGGCTAGACACCTTATTTATATTGTTATGTGCCATGACCAAGAGAATGAAAAGTCACTAAAATATCATAAGGCATGTGATTAAGGAAGAGAAATTCTAAGTGTAAACATAAGACTAATTAAGTTAATGATTTAACTTCATTAATCTTGTTTAACACTTATCTAACTCCTAATTTCCATGGGTTGTTCTTAAATTTAATAGAGGCACCATGGTAACATTGTTACACAAAAACATGGGAAGCTCCTTAATTTAAAGAGGAGACATGTGAAGTAGTTACAAGTTTCACATGCACTTGAAAGTAACGTGTGGAAGTTAGAAACTTTTCATGTGTCTCTTGAATCAACTAATTTTCGTCCAAAACACCTGGAGGGACATGTGAAGTAGTTACAAACATCACATACACTTGAAAGTGACATCTGGAGGTAGTTACAACCATCATATATGCTTGAAAGTGTTTTTCATGTGCCTTTTCATTTTTCTAGTAATCTAATCTTGTAGTTCTACAGTATAAAAAATTCATTGATCCTCTTGGATATTATTTAATATCTAAAATTTATAAGCTATCTTGTTTCTTCTTCAACTTCTATAATCATCCTCTTGTGAATCTTTCTTGGAAGTTTCTTCTTTATTCTTTTCTTTGTCATGTTCTTTTTATTTATTCTTAAAGTTTCCTTTCTCTTTTTCATCGAATTCTTCTCTATTGCTATTTATATCAACTGAAACATTGTTAACAAGATGTTGTAATTCTTAATCACATCCCTTATACATAGTGTAACCACCACATAATGCCTTTTGTAAGACTCATGTATATTAAACATGTCCCACCAGAAACTAACATTTGACACATACAAAACACCATCGGTAAACCCCACTATCAATTTCATATGTCAGAGTAGTACAAGCATTTGCTATCAAGGCAGATGATCACTTCTAACAAGCCAAAAGTATAACCTCTTTTAGCTTATCATAAACTAATATCTTAATTTGCATGATGAGATCATCAATGAAGCTATAATATCTCTTTTACTTAATGAGCTAACATACTTAATATCTTGCCATATAAGTCAATATCATATAAAGTATCCACACACATACCCAAAAAGAGTCACATATCATATAAATATGATATGTGTGTGTATACATATGAACAATTATCTAACCTTTATCATGCTCATCATACACATACATTACAGGAAAATATGCATTACCTACAATAAAAATTCGTAGGAAAAACCTAAAATTTGTTGGTAAAAATCACTTATCATCATACATATCATACATTAATCATATATCTCAATATATATAACCATTCAATTCATAGATTATCATCATATTCATTATCGCTTGAGAAAACAATTCTTTCTTAAGTGATCGCATTTTCCTTAGAATAGGCCTTCTCGCTTAAATAATATTACACCGTTTGAGTGAGATACCTCTAGAGCACATAATTGAATTTTCCTCTTCTTCACTTAAGTATCGATCTCTACACTTGAGTGTTCATCATTTAAGCATTCTCACAACATTTGAGCAACATGTTTGTTGGATCATTTCCAACAAGTTCCAAAAATATAAAACATACTATTTCACCAACACTTGAGTAACCAAATTACTTGATCTCCCTTAAGTAGTTGCATGATTCACAAAGATTCCAAAACTCATGCAACACTACCATAAACCCTAAACTTGAGTGACCAACGCGTCATTTAAAAATAATTTTTCTAGAGGAGAGAGAGTTGTCTCCACATCTCTCACTTAAACTACAAGTTATCATCTAAACAAAGCACTCCATTGCTTAAGTCATCTTACCGCTCACACATTGGTGAGCGGTAAAGATAATCATTAGACACCACTTTGACATTGTTTAAGTACTGGTGCAATATTAAATTCGACCCAACATCATTTTTTGTTTTCTAAAGAAAACAGCCATGACAATACCACTTAAATCCTACTTCTATCTATTACATATATTACAAGCTCCCAATTAATCCTCAATAACACATACATTTTGAAATATATCAAAAATCAAAGTCAAAGTTATACATACATCTGATCCTATATATATAACAATCCAAACTATCATATCTTACACATCTAAACAATCAAAACACTGATTACATACAAACATTATGCCTCTTACTTGGATGTAGTGTGCCTACTTGCTTATGTTTTCCGATTACTTTCATAACACTCTCACCCAAAAAATTGAAATAAAATAGTAAAATATCAATAAATTATAAAAAAATTATTTCTCCTTAAACACTTTATCCTCCTTAGATGTTATAAAATAAGTCAAAATATATTAATAACTTTCAAACTTATATAATCTCTTTTTGAGTATGTGAATATGTGTAACTTATGGATTGACACGTTTTTTTGTTATGCATCTAAATACACTAGAACAATAGTTTGTGCAACTAAATAGAAAGCATAATAAAGCATGGAGATGCATGTGAATGACAATTGTTTGTGCAATTTGGTAGCACAAAAATAAGATTATTTTGTTTAATGGCAAAAGGGATGTGCTGAAAATTTTTGCAATAGCACAATTAAAAATTTGGGGATGGATTATCAACAAGTATACTAAAGTACAATGTAGTTACTCTGACTGATGTATAAATCCTTTGGAATGCCTTTGGCTACTTTGGTACAATCTTGTTTTAATACCATTTTTTGGGCTAAAACACTTTATTATTACATGCTCTAATTGAGATTTGTATAGTTTTTGTGAGGATAGCTACATATATTTTTTCTGCAATTTTCAAAGTTGATTGGCTAGGGGTACATGTCACATTACTGAGGTAGGCCGGATTCAAATCTAGTGAAACACGAGCAACAAACTTGAGCTTAGAACAAGGCACAAGACCAAAACACATGCAAATTGATTCTAAACTGGGTTACCACCATTAGATGAGAACAATCAATACTCCAAGTATACCTGTGGAAAGTAATAGAGGTAAAATTGATGTGCATAACTGTCCACACTGAAACAGGGCAAGGCTTGAAACTAGCTAATATGTTTTCATGAGGCATACTTTTCTGGCATAAAAAAGTATCTAAAGTGTTTTGTATGTTATCCCTTTAGTATGGTACCTCTTTAGTTTATGTCAACACTAAGTCTATCAGATTCTTTCGGGAGGAGATTTGTTGATGGTATTTTGATAAGAGTAGGTTTCACAACAATGTTATACTTCTAGTTTTATCTTGTTAAGATTATTTTCGGGATGTTGGTATAGTTTGGAGGTCAACATAACTTGTCTATCTATTTTTGTATAAGCGTTTAATTTTTTTATAGGGATTGGAGCACTCCTCAAGTGTTTCACGTTAATTTTATTAATTCTTTGTTCATAAAAAGATATTTTTTTTTTCAAACATATTAAAATAAGCCTTTAAACTTATATCATCGAATTACAACAACTTACGAAGTAAAATAAGAAACTAAAGATACTCTTATATTGTAAACATTCTCAAATCAACTATTAAGAGAAAGAATTCACCGATCAACAATGGAGAAAAACTAATTAACACTGTAAGACTCATTTATAGATTTTAAACCAACTCATGATGTATTTGAATTTTCAACAAAATATTGTTCTTTCTTTGAATTTCACCCTTTTAAGAAATATTGGATCAATTTCAATAACAATTTGCTTATTATCCAAACCATCATGGAAATAAGTTTCCCTACATGCTTAAAAAAAAGTAATCAATCCCTTTATTTTCTCAATGGCAACATAAAAGAAGTAATCAATTACTTTATTTTTGTAAATGACAACATCAATAAGCATATCTTTTGATTATCTACGTTTCTTGGCATTTAACTGCTTTGGTTGTTAAGTTTTATGCAGTTATATATGCTATGGAGGAAGCTCAAAGATGAGGCTTACTAGTGTATGACTTGAATGTGATAATGCCTTGGTTTGTGCTGCATTTACTGTTACGAATAATGTATCGTGGATGCTTTGTAATCAATGAAATACTTGTCTTAATTATTGTGGCAAAATCAAGTTTAGGTTTACTCATATTTTTCGTGAAGGAAATGTGTATGTTGATAAATTGACTAACTTAGGATTTATTCATAGAGGATAATTTCATTGGTACAATAAATTTCCTTCTAGTTTGTGTTTATAATTCTTTATGAATAGGTATAGTCTACCTATGTACCATTTTTGTTAACATATGAATTTTGGTCTAGTCCCCCAATTTTTTTGTATTTTCTTTATTTTATTTTATTTTAATAATATTTTTTTTTGTGATGACAGATTATTGTTGTTATTTAAGGTGTCAGTATAAGTGGGATGTCAAGTTATATAGTGATGTCAAACATAAAAAAAATTATATATAAAAAAGCATATCTTTTTATTATAAAAGCTTGCTAACTAAATTTGTAGAAGATATTATTTCAAGCCAAATAACTATGAAATTAAAAAGGCAAGTATCAAACTCATTATTTTCTAAGGATTTAAATTCACTTTTTATTTTATAATAGTATATCGTTATATGCAACTTGAAGTTAGATTGCTCATATTTCTAATATTTGAAATCTTATTGCTTTATCAGTAAAAACACGAGTTTCTCGGTAAGTGGATGGTCATAATTTTCTGCATAAGAAATTTCCATGGCTATTTTGATACAATTTCCCATTAGTACCCCAAATTGTCAAATTTTGCTTGACGAGAAATTTCACAATTGAAGTAACAGAAAATAAACCTTTTTCCAATGGTATTTTTTCTTTCTCAATTAGTCTTAAATCACTTTATCGAAAGTTTAATTCTTTTGGAACCTTAGACGCAATTCATATACCAAGTAGTCATATTCTTAAAATGTTTAGTGTTTCTCTCATACCAAGTCTGCCCATATAAAAAACCTTCATTTGTTACTTGACCACTACCAATTTCTCTTCTTAAAAACTCACTACAAGAAAATTAAATTAAAATTAAACCAATTTTAAAGATAAAAAATAATTAATTTTTATATTAAATAGATTACTTATTATGTTAAACACTAAAAAGTTATTGATATTTGAATTAATTTATATTATTAATAAATAATTTTTAATTGATATCTAATTAGCTACCAAAATTTTATCAATTAGTTTAGATTCTAAAGTTGATAGTTAAAATCTTGATAGCTAATTTGATACTAATTTAAAAACTATTTATCAAGAAAAACTAATCGAGATATTAATAATTTTTTCAATCTCTAAAATAATGTTTAATTTAATTATTATAGTTACTAATTATTTTTTTAAAAAAATTATTTTTATTTAATAATTTTCTTATAATAACGATACAACACATAATCACGTATCAACTTATGAATCTCTTCTATAAATTTGAATTACATTTAAAGTTTCATTTTAAAAAAAAAAACTATTTCACATATAGAAATTATCAGTTAATCCACTAGAAAATTATCTTTAGAACCTTTATTAATGGAATGATCTCTTCTAGGATCTTTTTTAACTAATAAATCAAATCATTTTAGAATCTAGGAATCCCATTTTCTAGGATCAAATATGTGATATAAATGAAAAGTGTGAGATGGATTTACTTGCTCAATATTGTGATTGTCAAGTGAATTATTAAAAATTGTCATTTTCTACATGATAATCAAGATCATGAAACACAACATAAAATTTAGATTCTCCTTGCATGAGTTGTTTTAGGAGGTTGAAGTCTAACGATTGGTGTAAAACCAACCAACAAGGGTGAAAGACATTAGCAAAGTGGTGAATTTGTTGGGCACATGCAGCAGCAATATAAAGAAATGAAGATGTTCCATGAAAAGGGTGTGATAAAGAAACGAAGTTGTTACATGAAAAGGGTATTTATGAGGGAGCAACTGAAAAAGTGGAAGCAAGAACAGAAAAGGAAGAAGGAGAGAAGAGAGAAGAGAGGTGGAGGCACGTGGGGAGGGACATTAGGGCGGCACGCGAGCGCAAGACACGCGTGTGTGCTAGCGCATCATCATAATTCCGTTTTCACACCAAACACCTCATCCACACTGCACGCCATTTTCCTTGCTTAAACCATGTGCTTCTGCTCACACCTTTCTCTCTAATTATATACACACAACACATTCCTATCAGATCCATCACAATTTACTTTTTAATTTATCTAAATTTCTATTTTTTTTAAAAATTACTATGTTTGCAAGAACACTTTTTTTTTCATTAAATATGATTTTTCTTTTTTGAAATCAAATTGTCCTCACTAGTTCCAGTATTATTAAATGCAGATATTAGGCATTGTTTTAATTAAATTAATAACAAAACGTGATTGAGAAAAAAAATAAACACTTTTCCAGAATTAATATATCTTTTTTTTAAATGAAACTTTAATAGTTAATAAAATCAAACACTTTTCCAAATGCTTCCTTAGCAAGATTTTCAATACAATATAAACTAAACTAAATATATATTTTACTCTTCTGAAATAAAACTACGCTTTAAAGATATCATAATTTTCTACTAAAAATAAGTAATACATATATATATTTAGTATCATGATATGATTCTTCTATGATAAGTTAGAATTTTTGAACAATTTATTGGTAATGTATTATGTTAGATAAGATTGAATTTCTTAAGTTGGTTTGTATTAATGATTTTTTTTTAAAGGTTGGAATGTGTATTTTGTATTTCACTTGTTGAAATGGTGTGTTTTACAAATATATTTATCAACAAGACGTAAATTGTTGATCAAGAAGCTTGAATTTTTTTTGTTAAATGTTTTAAATCAATATGAAACATAAATTTTCCATTATATAAATTATTTTTCAATATAAATTCTCCATTATATCAAAATCATGTACATGGGAGAGTGATTGTGGTCAAAGAGGATAAGCCTATGGCTCATCTGGATGTTTTCAAGAAGTTGCATCTTGCTTGGAAATCCTTAGGTTCTTGGAAGGATATAACTCTAGGTAAAAGTTTTTATGAGTTTTATTTTTTCCTTTCTTCAGATATGAGATGTGTTTTTAAATTTGGTTCTTGAAACATGTTTTTTGGGGTTCTTTGAGTTTTTGCTTAGACCAATGACTTTGTTCTAGTCACTATGAAACTTACCAAAACTCAATGTTGAATGTGTATGTATACATGGTCTACCTTTGGAGTATTGACACCCAAGGGCTATTTTCTCCACTACAAGAGGAGTTGATACCTCTCTTTTGCTTGATGATTGCAATATGAACAAGAAGTGTGTTCTTTTCTTGTGATCTTATTGATATTGATATGCTTTCAGAATTGTCTAACCAAATATTGATGAAGATCTCTAGTTTTGCTTTTGTTGTTGATATTGAATATGAAAACTTACCTCCTTTCTACTTTTCTTGCAAGATGATTGGGCACAATAGCAATAATTGCAAAAGATACAAGGTTGAAGATAACAATTTGTTAGTCTAGAGAAAGAAGTGAATATTGTTAAATAGATGTATATTCCTAAGATAAAGAAGGACAATGTTTCAGATTTTCTTGATACTAATTTTGGTGCTTTTGTGAAGGTTACTGTTATAATTGTGGGCTCCATTGTTGTTGCTGACAGATCTTTTAATTAATTGGTTGATATGCCAACTTTAGAACCTATTCTTAGTTTGGCAAAGGAAGATTTGATCATTCTAGTTTTTAATATGAGTAAAATTAATTTTAAATCAAATTTAAATAAGTCTAGAGGGGAAGGCTCATGATGATAAAGATTAGGTTTTTGCAAAACTAAGACAAATGGTGAATTAACCTATTTTAGCTTTGAATAATAGTTTTAATAACTTATCTAATGGTGATTCAAACATGCCTACTTATCCTAAAGATAATTCCAAGTTTGATGTTGTTGTCAAGGGTTCTACAGTGACCAAAACTTCCACAAGCTTGTGAAAGAGGCTAAATTGGTTTCCAAATTCTAGGATGACAGGGTGCTAAAGGAGGATGAATCTTTAAGTGAATTGGATGAGATTGAAAGTGATGTTTATTTCTCAACCTATCAACTATTTTACTAGTACTCATGCTACTTTATTTCAAAATGTCAAATTCTACACTACTAATGATAGAAATAATTTTGGGCCTAGCTTGTGGTGTTTGGCCAGGTATGATGTGTTTATCAATATTATTTAGTCTTCTTTGTAATATGTTTTTATCATAGTTTCTTTTCACAAACAAACCTTGAATATTGTTGGCATCAATGACTCTACTTTATATATGGTTAGAAGGTTCTACTAGACTGATATATCCAATTTGCAGCAAGCACCTTTGTATCTTTTTGGGGTCTTAATGTTTTGTTTTCTATTGAAGAAACCAAGAAAGGGGGTGTACGCCTAATAACTTGTCCTGTTCTGAATTTCATGAATGGATCAATTCCAATGAACTTATTGATATTCCTTTATTGGTTCATTTTTTACTCAAAGCAATTGTATACATGGTAGTCAATGAATTGAGAGAAAGCTTGATAGAGCTCTTTGTAATTTTCCTTATCTTGATCAATTGTTTAACCGCATATGCAAAGTCATGTCTAGGAACTATTATGATCACCATTGTTGATTTCCCTCTCTCATAATGAGGTCTCTCATAGACCTTCTTTTTTTAGGTTCTTTAAAATATGTTGAATGTAAGACTGTGATGCAAAAGTCCTAGAAGAGGAGGTTTTTGGTTGCCCTATGTTGGTTCTTCAAAAAAAAAAAGCTTTAGCGTTTTGAAATATGTTCTTAAAAATTGGAATATAAATGTGTTTGGGAATGAGTATACTACTATGGTTGAAAAACAACACATTTTGGATTCCGTATAGTAGTAGATAACGGTTTCTTCTTTGGAGAAAATTGACTCTCTTCTCAAAAAAGAAAAGGAAAAGGAAACTATTGATAATCTCAAAATGACTTTTGATATCCAAGCTCTATTTTGGAAGGAGAAAAGTAGAATGAACTAATTTGTGAACAGTGATAAAAATACATAGTTCTTCTATGTTATAGTTAAAAAAAAACATATTATTGATAATTTTGTTCACAGACTGGTTGAAAAGGATTTGGTTTTGTAAGGATTTTTACATTGCTGATAATGATCCTGACTCCTTTGCTAATATGAATTATCTTATTACTTTTTGCATTTCTCATTTCACTACTCGTGATAATTGTCCTTCTAATGATGAAATTAGGAAAGTTGTTTTTGACCTAAACGCTAATAGTGCTCCGGGGCCGGATGATTTTGGTGTTTCTTCTACCATGTTTATTGGGATATCATTGGTTCTGATGTTTGTAATGATGTCAAACAATACTTTTTACAAACCTTTTTTTCTCATGTTTTATGTAGGTGATGCTTTTGTCTTTTGCAGTGCCAATAGAAGCACAACTCAAGTCATTTCCCAACGAATCCAATAGTAAATTTATTCAATCAATGTTTTAAACATATATGCAAGTAAAAGGCTAAAAATAAAAATAAAGATAAAATGGGGTAGAGATTGCTAGTAGAAAATTAAGAGAGACGATTATAAAACAGTAAAGAAAGCATGCTGACTCTCAAGTTCATTCAACAGTCAATTCTTCACTGATTATCTTAAGATTGTCACTCTTTCAATTCTAACTCTGATGTCAAACTTAATCAAACAATTGTCAATCAAATTCAACAGAATCTTACACAAAACAAGCATATACTAACGTATTCAATATCTCACTCATCTTCAAGCATTTAGTCATGATATGTTTATCTTTTACCCCTTTAACTAAGCGAATAAGAGATTGATTAGAACTAAGAAAACTAACCAAGGACTCTAATTAATGAAAATAATCAAATTCTCAACAAGCGTTCAGAAATAATTTCTTAACAAAAACCAAAATTCAAAAAGATAAGATCTTTTGATACAGACTGCTACAGAGATTTTAAGAATAAAACTTTATTGAACAGAAACCTCATAATTCATTAGGTAACAAGAAAACCAATCCAAAGGAGTTTAGCATTCCATGTGGAGACAAAACGAAAGAATTACAAAGAAGAAAATAAGAAAACTATAATGTTTTATTTTTCAAACATGTTCCATTATGAAGCATGATGATTTCTTCTTGAAGCTTGTATCTTTTTGTAAGTTTTTCTGCTCCAAGAATTTCAGAAATATATTTTGTCTCAGATATTGTTCACTGTTTCCCATATCACAGTTTCTCATATATTCCAGAATTCTCAAAATTTATTTTAAGTTTAATCGTGATTTTGTTTCTTCGTATCTTTGCAGATGATTTGCTTCCAATTCTGTTTCTTAGATATTGCAGATTTTATTCGTTAATCATAAATCTTCGCTTGATTAGGCTCACCCATAACATTAGACACTTACTTAAAACTGTCCATCAAACATTTTTATTAAACTATTTACACTATGAAATATTTAATCGTTTACTGCAACTAAAAACACATAATTAGCAGAAATAACAATTAAGATTAAAATAAACATACTTAGATGAATAGGATTAAAGCTGTTGTAAAACGAAGTAGATATTGCAAAATATCTTAAAAACAATTGTGAACCCACGTGCCTAGAGTTGCGGAAGATTTTGGAGGAAGTTGATTGAAGATGTCAAATGCTGTTATGAGTGCAACAAGAAAATAAATTAGGTGCAACAGCAAATTGAAATCAGCTATGGAGATGGAAAATATCTTTGCTTCCTATCCCTATATAAAGAGGGGTTCCATCCTCTCCAAATGCACATCTTTCTCATTCACTCTCTTCATCTTCTTCACCCACCGTGAAGCTTCTTTTCTTCTCTCTTTTTCCACTTTCTCTCTCCTCACTTACTTTATTATATTTTTAAGTTTTATATTGGGTTCCATTGGGTATTACTCTTTTAAAGAGTAACTTGCTAGTTCTGATCCTCGGAAATATCCGGGAAGTTCCTGTTGTATCCTGGGGGACTTACGCAATACACCGCGGATAAGTCCTTACGGACAGTGATTACTCACGCCTCGGGAAATCTTTTATTTTGTGTTCGTTTTAAAGCCAAATACTTCAAAAATTGTAAGGACTTATGGCTGAAAATCCGAACAACAACGACAACACTGCTCCGGAAACATCAAATGTTGTTTCCGCAACGCAAACCATTTTTGCGAAACCTTTTCCGGACGTCTCCAAAATTGAAGTCTTCACCGGTCAGAACTTCCGACGTTGGCAAGAACGCGTGTCCACCCTATTGGACATGTACGGAGTTGCTCATGCACTTACAACTGCCAAACCCGACTCAACCACGGCTGCGAAACAAGTTGACGACTGGATCCATGCGAATAAGGTATGCCGTCACACTTTACTCAGTGTGTTATCTAACGATCTGTTCGATGTTTATGCTTCTTATAAGAATGCGAAAGATATTTGGGATTCTCTTATCCTCAAATATACTGCCGAAGACATCGTCAGACAAAGGTTCGTAATTGCAAAATACTACCGTTGGGAGATGATCGAAGGCAAAGACATCAAAATCCAAATAAACGAATATCACAAGCTGATTGAAGATATCAAAACTAAAAGCATAAAATTGCCAGATGAATTCGTGTCCGAACTCTTGATCGAAAAGCTTCCGCAGTCTTGGACGGATTACAAACAACAACTGAAGCACAGACAGAAACAGATGTCTCTATCAGATTTGATCACCCACATCATCATTGAAGACACAAACAGGAAGGAGTGCGCTGCTGCAAAGGCCAAAGCTTTGTCTGCCAAAGCAAACGTGATAGAAGACAAACCAGCTCCAAAAAGGTACGAGAAAAAATTTGATCACAAAAAGAAACCTAATAACAAATTCTCTCGTCCTAGTGGAACTAACTCCACTTTCAAGAAAAAAGGTAATTGCTTTGTCTGTGGAAAGCCAGGCCATCATGCACCTCAGTGCAGACATAGGGCTAAAAACGACTATCCTCCTAAGGCAAATCTAGCCGAAGGGGAAGATACTATTGTGGCAGTCGTTTCACAAGTAAACCTTGTGACAAATGTGAGCAAATGGGTGGTAGACTCTGGGGCTACCAGACACATCTGTGCAAACAGAAATGTGTTCACCTCCTACACAAGTGTGGGGGATGGAGAAGAACAAGTATATCTCGGTGACTCCAGGACAACTCCTGTCCTAGGAAAAGGAAAAGTTCTTCTGAAGCTCACATCTGGTAAAACTCTAGCTTTGAATGATGTGCTACATGTGCCATCAATTAGAGTTAATTTGGTCTCTGTGGCATTACTAAGCAAAGTTGGGGTTAAAGTGTCATTTGAATCTGACAAGATTGTTATGACAAAAAACAATGTTTTTGTGGGAAAGGGATATTGTGATCAAGGCCTTTTTGTATTAAACATTTCTGAAATTATGAATGAATCTAAATCTTCTGCTTATATAGTTGACTCGTATGATATATGGCATGCTAGATTAGGACATGTGAATTCTTCGTATGTTATAAAATTGCAACGACTAGGATTAATCAACATGCATGACAAACAAAGTAGTAAATGTGATGTATGCGTAGAATCTAAAATAACGAAGAAAACATGTCACTCTGGAGAACGTCAAACTGAAATTCTTGGTTTAATTCATACCGACCTTGCTGATTTAAAACAAACCATGTCTAGAGGTGGTAAAAATTATTTTGTAACCTTTATAGATGATTTTTCTAGATACACCAAAGTGTATTTAATTAAACATAAGGATGAAGCCTTTGATATGTTTTTAACTTATAAAGCGGAAGTAGAAAATCAACTTAATAAGAAAATTAAGAGAATTAGATCAGATAGAGGTGGTGAATATGTTTTATTTAATGACTATTGTGTAAAAGAAGGTATTATTCATGAAGTAACCCCACCATATTCACCTGAGTCTAATGGAGTAGCTGAAAGGAAAAATAGGACTCTTAAAGAAATGATGAATGCCATGCTTATTAGTTCTAATGCTCCTGATAATTTATGGGGTGAATCTCTGCTTACTGCGTGTTTTTTACAAAATAGGATACCACATAGGAAAACTGGTAAAACACCCTATGAGTTGTGGAAAGGTTATCAACCTAATTTGAAATACCTAAGAGTGTGGGGGAGTTTGGCTAAAGTGATGTTACCTGATCCTAAGAAAAGGAAAATAGGCTCTAAAACATCTGATTGTATGTTCTTAGGATATGCAGAACATAGTGCTGCCTATAGGTTTCTAGTTCTTAATAGTGACATAATTGAACGCAACACTATAGTAGAGACAAAAAACGCTGAGTTCTTTGAACACATCTTTCCGCTAAAGAGTAGTGGTACATCTAAACAACCTATAGATAGTGTTAGTGATACCTTGAGTGAGGATGTTAGAAGAAGTAAAAGACAGAGAAAGGAAACATCTTTTGGAAATGACTTTTATACTTATCTAGTTGAGAATGATCCAATAAGTTTTGTAGAAGCTACTAGTGCTCCTGATGCTAAACATTGGGATAAGGCCATTAAAACAGAGCTTGAATCAATTAAGAAAAATAATACGTGGACCTTAGTAGATCTGCCTAAAGGAGCAAAACCCATTGGTTGTAAGTGGATCTTTAAGAAGAAGTATCATCCTGATGGATCCATAGAGAAATATAAGGCAAGATTAGTTGCTAAAGGGTTTACTCAAAAACATAACATAGATTACTTTGATACTTTTGCACCTGTTACTAGGATTTCCTTTATTCGTGTATTGCTAGCCTTAGCATCTATCCATAAATTAGTAATTCACCAAATGGATGTTAAAACAGCTTTTCTGAATGGTGAATTAGAAGAGGAAATTTATATGACTCAACCTGAAGGTTGTGTAGTCCTAGGTCAAAAGGAAAAAGTATGCAAACTTTTAAAATCTTTGTATGGTTTGAAACAAGCACCAAAACAATGGCATGAAAAACTTGATAATGTTTTACTTTGTGAAGGTTTTTCTACCAATGATGCTGATAAATGTGTGTATTCTAGATCTGAGAATGGTGAATATGTCATTATATGTTTGTATGTGGATGACATGCTAATTTTTGGTACATGCAATGATATAGTTTTTAAAACAAAATTGTTTCTTGGATCTAAGTTTGAGATGAAAGACATGGGTGAAGCAAGTGTGATTCTAGGAGTTAAAATCATAAGGAAGGGAGATAGTATATTACTATCCTAAGAAAAATACACTGAGAAACTTCTAAAGAAGTTTGGTTACTATGACTTTAAGTCAGTGAGTACCCCTTATGATGCTAACTCTAAATTAAAGAAGAACAGAGTATGCCCAGATAATTGGGAGCTTATTGCATTTAATGAGCTTTTCTAGACCAGATATTGCTTATGCAGTAGGTAGATTGAGTAGATACACTCAATGTCCTAGTCAGGATCATTGGGAAGCACTTGCGAGACTCATGAAATACTTGAGAGGTACAATGGATTATGCCATTGAATATAGTGGATTTCCCGCTGTGCTAGAAGGGTACAGTGATGCTAACTGGATCTCTGATTCAGATGAGACAAAATCCACTAGTGGTTATGTATTTACACTTGGGGGTGGTGCAGTTACATGGAGATCAGCCAGACAAACTATTATCGCAAGATCAACAATGGAATCTGAGTTTGTTGCTCTAGAAATGGCTGGTAGTGAAGCTGAGTGGTTGAAAAACTTCTTAGCAAACATTCCTTTAGGAATGAAACCAACCCCATCTGTATCAATGCATTGTGATTGCCAATCGGCAATAGCTATAGCTAAAAATAAAAGCTATAATGGAAAGAATAGACATATACAATTGAGACACAATTTGGTGAAACAGCTGTTAAAGAGTGGAACGATTTCTATTGACTATGTCAAGTCAGAACGGAATCTGGCAGATCCTCTGACAAAACCCCTAGGGAGAAAAATGATTTTAGAAACATCAAGGGGAATGAGACTTAAGCCACTTGCAAACAAACAAGTGATGGAAACCCAACCTTTGTGATTGGAGATCCCATGAATAAGGTTCGTATGGGTAAAAACAAGTCACTTATTAGTTCTGCTAGCACTAATATTGATTTTAAATCAATTTTGTCCATTCCTATGGTGTGTGTGAAAGTGCTAGATACTGCATTATCGAGAGGATAAACTTTGTGGTTAAAATTCAGAGGTAAAAGAGTTTTAACGATTTACAAAGTTTTAATGATTTTCATATCCCTTATGGGTGGTGTATAATTTGCAGTATACACTTGATGAAATCACCTATATGAGTGTCAAGTGGGGCCGCTTGCATGAGATCTTGGCAAGATCTCTATAGCACTCATGAATACCGGGCACGCGCATGGCCTAGTAGCGCAACACAGCGATAACAGCAAGTAATGTGGGGGTGTATTGTGATTTATAAACCTCTAACACATACTAAGTGTCTTGGTTCATATAGCTTGCTATACCAACTACACTATGTGTTACGTTCATCAATCTAAGACTGGTTCATATAGCTTGCTATACCAGATCTGATGCATTACATCTTAGATGAACCCAAAATTTATTTATTTATTTTTTTTCTCTTTATCTTTATCCTTTGCAATATGTGGGGGATTGTTGTAAAACGAAGTAGATATTGCAAAATATCTTAAAAACAATTGTGAACCCACGTGCCTAGAGTTGCGGAAGATTTTGGAGGAAGTTGATTGAAGATGTCAAATGCTGTTATGAGTGCAACAAGAAAATAAATTAGGTGCAACAGCAAATTGAAATCAGCTATGGAGATGGAAAATATCTTTGCTTCCTATCCCTATATAAAGAGGGGTTCCATCCTCTCCAAATGCACATCTCTCTCATTCACTCTCTTCATCTTCTTCACCCACCGTGAAACTTCTTTTCTTCTCTCTTTTTCCACTTTCTCTCTCCTCACTTACTTTATTATATTTTTAAGTTTTATATTGGGTTCCATTGGGTATTACTCTTTTAAAGAGTAACTTGCTAGTTCTGATCCTCGGAAATATCCGAGAAGTTCCTGTTGTATCCTAGGGGACTTACGCAGTACACCGCGGATAAATCCTTACGGATAGTGATTACTCACGCCTCGAGAAACCTTTTATTTTGTGTTCGTTTTAAAGCCAAATACTTCAACAAAAACTGTATAGTACAATCAAAACTATGTTCTATCATCAACCTAATTACCTAATTGAGATGTTAAGATTAACCCTCATATCTAAGATAAATTTTTTTAATAAAAAAAAATATCTTTACCGAATATGAGGAACCGTGAATATTGAATTCACGTGTTGCTAGTCCCATCGCCCGGTTTCCATTATTCTGGGACAGATCATTTCCACTCGAAGAAGGAATGTCCTTCCAAACATTTCCATGTTATCTACTTTTTCTCTTTTTCTCTCTTCATTCTTCTCCTTTATCTCATTATCTCTTCACAAAAATATTGCTTTAACTATTCTCTCAATTTATTAATTCCAACAACTTGTGTTCTTTTAGTTTTCTTTTTCGTATATATTTGACTTCGTCAGCACTAATATACTAAAGAAAATAGAAAAAAACAGAGGTTGATGATGCATCAAATGATGTTACAATGCATATAGTGATTTCATGCTAAAATATTATCATGCATAAATGATTTTATGCTAAAATATTATCATTCATGTCCTTTAATATTTTTTTTTAACACGCACAAAGATAGATTTTATAGACTTATTCTAACTTCAATTATTTATGTATAAATAAATTTATAATTGTATATTGGAAATGATAAATTAATTAGTAGAAAATTGAGGTTTTTCTTTGTAGGTTCAAAATAGTGATGCACATGAAAAATAGTATTATTAGATACAAAAATAACCAGATATCAGTGTTTGATGAATTACATTTGCCCCCTGCTACATATATGCTTATTTGGATTGATTTCACAACAAAGAATTTTTTTTTTTATATAGTTTTGCTGTTATTTATCAATAAATTACTGTGCATTTTAGCTGTATTGGGTTATATAATAATTACACCAAAAAACATATTAACAATAAGTTATGATTAAATTGTGATATTAAACTATTTAATACCTAATTATTAATATTTTCAAAATATATCATACAAAAGCAACCATTATTACCATCACAAAAAATTAAAAAAATCATGGTGCTCGAAATTTCATTAGCCAATTGTATTCGTCAATATCATGACCAAAGTCGCATAACAAGAATCATGTTCGTTTGATTTCAAAGTAAGGAGGGCTTAGCGTAATTTATAAGGGATTATAAGATCGAAACTTTTTCAAAATTACGTCAAAATACTAAATTTTAAAAACCAAAGAAATTTACTTTAACAAATTATTTTATTATAAGGAAATAGTTTAAAATCATGTATATGAAATTAGAGATAGCAAATAAAGTTATCTATAAGTATTGTGTGAATTTGTGATCATTTTGATTGAGGAAAATTCTCACATTCACTTGGTAGGAGTATTAGTAATAGGGGTGGGCATGTCCAATCTAAATCCAAATCCAAATAAATGGATTAAAATTCATATCCACTTTAACTAAACCAAATATATTTGGATTTATTTTAAATCCATTTAAAGTGGATTGAATCTAGATTAAATCCACTTTGTTAAATTCATTTTGTCAATTACATTAAATCTATTTTGATATGGACATACACTAACTTGGCTCGAACTGGGCCTAAGCCGACTCAACCTGGACGCACACCAAAATCGACTCGGGCCTGGACGACTCGACATCAGCCTGGGCCCGGACGACTCGATATCGGCCTAGGCCCGGACGACTCGACATCGAACGGGCCCTCTCGGCTCGACATCGGCCCGAGCCCAGACGACAAGACATCAAGCCCGGGACCGAACAACTCGACATCAGTCTGGGCCCGTACGATTCAACATCGTACGGGCTCGTACGACTTAACATCGGCCCGGGCCCGTACGACTCGACATCGGCCCGGGCCCATTCGACTCAACATCGGCTCGAACCCGTACAACTCGACATGGCCTGGGCTGGTACAACTCGACATTGGCACGGGCGGTATGACTCGACATCGACCCGGGCCGGTACGACTCGACATCGGCCCGGACCCTTACGACTCGACATCGACGCGGGCTCATACGACTCGACATCGACCCGGGCCCGTACGACTCGACATCGACCCGGGCCCATACGACTCGACATCGGCTCGGGCCCATACGACTCGACATCGGCTCGAACCCGTACAACTAGACATGGCCTGGGCTGGTACAACTCGACATCGGCACGGGCAGGTACGACTCGACATCGACCCGGGCCGGAACGACTCGACATCGGCCCGGGCCGGTACGACTCGACATCGGCCCGGGCCCATTTGACTCGACATCGACCCGGGCCGGTACGACTCGACATCGACCCGGGCCCGTACGACTCGACATCGACCCGGGCCCGTACGACTCGACATCGGCCCAGGCCCGTACAACTCGACATTGGCCCGGGCCCGTACGACTCGACATTGGCCCGGGCCAGTACGACTCGAGATCGGCCTGGGCCCGTATGACTCGAGATTGACCCGGGCCCGTACGACACGACAACTGCCCTGGCCCGTACGACTCGAGATCGGCTTGAGCCCACACGACTCAAGGCCCGTACGACTCGAGATCGACCCGGGCCCGTACGACTCGAGATCGGCCCGGACCCGTACGACTCGAGATCGGCTCGGGCCCGTATGACTCGACATTGACCTGGGCCCGTACGACTCGAGATCGGCCCGAGCCCGTACGACTTGACAGCTGCCTGGGCCCGTACGACTCGAGATCGACCTTCTGAATTTCATGTCGGATATATATATATATATATATATATATATATATATTTTATTTTTATTTTTTTTATTATTATTTTTATTTTCTTCTCGTTCTCATACTTGTTCATATGATTGTGTATGTAGTGATATTCATCTCGGTTTTAAATTATTAAAACACTCATTTTATTAAGTAACCTAAAAAAATTTATTTTTCCTTTTTTTTCCTTACTCTAGTTTCACTTGGGATACTCTTCTCTTTTTCTCTCACTACACAATTTTTCATTCTCTCTCAGTTATTTGACTTGTTCAATATCCACAAGGTCGACTCATACTAATCTTTGATTACACATTTTCTTCCTCTATATAGTTTTGTTCAAATGATGTATTAACTTTCAGGAAACACAAATCTTAATATCATTAAATTAAATAATTGTAGGGTACATATTTGAATATTTTTACTTCTTTTCTAATATTTTTATTTCTTATTTATTTTTTTAAATGAGAATATCTTACTCTCAATTGCTTGAATGATTGAATACATAAACCCATTTTGTTTTCTACAATAACAAGATATCAAAATATGGTGTAATTGACAAATTATTTTCGTCTAAGCAATGATTACACTTTGTTTTGATAAATGAAGTTCTAGATTTTTTTTCTTCTTTTTGGCCATCAACTCTAAAAATTCATTTACATCATCATTAACATCATTTCACAACCAAGTTGAACTAATTATGTCCTATCTCAAATTGAGTTGTGTTAGAGTCAGATCGAGCTAAAATCCAACTCAGCCTTAAATCAAGTCAAGTCAACCTAGATCTAAGTCAATTTGAGTTTAGTCAAAGTCAGCCCAGGCTCAAGTCCAACCCAAACCCTTGTTGAGTAGAGTCAACCTGGTTCCAAGTCTTGAGAAACATGGTCAAGTATGGCTAATTTGAGTTGGGATCCTATTAGCCTGCGATATCGAGCCTACATCGGGTTGGACCATGTTCAATCAAGTTAGGTAAGGCCGAGTCTAGTTGGGCTAAGTGTAGGTCAAACCAAGTTAGGTCAGGTCAAGTCGAATCGAGTTGAGCCTATTTTTGGTCCAAACATCGGGCATATATCGGGTTGGGGCCATGTCGTGTCAAGTTGAGTCAATCCGTGTCAGGTCAAGCTAAGTTGACCAATTCCCAGGTCGAGCTGAGTCTGTCTGGTCCCACATTCAATTGAGTTGTGTTAGACCATATCAGGTTGAATTCAATAAAGATTAGGTTAGGTCGGGCCAATATCGAGCTGATCCCAACTATGTCTAGGGTCAAATAGGGCTCAAGTGAGATCAAGACGAACTAAGTCAGGTCAGGCCAAGTCAAGTTGGGTTCGTGTCTGATAGATACACACATCAAATTGATTAGGTTAATCGAACATCAAATTTAATCTAATTGACAAAGTAGATTTAACCTAGATTTAATCCAATTTAAATTGAATTGAAAAAATTCAAATCAATTTGATCCAGTTAAAATGCATATGGATTATCCAATCTAATTTATTGGATTTGGATTGAATCTGGACTAAATTTTGAAAAGTCCAATCCAAAACACCTGTACTATAATTTATGGGCAAATTCTCCCTCCACCTCCATATAAATTGTGAAAAGTCGATTTCAAATTTTTTTAAATACCCTAAATGAAGCATAATATGTACTTTTTAAATAACTGCAATCACACACACCACTCCCGTACCTCCCTTCCAGCCACAACACTTTCATTCTTCTCCAACTACAACATTTGAGAGAGCAGTCATATCATTTGAGCATGTGTAAGAGGATTGGTGACAAAATTTGTTGTACTTGACATTCTCTAGTGTCCAGATAGTTTTTTTTTTTTGGTTTTGTAATACATTTTTGGACCTCGCTGTTTTTTTTTTCTAGGTTTTGAGGCTTCCAAAAAAAATGAAAAAAAACAAAAAAATAGAAACCACCAGTAAAAACATCACAAAACTTATCTCAACCACCAACGTTCACTACCAGCCACTACAAGCAAGCACCACTACTTACAAATGAAGAAAAATGCACCACACTCTCCATCATACTCAGAAGAATATTGTTAAATTTTTTTATAAAATAGATATGAAAGTGCATGAAAAATTTGCCTAATTGATGAGTTTGTCCCAAAAAAAAAATCGATCGAAAAACCTAGTCATAGCATTGTGTATGAAACCACAGTGTTCCACTTCTTAGAAATCATTTATCTTTTTATAAGATGATTTATAACTTTTTATACTAATTTAATTATTTTTACTTATCCATATTAACAATATATAAGTATTTTCATTTTATAATAATAAATAGTAAAACTAAGATTTCAAAATCCACTAATAATGAAGGCTAATTTAATATACATATATACGTAACATTTAAAAATAAAATAAATTATTTGTTTTTAATGATATGTCTCATTGTGCTATAAATGTTTTATATTAAGAACTTGGAAAATATCATTTATTAAATTATTAGATAATGAAATAATGACATTATTATTCTTTATTAATGATTCTTTCCTTGAACTTTAACTGTACAATTTATTAAATTGGGATTTTTTGAAAAAAATAATATAATTTATTTTTAAATAAGTTAAATAATTTAAAAAAAATTAAAAAGAAAAATTGTAGAATATTTAAATTGTTCATTGATAGATGAGGGTTATGGTTATCAAGGTTGTCATATAGACGAGTTTTTGAAAATTCCATTTACTAGCATAATTTTCTTTATATCAAATATAAAGAAAATCACACACACATATATATATATATAAATCAAATACCTATAAAGACTTATATAGAAAAAAGTTTAATCTTAAAATATTTATTTACATGAAAATTTTGATTAAGGATCTACATGTCAATACAGTCGTATTTCAAGGACTAATTTAAGTATTTATTCATAAAATATATTTGAAAAGATGAATATATTTTATAAAATACAACTTCATTACTAATAAAATTGAAGTCGACTATAAAAATTATTAAATAAAAAATAATTTAAAAAATAATAAATAATTAATTGTTATATTAACTAAAAGTTATTAATTCAAAATTAATTTTAAAAATAATAAATAATTAATTATTATATTGACTAGATTAAAATTTTTGTTAGAGACTAACAAAATTATTGATTTTTAAATTAATTTCTATTATTGATGAATAGTTTCTAAATTGATATCTAATTAGCTGATTGATAACTAAAATTTTGGTACTTAACTAAATATCAATTTACAAATTATTTTTAATAATAGAAATTAATTTAGGTATTAATCATCACACTTAGAGAAATCAGTCATCTCACGAGGAGAAATATCATAATGGGATTCTTTATGATTTCTTGGAGTAGATTTTTGATGACCTTTTCCGACAAGTTCACCGCGTTGTTAGAAGTAATAATTTGTCCTTAAAGACGAATATTGATCCCACAAGGAATAGTTGAATATTCAAGTAAAAAATTCGCTAAATATAAAAACAGAATAATAAAAGTTGGTTTGAGGATTGTTATAATGGCTAAAATTAACAAGAAAAAATTAAAAGAGTTGTTGCTTCAATTGGAAAAATAGGGATTATGTTTCATGTTTCTCACTCTCATGTATTTTAATTAGCATGTTAACATTAAGTTATTTGATTGAAATTGATTCCCGTGTAAAATTGATTTATACCGAATTCTCGCTCAGACATTAATAGCAATTAACATTTAAAGTCTATTTCTAGCACTCAAATATGTTAAGTATTGGTGTTTAGTTCAGGACCTAAAAATACATACATTTTAGTCAGATTTAAGATTCTAGATCAAGAGTTAGAAACAAAACAATAATACCAATAATCAATCAAGAACAAAATATTATATCATATTTAAATATCATCTCAATACATAAGAGTTTGAATAGATTACTCCCAAATCCACTGGGTAGAATTAGCTACACATCTTCTAACATCTTTTATTCTCCCAATTGATTACAAGTCACTCAATGATGTTTTCCTCTCAATCTTGCACACTAGGGTTTATCCTCTAGCTCCCTATTTAACCTAATTTACTAAGGTTAGGTGACTTCCTGCGTCGCGCTGATGGGCTTATTGATAAAAACATAAAATTAGCCCAATTAATTTGACTTATTATCGCTCAAGCGAGGTGTAGCTCGCTCAAGTGAGAAAGGCGTTGATTTTTGAAAAATTCATTGGAGCATTCTCACTCAAGCTAGAATGAGCTTGTTTGAGCGAGAAACTCCGCTGTTGAGTTTCACTTTTTTGCTCTTTTTATGCGTTCCGCGCCTTTCAACTTTCTTATTTTAAGTTATCTTATTCTCTTTAGCCCAATCATCTTCATTCTTCCCTAAAAACTTGAAATTAACACCAAATTTGGAAATAAAATGCTCTTATTCAAATAAAGATCATAAAATATGTAAAAATGTATAAATTCATAAATTAAGGATTATTTTATATATAAATTAGCAATTAATACTCATAAGTGCCTATATTTTAATATGAAATATTACTAAAATTAGGCACTTATCAATTTAGGCTAGGTTGTAGTTGAAATTGGAGAAACTTTTTATTATGAATAACATTTGTAGTACATTTTTATTGAAGAAACAATGTTTGGTATTCATATGAAGGATGGTATGTTGCTGAAGGATTATGTTGATAAGATGAAGCTAACATATATGGATGTGTAGGTGCAAGATGAAGATCTTGCGATCATTTTGTTAGTAAGTTTTATCTCATAATTCCATAATTTTGTAAATAATTTAGTTTTCAACAAGAATTTATCACACTACAAGATGTTAAGACCTACCTTTATGCTAAAGAGCTTTCACACAAGGCTTCCGAGAATGGTGACAAAGTTAGAGCCTTTGGATTGATTGTGTACATTGCTTCCAAGGGGCAAACTAAAAATGAATTAAGAAGAAGGGAAAACTTGATCCAAGAAAGATTTTCCTAAGTGACAAAACAAAGATTCTTCAACTACTACTATCCAAAATGATTCAAGGCACAAGGCTGAATTAGTGTAAGCTATAGGAGAACAATTGAGTTGTATTGAGCAGTGGGTTCCAGACTTTGGTTGCTTTTCCATATGTTCAGAATTGGAATTGGTTATCGACATATGTGGAATGTTCTAACAATAATTTTCTAATAGGTAACAATTCACCTTGCAAGATTGTTGGCACTGGATACATACAAAATCAAATTCATGATTGAGTAAAAAGGACATTTTCCAATTTTCTTCATTTTTAATTTGAAGAAAAATATGATTTTAGTGGGTGCACTGGATGCTAGAGGTTTTTCATGTAATGTTAAAGGTGGAGTGATGCATATCTTTTGGAAGAATTATGACAATGCATTAAAATAGAAAAGTTAACTTAGAGATCTTGTAGGGGTCCACTCTGATAGACTTAACTTTATTTATCTCTTAGTATGCATCCATTAATTCTCTATGACTTTTACGAATAGGTCACATGAGTATGAAATAAATAGAAATATTGTGCAAGATCGGGTTACTTGGTAACCATCAACTGGAAGCTCAATGTTTTTTTTAGCATCGTGTCGATGGTAAGAAACATAAATATTCATTTTCGAAGGAAATGCATACAACGAAAGTCACGTTGGACTATGTCTATTATGACTGTAGTTGTCATTCAATAGTTTCATCACCAGGAAGTGCATAACATGTTTTGTCCATAATTGATTATTACATGAGGATGACTTGGATATTCATAAAGAAGTAGAAATCTAAAGCTTTCAATCACTTCAAGCATTAGACAACACTCATGTATAACCAAAGTAGTAGATGTTGACATTGAAGATTCAAACAAGTTTGAATGACTTTATTTGATGCTCCCAATCACTTGGATATAATGATGGATGTGTGGTAAAGTTGATATTGTAGTTAATCTTGTGTTGAGTTGTAATTCTTAGGATTAAGGTTTGTTAAGACGCTAGACGGCCCAGAACTAGCTAGACGATCTGATACCTATTAGACGGTCTCATGATAAGAGAGTCTATGAGTTTTGATTATAACAAACACTATAAGAAATATTAAAAGATGTAACAAAGCACACTCATGTGCAGAATAAAGTAAAGACACATAAGACAGTCTATTAAGATGTAAATATGTTAATAAATCCTTTAAGTGTTTTTGTGTTAATAAAATAATGGTCAAAACATAAAGCATTGATGCATTAGATAATCCAACTATGCATAAATGCGCCAAACGGTCTCAAAGCACAAGAAAAGCTTAACGAAACAATGTTAATGCTCACGCTAGACGGTCATTAGAACTTATATGTGGCCCACAATCACTTTGTTTTTTATGCATTAGACAGTTTAATGCATTAAGAAATGTTTATACTTGATTTCTATGATCTTAGATTGTTTTCTGACATTGCTTTAATGTTTTCAAACTTTTTTTTAATGATTTTAATTCATATTAATCAAAGTTTTCAAATTAGATAACTAAGTTAATAAGTTTGGGAAGTTTTCAATTTTGTGATCATAAAATATAGCATCCCAAAAACCTCATTATGGAGTGTCTTAATGATCTTTGAATGGAATATATTTTCTATAATGATTATAAAGTGTTTCAATTACTTATATGCAATAAAGATTAAAATTTAGTCAGTATTAGAAAGTCTTCGAGTTAACAATATTTAAATTGGAAAGTCTTCGAGTGAACAATATCAAATCAGAAGTTTCCTATTTGAGCGTTTAATTACAAAAAGATGAAGTGCAAAACGAGATTTGTGCACGAACAAGCTTCAATGTTTAATTATCTCTGAATTTGAAAAGAGTTTAAAGTTCAAACTGTACGATATTATTTGGTTAAGACGCTCAAATATTATCAAAATTGAAGTTTTCTTTTCAAGTGTTTAATACGAGAAATATGATGAACAACACAAAGCTATGGAAATTCAAGTACAAATGATTCAAAGCCTCGACAATAAATTTTTTACAGATAAAGAAACATTTCAAAATATCAAATATATGTTTAAGACACACAAATTGCATCAAAGCCAAAATTGTCTTATAAAGTGTCTACTATATAAAGAAAGAACAACAACGCATATTTGAACAAATATTTTAGCCAACTGGACTTAAAGCTTTAATGTACACATTTGAGCAAGGAAGGAAACATGTCAAATTGTCTCACATGTTTAAGACACATAAAGAATGATTCAGATCAGGAGTTTTCGAAAGGAGATTTTAAAGAATATATGAAATGTAGATTGCAAGCCTAAAACAATCTCACTCTAAAAGCTATATATATAAAGACCTAGAAGCCAAAGAAGAAAGACACCGAACAATGATGCATAAACGATATACAAGTTTGTGTGAGTTTTGCTTTGTACATATTATATCTGCTTCGTAGAGCATCTAGTGAGTTGGGTTGTGTATTAAACCTTGTAAATGTTTCACTTTGTGAAGTATAAAATGTGAGCTTAGACTATTTTTTTCTATTCTATACTCTGTTAAACACTACCTATTTTTTGCTTGTATATCGCGATATGAGTCCAGGCTCCATTCAATCTCCCTTTTGCAGCCAACCGCACCTTAAAAAATTGTTTTTAAAAGCTTACACATGATTTTACTTGTTTTAATGAAAGTACATAAATTTTAATTTTTTAATTTTGTTTTAACAAGTTAAAGTGTTCATAAATTTATAGTATTCACAACCATAATCATTTTAAATAACTAAACTAAGTTTTCAATTGGTTAAAATTCTGAAACTTATGTTCAAAAATCAAATTCTCATTTCTTCAACTGATTAAAATACGAATCAATCGATTAAAAACATTATAGAAGTCAATTACAATGACTTTAATCAATCGAATTACAAATTTAATCAATTATAGAACTCATTTCACACTATTTCATTCGATTGAGACAAATTTTAAACTTGTTGGAAATATTAGTTCGACAAATTTGGTTTCTATCTTTTGAGATCCGTAAGAGAACTTGAAAAAGCTTTTTCAGATACATTTTTTTACTCATTGAAACCCTTCTTTGAAAAAAATAGATATTTCTTGGAACTCTCTTTCATATATTTCCTATATTTCAAGATTCAAGTGTTCATTCTTGTTAGAAAACCACCTAGCTTTGCTTCATAGGAATATAATCTTTGTACTTCATTGTTGAGGTGATTTTGTTCTAATTTGATTTTTGTTGTTGTTCTTTGGTAGGATTGTAAAGAGAGTTTTGTTATGATAAGGCTTCACACAAGATTGCAAGACATCTTGTTGGGTTCAAGATCTTGTTGTGTTTTATTTCTTATTTTTCTTATGGGGTTCTTGTAAAAAAAATTAAATTAATGGATTGCCTTAATTACAGGATTAAGTAATTGGATGTTGTTCTCTTGTGGGGATGAACCGATATAATTGTTGATTTTATTTTATTTTCCTTATCTCTTATAACTCATATATGAATTGTATTCATATTTGATAGTTATGCAAGATTAAATAACACTGAAAATAGTACTTCTTATTGTCAATTTTTTAAAATTGTCCATTTATTCAAATTTAATCTTCATTCATTTGTAAAAACTTTCTAATTTCTTTAAAATTTGAATTCATCCCTTTTGAACTCAGTCTATTTTGCTGACAATAGAAGGGTGAAGTGACAAAAGATGACTAATGTGTTGGATTTTTTTTATCTTTATACAATTTGACCAATTTTGTTTTAGAGATTAAGATATTGCAATACAACAAATATATTTTTTTGTGCTTTAAAGCATTTTCATATGTTAGATCATCCGATAGGAGGTTCATTCTTGTAGTTAGAGTAAACCAAATCCCCTTTGTTCTCACATCAAGTTCTCCTATATTGCATTCTTAGGGATAAATATCTACATTTGAGTTAAGTGATAAGAATATTTATAATTATTTTTGGATTTTTCTTCTAAATAATATAACACTTTGTTGTGTAATTGTTAAGATATCATGTAATTTGGAACTTATTGAGATATTATATTACGTGTTTTGTAACTTAATAACTTTACGGTATCCCTAAGAGAATTATTGATGTATTAAAAAGAAGATGCTTACCCATTATAATTAAAATAATTTTTTGAATGATGTGAAACTTTTACATATACATTAAAACAATTCAAAAAAATATTTATAATAATTCCTAATCAATTAATTTTGTAAAAAATTACATATACAAAAAAAATTATTCTCTTCTAAATAACCTCATGAAGTAGATTTTTTTTAAGAAATTAGAACTCAAACCAAACAGTTACACAAATTAAATCCACTATTTATTTATTCATTCATTCTTAGCGTCACACATGTTCATTCAACCTTCCGTGCACTCTAGCAGGATCCCCTTCCTCTCACTCATTTTCCTTCAAAGAAAGCCGGTCTTGCTAACGTGCACCGGGGCTCCTTTACTTCCCTCTACCATTTTTGGCGAAATAATATAAAAAAGTTTGTCGACACATAGTACTGTTTTTCAATAGTAACAGAAACGGGTAAGAGAAAGAGAGAGAAGGTGACAGACAGAGAGAAGGAAAGAAAAAAAAAAAAGAAAAAAAGAAAGAGAGTTTGCGATTTTTTTGGGTACTTTTCGGAATTGCAGGTTTTGGAGCATCGTGTCGGGGAGGTTCTGATTTTATAAGAGGGGTGTTTTTTTTTTTCATTTTTCTGGTTAATAATTTTTTATGTCGGAAAAAAAATACTATTATTTTACTGTTATCACAATTTATAATTACTTAAATTACTTTTTCTTTCCAAAGTTATAGAGAGAAGCTTGAAGGTGCGTGTGTGTGTGAGATCCCTGTAGGGTGTTCATATTATTATATTCATATAAACAAGCTCATATTTTTGCGTATTATTATTATATATATGTACTGTTTGTTGCTTCGTACCAACAACACATTCGCAGAGCCACTTTGTTTGCAAGAGAGAGAATCTACGAAATTTTGGTGTGGTGTGGTGTTGTGTGGCAGATCACGAATCCTCAGAAACTGCAATGGGTAGGTCGTGTTCGTGGTCTTTTTTTTTTTTCCTTTTGATTTGTTATGGGATTCTCGTGCTTTGTTCTTGGAATCTTGTTTCTTGGTTTTGGGCATTCTGAAGTTTTGTTCTTTTTTGTTTTTGTTTCCCTCCCTTTTTTGCTTTCTGGGTTTTGTGAATCTCTATGTTTGTTTTGGGGGAGAGGAATTGTGTCTGCAATTGGGTGGCAAGATATGTTGTGTGTTTTCTCTTCTGTAAGTGAAATTTTAAGGCTTTCGGTCTAAATAATCATTTAGTTCAACTCTGTTGATTTTGGGTGTGTATTTGCTTCTTATTCTTCTTCTTCTTTGTTTCCATAATCTACTAGCTTTCTCTCTCTCTGGCTATGAGGTGTCTGTGGTGGATTATTGTTCACATGGTTTCATTGGCCTATTGGGTTCTGTTTTGTGATTCCTTCTTTTAGCATATTAACAGCTAATCATACAGCACGAGGCTTATTCGTACCAAACGACTTTTGTGGGTTCTGGTTTTCTTCATTACTCGGTTATTCTTTTGTGTTTATTCATCTCTTTACCACTGGCCACTCTCTTTTACCCACCTCAGCCTCTTGTCCCCAGCTCTTATATTCTTTCTCTCTCTCACACACTGTTCTGTGTTTTAGTATTTTGCAAAGAGGTTTTTTACATCATTGTCTTCTCTCTCTCTCTCTCTCTGTATATATTTATTTACTTGGTCTTGCTTTTGATTCTCATTGGCTATGGGGGTTCTGTTATTGCCATGTTTTGTCCTCTGATTGGTTTGTTTTCTCTCTCATAGCTTTTATGTCGGAGGTCAACATGAGCTTCTCTCACTACATGGATGATGAATACGAGAAACTCTTCCGGAGAATGAACCCTCCCAGGTACCAATTTTCACTTCCCATTTGATGAAAGAAAATAAGTCTTCGACTTCGGAAAAAGAAGGGAAGGGAAAAGAGAATTTAAACGATTCTGTCCTCACATATTTGTCCACTTGTTGTCTTGTCTTGTCAGGGTTGTAATCGATAATGAAGCCTGCAAGAATGCCACTGTTATAAGGGTATGCCTATGCCTATTTCTCCTTTTTAAATGTTTTTCTAGTTCTTCTTCCCTTTCTGGACTGCAATTCATGCTTCTATGATTGAAGAACCTTTGCCTAGTTTGATAACACTTTCTTTAAAGGGATGTTGAAAGTGAATTTAATTTTGCAGGTTGATAGTGCAAACAAGCATGGAATACTTCTTGAAGTTGTACAGATCCTTACTGATCTAAACCTCATCATAACCAAGGCTTACATATCTTCTGATGGTGGATGGTTCATGGATGGTAATGATTTTCTCTGATATTCATTAAATTTCTATTACAAAATACATTGTTTATCATTAGTTTTGGACGAGGGTTGAAAAATCGAGTAATTTATTTTATTGTACCAGCTTTTAATGTTACTGGACAAGATGGAAACAAGGTTACTGATGAAGCCATTTTGGATTACATTAGAAAGGTGGGTGTCTCATTTGTGTTCTTTATCTCCTCTGCTTTTATGTAACAACCACTGACCATGTGTTTGGTGGCATTTGTGTTTTTAGTCTCTTGGTCCCGAATCTTGTGTTACTTCTCCCATTAGATCTGTTGGGGTTGAGCAAACAATGGACCACACAGTAATTGAGCTTATGGGAAGTGATAGGCCAGGATTGCTTTCCGAAGTCAGTGCTGTTTTGACCAACCTCAAGTGCAATATAGTGAATGCAGAGGTGTGGACTCACAACACCCGGGCAGCAGCTGTAATGCACGTGACAGATGAAGAGACCGGATCTGCTATCACTGACCCTAAGAGGCTCTCTATAGTCAAGGAACTTCTATGCAATGTGCTTGGCGGTGGCAACAAGAAGAGGGGAGCTAAAACTGTTGTCACAGATGAAGTCACACACACTGAGAGAAGGCTTCACCAAATGATGTTTGCTGATAGGGATTATGAACGAGATAGTGATGACGCCTTTGATGAGAAGCAAAGGCCAAATGTGAATGTTGTGAATTGGTCTGACAATAATTATTCAGTGGTAACAATTCAGTGTAAGGACAGGCCAAAGCTTCTCTTCGACACAGTTTGTACTTTGACAGACATGGAGTATGTGGTTTTTCATGCAAAAATCGATGCCGAGGGGCCAGAAGCATATCAGGTATATCAGATTTACTACTTTGTTCTGAACAAACACACATGGACACTGACGTGCGATTCCATTTGTTGCTTGGTGCTAGATGTTGGTCTTTTAAGGACATTGGCTTAATATTTTGTGGTTGCTTGTTCAGGAATATTTCATCAAGCATATTGACGGGTCCCCTATGAAATCAGATGCAGAAAGGCAAAGAGTGATACAATGTCTTGCAGCTGCAATTGAGAGAAGAGTTTCGGACGTGAGTGGCTTAATGTTACTGAAAAGCTTTCTTGATTTATATTTCCGTATGGAATTCATACAGCCATGCTTTTCATTGTTGTGCTTGCCTGTGAGGCCTTATTTTGTCTGTGCAGTTATTTATTCTTAATCTTCTCCCAAACTTTAAGCTGAACTGTGACCCTTTGTGTTTTTTATATCATGTGATTAGTAGTGGTCCAAGATTAGTTGAAATGCAGTTGGTGGACTTTGACTACAGTTGTTATGTTCCACTGCCAAATTGAGTTTCTTATTGAGGGGTGAAATAGACTTGTTCAACTAAATTTCTTTTTCATTTGGTTAATAGGCAGGCTAACTTGAATATTAGTCACATTATTCTTGGCTCCACAAGAACCTAAGTAAAATTTGAGGAAACAAACAGTACCCTTTCATGCATTTTATATTAGTGATTGGTATCCTTTGCTCTTTAATTTCTCCTTAATTTTCATTCTTTTGTCAAGAAATCATCTGGACCGCAAATAGTCTTTTCTTATATACTTTATACAATTGCCAGTTAGGTATCTTTGGTTTGGTTCTTCACCCACCCTCTTTCTTGTTGGTCTCCTATTCTTTCATATGACTATTAATTTGTTTTTTTTCTTCTTCCTAATTTCAGGGTTTGAAGCTAGAACTCTGCACCACCGACAGAGTCGGACTTCTATCTGATGTCACGCGTATCTTCAGAGAGAATAGCCTCACAGTTACAAGGGCAGAAGTGTCCACGAAAGGAGGCAAAGCTGTTAACACTTTCTATGTTCGTGGGGCATCTGGTTTCCCTGTTGATTTGAAGACCATAGAATCCATTAGGCAAACAATAGGCAACACAATCCTTAAAGTAAAGGGTAGCCCTTCAGAGATGAAATCTGTTCCTCAGGATTCTCCCTCCAGATCCCTGTTTAGTGGTCTTTTCAAGTCCAGATCTTTTGTGAACTTTGGCTTGGTTAAGTCTTATTCTTGAGAAAGCCACCACACATGCCCATCTTTTCTTGTACAGTGAAAGAGGTGAAAGATGCAAAGGGCTAACTAGGAAGTGTGACACGACTTTAGTTTAGTGAAGTAGGAACACCATCATATCACACGCTAGAGAAAGTGGCTTGTAAATTCTCTACCCCTTCTCCCTTATGTTTTTCCACTGTGGAATCCAATCACTTGGCTGAGTGATGAAAGCAAAGAAAACCTTAGTTGTGTAACCTTGAAACAATTAGTTTCAAGCACATCATTTGTATATATTCATTCATTTTGCAGCAGCAGTTTTAATCCTCTCATCTTCCTTGTCTCCTACTTTTGTCTGCTTACTTACTATTTCTTCCATTTAATCGTGCCTTTTTTAATATGCTTCCTTTACTTAAAGTTTGATAAATATGATTTAAAATTTGTTGCAACAAATTATTGGTGTGAGCAAGTAGCTTTTGAATCACAAGTTTTCAAAATAAAGTATAATGACCTGAATTTCGTCATAAAGAAAATAATTTTGCAAATCTTTCTTCACAAGCCACGGGTCTGGGAGAATCATACCTCCACATCATTGGCTGCAGTGGGTCTAATCTCTGATAATCTCAGCCATAATCTTTTTGTCCAAGTTTTGACTAAAATAATCTGAAATATCACCATCATCCTTTAAACCCTTTGGTCCTATTTGGTGTGGAAGATTGAGTTTGACGCAAATCCTTGAAAGATATGATAGAATTAGAACATAAAAAAAGAATGAAAAAGGAGGTGACATGGGAAATCACAGTGAAACACGCCTTGAGTTGCGTCAGAATTGAGCAAAGTTAGATATGGCATGTATGTAGTTAAATCTTTTTGTTGCCCCTCCATTATTAACGTGAGAAATTTCCATGCCATAGCTATGTGCTCATTCCATGTCTTACTGGACAGGAAATTCAGTGGCGGCTAACTTTGTGCATAGTGTTGGCTAGCAGATATTGAAGTTTATGCCAAATTTAAATGCCAATTTATTTTGCATCGCTGTATGATTGAGACTTGCACTATTATGGGTTGGGTTAGGCTTCTTCAAAAATACGTATCTTTTGTGACGTTGAACTTTTTCCCTCAATTATCATACAAAAACCCTTTGAACTCACTATAATGGTCAATCCAATTAGGGAGGATTATGATTTAGAAATCAAAAACTTTCTGCTGCTTTAATAATATAACCTATTTTTGTCCTCATCAAGAACTTTCCCACCATGCTATTTGCTCCATTTGAAATGGTCCACTACAAAACACTTCTTGCCCAATCCACACCCATTTGAATATTCCTTTTGACCAAACAGTGTCTGAGACCAGTGGTTTGGCCTTTCAAAAGAACCACACACCAGTGAAAATGCCCTGTGAACAAAATGTGTGTAAAAGGAAGAAAAAGCAGATGAAACAAAGACATTTTCTTTTCTTTCTTTCTTTCTTTCTTTGGTTTATACTATTTTATTTATTTATTTATGCTATTTTTAATATCACACTTCCAAGAATTGTGACCTGCACATCGTTATCCCAAGAGAGGGTAACAGTTACACGGGGTTCTGCCACGTGGCTTCTTGCTCCTTTAGAATGAGTAATGAAGATAGATAAGCTTCAAATAAAGTAAGACCAGAAACAGTTCTCTTAAAAGATGAACAATTTGTGCATCTTTTAGTAGATTATTATTATAATTTTTTGCATGGTTCCAAGAACTTTAAGAAATACTATTCAGTTTAAGCTAATTAGTATTATTTATATTTAATATTCAGAATTTTAAATTTAGAATTAATAAAACCAATACCACATCTATCAAACAGGCAAGCAAAAGTGAGAGTTAATTCATCTAATCAAATCTCCATAGCATTGAAAAGTAATATCTCATGGAGAAAGACACACTCTTTCTTTAATGATTTGTGAGAATCGCGTAATTTTAAGATTTTGTTTGATTTTCTATATCATGCAATTATTTAAAAACTTTTATATTTATACGTCATGTTTTAATATGTAGTATCAGAACTTGATTGTGAAATTGTGATTCTGCTCGTATTTTTCTTCAAATTTTATATACCCTAATTATGAAATTTAGGGGTTTTAATTTATGAGGCTTTTACATATTTATGTGAAAAAGAAATTATCTTAATAATATATTTTGATTATAAAGTTTTTCATTGCACATATTATTTAATTGATGATAAAGTTGTGTAGTTTTCATTGCTGGCATAAAATATTAATGTTTTTGCTACAAGTTGATTAAAAAAGTTATTGTGTGTATGTAGTTATTGTTATAATGAAACTATTAGTTTTTTTTTTCTACATGAGAGAAAGAGATAAAACAGATATATGAGTTGTTTTACCTGTAATAAAATAAAAAAAAGGGAGAAGTGTTATGTATGGTTAATAACACGTGAAGTATTTTATTTGTTTTAAATTATATTTATAATGGATTTGTTAGTCACTAAAGTGACCAAATTTTTATATTTGTTTAATTCTGAATTAATGATAATTTATGTTAATTACTCGTAATATGAAGGATGCTATATTATGGGTTTATATTTTTAATGGTTATATTAAAATTCATTATTATAAGACATTTACAAATTACTCAAATGTTGATTATTTATTTTTATAATTAATGAATATAATTGTAGACAATGATATTTGAACTATTGGTTTTACTTATATATCCAAAGGTAATATGTGATGATTCTGATTGGTACATATTTTAAATGATATTGATGTTATAATTATATTATCAACATGTTTGTATGATGTATGTTGATGTATCACTCAAAAAAGAACATCAATGTAATCTAATTGTGCTTTGAATATTAAGTGTAAAACGTGTGTTTTATGACTCTACACTTACGTAAAATTTTATTATTGGATACCTAATCTCAATCTAATGAATTCTTATGCATTGTCTATCCAATATAATGAACTTAATTTCTCTACTAGAATGAGCAAGTCATATTTCACCTTGGTGTTATGAATATTGATCTTGATATATTGGAAGAAAAATATGTTACTATTACTGACTCTAGTATTAATGAATAGAAAATTTATTATAAAGATTGAAAAAGATCAAACAGACTCAACCTAATGTTCATGAGAATGTCTGTCTCAAGTCAGTATTACGATAACTCTTTCCAAAACTAAAAGTACCAAAGAATTTATGGGGGATTGTGGAAGAGCGTTCTCAAACTGCTTATACATCTTTTGTTGGGACATCAATGAGTACAATGACCACCATAAAGTTGGATTGGTCATGTATTATGCATGAGCACATTATTGAAATGGTAAACATTACAACAAAATTTGACACCTTAGGAATGATTGTGAATGATAACTTTCATGTATAATTTATTTTGAACTCATTACCGTTTGAGTATAGCTCATTTCGAATGACAATAATACCATGAATGATAAATGTAATGTCCATGAATTGTACAACATGTTAGTTCAAGAAGAAACGATGAGGCTTAAAAAACAAAGAAGTAACTTAGTCCATTATGTAAGCCACTAAGGAAATAAAGGAGCCATAAAATTTTTTTGTGAAGAAACATGATAAGGTAAAGGGATAGTATAGGCTAATCAAGCATCAATAAAAATCTAGAAGAAAGAATCAAAGGGAAATAATCGCCATTTATATGGGAAATTTGGATATTTTTAGAAGAATTGCCCAAAATGTAAGTCTTGGTTCTAAAGAAGGCTAACCTAAATGCTTATGTATGTTTTGAATCAATTTTTAGCTGAAGTTCCCCATAGTACATGGTGAATTGATTATAGATGTATGACACATGTTTCTAATACCATGCATGGATTCTTTACAATCCAAATGATAAGGCTAAATGGAAATTTTTTCTTCATGGAAAATAAAGTGAAAGGTCTTATATCATTTAATATTTGACACTAGACATCATTTAGATTTGTTGAAAACCCTTTGCATAAATAGTTTATCTAGGAATTTAGTTTCGTTGTCTAAACTTAATTTATTGGTTACTCTTTTAGTTTTGGTAATGAATGTTTCAGTTCGTTTAAGCACCATCATTTCATTAGTATTGGTATTCTTTATGATGGATTATATAATTTAATTTGGATGGTATATATGTTGAAACGCTTATGAATCTTCAAAATAATGTTGGCATTAAACCTAATTTAGTGAATGAATGCTATGTTTCCTTGTGGGATCAATAATTGGGTTACATTTCTAGACAAAAGATAGAGGAATTAATAAAAAAATTAAATTCTTCCAAATATAGATTTTATGTATCTAAATATTTGTGTGGATTGTATAAAGATAAACAAACAAAAGCACATAAAGAACTGAGATACAATAAGTACATAGCTTCTTGAAATAAGGCATACTAACATTTGTGGGCCTTTTGATGTTAATTCTTTAAGAAAAGAAAGGCACTTCATCATCTTTATTGATGATTACTTACATTATGGTTATATCTACTTATTGCATGAGAATGCTTTAGAAATTTATTTGAATGAAGTTGAAATGCAATTAGAAGAAATGTGATAGTTATCATGTCTAATAGAGGTGGTGAGTATTATAGAAGGTATGATGAAACTAGACAACACCCAAATCCATTTGCTAAAGTTATTCAGAAATGTAACATTTGTGCACAATGTTATGTACACTGATAAGTGTCATATTTAAGTAATATTACATATTAAAATACAAGCACTTATGAGTATTTATTCATTAAATAACTATAATTTAACTCATAATTTGTGAATTTAAACCTTTTTACATTTTATGATTATAATGTGAATAAGAATGATTTATTCCCAATTTTGTTTTAATATCAAGATCCTGGGGAAAAATGGAGATGAAAGGGTAAAAGAAGAATATACAAGATAGAAAGGGAAAGTTGGAACACTCCAAAACTCGCCTAAGCCAGAAGCCTTCCAGAAGATCTCGCCCTAGAGAGCCCAATCTCGCCCAGATGAGATCACTCCAAAGACGTTGGGTTTGTTTTCGTTCAACTCACCCATGCGAGAAGTCAGTTAGCCCAAGCCCAACTAGGTTAAATATGAGGATGCTGATAAAAAAAAAAGGTTAAATATGAGGCATGATGCACAACCCTAAATGTTCATGGGAAGAATAGAAGGTGATAGAAAATCTTAGAGGTGGAAGCCGTTAAGGAGAAACATCCTAGATCTTCTTTTCTTACTTTATATGTTTGTAATGGCCAACATGAGTGACTAATTCTACCCTTTGGGATTGGGAGTAATTTTTTTCAAACTCTTATGTATTGAAGTGATATTTAAATATAATATTTTGCTCTTGATTGATTATTGGTATTGTCATTTTATTTGTAATGCTTGTTTTACCATAATTTTGATCCTTAGATTTGACTGGAAAATACTTATAAGTTTCTGACCTAAATGACAATGTTTAATATATTTGAATGTTAGGAATGAATTTAAATGTTAATTGCTATTAACATCTAATTGTAATGATAGAAAGTTTTTATAAATATGCGAGGAATATTTAAGAAACCCTTTTAACAGTTTTATATGTGAAAAATCGATATAAATGAATTTTATAGGGAATCAATATCTATCAAATGATAGAATATTACTATGCTTTTCAAAATACAAAAGAGTAAGAACGATGAACCTCAATCTCAGTTTTCTCAATTGAATCAACAACTCTTTACTTTGTTTTTATTTAAATTTCATGCAAACTATTATCAATATCAAATCAAATCAAATTATTGTACATATTCTTATACTTAGTGAATGTTACTATTACGATTTTAAATAATTGTTCCCTGTGGGTTTGATATCCGTCTTTAGGAACAAATTATTACTTAAGACTCAGTACACTTGTCGTAAAAAAAGAGTCATCATACATCACAACAAAATGATGTATCAGAAATTTGTAATAAATTAAATAATATAGTTAGAAGTATGATAATTCTTTTTTAACCATATTTTTATGGATCTATGCCTTGAAAACTACCATGTATTTGTTAAATAAAGTTCCTAGCAAGGAAATTTCTAAGACACATTTTAAATTGTGGACTAGCAGAACATCTAATACAAGGCACTTGCATGTTTGGGCTTTCTAGGTAGAAATAAAGGTTTATATTATGCAAGAAAAGAGTTTGAATGCAAGAATAATATGGATATTTCGTTGATTTCCAAAATATCAAATAGGTATATGTTTTATTATCCTAATCATAATAGGAGAATTTTTGAAACTATAACTGCTAGATTCATTTAAAATGATGAAATCAAAGGGAGTTTGATTCCACAACAAGTGAAATTTAAAGAAGTTAGAGTACATGTTCATTTAACTTGCACCTCTGGAAATAAAGTGGATGTTCTTTTAATTGTTGTAACAAATGACAATGAAGAAGAGCAACACAATGATGAGTCCATGATTCAAAACGAGTTATTGTAGAAGAACCATTGAAGCAACAATAAGGAGATCTAAAAGAGAGAAGACATAAGCTATTTCAAATGCCTGTGATATATCTACATGAGTCAGAAAGTGAATTAAGCATTAATAATAATGATCCAGTTACATTTTCACAAGTTGTAAATTGTGATAATTTTGAGAAATTTTTAGATGCTATAAAAGAAGATTTGAAATCAATGAAACATAATGATGTTTGGAGCCTTCTAGAACTTCCAAATGGTTAAAAGATAGTGGTTTTAATTGGATCTTTGAGGAGCATAATTTTACTCACACTTTAAAACTCTCATTAATTAATTTTTAAAATATAAGGATTAAAACTAAATTTGACAAAAAATACAACGAATTAATACATATTTAACCTTTTATAAATGGTTGGTAATTGGGTTCAGAGTATGAACATTCTTCTTTGATTTTACTCCTTTTAACAAAAAAAATATATCATATTTAATATTGTATTTTTTTAAAATATACCAAATATAAAATAAAACTAAATATATCAGTCAATTTAAGATATATTTTCTGTATAAACAATATAAAAATATAAAATAATTTTTTTAAAACTTTTCTACTAGTTAAAATCCACTTATTCACCTTTAACTCTTAAAAAAGTTTTAAAAAAATTATTGAAATTAAATGTATAAGTACTAAGCATAGTATAGTTTTTGCAAAAGGATTAAATTATTTTATCTTTTTAATTTTTTCTTTTATAAATACTGATTGAAAATTTTATCTAACCTTATGAAAAATTCATTCATTCCAACAATTTTATCAATTGTTAAAGATAGAAAATTATTCCTTTAAAACTAACTTTCTGCATGGGTGGAATCCATACCTATATTATAGGATATTTAAGCTTTATGTTATGTTATGGATGGGTGAGTGGGAGACTTCCTTATTTGGATCAAAATGTTTGGAGGTGAGGGTATAGACAAAAGAGCGGGTTACATGAATTTTTCTTTCCTCTCACATATGCGAAGATTAGGAACGATGTCCACGTATGATAAGATTGTTTTACGTTAATACCCTTAATATATAACTTTGCAACAATGCATTGCATGAAATGAGATTGGTCTGCACCACTGTGAAGAAAGAATCAATGCTACACATTGCACCACATAAACTATGCTACACATTGCACCAAATAAACACTGTGAGGAATCTTTTGACTAGTTTGATTATTTTTTCTTTAAAAGCATCCATTCGTGAATAGTGTGCTTTCTTTCATTTATTTGAGTGTTCGTATTATGATAAATACGGGTCTTGTGAGAGTTGTGTCGTGAGTGAGAGTGAACTTTTTACTGCGTTGAGGACGAACAAAGAAGACATACAAGGTAATGCATTCACTGTTTTTTTAATTTTTTTTATTAGAATTGATTTTCTGTTAGTTAATTTTTTATTAAAATCGATTTTGTTGAAGTATAATACTGTGAGAATCGATTTTCATCATTCTATAAAACCAGGCAAAATCAATTTTTTCTTGGTGCACAAAAGTTTCAGAATCGATTTTGGCCTATATATAGGCCATTGATGGGTGAGGGGAAGGATACCTTGTTTGGATCAACATGTTTGGAGGTGAGGGTACAAACAAAGGAGTGGGTTACATGAATTTTTCTTTCCTCTCACATATGCGAAGATTAGGAAGGATGTCCACGTAGAATAAGATTGTTTTACGTTAATACCCTTGATATATAACTTTGTAACAGTGTTGTGCATGAAATTAGATTAGTCTGCACCATTGTGAAGAAGGAATCAGTGATACACACTGCACCACGTAAACTATGCTACACATTGCACAATAGAGAGACTGTGAGGAATCTTTTGACTGGTTTGACTATTTATTCTTCAAAAGCTTCCAGTCGTGAGTAGTGTGTTTTCATTCATTCATTTGAGTATTCGTATTGTGAGAAATAGGGGTCTTGTGAGAGTTATGTCGTGACCGTGAGTGAGAGTTGTGTCATGACTAAGAGTGAACTTTTTGCTGCGTTGAGGTCAAACAAAAAGACATACAAGGTAATGCATTCAATATTTTTTATTAGAATTGATTTTCTGTTAGTTAAATTTTTATTAGAATCAATTTTGTTGAAGTATAATGCTGTGAGAATCGATTCTCATCATTCTCTAAAACAAGAAAAAATCAATTTTCTTGGGTAATGTTTAGACGTTAAAATAATAATAAGTAAATTTATTTATTTGTTATTTTAAATTTTAAATATTTTTTTAATAATGTACTTCTATCAATTTGGTATAATTTTTAAAACATAAATTATACTTATTATAAAATAAACTCTTAAAAAAATAAAAATAAAAAGTAAAAGATAGTATTTTTGTTTTTAAAAGTAAAAGTAAAATATACAGTTCTTTTTTTCATTTTTTTTATAAAAAACTATAACATCTATATACACCTTAATCAAGACTAAATTCATATTCAAAGAACAAAAAAAAGCTAAACAAAATCAGTGAAAAACTATTTAATTTTACATTTAAATTTCATTCTATCATCCTTCAATTCAAATATCCTCACACATCCTTTTAAATTCACTCCCTCCTCTCCGATCAAATCCCCACCTCAACCCAAACAAGCATTATGTTATGTTTGGATTCGCTGATGGAGTGGCAACGTGGATGAGCTGGTGGGAGAATCCCTTGTTTAGATCAACATGTTTGGATGTGAGGGTGCAGACAGGAGAGTGGGTTACATGGATTTTTCTTTTCTCTCACATATGCGAAGATTAGGAGGGGTGTCCATGTAGGATAAGATTGTTTTACGTTAATACCTTAAAATATAACTTTGCAACAGTGCAATGCATGAAATGAAATTGGTCTGCACCACTGTGAAGAAGGAATCAAAGCTACACACTCCACCACACAGACTATGTTACACATTACACTACAGAGAGACTGTGAGGAATCTTTTGACAGGTTTGATTATTTTTTCTTCAAAAGCTTACAACCGTGAGTAGTGTATTTTCATTCATTCATTCATTTGAGTGTTTGTATTCTACGAAATAGGAGTCTTGTGAGAGTTGTGCCTTGAGTGAGAGTTCTGCCATGCGTATGAGTGAACTTTTGTGGTGTTGAGGACGAACAAAGAAGATATACGAGATAATGCATTCATTCACTGTTTTTGGATTAGAATTGATTTTTTGTTAGTTAATTTTTTATTAAAATCAATTTTTGTTGAAGTATAATGTTGTGAGAATCAATTCTCATTCTTGTGTAAAACAAGGAAGAATCGATTTTGCTTGGTGCACAAAATAATTTTTTAATAAAAAAATTCTATCAAACTTATTAGTTATTACAAATTACAAATGATATTTGTAGTCAATGTATTGCTTCTTTAATGAAGATAACTAAGAACAATGTGCTCTTAGGTTCGGTAGCATTTTTTTCTTAAATGTAAAATATTTTTATTTCTAACTATAGAAGGTATAATCCTTTTTAATTAAGATAATATCTAACTTTATTCGGTGATTAGATTTGAAAATTTTAAATATTATTAAAATATTATTAAAACAATAAAATATTATTCATTAAAACAATTTGAAATAAATTAATTCATTAATTTGCTAAACCTATTATCCTATAACTAATTTTGTTACCCATTAATGTTTTCACAAAAATTTTATGTATGCAACCTGCACTACCTTTTCCCTCAAACGATAAAACAAACCATAAAATAAAACAATTATAAACAGCAAACTAAACCAACACAAAACATTTAGATAAAATCATAAACATAAACTAGACCAACACAAACCATTTACATAAAATCATAAACATCAACATTAACAAACAAACAAAAATAATCAAAAGCCCAAAATCAAAATTTGAAATTTTTAAAATTTACCTTTCGCCAATTAAGATGGAAGAGAGAGAAGAGACAAAAATTAGGGTTAAATTTTTAATTTGGGAGAAAGTAAACGTGGGGAAGCAAAATTTTGCTATATATTAAAGACTTTGCGTTGATTAAGGCCAACGCAAACATGGAAACACAGTTTGCATCAGTCACGACTGACGCAAAACAACACGGAAACATACGCAAAACAAAACGGAAACGGAAATTACATTGATCGGTCGACACAATAACTTCACTTCTTTTAGTGTCGGTTAAGCTAACACAAATCATTGATTTTGTTTCATTTTTAACTTAAAATTTCATTACAAATATAATTAATAAATATTAAATATAAATTTATATTTTTATAAATTCCTTCAAAATAAATAAATCAACTAAATTTAAGATATTTAATTCACCATTTTGATAATATTTTGAACTTTTAATTATATCTTCATAAATTAAAATAGAAGCTTAAACAAAATAATTTAATTTATACAACGAAAATAAATAAAAAATTAAACTAAACATTGAATTGGAAAAACATTCAATGTTATAACAACATTTAATGTTCGATTTGCTACGGTTGAGAGAGAAGTTGATTCTTGTTCATTTATTCTTCTTAGAAAAGACAACTTGATTGAGAGTGTAATACAGAAATGCTTTGGAAAAATATGAAATCGTTTATAAGTGTTGATACACTCAAGGAAAATATTAATTACCTAAGATGAAAATATATGTAATTATATTTCTTCTTGGAATTTGGGGAAAAAATATGCTAAGCAGTCCAAATTCCCTATAATAGCATATTTAAGAACTAAGCCTAGTAAAATCACTAGATGTCAAAGACCTATTATTCATGCAATCAAGATTGTTTTATGTGGTAGAACATCTATGTTGCTTAATAGGAGGTCAATGACATACAGTAAAATAAGTTAAATCTATGAATTTGTTCTTCAGTGCATTAGGGAACTGTGTTAACGCAGTTATTTCTTTTATTGCTATTACTATATTTACATTAAAAATTTCAATTATTGCATGTTATGTCCTAAATGGTTGCTTGTAAAACACATACTCGTCTCCTAGATTAGTCACGTGTTCCTCCATAAGAAAATGGAAAGGAGGTCCAATAATTAAAAAACAATTATGTTATATATTCATTTTGTATTCATAAAGCATGTGATAAAGTTTGGGACACTTTGGGCATTATAGTAATCTAACAATTAAAAATAAATTACTCACTCTTAATGTTTGTGTTATATACTTTGTAGATAAATCTTTAAAATGGTCTTATGCTTCATTTCGGAGAAGTCGCCTCTTTTGAAGCATAATGGACATCAAAGGAAAATCTAGAGTCCAAAATAAATTGTTCTTTTATACATTACATATATTATAAGATTCATATTTTCTTAAGGTTACCAATTAAAGATTTTACTTTGACTTTTTCTTTTCTTAAGATTACTTCCAAATTTTATAACAATAATTGCTTCTTTATTTTTAGCTACATCCATTAAATTTTACATTAATTACTTCATGTCAAATTTATACATATTTTTCACTTTATATAACATTTGCAAAAGTTAAATAATTATTGTTGTTTCTTTACTCAATTATTATTTTTCTATTTTTTTCAATTCTTTCTTAACCTTTTCAAATAATTTCTTCAAATAATTTTAATATTAAACACTTTAATCAACTAAATAAATTTAATTTAATTAACTTATATCAAAATTTAAATTTCACTCCAAAATAAATTATTCAAAACTAAAATATTTATTACAATTTTATAAATTAAATAAATTTAAAATAAATATATATACATATAATAAAAATAAATTTAAAAGGTTATACCTATGCGTCGGCTAGGCACACATCAAATAATTATTTGTTTTTTTTACACATATTGTCGACCTTGACTAACGCACACTTCAAATTATTTATGCTCTATGCATTGGTCTAGCCAACACAATATTATTATTATTATTTCACTTTCTTTTCGTGTTCTTCATGCATCGGTTGGCCCATGTAACATCTATTTTGCATTAGCTTTTCTTGAGTTTAGTCGATGCAATTCGTGTCCACTCTTAGGCAATCCAAATGTTATGTAGCTAATACCTCATTTTTTTGTAGTTATATAAATACGATTAGTAATATATATTAGAGATGAAATAAAAATAAATATATAAATAAAGAATGATTCTTATCTTATAAGTTCGAGTTGCAGGTTTAAGTTAAGTTGAACCTAAATTTTAAGGTGGTATAAAAATCTGACCTAGTATTTGAACTAAAATATCATTCACTATTATACCATTATTTGACCACTAACAAATGTCTAATTTTTGTAAATCTTATGAATATGATAATAAATATATAAGGGATACATACCGATTTTACAAATCGATAATGTAAAAACGAACTAAATTAAAGTAAAAAAAAAAAAAAAATTATGCTTGAATATTAATTTTTTTAGGCAGATATCTACTTTAGGGCATAGCTAAAGTGTCTAGTAACTCTGCGTAAGCTAATTTTCTTGATTTCTTCTCAGTTATTAATCCATTATGGTAACCTTGTATTTTTAATACAGGTGCATGTACCTTGCAAGGGAAAAGAAGAGAAATAAAAGACATACCTTCACCTAGTTATAGATCATTTACTGTTTTCATTCTTATCAGCAGTCAAATCTCCTCAACGTGTCTGAGTACCAACAAGAACATGAAATATAAACAAATATGAGATTTCAAAATGCTTGTAAAATACCACTTCTTTAAGTTGAATTGAATCATCTTGGTTGGCATGACAATCATGGCCAAATCATGATCACAAATTTTAAGAGAGAACACAGTAATCTCTGACACCACAAAATTATCTTGCTCAAAACAAGGTAGTTTACCAGACAATAGCCACAACTTCAGCTGCCAAATCCTATTAATAATAGAGGAATCACGTTCCTAACTTTGCAAAAGAAAGTGGGAGGAAAACAATGCAATAAGAAATTACCAAGAGTGTCATGTGCTTCACTTTGAGTGTCACTGTCACTGAAACTTAGATCTTTTAAAAATCTGTGCATAAGTGCATTGATTCTTCCCTCACATGAATCAGAAATGTTCAAACCCCATAACTTTCCTCACATGTAAGGGGAAAGAGAGTCCTCTAACAACAACCTAATAGACTATATTATTGTTTAGCCACCATAATTTAAGTGACCCACATGGATGTCACAATTTTCAAGTGCCAAATCAAGAAACTAAAGACCCTTATGTAGGGTGTTATAGTTATTCAATGCACCTTAACTTCAGCAGAAATATTCAAACATTCGTTTAGTTAATCTTTGACTCTCCCTTCCTATTTTCAATTTTCTTTGGTATTTTGTTATAGTTAAGTACAGAAAGTGGTCCAAAAGAAAGGAAGAGCTGAGAAGGAAGAAAAATGGAGTCAGGAGTTGAGTTTCCTGGCTTTCAGATTTACAGTCATAAAGAGGAGTTTGTGTTGAGAAGGTCCATGAGTAGGCTACAGAAGAGGGCACCATGTCCACTTCAGATAAAGCCTAATGAGATAACAGCTTTTGCTTGCAATGGAGCACAGAACTCAATGGCAACTACTTCAACTTCCTCCTCAACTTCATCTTCATTAAACTCCTTCTTCACTAGTAAAGATCCTATACCTCTTCTTTCTCCTCTTGTGCTGCTTGAATCCACCTCCACCAGAGAAGAAAACACTGCAAAATCCCATTGATGTGTTCATTTGTATGTTCTATAATTTTCCTCATTAAGGTTCTTTGATCTTATAAAACTTCTGTACCACAAGTCCTAATGTAAATTAAATTGACTAAATGTTTGTGGGGTTTCCTATTGATTTTGCAGTGCTTCAATTCTTCTTTGGATCCACTGTTCTCTTTGCAAATTAATTCATAATATTCAATGTATTAATTCTTAATTTTCTTTTGCAACTGTAAAGAAATCATGGAAGTTAAACATTGTTAAGCCAAAACTAGTGCTTTGTCTTTTTTACATGTCAATACAAAGTAAATTGTCTCAAATCAATTGGTTAGTTTTTGTAACGCATAAGCTTTGGATACCTTTTTCCCTCATGAACATGTTACCTTTATGAGTGAAAGGTGAGTCATTATTCCATTGTTTCTATTATTTCCCATGACTGTTAACGTGAATTTTTTATCTTGTTAAAAACTAAAGTTTCTGTATTAACTAAACTGAATAAACACCATTTATTCAATATGTTTTTTAACAACAGAAAAAAAAAGTTAGAGAAAATATAAATGGAATATTATTCATCACAAGTTGATTGGAATAAAGTTTCAACTATGAAAGATGAATATGCATGTGTATAATCATGATTAAGATTGAAATGCACCCAAAAGTTAGGAGAATGCTTAATATATATTACAAGAGGAAAATTATTGCTTCCAAAAAATGAAAAGAAGATTATATGCTGATAGTAAAAAATAGTTTTTCACTTTCATTTAGTTGTAAATGAACATATATGATAAATTTATTAACTTGTATAGTAATCATCTTAAATATTATAGTTTTTAAATGAGAATATATTTTACACTCTGAGTGTACCATTAAACTCAGAATATAATTGGCAAGTGATGCACTTAAGTTATGACTAAATTTTACTTCCTTTTTTTATAAACAAAAAGAAGATTTTTGCTTCTTACACCCTAATCATTACTAACTACACATTCACTACTAACAAAAAAGAGAGACTAATATGCATTCCCTCACTAAAAAATATTGTTTTGAAAAAATCATTTTAAAAAACTCATATAAAAGGTATTATATTTTGAAAATTTTGTTCCAAAAAAATTATTTCAGAATGAATTTCATGTGTTTTAGAAATTTTGTTCCTGGAATCCAACTCTAGAAATCTCATTCCAAAAATTATGAAAAGCGTGTCCAAGAAAAAATTTAGAATAAATAATTTAGAAGTCACTTTAAATAAGGATAAAAATGATTATTTTAAAAATGGTGGAGTGTGCCAACGGAAAAGAAACTTGCTTTAGTCAACAACTGTTAGGCACATTCTCCACACCCAACACATTCTAACTGGCACCCAATCATTTAATAGTAAAAGACGAATATACCCTTAATGAAATCCTGAAAATTATAATTGTGATATGCACCCAATGACCTGCACCAACCCTATTCTTTTGTTCTTCCATTCCATTGTGCCTGCCGCAGCCATCGAGCCACCGTAAGCCACCGTGTTGTGCAGCCACCGTGAGCAAGCTTATTGTCCAACCACCGTGAGCGACGTTCTTCTCCATTCTTCTGCACCCACCGTGACCTCCATTATCGCAGGCAGAGCACCAGATTCGAAGGTACGTCATGCTTCCAGATATTTTTATCCATAAGTGAGTGAGAGTTGCGGATATTTTTATCCGCAAGTGACTTTTGAGAGGTGCGGATATTTTTATCCGTAAGGGTGTTTGGGGTCCGGATAATTTTATCCGTAAGTTTGTTTTGACTTACGGATATTTTTATCCGGAATATAGTTGGGTCCGGATATTTTTATCCGTAGGCACAACTGTGGCTGGCTTCTGGATATTTTTATCCGTAGGCTTCCGGATATTTTTATCCGTAAGTAACGATCAGTTTTGAATATTTTTATCCATAAGCAACGAGCAGTTCCGGATATTTTTATCCGTAAATGAAGAAGACAAGGGCATTTTAGGATTTATAAAAGTGTATCGGGTGCCAGTCACAATTGATTGGGTGCAGGAAGCAATTGCCCAACTGTTAAGTGGTTAGGCCCATTTATATTGGGAGGTTTGATTTAGCCCATAGTGGGTTAAAAGAGAGGCTTTTTCTTCCTGCACCCCTACCTTTTTCTTCCTGCATCCCCACAATTTGGTAAATCTCGAAACTAGCCTTCACCTTTAATTTGAAAAAACTGAAGTTTTGGATTACCGGAAATCAGGATCTGGGAGTGTGCTATGGATTCATCATTCTAGAAGTGAAAATTGTTGATTTTTGGATTGTTGAATCTGGAAATCCAATTTTTATTACGATTGGTGGATCCGGAATACTTTTTTTCAATTATGGATTTTTAAATCCAGAATGCTTTAATGTTGCACATTTTATTTACTCATCATTCATCAAAGAGATAACCCATATATATTATAAACTCAATTACTCATCAATCTACAACATTTTCCTATTTATTTTCTAATGATTTAGAATAAGATTTTCTGAATTTAAATTTCAAAAGTTCAGATTCCAATAAGATTAAAAATAATATTTACAACTTTCATTGGCATAAAGCAACCAAATTTTGCTGACATTAGGAAAAAGAGTATTTTGTATTATCTTCAATATACCGATTAATTGAGGGTTTCTTCATTCAGCTATGTAACTTTTCTCCTTTAAATCGCAACATGTTTATGCTTATTATGAACAGTGAATGGATTTCTCTTTTAAACCTTTTTGTATGAACCCTAGCTTTCATTTCTTTTTCTTTTAATTTTTCACACTGGTGGATCATAGTTTTTTCAAAACAGGGGCTGGGAGGTTACCAGACGCACCAATTCGAAATTTTACCTTAAGCATCAATCTAAAACTTTACCAGATTCTATAATTCGAAATAAAAAAAATAAATATGAATTTTCTATTCCGTAAAACTATCGACTATATTGTGAAACTGCAGATCCAAAAAACAAAAAATTTACAAACCACCCTTCTCCCACCAAATTTCTAGACCACAACCTTAAATCACCCATAGAAACGCTAGATGAAACTGTGTGAGAGAGGAATGGGGTTCGTGGAAGACAATGGAACGGTGCTGCTCTAAGAAAGAGGAATGGGCGGCGATGCTGAGAAGCAAATGAAGAAGAAAAGAATAGTTTAGGTTTAAGGGCATTTTATGGTTTTTAGAAAATAATAAGAACAATTTTGTTTTTGCATAATATTTGGGGGTGTTGAAAGAAAATTACAGGGGTGCAGGAAGAAACTGCCTAAAAGAGATACCTTATGCCTATATTAATTTGGGCTGCCAATTTCAAGTACCCACTAATTAATAGCCTTTGCTTTCTGCACCAACAATTTGCATCCTGAATCTCAAATTTGCAATATTCCCACTTTACCCTTTTGAGTTTATTAGGTTGGTGCAGAGCATCATCCACCATTTTTTGCTGTTGGAGCTTTTTCTGTGATGTGAGCTTGCAAAGTGTATGCACCAGTAAGGTAAAGTTTGTACCTTTTGTGGAGATTTCACTTTCTTTGTAGGGTTTGGAAGTATATTAGAAATTATTCAGAAATCATCTATCTAGAATTGTTTGAAATTTGTTGTGAGATTTATTTTGGAAAAAAACACCTCTGGTGATATTTATTATTACGAAATGGTTTTGAATTCCTTTTGAAATAGGATGAATACAACAGAATGGGATTCAGCACCTTGTTCGGGAAAATATGGAATCTTAATGATTTTCAAAACTTTTTCAAAAATATAATATAAGCGCAATGAACTTCATCCCAAGGTTTTCAAAATGTAATGGAGGTTTGAAAAAAAAACACATTATTTTATCTTGGTTTACCCAAGTTGAATTACGTTTAATTTTTTTACAAATACGTTTTACTAATGAATAACTATAAACAAAAAAAAAATTATAAATATTTTATGTTATTTATCATAATAATTTATAATCTCACCTTAAAGAAAAAAAACTCAAGTATTCTTTAATACAAAGTCATTTAGTTTTTTTCACATATAAAAATTATTTTATAAAATTATAGTTAACAAAAATGAATATTTATAAAAAAAGTACAGTATCAGACTAATTTTGCTTAACAAAGAATAAACTTAAGTTGGAACATTAATATTTTTAGTTTTGTACTCTCTAAAAATTGAGAGTTTGCTTGTTTTTAGATTTTTGTCACTTTTTTTATGGATAGTTTTCTCTCTTCTTTATTCAAAGGCTTAACTTATAGAGAGGTATACAATGTCTGTAGTTATTGCGATATGCAAAGTCTCTTCTTGATGAGACAAAGTTTCTTTTGAGGTTTTTTTTTTTGTCAATTAAAATAATATTTTAGCTTTACTTGTCATTGTTCTTTGCAAAAACTAGTTATTTCCTCTTTGGTTTTTTTTTTTTTATTGTGAGGAAGTTCAAAGTTTTGAGGAACTTGCTCTTGTGATATTATGAGTTTTAGCTTATATTCTAGCTTGATTGTATATAAAATACACAAAAACAAATATAGCAATATAAAGGTTTTGAGAATCATGATGTTTGGTTTCAAAGTATAACATAAAAAAATCTTTGAAATGAAATATATCAAATTTAGTAGGTTAGGTATCTTTAATGTTTTTAATGTTTTTTTTTTTAATGTGCTTTAGAAGACAACCTTGAAACATTGTTTAGATGCGTTGAGAATTGTGTTGAACATAAGCTAATCATTTAGTCTTTATGAAAAATGTTGTTCATTGAACTAAACTTACTTTTTATAGTATTCACCATAAATACTTGTTTTTATCATGATATAACTTTGAGCATTTTCCATAGCTTAGTACATTCTTTAACTAAGATTTTATTGTAAAAATTATGAAAACATAATTGAAGGGTTAAGTTGCGATTTTATATTTTTTTTAAAACCCTTAGGAAATGAACATTTTACTATATATAGTTTTGACAATTTATATCTATCTGCTTAACTCCTCGGAATACACTCAGCGAATTAGGTTTCTTTATGCTAAAGACTTTTGATTTATTGAGCAACTGATAAATTTGCTTAGCGTTTTTGTATCACATTTCCTGTAGTGCTCTCTGTCTCAAATTCACTCAACACCAGCCTTGTCTGCTCAGTGCATGTCCTAACACTATACTTTTTTGCTTAATGGATTGATGCATTGAACTACTTCTTCGTATATGTGATCCGTTGAGTGTTGATTCTATCTGCTCAGTGCATATCCCAATGATGTACTCTTTAACTCAACAATTGATTCAGTGAAGTCCTTCATTTGTGTGCTTCGTTGAACGTTTTTCCTATTGATAACATCCTCTCATCCGGTTTGGTTTTGCTTGAATTTTGAAGGAGATTGGTGGAAGCTTTGTGGAGGAAATGTGTCAAGGATGGCTCCATTGGATCTATGGATTCCTTGGAGTTGCATGAAGAGTAGGGAGAAGGATTGGTTCGGCCATATCACTTGGAAAAAGGTGAAGAAGAAGACCAAGGTGTCTATCCTAGAGAGGTTTAGACAAATGAGTGTTTAGGCTTGCAATTTGGCAACATAACACTCATAAAATTGATCTTACTTTTTATGAGCCAAGCATCTCAATTTATAGGAGAGTGGGCTGAACATTTTGGAGACAAAAATTGAAAATTCAAAATAAAACTCTTTAATGATAAGGTGTCATGTGGACTCATGCTTTCCATGTTTAGCTCACACTTTCCATGTTAAATCCTCTCCACTCTTAGACTGTCATGTGGACGTCCATGTGTTCCATGTCAAGGTAATTTTCATCCTCTGATATACCCTAGACGCTCTAAGGTTACATTGGGCTCAAAGAAACTAATTTGTTACCCTACCTAGTCACTTTTAACCCTAACTAGACTTATTTTACTATTGGCCCCAATACATACCCAAAAACCTATGTACTTGGCATAAATATTTGGTCTAATTATTTTAAACTACAAGGCCAAATACATGGCCCATGAAATCCTAAACAACTTTATACAATTTATTTAAGCTAAATTTTGACCCAAAAATAATGTTGACTAGTCAGCCGAAACTCAATTTTCTTGTGTTCTTCTGATAAAAAATCTAGTTTATGTTTTGATGAGTTGGAAGTCTTCTTAGATATGTTTTGTACATTCCTTCATCCTAGAGGTGTCCTCTCGATTGAACCTACAAATATAAACAAAAACCCAATTAGACCCATATTTGAAAATAAGTCCATAAACAGACTCTAGGTTTTTGTCCTCCTCATTATGTGATTGTGTGTGACTGGAAGCTCTGCCATCACCTATCCTCTCAATGGATCTTAGCTATCTTGGATTCCTTCTTTCTACATACACATGGGAAACACTTATAAAACACGAGTAACTCTTTTCAAAAGAATAAATTCATTTTTCCATCAAAAATAAGAATTTTTTTACTAGTATATAAATATATATATATATATATATATATATATATATATTCAAAATGAATAAGAAATAGGTGCCTTAATCAAGTATAAAACATTTATTTTAGGCTCTTATAAACTCCCTCAAACAAAGTACAAATTTAAGCATCAACAACTTAGAACAACATTAGTTTCCTGAATAACTGAATTCCAAAATTTGAGTTGTTCATATATCTCAAAACTTAATTATGTATAGATAATTAAAGCTTTTTTAAAAAGTTTTAAAAATTGTTTAATTAATAAAGGAACATCAATTTGAGAGAAAATGGTAAAATAATAGTTTTTTATAAATAATATAAGGTAAAAAATTAATAATAAATAAAATTTAAAAAGTAGAATAATAAAATTTAAAAATAATTAGAAAAATATATCTTGGGATGATAAAAATGTTTTATATAGATTTTAAAACTAAAAAAAATCAAATAATAATAAAATATTAGAAAAATTAATACATATATAAATATATACCCTTTAGGTTAATTTTCATTTAAAAAATATAATAAAGCATAATAATAATATATATTTTTTTTTTATTTTTATTTTTTTATCAGCAGCATAATAATATAATATTAAAAGAGTAGAAAAAATTTATTTTGGGATCTAATCAGTAGTCCTAGTTTGTCATTTTTTTTAACCTAGAAGATAAAAAGCAAAAAGATGAGACAAAAAAAAGTATAAAGAAAAAAAAATGGGGGCAAAAAAGTGAAAAAACATAAAAGCATAAAAACGAGAAAGGGCTATTGATAGAAGAAGAGAAAGAAGAAAAAAGAGAAGGCCACATAGAGGTAAGGTTTTCAAAGTTTTATTTTAAGTATTTTATATGACAATTGTTTTATCAAACTAGGACAATTTGATAGGTTAATTACTAAAATAAACAAAATTTAAAAAAATTATCGAAATAGATAAGTCGTGTTAAGTTGGTACGATTCTGGCCTATTAAAAGTTGGTACGATTTCAATGTATTTGAACTAAAGTCATGACACGACTTCGTGTATTTGAGCTAAAGTTATGGAACGACTTCAATGTAATCAAATTCTAACTAATACCAAAGTCGTGCCAAGGTGACATGACTTTAGTTGAACTTTGATTACACTAAAATCGTGTCAACTTGAGTTTAAATACATCGAAGTCATGTCACGTTGGCACGACCTTCACTTTCATGAGAACAAAATCGTGTCAGCTTGGCACAACTTACTCATTTCAATAATTTTTTAAAATTTTATTCATTTTCGTAACTAACCTATCAAATTGCACTAGTTTGATGGAAAAAAAATACCTCATATGACATTGTATGTGGTTTCATACTATTCATTAATGCTATCCAAAACCAATAACGTTCAAAACAAGGGAACTACGAAACCAAAAGAAAAAAATGTGTTAAGGAAGATAACCATCAATGTTTTCATTCCTTTATTATACACCACCCTCCACATCTCACGTCCAACATAAGCCCAACAACACCATCATAGTCATCGACACAACAACAACAACAACAAAACCAACAACGACAACAATAACGACAATTTTTGTGGAAGACAATACGACTTAGTTTCTCTCTACGCCTTCAAACCCATGTTCGAACTAGACGATGAATGGTACATAAAAAACCTTTACCACCACAATGACTGCAACATCATCGACATTCTCACCACCCATCCGCATTACAACAACTTCCTCAATCAAACCAAGCTAGATGACGAATTCTCTTTCTTAACAACCCCACATTCTCTATCATTGCCAATAAGTATCCCCCCTCCATCATAAAAAACCAACATGGTTATTTTGGCTCACCAATCAAATGGTGTGTGTTTTGGGCACGACTATGACGCCAATTCTAGCTTTCACAAGTATTATACTGTTGACACTCCTTTGGCTACAACAAAGAAAGAAGATTGTTAAAGTACAAGAAAAATTCCGTAAAAGAGGATATGGATTCAAAGAACTCCTTAGGTGAGACAACTTCACATACATGAGAGATTTACAAATAGGTATCACTATGCTTTATGTTTATCAAACAATCTAATGATATTGACTTATAGAAGAAGTAAAGAAACATGTGAATTATGTAGTGTAATTTTACATAAGATCATTAGTTGTTCTGCATGGTAAGGTATTTTTATTTATAGGCTTTATTGAAAGGACTATTGTGGGTTACATGTTGATATTTTATTCACTTGTAAGAGTTTGACAATGAGTTGGTAGTCTTTTTAACTAATATATTTTTCTATTGTATTCAACTTGATATGTATTACAACAACTCTTTATTTTGAACATCTTTTTTCTTGTACTAACAACACTGAATTTAACATACATTTCTAGAAAAGATAACTATGTTATATCAAAATCTTTATTGATTTTGGTGAGTCAACTTCTTAGCGATTTTTAGACAATTTTATGAATTCAAAAGTGAAACAATATGTCTTAATATGATAAAATTTCTTATGTCTTGATCTCGTAAAAGATAAATATTATGATGTTGATAATTTGAAGACTATATAATTATTTTTTATTTTTTTTAACACACTTAGATCAAAGTATCAGTTCATCAAAATTTTTATTATAGTTAAAACATATAAATTTACTAACTATTGATATTAGAATTCTTATATTTTATAGATATATATATATATATAGAATTCTTGACATATAAATGAGCTCAAAACCATTTGTAAAAATAATTCTTATGGGAAATAATTGTAATAAGCTTTATGAGAAATATTAGTATTTTATGGTTGAAAATAATGATGTTTATTATTTATATCTATATATAAAGAGATTATCTTCTTGAACTATTCTCAATTTTTTTCTTATTTTATCCTTATATTAATATTTAATTTTATTACTGTATTATGGACATTGCGTCATTTTGTATTTTTTCTAAAACATATTAAAACAATTATCAGAAGTAGTTTTGAATGTAAAATAAAGTTTTTTTAATTTAATTTTTTGAAATATATCTCCATTTCTTCAATTTTCACAATTTGAATTTTTAGGATTTTATCACCATTTTTTTTTCTCTTCACTCTTTCTCACTCTATCTCTCTTATTCCTCAAATCTCTTGAAAACCAATAACATGACTCTCATGCTTGGTCTCTCATGCTAGGTCTTTCATACATACGGATACATATAAATTTATATTTCATTTAAATAAATATAAATATACATATAATAATATTAAAAATAAAAAATAAAAAATATGGATATACAAGCGACACCTCTAGATTTCTGCTAATAATGATAATGATTATTCAGAAGACATAAAATAATGCCTATACTGATTTATAGATCGATAATTATTATTATATTATTTTTTATTAAGAGTAAACTTTAACGTCAAGTTATTATTTTCTTCCAAAATTAAATACATGAATAAAAATGAAAAAAAAATATAATTCATCTAACGCATTTTCCACTTACAAAATTATTGTAATTAAATAATAAAAAATATTTTTAAAATATGTTAACACTTTTCTATCACTTTTTTAAGATGAGATGTATAATATGATAATACAATGAGATCCACACTTGTTGGAGATCTCACATCGACTAGAGATTAGAGCCTTTCATTGTATATAAGTGGGTGCAAACCTCAACCCTATGAGTCGATTTTATGGGGTTGAGTTAGGCTTAAAGTCCACTCTTTCGTAATAACACTTACAATTTTGTTTTAATTAAATTTAAAATACGTAAATGAAGGAGTAAATAGAGAATATATATATATATATAATTAAATTTGAATTTTTTGTTTCCGTTGATATTCATAAATCCACAACTACATTAAATTAAATAAGAGATAAGAAAGATATTTACAGTTAAAATATTAATATTTGTATTAAGGAAGTTTAGTAAAATTGGTTTATCTGTGATTTATTATATTACGTACGTCTTCAATTTTTAAAATAAAAAATATAAATTTTGCGTGTGACATATTTCTAATCCACGTGACATTAATATTGTTTATTTTAAAATAAAATGATTAAAATTATGGATTAAACCAAAGTTATATTTTAAGATGGAAAATTATGTTTTAATAACTGAATACCATTTTATAATTAATTAAAGATAATGTTTTAATCTATAACAACATATAATGACTCCTCCTTCTTATCTGTACACATTTTTTTTCTAAATTTATCCTTGAAGAAATAATAATGAGTTTAATAATTTTTTTATAAATTTATCTTTGCAAAAAATAACAGTTATTAATTTAATAACTTCTCTTATTAATTTGATTCTCTTATAATTTAATAACTTCTCTTATTAATTTGATTATTTTATAATTTAATAACTTATCTTTTTCTTAAAATTACGAGTTACAACATTTGTTTAAATAACATATCCCAAGTCCATTCCACCCAGTAATTTAATATTAAAAATACATCACCATGAGTTGTACCAAACATATCACAATATTTTAAAAAAAAATTAAGAGATTATAGTAATAAAGTGTTTTTTTTTTGGGTTTAACTGTATTTAAAGATATGATTCTTTAGCTTTGAATCTCATCTTTGTAGTTACATCCAAGGGCTAGAAACGATGGTGCAGACATAACTGTGGGGAGAGGAGGCTTGGAATAAAATATACAGAACTAAAATATAAATTGGGGGCGTGCGTGACTAAGAAGCAAAACGGGAAACGTGCTTGCATAATCAAAATCCAAAATTTCAAACAACCAAACATTTTTGCGTTTTGAGTTGACCTACCCTCCTTCAGTTTTCATCAATTTTTGGGTCAATTTTTTTCCCTCTTTCGCCCAATTCCAATTTCACTATCTTTCTCTCTGCGGACGTCAGCTTCTACGGCCTCGGTTTTGATTCGACAAGTTCCTCTTGTTTTATGGAGGTAGGGTTCAGTTTTACAATTTTTTCCCCAATTTTCTCGAATGTGGTTGATTCGACGCATGTTTAGATTTTCACTTCAGCCTTTTCTTGCTCTTTAATTAGGGGTTTCGTTCGGGTTGTTAGAGTGTTAGGGTGGAGTATTGGCTGTAGGGTGGGGGATAGTGTGTGTTGAATACGTGAGGTGATGATGCATGGCTTGCAATTTCTGCTGGGTAGAATTTTGATTGGATGAAGTATTTGCGGGCTTTTATTGTTTTTCTGTTGTGAGATATTGGATATTGGAGATCTTTTGCTGAATGATTATCTGGGTGTGGGTGTGATCTTGGTTTGCAGGTGTAGATAGATGACGGGAAAAGACGTCTCAAGAGAGCACTTTCAGCCCAGGACTTGTTCTGGGAAGAAAGAGGATTTTAAAAAAATTGTGTTTATTGATGTAGACAGTGATCAAGTTGATGAGGTGGTGATCATAGATTACCCTGAGTTCATGTCTAAGTCGCATGGATCTGGTGCACCGAGTAGAGACAGGGTATTTACGCCGCAGAGTGTTATCAGCATTGATGATGACGATGATGACGAAAGTGATGATGCGGAGATTCCTGGAGTTGTTGCGGGAAGTGTTGGGGAATTGGATAGCGATGCCTCCTCTAGCAAAAGTTCTTCTCCAGACTCTAGCAAAAGGTCTTCTCCAGACTCAAGTGGTGTGCGAGATTCTATTCACATAGATGTTGATGAAAGTGGTGTCTGTGAAAAGGAGTCTGAATGTGACGGGCTAAAAAATAGGAAAGCAGGTCCTGCTGCAGAGGGTACTGGAAGAAATCGCTACGGTTTGGATGGGTCTGAAAGTGAGTCATCAGATAGTGATTGCTCTGATTGCGAACTCATGGATCGTGAACAGTGGGAAAAGATTTCGGTTAAGAGAAAGCGCACTGGGTTTGATGACCAACCTTGTTATGATGAGCATGCTAGTTCTTCTGGACTACATTTTAACAAAAATGTATGCATTGATATTGATGAGGAAAATAGGAGTGGGGAGAATGCTGGAGGCACAACTCATTTTGGTCCCACTGATGGCAAATATGTTGAGAAGAATCAATCATCCTCTTTTGCTAAGGTTGATAGGCAAGTAGGAAATTCTTTGAAGGATTCTTATAGGAAAGCTGAGTGGGAGACTTTTAAATCTTCTTTGTTTGAATTCACTGAGGAGGAAATGCAATCATTGCATCGAAGTTGCAAAATTGGGCATGGAAAAAGTACAAGAAGCAAAGATTTCTCTCCCTGCACACAGTTTGATAGCTACGATTGCTGTAGTGATGTTACTGGTGTCTCAAGGTTCAAGAAAGAATTCGGCAATGAGGAGATTGGACTTTTGAACTTGAGTCAAGAGGCAGATAAAAGCCAAGTTACTAATTCTGGATCTACACTGAAGAGTAAAAATGACTCTTTATTTGATTTGAATTCTAAGTGTGCCTCTGTTGATGAAAGACATGTTAGTTGTGATGGGCCTGCTTTAAATGAAGATCATTGTGGCCTCACTAGCACTACGTCAAATGAGAGAAATATAATTAATGAAAGAGAAAAACTTAAGGAGACTGATGAATATAAGCAAGCAATGGAAGAGGAATGGGCATCTAGGCAGCTACAATTGCAAATTCAGGTAATACACACATCTTATTATTTAAATATTTTATGCACATGTTTGGGTTAGAGGCCTATGAACAGTTAAGTGCTTATGACTGTACTACTAGTTTTATAAGCATTCTATTTAATAGATTTATTTTTATAAATAAGATGTAAGAAAATGAATTGCAATCTTATAAGCTAGTCAGCTAATTTTGTTAAGTTTCACAAGTAGGATAAATAATGGTTATATTCAAGTATTCGTACTCATAAGCCACTCTCACTTGCTTAATCAAATGGCTTGATTGTTAAGCCTAGGTGCTTATATTATAATATGAGCCAAATAATCTTGGGGGAAGCTATTTCAAGTGCCCCCTCTGTCTCTTTCAATAATGATCTTAGATTCATTGTCTCTTCAAATGTGTGTGCTTAGTTAGTGATCTCACTTGTTGAGAGGGGAAAATTGGCCATGCTACCTTTAGATAAGCTTCACAAATAAGCTGAAAACTGCATATATAGTTGGAGGGGAAAATTGGTTGTGCTACCTTTACATAAGCTTCACAAATAAGCTAAAAAAGGCATATTTAATTAGATGGGAAAATTGGTTGTGCTGCTGTTAGATAAACTTCACAAATAAGCTAAACGTGCCTTTAATATACAAACACTTTCAGATGAAGATGTGCTTATATGTTAAAATAAGCCCCAATAAGCTCAACAGAAGCTCTTCCTAATGCCCCCTCAATCTCTTTTGATTTATGCCCTTAGATATCTTTGTTCTTCAAAATGTGTGCTTGGGGTCTCACAAGTTGATGAAGGGCCAATTAGTTGTGCAAATGCCAAATCCCTTTAAATGTCTAATTTATTGTGTAGGAAGATCTAACTTTATATTTAAGCTTTTGTTGGTGTTGGCCTTTTGATTTAGTGCATTTTTAGATTAGTTTATTTTGGGAAATAACCTCTTATTTTGTCTAAGCTCTCTCACAAAGCTGCAAAAAATTAGCAATTATTATCGCAAGGTTAGCTGAACCAAAACTTGCTACAACGAGAAAAATTGGTTAGTGAATATAAGGAACTCTCATTGTGGATCAGGACTTCATAATAGTCATTGTACATATAATTCTGCTTAAACCACTAAAAAGGCGATACACGTTACATGATATCACAGCAAAGCACCTAATCTTTCTAAATTTGTATGTTGTGCCAGAGAAAGTGTGGCATAAACTCTTGTTTCCATGACTGAATCATTATATGTGGTTTTTCTGAACTTGAATAACTGGAATTTACAGTAATATCCTTTTAGGTTACTAGGTAGTAGGAAGAAAAATAGAGACTTGGTTGAAACTACTCATACTTTGTTGCTTGGTGCTAATGTACTAGTTCATCACTGGGGGAATGCCCACTTCCTCTCTTGACAATCACATTCCATATACTATACTCTTTCTAGATGAACCTTTATTTCATGTCTCCTCGTGTCTTTGGGTGTGTGTGTTTTGTTCATGTTTTCCGGGTTGGGTAACCTCTTTGCTAGAGCTATCACATGTGTTTTCCTAGGATATTGTCATCTCTAAAAAGGGTATTGATGCTATTCTCTTGTTTGTAACTAAATACTTTTACATGTCTGCAAGTGTGATATTTTTTTTAGGAGACTCCTTCCTTTTCAAGCTACTAGTTCTGTGCAACAAGTCTTACCTATCCCATTTGTTGAACCATTGTCATCTCCCCTCCTGACCTTACTAATCAACTAACTTTTCACAGTCCCTCTCCTACTCTAAGCCCACCAAAACCATCATCATCATCACTCTTAATCACTTATCAATGCAAAACACAAGAGACTGGTTCAGTGTTACCTTTTGAGTCCTTAACCACCATCTACCCATCTTTCAACTCTCAATAATGAAGATCTTGGCTAACCCATAGCTCTATGAAAGGGTATTTTCTCTACTGGAATCCTCATCCTATTTACAATTTTCTAAGCTTTTGTTAGTTGTCTCCTTTGTTCCTCTTTTGTTTCCCTAAAGTTGTACTTGAAGCGCTTGATCAATTTGGATGGTGACAAACCATAATTGATGAAATGTAGGTTCTTGACTAGACATGAGAGCTTTTTCCTCTTCCTTTGGGAAAAAAGACAATTGACAAACCATAATTGATGAAATCTAGGCTCTTGACATGAACTAGACATGAGAGCTTTTCCTCTTCCTCCGCAAAAGAAGACAACTGGATGCAAGTTATGTTATGCTATCAAAGTGGGTCCAGATGGTCAAATTTAATGCAGAAGTTTTCATTTGATAATCTTTGGTCACTTCTACCTTATGATATTTATTCTTACACCAGAACACTTTCTACATTTTGGATGTTGGCACAATACTTGGTTTATATATACTTATATTTTGGGTAACTTGCTATTACGATTATGATGTTGTAATGTGATTCCTTAAACTGAGATTATGTGTTCTTGTTCTTTTACAGGCAGAGGAAGTACAAATGTTACGCAAAAGAAGAAAGGCTGAAAAGCGCCTATTGGATATGCAAAGAAGGCAAAAAGAGCGCATTGAAGAAGTGAGAGAGTCCCAAAAGAAGGTTGCAATTATTTCTTTAATTTACACCTGAAAGTGTTTCTTATGTTAATTATCCTTCACTTTACCTTTTAGAAATTCCTTCTCCTTTTAATTATATATGACCATTTGAATGTCTCCTTTGATGCTCAGTGTGGACATAATATAAACCATGGAATTTTTTACCAACTCGTTATTTCTTTTTCTAATCTGACATATAATGCCAAATTCAGGATGAAGAATTTATGAACCTGAAAGAGCAACTGCGGGTTGATATAAGGAAGGGGCTTAATCATTTGGAGATGCAATGCCATGATATGACCTCATTGCTTCGTGGCCTGGGAATACATGTGGGAGGAAGCTTTACCCCTTTGCCCAATGAGGCAAGTTGTGTTTATATATTATTTCTTTTAATAATATATCATTCTTTTTATCACACTTGATAATTTAGAGTCCATATTGTTTGAATGCTATGCTATATACTTTTTTAATTATTTAGTATATTTATACTATCCATTGTTCAAATGAAATGAAATCACTTATATGAGTAAATTCTTGAGATCATGGTTGCTATTAAATATTTTCTATTAAGAAAGCTGGTCAGTTAATACTCCCTGAGAGCATTTGTACAAAAAATCTTATCTTTATGCAAGTTACATTATTTTTTGCTTCACTAATGCTTTCGATGCAATCAAATTTAAGGTAACCCTGCCCTTAAAACGGGTTGTACGAAAAGTTACAAATTCCATTATCTTTCGGCATCATTATTTTTTTTTGGTCATGGAAAACTAGCCAGAGTATGACGTGGACATGAGAATTCAAGGGTGTTTGTTCCCTTTATTCATATCTAAGCGGATTTTTAATTTAAGTTGTTTACGGTTATTTGAATCCTGGGAGATCTCTTTTTATGGTTGATCTTAGTTATCAAATCTTTTAGATAATGACAATGGTAATATACACACACATATATAGCTTCATTTTCCCACATGTGACTTCATTTACAAACCTTGACATGTTTAACATCTTATGTCTGCGTCTGCCCCCTTCTCAATGTTTAGTTTAGTGTTGTAGTCTTATGATGATGATGATGGATGTCACATAATTGTGGTTCCTACTTCTGATTTATCCAATGCCCTATGCTGTATTTGATGCTATTTGTCTGTTGATGGACGTTTCAGGTGCAAGCAGCCTATAAACGTGCCTTGTTCACGTTTCATCCAGATCGTGCATCAAAATCTGACGTTCGTGCACAGGTTGAGGCCGAGGAGAAGTTCAAGCTCATCTCACGCTTGAAGGATAAGTTTCTGTTGACTTCTTGTCACTAAATGCTAACAATATAGTTGTCGGTATTTGGTGTTATAATTGAAGTGCTATTACGATTGTAGCTCATTGTTTGGTATTCATATCTTAAATGTATTTATTAGTCTCCCCCGTCATTCCCCCCAAAATTTACAGCAGATAATAGGTTAATGGACTATAAATATGTGAAGATTTTTTTTCTTATTAAAAAGTGCAATATTTTCCGGATGGACAGTAATATTGATATTATTGTCCTCATCTTGCTAATCATTTGCGCACATTTTTTCAAGGAAAGCATTAAAATTGATCCTGACGAAAATCATATATCAGTTTGAGGAATGCACATCATCAGAAAAAGATGTGCCTAGAGATGCCAAAAGACGAACTGGTTTATTCTGACCTACCAAACATGTTGACTGACAAAATTATAACCAAGTTTGGCCTCTCCCTTTTTCTTCAAGCAGAATGGTAGTAGTGAAGAATCAGATGAAGAGCTAAGGCCAAGGCTTGTTGAGACCCCATCATCTGCATGGTTCTTGGAAAACGCCTCCACAGTTTTCTCAACCTTCCAAATGCAAACAAGCACTAGAGCATGGATGATGATTCCTGATGCCACTCTAAAAATACGAAATCCTATCACATTGGGCCTTTAAGTAAAGAAAAGTTAAAATAGACTTCTGTTTTTAGTTTATAAAGTTAGTGACTTTTTATTTAATCATTAACTTTTCATCTTGAAAAAATTATGATAGTTGTTAATAATTTGTGTTTTATAGAAGGTTAATTGACCTACTACTGTTTGTGATATAAAACATCCACTTGTAATATCTAAAAGTTATTTTCTAAAAACATTTTTTATAAATTTCTTACTTAGATGTTAATGTGACGGCTGAATATTTGGTAGACTAAAATGATTTTTATTTTTTTATTTTTTTAAAGTTGAGCCTAGTAGAAGTGGATATTTACGAATACGAAATTCTTTGCCAACTATATTCTCCCACAAGTCAAAACCAAGGTTCTTGCATTCTTTATTCCCATCTTTTAAACCTGAATGATAAATTTGCTCTTGATAAAATGCATTTCGGATTGCCTTATTTGATATATATTTCTGAATGGAAAATATATTCTGAATTCCACATTTCATAATGTATTTGTTTATTTTAAATAAGTTTATTAATATTGAAATTGAATACAATCTGAATCATATACAAGAATAAAATCAACATTGTGCATGAATAAAGTCAATTATCTAAACATATGTGAGTGGAACTCCTAATATTTAGGTAAACACTTTTACACTAATATAGAATAAAAATCATAAGTTAACTATTGTATAATAATATACAGACCAAAATATGTCTAGAGTTGGTATGAGACAACTATCCTACAATTAGAGTTGGTATGAGACAACTATCCCACAATTGTTTGCACAATTTTTAAACGTATAGTATAATCAGTGAGTAATTAGGAATAATAATGTAAAACATGACCACACATGTATGAAAATACTTTAACAAAATGTGAATTGTGCACATGTCTTATACATATGATTGGATGGAGACTTACTTCGTAATAGAAGTATAGTCATATTTTGCTACAATGATAAACACTAAAACAACATTGTATCCACTAATAATCACGTATCTCATAGAACATAGTCGTCCATTTCTCTACTAGCCTACGAAGACATCAATGTCAGTTAGAGAATTATCATTGTAGTATAGACATTAAAAAAAAGTGTGTAATGTGTGTCATAATTTACCATTGACATCTCATCCACCAGGGATGACATTTTTAGTTAGTCTACCCATTCATAACTATCCAATGATGTAGCATATTTATCACACCAGTGACAAATTTCTTTCAACAAATCCATTCTAACAAGCGACCATGTCCCCCATTCCCAACAATGCAACTATAGATCGATATCCGCAATTACCATCAACCTTCATATCAATGACATCAATTATATATTGGGATGAAATTGGTCCAACACTGAAATTGCTTTAGTGTTCAAGGGGAACTTCATTTTTCCCTCTCTTTGCTTGACTTTCATGTAGAAGAACTATCCTTTATAGAATGAATGACAACAATATGCTTAAAATATGAGGGTTCATGCTTTGTAGATATGACCAATCTATTTGCTAGACTTTTTGTGATTCCTTGATTTTCACTTTATCCATGATGCACACGTTAATATATTGGTATGCAATTTCACAAAACTTGCTCTTAATTATCAATTTCCCTGCAATGTTAACTTCTTTAAAATAATTCAGTATAACATTAAATTCTTGTTAGACAACTCAGAGGATGAATCACATGATGGCATATCATAAAAGCTTAGTCTGACTCACATAACATGAACTTTATTTAAGGGTATGCAACCAAGGTCATATATAGCTAATTTGCATGCACAAGGTAAATCGTGAGTATGTCCGAGTAGACAACCACAATGTTCACTATCAATATCAACATGTTTAACCCAATCAAACTCCTGAGCAATGTGCATCAAAGCATATTTAGATACAAACCCTTGTAGTCTTTTATATAAACTTATATAGGAAGTGTGGCTCACAACATGCATAATCTTCTTAAACGATGTTTTAGTTTCATTATGTTGCAACCATGTGATGTTGTTGATTATGTTCCAGAATGTACACAAGTCTCTCATACTATTTTGAAGTACCCACTTCAAATTCTAGTGAGCGAATTCTATGATTAAGCATGATAAATGCAAGTACACAATAACTAATGAATGTGGAATTAACAAGTTTTTTTTGTTTATTAACAACAACTAATGAATACATACAAAATAATATACTTAGTCAACCTTATGTTTCCCAAATGCACACCTTGAATGTCCATGCCTTTACAAAAATTTCTTATGTGGGAATGATCCATATGTTGTTCACATAGTCGAAAAATACTAATTATGGCAAACAAACAACTTCAAAACATTTCACATATCCCACAAATGCATCACAATTTGCACAATCTATCACAGAATCTCATGCATCCATAAAAAATTCTCAAGCCTACATAGAGTCCACTAACATTTTTCATTTTTCTCCAACATTTTTATTAATGTGGAACCGACACAAAATGTTGGAAGTTTCAGGAAAGATAATGTTAATTGCATTTATTAAAGCAAGATTTATGTCACTGATAACTACTTTAGGAAAACATCCATCCTAAAAGATAACCCTCTAAGTCTTTTGAGGGACCAAAAAAGTTGCTTTCTCGCTCACTTGCTAACAACACAAAAGGAGCATAGAAAGTCGATCCTGTGGACGTCACGTCAACTATCTCAAGCAAAGAACACCTTTGTTGGTTTTGTATGTGTTGTCCATCAAGAGCATAATGTTAAATACATTCAACAATTTAACCGAATTGAGATGTGTCTAAAAATGACATGTAAACAACCTATGTAAACTCATTACCACAACTCTATTGAATATAATTGTCACGCTTTAACAACATCATTAACTGTTGCATTTAAATTCTGGATCATCTTTGTGATCTCTTATATGCATATCTAGTTGTATATTTGCCTTATTGTCGTGAATTTTTTCTCATTGTACTACTATTTCCAAGTAAGTATTATGTTTATTAACTTTACTATACTCTTAGTCATGTCAATAACCATGAAATGTTCATTTGATTTTAATTTGTGAGCATAAGGGTGAGCAACTAATGTATTAACCAATTCATGGATATATTACCTTCAACATCCAACCTTCTCCAATACCTAGTTTGCCTTGCAATTTAAAAGAACAATCGCATTTTCTTGTACCAATCACAGTAACTTCCAAATTAATTTTGTTTTTCATATACTTACCACCCCTTTCACAATCTAACAACACATACGTCTTTTTTTCCTGTTGTCCATTTGCTTTGCCAGACTTCAAAATAACAACTACAAAACCTAGTCTAAAGGCTACCTTAGTAAGTCATCTCATGTACCAAATTCTTATACAAATACATTACAACTTAAGTATATCATATGTCACACATTTCTTACACAAGTAAATGCAATTAAACTTATATCATATGTTGTAAATGGTCGAACATTGTCTCCTCCAACCAATTCATCTTAAGATGCCACAAACTTTATTATGTTTGACTCATCCATATCAGACAACTTATCTATTTCATTAGACATTTTGCTCCACAATTAGGATTATATCTTTGTATTCAACAACCACCACTAAATACATCAAATTTTATATTAAAAAGTATAAAAAAAATAGAAATATTAAAAAGTTCTTAACTTTTGAATTCTAGATTGTTTAATCCAAAATATAAAATATATATTCAGGAAAGGTAAAGTTGAATTTATAATTATATGGGAGTGTAGGTTTAAAATATGAGGGTGCATAATGGAAGAGCCCAAAACCAATAGTCTCCATGTGGACATGGCCGAGTAATAACATTTTGTAGGTTCCTTCTTCCTACACCTCAATGGAGTCATGAAATTACCATTTGACCCTTAAAAAAAACCTGCAACACCCCATCTTCTCTTCTTCATTTGTTCCATGCACCACAAGTGGCATTTCCTTCCTCACACCCGTTCCTGCTTTTAGCGTGGTAAAAAGAAGAGAGTACGGAAGAATAGTAAACAGAGCACACCATAGGAAGATTATAAATATGAGAAGTCCCCCTTGGATTTGACAAGAAGGAAATGAAGAACAAGAATTAAACAAAATGAGGCGTTTCCAACTCTAGTGTCGGATGAGCTTCTCCCAATTATGTATGGAAATAGCATATGAAAATTTGCTCTAACCAATGCCAAGAGAATCAGCAGGTTAAAGGTAAAATGATAGATTCAAAGTGACATAAAGTGACATTTGTATAACGAATTATACTTTGTATTTCAGATTCTACAATTCGAAATACACATTTGTATTCCAAATTTTAAAATTCAAAATAATTCAGAATGCAAAATAAATTTTGTATTATGAATTCTTAGAATTCGAAATACCAAATTTTATATTCTGAATTCTAAAATTCAAAATATAGGATAATTCTAGTATTTGAAGAAGTATAGAGAGTAGTAAGAAAATGTGGAGGTTCAGAAAGAAGGTGCCCATTTCGTATCAATCAATTTCAGAAAAAATTGTTTTACCCTTTATAAAAATGACTTCCATAATACTTTTTCCAAAATGTTTCTAGAACATATTTTTTGGAATTCATAAAATATATTCCCAAAAAACGTTCTCCAAAACAGAATTTCCAAAACCTAAGGCTACAGGGAGAAATTTGGTGCATGATGAAACAGGGAGTTTCTTCCTGCACCTTTATGTTTTTCTTCCAGCACCCTCACAATGTTATGCAAAGACAAAATTATCCTTATTATTTTCTAAAAACCCTAAAACACACTATCCATACTCTTTCTTCTTCTTCCTTACGCACACCACAAACCTACATTTCTTACGTTTCTTTGCCTTTCTTTGGGCACGACAGCTTCATCTCATCGCATAGGAACCGTGAGGTGCGTTTCACTTGGTGGTGGTTCGGTGATGTCTCTTCATCTCATCCCTATTGTTTTTGTTTTCCAGAATCGTGATTCCGTAACATAGTCCCGAATTGAGTGATCCAAAAATATTCTGAATGAGTGTGTCCGAAAGTTACCCGGATTGAAATGCATTCTAGATCCACCAATTTGTAAGCCAAAAAAATGCATTTTGGATCCACCAATTCGTATTTGAAAAATTTCTTCTAGATAAGTCAAAAAATTGCTTCCAAAACACCCCCAAGGCTAATTTAAAAATGGTGCAAGAAGAAACTCTCGAAGAAAAGTATTTATGGACTTTGAGACCCATCTTTCTTAATCACCACCGTTAAAGGACAGCTTCTTCCTGCACCTCAATATTTATAAAAATTATTTGTTGAGAGTGGGATTTGAACCCACACCCTTTCGGACCAGAACCTTAATCTGGCGCCTTAGACCAACTCGGCCATCTCAACTGTTGAAAGAGAATCCACTTTAAAATTATTCTTAGTAAGCCCCAAGATGTAGAAAGTCAGAAAAATATTAAACTATTTTGTGAGGGTCAAGTCACGTAAGCATATAGATGAACATGGCTACCATTTGGTTAAATATTTGTGTTGGTGCAGCTAGAGGACTAATTGTTATAGTTATTTATATTTTATTTATTTTAGTACGAATAATTTGACATAATTAAATATTAAAAATTTATTAATATTGAAATATTCTATTAACACATATATATACATATATATAAGATATGTAAATAAAAGTTTATTCACTAATATAAAAAATATATGTGAACCTTTTACAAAGACAAAGGATGTGCTTATTTTTATAGAGCAAAGAATATAAATTTTTCTACCCAACTAAGTATTATTTTGGCAATTTCTTTCATATTTATTGCATTTACTTTTTCAACATGCACACTTTTAAAAAAGCTATTATGTATTAATCCTTGAAAAAACGGAACCGTGAAGGTGGATTGAATTACTCATTACCCTCGAAAAAGGGAAACAAAATGTAAGGCATTAATAAACTATTTATACATTGAGAAGTTTATATTCAACTTATTTAATGAAAATTATTATTTATAATAAAATATTGGAAATCATCTATATGCTAGTACTTTCAAATAACTACATTGTATTGCTGTTAAGAATCTTATAATAATTCAATAAAATCATGTTTTGTGACAATTTTATTTACTACAAACCAATTTTTAGAAACTAAAATAATTAGTTATAATAATAATTAAATTAGAGACCACTTTAGAAACTAAAAGAAATTTTGGTTTTTAAATTAGTTTCTATTATTGTTAAATAGTTTCTAAATTGTTATCTAATTAGTAACCAAAGTTTTAGAGAGCAAATTTAGAAACTAAATAATTGGTAGTTAAAACCTTGGTGGCTAATTAGATATCAATTTAGAAACTATTTAACAATAATATAAACTAATTTATAAACCATTTTTTTTAGTTTCTAAAATGGTTTCTAATTTAGTTACTATTGTAATTAATTATTTTGGTCTCTAAAAATTTGTTTCTATTTCATGATTTTCTTGTAGTGATTCTAGTTTTATGATTTCTCAAAATGACATTAACTTTTAATTATATAAAATATTAATTATTTTCTAACTTTTTTTCAATTCTAAAAAATTGTGGAAAAATAAATTTTGCATGTTATTAGTGATGGCAAAGCAAGTCAGTAGTTCCGTCTTGGTCCAATCCATCATTGATCTGCCAAAAACGGATCGGACCAAGCTAGTATGTCAAGGTTATACAAACTAGAATTAGTAACATGTCTCATTATAGGGTGGGTTGGCGGGTTGACCAACTACTTTTCAATTTTTTTAAAACTTTTTTTGTATTTTTTTTGTTTTGGATCTATTTAATTAGTTGTAGTCTTTGATATCACTTTTTGGACAATAAAAAATGTAAGGAAGAACAATAAAATTGAATCAAACTTTAATATTCTAATCAAAGAAGGTTTGATGCCTAACAAAATAAAGTAAATATCAATAATACTTCAATAAATAAAATGATGTATAAAGAAATTAATGTAAATAAAATAAATATCAACAATACTTCAATGAATCAAATGTTGTATACAAACATTAATCTAATTTCCATTTCATTTAGAGGTATAGACCCTTATCGAGATACTCCTAAAATGCATATGATTGCTCAAGACAATGAGGGTTTTGCTAATACATGCACAGGTGTAGGACCTAATTTAAATGGAATGCCTAACATTGAAGTGTATATCGTTCCAATAACGTAGACGCTATAAAACAGCCAATCCAGAATTACTTTATTCTTTGCATTGACAAACTTATTGGTTTTAAGGATGATAATTTACTTGAATTTTAATGAGATTTTGAATTATCATGTTTTAATGATAAGTTTACTTGTGATTCATGTACTGGTTCCTTCATTTGTCAAGGATGTACTGAGATTAAAAATATGATTTGCACTAAAAATGTTGGTATTACTACACCAATATCGTATATCAAACCAGAATGCAGAGACACATCCATAAGATCTATTTTTAATGTTGACCCAATTGATTTGCAGGATCAATTTTCCATGTTCACTTTCCTTCTGCCTGTCCTTCCCTTTCTTTTTTAGATTAGTTGGGAGACGAATAGTTTCATTTGCCAAGACAAACCAAGCCACGTAACAAAGCGAATGCTACACCTCGACCAACCAAAAGAACAACTCTCCTTACAAAACTTAAACTCTTTGTCATACTCGAGCCTAAGGGACAAGTGTACTATTGAGGTGTAGAGTTTCAAACACTGGATGTCGAGCACCATTCGACTACTCGACCACTTCATTTCTCATGAATCCACTACCATGCGAGAGAGAGTAATTAATAGTATTATTAAGAGTCATTACGTAATAAACACTTGTAAACCATGAGCCAGGGACAATTGGGTTCTCAAACATTAGGACAACACCCAAATCAATTCTCAAACTAATAAGAGGGTATATAGCAATTAGGAAGGATCAATTACTCTTTACTTATTTATATTCATCATGCTGGACTCCATACCTATACAAATGACTAGAGTACACTAAAGTCTCTTAATTGCTATTTTTTAATCATTTAACGTGTTACATTTTACTAATTACGTGATTAAGTTTTAATCTTGATTAGTGACGTTAATTGTTGGTATTGTCGAGATGGAAATCTCGAATACTTAGATAGTGACCCAAACCTGAAGTGAAGACTAACTTTTTGGAAGAAAAATCAATTTCCTTTTACAAAACAAATGTTGTCGCGTCCAAGCATTTCCAATGCCCAACTATACTTTTGTTTTCCAAAAGACAAAAAAAAGTGAAGCCATTACGTTGACATTGAATTATTACCAGTCACATCGATCACATAAAACATAAAACATAAAACTAGTTGAAGAACATAAAACATAATTGATAAACAACATAAAACATAAAACTAGTTGAAGAAGCAGTGGCTTCAAAATCCTCACGCCATGTGATGATTTTGAGTTTGTTATTTTAGTAAAATCTCTAGAAGCTGCTGACACACCCATCTCTCTGGAGAAACTCAGGTTCAACAGAATACTCCTGGTAGGGATCATCAGAAGACAGAGTACGAGCATGTTTGGCGAGTTTATCAGCAACACTATTGGCCGATTTCAAGATATTATCAAGCCTCACTTCCCAGTCAGAACGGTGTAGCATCGCCCTTATCTGTTGGATGATGTCATAATCATGGTGATTGGGCTTAACCGAGTTCTCCACCATGCTCACCACGGATTTATTGTCTGACTCCACGACCACTTTCTTAAACTTCATCTTTGAAACAAGCTGCAGCCCCGCGAGAATGGCTTCTAACTCTGTCTGGTGCACTTCCAAAGATGAGTCCAGTTTTTTAGCAAAGCCACGCACCCACTTTCCTGCTGAGTCCCTCACAACCCCGCCGCAACCTGCAGAGACTACGTTGTAATGGTCTCGCGAACCATCCACGTTCAGCTTCACCCAACCAACCTCAGGCTTCTTCCACTTCTCCTGTCAAAGATAACAACTCACATGTTGCTTTCAAAATTAATCCACAAACCAAAAGCGTGAGTGAAGAGAACAAAATTTACATACCACCGGGGTGCCGCCACCCATGTTATTATTAGCCTGCTTGCACGACCGAGCCTCACCATGCTCACGCTCTCCGCTCTCACGCCTTGCGCCGAACGCTGCTTCATGCTCCGAGTTAGCAGATGCTGATGAGAGAGCGACATACAAACCGCCGGCTACGGCGGCAGTAGCGGCGGCTGCGCTCGCTACTTTCAGAAACCTTGAGGTCCAGCTGCTTCCGCTGCCGTCGCTGCCACTCATTTTGATGCTGCAAATGAATGAGTTTGTTTGGATGGTTGGTTTGATAAGGAAGAATATAAGGGTGGAATTTATACTCAGACAACACTTTCTCTGTTACTTCTCCTTCGAGGCTAAGGTTACATCTTTTCCACCTCTACCCTTTCAATGTACAGGAACTTGCATTATTTGATTCTTTACTAAACCCCACTTACTTGACTCACTTTTTTCTTTCTTCGAACCTATCTATTAAAATATATTGCTTTCATAACAAGCTTTATTTATTTTTTTGTCATTGTAAAAAAAAATTACAAAACTTTTCTGTCAACCAGTAAAAAATTATCTTTAATAATTACAATTGACAGTTTAATTTTAAAATGGTTTTATTTTAATAAAAAGATTTTTTTATTTATTTTATATTTACATATAAAAGAGATTTTCTTCATTAATCACTCTAATTTTTTTTCTATTTTATCTTTTTATTAATCTTTAATTTTAGTATTGTTTTTTTTTATCGGCAATAAAAAATAAATAAATGGGAACCACTTGAGGGGTGGTTCAACCCTTATACATAAAGAGCAAAACACCTTACCATACTCCTACCACGAAACGCCTACCTGAATATCTAAGGAACAACCAAACTAACCACAAGAAAACATTAAATTATCATCTTCATACAATCCAATGGGTTCAAAACCCAATTAGAGTACCCGAAGGAAGCACAATGAGACTTTGCGTAAATTCACGACCAAACTTTTACCTGTACTAAGGCGAATACTTCGAGCGCATCTACCACCCCCCCTATCGAAGGACACACAATTCCTATGATTCCAAATACCACTTACAACTCCAACCCAAATTGCACCCCAAATGTCATTAACCGAATCTGAAGCCTGACTTAACTTGAACTGTAGAAAGTTTGCCAAAGAATCCTTATGAATAACGAAGGATACGCCTAGCCACTTAAAACAAAGACACCAAACACGCCAAGCGAAATCGCAGACGAAAAACAGATGACTGGATGACTCTTCCACCATCCCACACAGACAACACAAGGGATTCTCAATCACCACCCCGCGTCTTTCCAGATTTACCCTAATAGCAACCTTATTCTCTATCACCCTCCAAGCTGTGAACAAAGCAGAAGGCAAGGCTTTGCACCTCCACAACTTACTATAAACTGGAGGGACCTCCCCAATTGTATCCTTCCTAACTTGAACATAGGCTGAGTTAACCGTAAAAGTTTTGAACCCCCAGCCTTCCAAATCCAACAATCTTCCTTCCCCAGTTCCAACTTCGCCCCTTGCAACAGCTGAACCAACTACTCCTCCATAGGCTTCTCCCATTCGAAAAAGGATCTACGCCAAACAAAGTGCCACACCCAAACACCATCAATCCAATTCCCAAGCTCAACCACCTTTGCATCTTTAGCCAAACTAAGGGAAAACAGTCTCGGGAAAACGACCTTCAAAGCTCCACAACTCAGCCAATTGTCCTCCCAGAAAGAGATACCCTTCCCATCACCAACATCCCACTGAAAACCATCTTCAAAATTTCTTCCCCAACCCTCCGAAGCCCACACCTCCATCAAATCTTTCCACCAAAGGGAACCCTTTCTTATTTTACCCACCTCTCTCAAAATTCTCCAACCACCATATTTAGAAACAAGGATTTCTTTCCACAAACCTCCTTTATCCGTACCAAACCTCCAAATCCACTTACCTAACAAAGCCAGATTAAACTTCCTAAGGTCAATAACACCAAGATCCCCATAATCACGAGGCTCACAAACTTTTTTCCAAGAGGCCCAAGCGATCTTCCTACCATCAGAACCCCACCCCCAAAGGAAATTCCTTTGTAGCCGAACTAGCTGCTCTGCCACCACAGACGGTAACTTGAATAGTGACATAAAAAATAGCGGAATTGAGGACAGAACAGACTTTATCAAACAAATCCTCCCAGCCAAAGAAAAACACCTACCTCTCCACCTTGAAAGTTTACCCTGAACTCTCTCTAACACCCCGCTCCAAAAAGCACCACGCTTGTGACTTCCTCCTACCGGCAATCCTAAATAAACAAACGGGGTCACCATCACTTTACAATTAAGAATAGCCGCAAAATGTTGAAGCAAGCTCTGACTCAACCCCAACCCGCCAATTCTACTTTTCAAAAAATTCATCTTAAGCCCAGAGGCGAGCTCGAAGCAGAGTAGAATAGCCTTAATATTGAATACACTTTTTGTAATAAGTATCAATGACAGTCAATGAATATGTACTTTTTGTAATAAGTACAAATATAAGAATCAATGACAGCTTACTATGACGGGTGTAATTTACCTGTCATAACAAATTGTGCAGTAGCATTTTTGTAATAATCGTGAAGTTTATTATGACGGTTAAAATTAAAATTAACATAGTAATTAATCGCGTTTCCCATTTTATCTGAAACTGAAACTTCAGTTTTCCATTTTTTTCCTTTTTTCTTGAATCCCTAAATACTTCTTCTCCTTCGTGCGCTCCTTCTCCTTCTCTTTGTAACTTCGTGCGGTTTCAGGTTCGATTGCTTGTGCTACGAATGCGTTTGCAATTTTTTAAAACTGAGAATGTGCTTTGCTGTTGTATTGAAATTTCGAGTGCTGAACTTAGTCTTTCAATGTTATCTGCTTTTAGGTCTTGGACTTGAATTGAAGTATTATTGCATAGTGTCATATTAGCTCTGTTTTTATCTTTCTGAATTCGTGGACAGATAATGAAATTTAGAAACAGTGTGACGTATCAACACCATAAAAACCAAGTGTGTCGTATTAAGAGTCTGTGTTGTCAAAGAGATCCTTCACCTCTGGTACAAACTGGCAATTCATCATATAAGAGCCTTCTGAATTATTTGAGACATGAAAATGACGTTAGAGATAATGAAATTTAGAAAAAAAAATCGTATTCGACATTCCTATAATATATTTTATCAGAAGTTTTCATTGTTGTGTACTTTCCAGAGCCATCTTTGGCCACAACAGCATTAGCTTGAGAAGCAGCAGAATTGGTGTGTGGAGATGCAGATCAGTTGTTATAAATCACCTTTTCTCTGCAACTGGAAGTCACAGGCAATGCATGGAAGGTTATGGTGTGTGCATCATCGTAGTTCACTAATATGGTAATGGAAGGGAAGCTGCAGTTCTGGTCCAGTTTAGAATTTTAGCCCCTGTACTCTGCATAATTATGCAGCTTTGGACCTTTAGAAAACGCATGTTTTTTGTGTAGGGAGTATTTGTATATCGTTTGGGTGCTGGATGCATATGGTAAGCATGTGTGGGAGCTAAAAAAAGAGGGTTGAGGGTTGCACCGTGATTGAATATCTTTGAATGAGTAAGAGAAGCTAATGGAGGAAAATAGAAAGGGAACAAGTGTAAGGGTTATTATTACTAAGGAAAATGAAGATATGATGATGATGATGCCATAATGACAACTAGCCCTCTGGCAGCACTTCGTTTTTCTTTGAGAGGGTTTAGAATGAGAGGATATTTTGGGATGAGGATATGTGTGGGGTTGATGTCCTAAACTAAAGGACTTTATATAGAGGAAAAGAAGGTGGTTTGAAGCACCATTATGGATGAAAAGCTGTAAACCAGGGACTACTCACCATGTCTTACTTTTCTAAATCATTTTTGTATAACTCTATTTTCATGCACGTATGTTGGGTCATTAGTGTGTATCAACTTTTGCAATTTATTAATTCATATAACATATTTAAGTTGGGTTCTATACTTTTCTTTAGCAATATTACGGAAAAATTTGGAGAAAGAAAATGAAGAATGGATAATATGTACCTAACTTTGACCTTAAGAGACTTGTCCCAGTAGCGGCAATAATCATCCAATAAAACGCGTTATAGTTATATAGTATCTTTATTTTTGTATAATAATCTATATATATATATATATTATATATATATAATGCTAAGTGAATAATCTCTTACTGATTAAGCTTTATTTCTAGGTTACTAGAATTGCCAAATGTTTGCTAAATTGTTCTGGCCACAAGTAGGAAAACTGTTTTTGTTTGTACTTGTCAACGAGAAATGGCCTCATGCACATCACACACTAAATTAAATATATATATATATATATATATAAATGAACTGGTATGCACCAATTAAAATGAACTATAAGTCTTGGGCTTATTAGAAAGATAACTATTTGTAAAATATGTGAAAATTGACCCATTGCTTTCACTGGTTCCACCATTTGTATGTGTTTGTCTTGTTTACAGATCACATATATGTCCATATTGATGGGAATCTTACTTTCTCATTTATGGTCTTTTATATGTATACAAAATGTAAAATTTGTTGCTACTTGCAATATAATTTTTGTGTGATGTAAGCCTGGTTTTAAAATAATTTTTTGCTTGACTGATTAGGAACCAAAGCAACATAAGCAGCTGGAGTTACATCAGGCGCCAAATGATTTAAGAGAATCATTAGATATAAAGTCAGTTGATTATGGATTGGAGTTGCCTGTGGATGCTGCAATACAGGCAAAGCCAAAAAGGTATATCAAAATAGTTTAATGGTTAAGTTTATGGTTGTGATTCCAGTTTTGGTTAATTACTTGAATGCATTTTTTTTAGATTAGATCAATATGCAAAACAAACCTCGAAATTTGTTGAAGAGGGCACTTACCTTAATCTTGGAAGTCAAACAAGCAATGATAATTTAGGGAATGTTGTTAATGTGTCAGATTTCCAGGTCAGATTATATGGACTATATGAGTTATTTACTTATTTTCCTCTGTGTTAACTTTGTGCTCTTTAATTTTGTAGGAAGGTGAATATGCTGATTGGACTAGGGCAGGGAGACCGGAGACAAAGAAGATGTGGAACTAGTAAGCTGCAATACCAAAGGTTTCATTGTAAGTACTTAGAAAACGGTATGTTGGACTAAAAACAGTTTCTTAGTCTTAGATTGTTTCTTTAATTTATTCTGAACTCAATTAAACCATTTTACAGGTTTCTTTTGGTTCCTTGGTGAGATTTCTGCCATACCGTAATCTTAATTCCAAATGGAAGTTCTTTGCTTTTGAGACCTGGTTAAAACAGAAGGGCTTGGATCCATCAATGTACAAGTTTTGATACTGATATTAAGATGTTTTCTCCTCATTCTTCTCCATCTCCGGAGATAGATGGTAAAGTTGAAGATAAAATTTCACCAGATGTAAAATTGGAAGATCTTTTAAGCATTTCTTGAATTAGCATGGAGCATGTATTGTTGATTCAATGAAATGAAGTGTTCTTCTGATTTGTTTTATGTTTCTTACGACAGGCTAGACTTCAAGTTGGGATATAGCTGAAATGCTGCATCCAGAAAATATCTTACTTTGGAATTTTTGTTGAGGTATATACAACATTTAAGGTCATGGTGTCACTATTATGGAGTTCAGCTTTACTAGCATATTTAGTTTTACATCACTTATTCCAGTGGAATTTCTTTGTTTGGCCTATTTATCAAGCTAAGCAGTAAGCACCTGATAATACCCTTTGCCCAGAGTTCAGAGTGGTGGTAAAAAATTCTAAATATTGATGTGATTATTAATTATTAATGTAGGTTGAAGGAGTTTCTTCATCAGTCTGAATTATCATGGGATACCACTGTGAATTACTCAAATACTTTAATTATTTAGTTTTGAATTTCACTTTTTATTGATTAATTTATTTATTTTTGTAGTTATTTAATGATCATCTCCATTCAAGGATAAAGATATAGAAGACATTAAAATGTATTGAGCTTCATTTTTTTTAAGTGTTTTTTATAAGATGTAAATTTCGATAGCTTATTAATTAATGAATTTGTCTAGATAACATTGATATACATGTAATTGTTATCAATGAATAGAGTAAAATTGATTCATGATTAAGTTTGTCTAGAAATTTTATGCAATTGTCTGGAAACATTGATATGCAAGTGATTATTATTAATGAATGGAAAAAATTTGATCAATGAATGAATTTTTATGTAAATTATATGTCATTGTCTGGATGACATTGATATGCAAATGATTGTTATTAATGAATGAAGTAAAATTGATCAACAAATGGGTGTCTAGAAATTGTATGCAATTGTCTGGATAATATTGATATGTAAGTAATTATTATTAATGAATGAGGGAAAATCGATTAATTAATGAGTTTGTCTAAAATTGATATGCAGATGATTGTTATTAACGAATGTTAGAAAATTGATAAAACAATCATTTAAAAAAAAAACTTACTATGATGGTTATTACAATAAATGATATAAAAAGTCTTATTTACTATGACAGGTGTAAGAATATTTGTCATAGAAAACCACTTACTATGACGGTTCAGATGAGAACCATGATAGTAAGTTGTATTTTCTATGACGGTTGTAGAAATACCAGTTATAGAAAGTTTTGTCTCAACATATTATGACAGATATTTTTTACATTTTATGACGGTTCATAGACAATAGTCATAATAAGTCAACTTACTATGTCAGTTTTTCAATTGACATAGAAAGTGGAGAGTTTTTATAACTCCTGATTCTATGTCACCTTCATAACCGTCATAAAAAGTCTTTTTTCCACTATGTATTGTATTATATACATTACATTTTTTCTATTTTTTCTAAATATATTAAAACAGTTACTCAAAATAGTTTTGAACATAGAAGAGTTTTTTTTTTAATTTAATTTTCTAAAATATATCTCAATTTTTACAATTTTTATGAACGTTTCAATTTAAATTTTTGAATTTTTATTATTATTTTTTTTCTTTGTTTTTCTCATTTTTTTTTCAAAATAATATGACTTTTATACTGTTTCTCATACATAAATACATAAACACATAAATCTATATTTTATTTTAATAAATATAGATATAATAATAATAGTAAAAATCAACTTATAATATCTTAAAGTTTGCTTAGATCGTAGAAAAACTAAGTCACTTCTGGACTGTACCATGAATAATGGTGACATGCGGTTTCAAGGTTGTCCAACTTCCAACATCCTCGAATCAATCGGTTGTTTTGGTTTTAACAGCTTAACCATTTGAAAAAGAGTTTTCAATCTTTTTTAAAAACACCTAAGTATAAAACAATCGGTTGTTTCGACAAAACAATCGATTGTTTTTCACTTAGTTTGAAAAACACTTTTCTTTTAAAAAGATTGAGACAGCCTATGCTTTGGATTCAATCAAGGGTGAATTACAAAACTCAAACTACCCCAGATCCTATCTGAGACAACTCAGCAACAACAAGCACAACCTTTCAACATCCTTCAAAGGGTTTTGGATTCTTCAAAGCTTGAACACCACTTGGTTCAACAATCTCCCCCTATTTGATGAAGACAAATCCTTGGTGCTTGTGTTTGACTTGATTGAATCTGAAACAGTACCTGCAAAAATAGCATATCTACCATTCAATGCTTCTTACAGCAGCAGGTTAGTTTTTCACACATTTTAAAACATAAAACCTGATAAACAATCGGTTGTTTACTCGAAACAATCGGTTGTTTTTATCAGCAGCAGCAAAAAAACAGTTTTATATCTGAGATTTTAACAGAATTAAACAGTTTCAGATAAGGATACACAAGACCAATTAATTCTCCCCCTATTTGTCTTCACAAATAGACTTTAACAGTAACAAAACAGATTTAGGAGAGATTATTAAGATCAAGGATACCTAACTCATTTCTTAGGAAGAAAAACCTCTCTTTTGGTAGTGGTTTCGTGAAGATGTCAGCTAGTTGTAGTTTGGTCTCCACTAACTTCACTTCACAGTTCCCATTGTTTACATGATCCCTGATGAAATGATGTCTTATCTCAATATGTTTGGTCCTTGAGTGTTGAATCTGATTTTTGGTAAGATTGATGGCACTTGTGTTATCACACATCAAAGGGACTTTGCTGATCTTTAATCCAAAGTCTGCAAGTTGTTGTTTAAGCCATATAATCTGTGCACAGCAGCTTCCAGCAGCTATATACTCAGCCTCAGCAGTAGCGAGAGCAACACATGCTTGCTTTTTGCTATGCCATGAGATTAGGCTTGAGCTAAGAAGGTGGAAAGTGTCACTTGTGCTCTTTCTATCTAGCTTGCAACCTGCAAAGTCAGAATCTGAATAACCAATTAAATGAATTGGAGAGTGAGAAGGATACCATAACCCAACATTTGATGTTCCTTTTAGATATTTCAGAATTCTTTTTGCAGCTTTGAAGTGTGACTCTTTAGGATTTGCTTGATATCTAGCACAAAGGCACACGACAAACATAATGTCCGGCCTACTAGCTATTAGATATAGCAAAGAGCCAATCTATCCTCTGTATTTGGTTTGATCTACACTCTTTCCAGCAAAATCAACATCCATATAGCAGCTTGATGGCATTGGAGTGCTTGCTTCTTTGCAACTTTCCATTTCAAATTTCTTGAGAATCTCCTTACTATACTTTGATTGACATAGAAAGATCCCATCCTTTGTTTGCTTAACCTGCAATCCAAGAAAGAAAGACAATTCTCCCATCATAGACATTTCAAACTCACCTTTCATTGCAACCACAAATTATTCACACAACCTATCTTGTGTAGCACCAAAGATGATGTCATCAACATAGATTTGTACAAGAATTATTTTTGAATTTGACTTTTTGATGAAGAGAGTCTTGTGTACCATTCCCCTTTCATAACCATGAGATAGTAGAAAGTTGCTAAGCCTCTCATACCACTGCCTTGGAGCTTGCTTTAGTCCATATAAAGCTTTCTTCAACTTGAAGACATGGTTGGGATGCTTATGATCTTCAAAACCCGGTGGTTGATCCACATACACTTCCTCATTGATGTAGCCATTCAAGAAGGCACTCTTGACATCCATTTGGAAGAGTTTGAAACCACTCATACAAGCAAAAGCCAGCAGCAGCCTCACAGCTTCCAACCTAGCAACAGGGACAAAGGTTTCACCATAATCTATGCCCTCCTCTTGATTGTAGCCTTTTGCAACTAGCCTTGCTTTTTTCCTTGTGATCACACCATCTTCATCTAACTTGTTTCTGAATACCCACTTCGAACCTATAATGTTCATCTCATCTGTTCTAGGGACAAGAAACCATACCTCATTCCTTGCAAACTGATTCAGCTCTTCATGCATAACTTCAACCCACTTCTCATTCTTGAGAGCTTCATCAATTGACTTTGGTTCAATTTGTGAGATGGAAGTTGTGTGCCTGCAGAAGTTTGAGATGGAGCTTCGTGTGGAGACACCTTCCTTTATCTGCCCTATGATGTTTTCCACTGACAGATCTCTAGGAATCCTCCACTCTTTGGGCAACTCACTCTGTTGTAGAATTTCAATCGGTTGTTTCTGCGAATCAACCGGTTGTTTTTCTGCACAGATTTCCAACTTCTCCAAACTGATGCTCTGTTCATCCTCTTCAGCTCTGGTCTTTGGGATTTGGATGTTTCTGTGATCTATCTCATCAAAGACAACATGAACTGATTCTTCTACAGTCATCAACCTCTTATTGTAGATTCTATATACATGACTTGTGAGAGAATACCCTATGAAGATGCCAATATCCGCTTTCTCATCAAACTTCCCCAAGTTTTCCTTTCCATTGTTGAGAACGAAACAACTGCAGCCAAAAAATTTGAGATGGTTGATGTTAGGCTTCCTTCCATTGAAGAGTTCATATGGAGTTTTCTTCAAAATGGGCCTTATAAGCACTCTATTCATCACATAACAAGAAGTGCTCACTGCATCCGCCCAAAAGTACTTAGGAAGAGATGATTCACTAAGGATTGTCCTTGCAAGCTCTTCAAGAGATCTGTTCTTCCTCTCTACCACACCATTCTGCTGTGGAGTTCTTGGAGCAGAGAAGTTGTGCAAAATCCCCATTTTCTCACAGAACTTACTGAACTTCTCATTTTGGAATTCTCCTCCATGATCACTTCTAATAGAGCCTATGTTGTAGTTCTTTGTATTTTGTAACCTTCGTGCTAGCTTCTTGAATGCAAAAAAGGCATCACTCTTTGATTCCAAGAAAAGAGTCCAAGTGAACCTAGAAAAGTCATCAACAATAACAAGAGCATAATAATTTCCACCAAGACTCATAGTTCTCGAGGGTCCAAAGAGATCCATGTGAAGAAGTTCAAGGGGTTTTAAAGAAGAAACAACATTTTTTATTTTAAAAGAACTTTTCACTTGTTTCCCTTTTTGGCACATTTCACAAATGTGATCCCTCTCAAACTTGAGCTTTGGTAGCCCAATCACAAGATCCCTTGAAATTAGCTTGTTCAAGTGATTCATGTGAATATGAGCAATTCTTCTATGCCAAAGCCAAGATTCATCTTTCTTGGATAGAAGACATTCAATTGAACATGGTGAAGAGATATCTAGAAGATACACATTATTTACTCTCTTACCTACCAACATTACCTCTTTTGTGTTGGGTAGACAGATTTCACATGTGTTTGACTTAAACATCACTTGATATCCCTTGTCACATAATTGGTTAATGCTCAACAGATTGTGCTTTAGACCTTCTACATAGAGCACATCATGGATGACCAAGATGTCTTTGTCTCCTATGGATCCTCTCCCAAGAATCCTTCCTTTATTGTTGTCCTCATAGGTGACATGCCCTTCTTGCTTAAAGGAGATGCTCGGGAACTTTGATTTGTCCCCTGTCATGTGCTTGGAGCATCCACTGTCCAAGTACCATTGTTGCTTGCTCTCCTTCAAGATTTCCTACAAAAAAGATTTTCAAGTACAAAGATTTGGTCCCCTTATGAATGTGGGTCCATTTTGTTTATATTCATCAATTGAATCTTTATTTCACTTAGGAATCCACTTCATAAATCCTCTACGAACAACAAATTTTCTGATTTTACAGAACATCACAGCAGATTTTTGGTTGTTTTGATGATCCAATCGGTTGTTTTTCTCGCATTTTTGAAAATGATTTTGAAAATCTATCTTGTTTGTTTTGTGGGTTAAAACCGAATCCAGCTTTTCCAAAGACACAGTTTTGACATGCTAAGACACTCTCAAAGTTGGATGGACCTTTAGAAAGTTTATCCACAGTTTTAACAAGATAGTGAATCTTATTTTCAAGATTTTCGCAATTTTCACAAACAAGAGTATTACACTTGCAAGAGGAGTTTCTGTAAATGATTTCAAGGTTTTCAAAATCTGTTTTTGAATTTTCTAATTCCTCTTCCAGTGATCTTACTCTGTTTTCAAGTCAGCTATTCTTTTCTTTTAACCGATTATTCAAGAGGGCCAATCGGTTGGCTTCTTCATGCGTTTCTTGAAAGGGTTGAAGTAATTGACCATAATTTTCAGAGTTTGAGGAGTTAGATGAACTTACACTACTTGAGTCATCCTCCTTTCTGGCAATGAAGCACAGGTTTAGGCTTTTCTTGTTTTGTCTTCTTTTCCTTCTTGCTTAACTTTTTGACCTTGCCTCCTTTGGTTCATTGTTACCATGAGCAGCCTTGAGTGTGTCCCACATCTCTTTAGCAGTTTTGCATTTTGATATCCTGAAAAAGTCATTAGTATCTAGTGCAGAAGCTATTATGTTTTGAGCAGTACAATCAAGCTTGACCATTTTACATTCATCATTGGTCCATTGAGAGAAAGGTTTTGCAATGAAAGAACCATTCTTTTTAAACTTTGGAATGTAAGGACCATTCTCAATTGAATCCCAAATTCCTTGATCAATAGATTCCACAAAGATTTTCATTCTGGCTTCCCAATACTTGTAATTCAATCCACAAAATAAAGGTGGTTTGTAGATTGAAGCACATTCCTCAAAAGATTGTTTTCCAACCATAGAAAACAGATTTTTGGATCAACTTGAATAACTTTCAAGAACCAAGCTCTTGATGCCAATTGTTAGAATATATGGCTTTAAATTAGAAGGGGGGGGGGGGTTGAATTGTTTAAAGAGGGTTTTCGAAAACTTTTGAGCCTTGAATGAAATTACTTCGAGAATATCTTGATTAAGAAATCATTTTTTCAAAACACAAAGCTAAAAGCACAGCACCAGCAAAACAATCGGTTGTTTCGTAGAAACAATCGGTTGTTTATACCAGTTTACAAATATCAAAACTGAATTTATAGAGTTAAGGGATAGAGAAAATACACACAGAGATTTATACTAGTTCACTCTAAACCCAGAGCTACATCTAGTCTTCTCAGAAACCACTGAGGAACACCACTAAGCAATCAAACCTAGATCACTTACAACACAACCAAGAAAGTGAACTTGATCCCCTCAAGACACACACTTCTCTTGGCCAACACACCAACACTAAGAATGTTGATCTTGATCCCCTCAAGAACACACAACACTTCTCAGCAAACACACAAAGATTCTTGTTCAACAAATACAAGGATTACACTTGTTACAGAAGCAAATATGAAATCAATACAAGCAGAAATCCTATCTCACACACTTTGATCAATCTCAATCTCTAAGCAATCTCAACTCTTTGAAAAACTCAAAAAACTTGTGTTCATTTTTATTTCTCAAATCTGTTTTTCTGAATATATTCAAAGATGTTGTTTGTTATCAAATCTTAACAAACTTATTCATTACATTTAATAGATTGGTCAAAACATTAAAGATTGGAGCGTAATCAGTTAAAACATTTAATGGTACCAAAACAAACAATCGGTTGTTTCCTCGAATCAATCGATTGTTTTGGTTTTAACAGCTTAACCATTTGAAAAACAGTTTTCAATCTTTTCTAAAAACACCTAAGTATAAAACAATCGGTTGTTTCAACAAAACAATTGGTTGTTTTTCACTTAGTTTGAAAAACACTTTTCTTTTAAAAAGATTGAGACTGTCTATGCTTTGGATTCGATCAACGGTGAATTACAAAACTCAAACTACCCCAGATCCTATCTAAGACAACTCATCAACAACAAGCACAATCTTTCAACATCCTTCAAAGGGTTTTGGATTCTTCAAAGCTTGAACACTATTTGGTTCAACATTCCAGGCCTTGCGTAAATATCGCATGCGCTTAAATCCGGAAAAGTGTGTGTTCGGCGTAGAAGGTGGAAAGTTCTTAGGTTTCATGCTCACTCATCGGGGCATAGAAGCTAATCCAGAAAAATGCAAGGCAATTATAGAAATGAGAAGTCCCAGTGGACTCAAAGAGATTCAACGACTAATCGGTCGTCTTACATCATTGTCTCGATTCGTACCTAAGCTGGCCGAACGAACGAGACCCATCATAAAACTATTGAAGAAAACAACTAAGTTTGAATAGACAGACGAATGTGAACAGAATTTCCTCCAGCTTAAGACATTCCTGGCATCCCCACCGGTCATCCAGAAACCTAACACATGTGAGCTTATCATAGTGTACCTCGCTGTCTCCAACGAAGCACTAAGTTCTTTTCTGGTGCAGGAAATTGAAACAGAGGAACAGCCCGTATAATTCGTTAGCCAAGTCATGCACGACACGGAGATCTGGTACCAGATGGTGGAGAAGGTCGCGTTGGCTTTAGTCATTACCTCACGACGGATGCAGATGTATTTTCATAATCATCGGGTCATAGTTAAAACTAACTATCCCATTATGAAGATCCTCACCAAACCTGACTTAGCCGGACGAATGATAGGTTGGGCAATCGAATTATCAGAGTTCCATATCGAGTACCAACCCAGGGGGGCCGTTAAATCCCAAGCACTTGCTGATTTCACAACGGAACTCACTCCTTATCCGATCGAAAAAGAAGGCATCCCGATGGACGTTGTATGTAGATAGCTCTTCGAACAGTCGTTCGTGCGGAGTAGGAGTTGTACTCGAAGGACCGGAGAGATTGTTATTGAACAGGCCATGAAGTTTGAATTTAAGACGTCAAACAACCAAGCCGAGTATGAAGCAATAATTGACGATCTACACCTGGCAGTCGAATTAGAAATAACTACTCTAATTTGCAAAAGCGATTCCCGCCTAGTCGGACAACTAACAGAAGAATATGAGGTAAGGGAGACTTTGCTTCAGCAGTATTTCCACTTTGTAAAAAATCTCTTAAGCAGATTTGAAGAAATTTCGTTCCAACACGTCCGGAGGGAGAATAATACTCGGGCAGACGCTCTCTCAAGATTGGCTACTGCCAAACAGAAAGGAGTTCATCGGTCGGTCATACACGTGACTCTAATTAAACCTAGTGTTGATGCTGAAGAATGTATGACGATCGACACTCAACCTAACTGGATGACCCCATCAAACAATATTTGATTGAAGGAGTATGCGACCCACACTTGGAAAAGACGATGAAGCAGCAGGCTGCCCGATACATACTCATTGACCAAGATCTTTATCGAAGAGGATACTCCCGTCCTCTACTAAAGTGTCTCAACCCTGAGCAAGTCACTTACGTGATGACCGAACTGCCAAAGTATTGCAAGCCAAATATTACTGGCCTACCGTGCAAGGAGATTGCACCGAATACGTCAAAAAATGTTGGAAGTGTCAGGAGTTCGGCCCCCTATCACACCAAAAACCGGAAAACTTGCATTACATTTTGTCTCCTTGGCCCTTCGTGAAGTGGGGGATGAATATTATTGGACCCTTCGTACCTGGCAAAGGACAATGCAAATTTTTGTTGGTAGGCGTCGATTACTTCACCAAGTGGATCGAAGCCGAACCATTGACAGCCATCACCGCCCTAAATGTCCAAAATTTTGTTTGGGAAAACATTGTCTGCAGGTTCGACCTACCTCAGGTTATCATCACAGATAACGGTCGACAATTCACCGACCGGGGATTAGCAGAGTTCTATGTAAAACTCCATATCAAACATGTTACGAGCTCGGTCGAACATCCACAAACCAACAGTCAGGCCGAAGCCGCCAACAAAGTCATTCTTAACGACCTGAAGAAGAGACTTGGTCCAGCCAAGGGAAATTGGACTGAAGAACTTTTAGAAGTTCTCTGGGCCTATCGGTGTACCCCTCAGTCAACGACTCAGGAGACACCTTACAGTCTGACGTACGACACCGAAGCCATGATTCCTGTCGAAATAGGCGAACCCTCATTATGCTGACAAACGTTAGATTTAGACTTAAACAAAGAAAGCTTGCTGATCGGCCTCGACCTCATCAATTAATTAAGAGACAAATGCAGGATAAGAGAAGAAGCATGCAAGATCGGGCGACAAGAAGATATAACTCGAAGGTGAAGCCACAAAGTTTTCAAAAAGGAGACTTGGTTTGGCGCATGCGCAATGACGCTCAGAAGGACGGCGGGAAGTTTTCAAGCAATTGGGAAGGACCATTCCGTATTGACGACACAACAACCGGAGGAGTGTATTACTTAGAATATTTGTCAGGAAAATCTATACCGAGAACGTGGAATGCCTCGCATCTCAAATTCTATTACAATTGATAAATAAAATCAGTGCACTCTTTCCTCGCTCGGTCGTTTTGTCCTAAGGAGGGTTTTCGATCGGAAAGGTTTTAACGAGACACTTTAAAAAATTTATCTCCATAAAGTATTCACCATGTTTGGTCAGAAATTAATAATGTTAATTATTAATTAAATTAACCGATCGTTCGGTCAGAATCATAACTTCAATGTTATTTGAATCATAACTTAAATGTTATTCACCATTTTTTGTCAGAAATTAATAATGTTAATTATTAATTAAATTAACCGATCGTTCGGTCAGAATCATAACTTCAATGTTATTCGAATCATAACTTAAATGTTATTCACCATGTTTGATCAGAATTTAATAATGTTAATTATTAATTAAATTAACCGATCGTTCGGTCAGAATCATAACTTCAATGTTATTCGAATCATAACTTAAATGTTATTCACCATTTTTGTCAAAAATTAATAATGTTAATTATTAATTAAATTAATCGATCGTTTGGTCAGAATCATAACTTCAATGTTATTCGAATCATAACTTAAATGTTATTCACCATTTTTGGTCAGAAATTAATAATGTTAATTATTAATTAAATTAACCGAACGTTCAGTAAGAATCATAACTCCAAAGTTATTTGAATCATAACTTAAATGTTATTCACCATTTTTGGTCAGAAATTAATAATGTTAATTATTAATTAAATTAACCGAACGTTCGGTCAGAATCATAACTCCAAAGTTATTTGAATCATAACTTAAATGTTATTCACCATTTTTGGTCAGAAATTAATAATGTTAATTATTAATTGAATTAACAGATCGTTTGGTCATAATCATAACTCCAATGTTATTCGGATCATAACTTAAATGTTATTCACCATTTTTTGTCAGAAATTGATAATGTAATTATTAATTACTTAACCGATCGTTCAGTCCGTTTTATGACTTAAGCGTTATCTACCAACTTTGGTCAGAAATTAATATTAGTTATTAACTAACCGAGTGTCCGATCAGAATTACAACACGTTATTGATAAAAATCATTCATACCATTCGTTCCGTCAGCATGAGTACTTAATAGAAATGCATGATCACATTAAAGCTGAAAAGAAAAGATAATTATTCAAAAGCAGTAAAAATGTACGCAAAAGTAAACAATAATTTGTTCAAAGCCCACACCCCTAGTCCAGGTAATAACAAACTTAAACAATATCAATGGTTTCGTCCGGTTGCATGGTATCGTCCGGTTGAGGGGTCTCCATGGTTGGGTTCTCCATGACTTGATCAATGTCTTCGGCATCCTCACCCCCAAGCGGCATCAGTTGGCCGTTTATCACATCCATACCAGAGTCATACCGCGAGTCATCGGCCGGTACACCATGATAAAAAGCCACCTGACGAACACCCTGGTTGAACGATTCCTCATTAATGCGTAGCATGAAACCCTGAAGTTGTTCAACTTGGGAATTGAAGGATTCCTTGTCGGCAGCCAGGTCATCTTTTTCCTTTACTAAATCGTCTCGTTCGGCCATCACCTTAGTAAGCGTGGCCTTAAGAGCCTCTTGTTCTTCCTTGGCCAGCCGCGACTCCTTCTGCACATCCTCAACGGCCTTCAGAGCCTCCTTCAAAGAAAAGGCCGAGTCACCCAGCTGGCTCTTTAACTTGGGAATCGAAACTGTTTTAGCCCTCTTCAGCTCATCGCCGGTAGCCCTGCTGATCACTGCCGCTCGACACTGCAATTCCACCATCTCTTCGATTAAATCCAAGGTGGGAACAGCGGCCAAGACACCCTCGTCATCCGTGCGTAAATCGAATTGCATAGTAGGGGGCCTTAATCGGGCATCCTTTCTTCTTACCTTGAACAGGATCAGTGACGATAGGCTCGACCCACAAAATCTCCGTAGCGGTCGGCTGGGGCACGATCCCGGCAATGGCAAAGATCTTTCGACCCTTAGCCTACCTCTTAAGACTGTTCATGAATTTGCTCAGGTTCGGATCCATCTTCAAAACGATATCTGCAAAGCACATTAAAAATTAAACATCAAACCAATAGCAGAACGACCGAAAAGAAAAGACGCTCACCATTTAGATCTGCCCATTGCTTGGACGACCCATAAAGAGCTACTAGTTCCCGAGTAGGAAGTCTACACGACAGTTGGTTTACGATTAACAAAATCTCTTTATCAAAAGGGGATAAAAACTCCCAGAACCGGTTGTCAAGGGAAGTAGGCTTCTCAGTCCAATGGAACGGAAATTTGGCAGTCCCATCGGCATTGTAAAACAAATCTCGGTCGTCCGGCTCGACAAAAACTATAAAATAATATTCCTTGAAATTTTTATAAGAAGTGGTGAATGCGGCAAAACGCACATTCCCCGGACGGATGGACAAATACAACCACCCTACGGAAGTACTTGGATGAGTGTTATAATAATACAAAAAAGACTCGGGTGTAGGCTGAAGACCAAAAATCTGACAAACGATTCGGAAGGCCTATAAAATTGCCCAAGAATTTGGATGTAACTGGGTCAGTGCGACGTTTAGAATCTGAAGGACTCTCATGGTAAAGTCATCAAAGGGAAAGGTTATATGCAAATGAGAAAAGAATGTACTATACACAAAGAAGAAGTCATGCATTGCATTTTCCCGACTGTGGCATACACGGTCGGTTACACCACAAACATCAACAGCTAGCGCCTCGGTCGGGCAGTCAGGCGCTAAGAAATTTTTGTGCGAAGAAAGGAATTCATCTAAGTCATCAGCAGTCCTAATTTTGGTAGGAATCTGAAGAACGGACGGGTCAATCCAATCATAGCTTGGGTCATCCGACGACTGACTCGCACTACCAGATGCGGTGCGAGTTAAAGACGAATCTACATTATTAGAGGACTCTACGGAAGAAGGCATTACTAACCTTGACTAAGCAAATTCAACGACGAACTTGACACTGGCAACGGACTCGGCACTCGGAGCAGAGAGCACAAGGCAAATAAAAGTTTATTCACTAATATAAAAAAATATATGTGAACCTTTTACAAAGACAAAGGATGTGATTGTTTTTATAGAGCAAAGAATATAAATTTTTCTACCCAACTAAGTATTATTTTGGCAATTTCTTTCATATTTATTGCATTTACTTTTTTCAACATGCACACTTTTAAAAAAGTTATAACAAAATGTAAGGCATTAATAAACTATTTATACATTTGAGAAGTTTATATTAATAACAAAAATACTAATGTTTATATTAAACTTATTTAATGGAAATTGTTATTTATAATAAAATATTGAAAATCATCTATATGCTAGTACTTTCAAATAACTACATTGTAATGCTGTTAATCTTATAATAATTCAATAAAGTCATGTTTTGTGACAACTTTAACTTTATTCTAATTTTATGATTTCTCAAAATGACATTAACTTTTAATTATATAAAATATTAATTATTTTTCTAACTTTTTTCAGTTTAAAAAAATTGTCAAGAAATGACTTTTGCGTGTTATTAGTGATGACAAAGCAAGTCAGTCGTTCCTTTTTGGTCCGATTCATCATTGACCTACCAAAATGGATCGAAACAAGCTATTATGTCAAGGTTATACAGACTATAATTAGTAACATGTCCCATTATAGGGTGGTTGGCGGGTTGACCCACTACTTTTCAATTTATTTTTAATTTTTTTGTATTTTTTTTTTGTTTTGGACCTATTTAATTAGTTGTAGTCATTGATATCACTTTTTGGGCAATAAAAAATGTAAGGAAGAACAATAAAATTGAATCAAACTTTAATATTCTAATCAAAGAAGGTTTGATGCCTAACAAAATAGAGTAAATATCAATAATACTTCAATAAATAAAATGATGCATAAAGAAATTAATGTAAATAAAATAAATATCAACAATACTTCAATGAATCAAATGTTGTATACAAACATTAATCTAATTTCCATTTCATTTAGAGGTATAGACCCTTATCGAGACACTCCTAAAATGCATATGATTGTTCAAGACAATGAGGATTTTGCTAATTGCTAATACATACACAGGTGTAGACACTAATTTAAATGGAATGTCTAACATTGAAGTGTCTATCATTCCAATAACGTCTACGACTGCCAGACGCTATAAAACAGCCAGTTCAGAATCACTCTATTCTTTGCATTGACAAACTTATTGGTTTTAAGGATGATAATTTACTTGATTTTTAATGAGATTTTGAATTATCATGTTTTAATGATACGTTTACTTGTGATTCATGTACTGGTTCATTAATTTGTCAAGGATGTACTGAGATTAAAAATATGATTTGCACTAAAAATGTTGATATTACTACACCAATATCGTATATCAAACCAGAATGCAGAGACACATCCATAAGATCTATTTTTAATGTTGATTGAATTGATTTGCAGGATCAATTTTCCATGTTCACTCTCCTTCTACCTGTCCTTCCCTTTCTTTTTTTAGATTAGTTGGGAGACGAATAGTTTCATTTGCCAACACAATGAAATATTGACAAACCAAGCCACGTAACAAAGCGAATACTACACCTCGACCAACCAAAAGAACAACTCTCCTTACAAAACTTAAACTCTTTGTCATGCTTGAGCCTAGGGGACAAGTGTACTACTGAGGTGTAGAGTTCCAAACACTGGGTGCCGAACACCACTCGACTACTGAACCACTTGACATTTCTCATGAACCCACTACCATGCGACATAGAGTAATTAATAGTATCATTAAGAGTCATTACATAATAAACACTTGTGAATCATGAACAAGGGACAATCAGGTTCTATTGGACTTAATTCAACCACTCGTACGATAGAAAGCCCAATTCAACTACTATAACTAACTGAACTCCCTTTTATATAATCATTTTTCTCTTCTATAATATTTAATAGTGATTAAAATTTAAGAACTTCGTGTTATTTTCTTATTCTAATTGCCATATAGTTGTTAATTAATTACTTATAAATTATTAACTTGATATTTTGTGACTAAACAAACACACGTCATCTAGACTTATTTGTATTCATTTAAGGTGAAAAAAGAGAAAAAGGTAGCTTATCATGCTATAAGGTAAATTATATTGGGAAATTTTTCTTTGACACTACCATTTTCATAATAAAACATTCTATTATAATAATAATAAAAAATAATAATTTATGAAGTTGTAAGTTAAATGTAAGTGAAAAATGAGAGTATCATTACTCAAATATATTTTATAACGTATTTGTCTTCTTGAACCTCATAAAAAATAATGTCAACAATAAAAACAATTTTATCATAATATTTTTAAATTGGATATAATATTTAAAATGCAACAATGTAAATGTGGTATCCTATTTCGGAATATAGCAATAGCAAATACAAATGAGACATAATTTAAATATGGTATTTATTGAGATGAGGTCAACCTCGATAAAAACCCTTAAGAAAAACATAAGAAAAAAGTTAAGGGAAAAGAGTGTCGCACCATGTTCTTAATCGTTCATTATCAAATATTAACTGAAATTAATAAATCAATTGAAATAAAATCGTAAACTTGTCGTGTTCAACGTACAAGGAATTAGACTGTCATCCAAAGTTTCTAATTGGTATGCCCTATTTCCGAGCGGTTGTCATATCCTGTAGGGTCTGATCTTGGGGATGTCAAAAATACACACCATGTTTTTTTATAGGAAACTTTGAACTTTTTGCGTTGATTGTCAACGACTCTGATTCAATCCACTTAGTAAAATATTCGACTACAACCATTTAGTATTTCAGTTGACAAGCTACTAACTGAAAAAGTCCTAAAAAGTCAACTCCCCATGTGTGAAGCAGGCACAAACTAATTACTGAGTGGTGCTCCTCAGCGGGAGCGTGATGTCAATCGACATGTTTCTGACCCTACTTACACTTCTTCTTCGTGTAGATCTTATTGTCCTCCTTCAGTGTTGGCCAGTAGTAGCCAACTCAGATGATTGAAAGCAAGAGCACGACCTCCGATGTGACTATCACACATTCCATGCTTTCACTATAAAGTTCCTGCATGTTCTCCATAATTTGCTACAGAGAGGGTGCGTCGTTCCCATCTTCAATTAAAGCACATGTCCTGGGTTTCTCACAGCGTTGCAATTTCTTTCAGGAAAGGTGCTTGTTTGAAACTATATGGATGCAAGACCAACTTTTACCTGCTCATGATGGGCATGAATTGGTTCTGGTTCAACTGCGTTTCTGGATACTTGTGTAGAATAGGATGAATTTCTCTATACACTTATGCGTGGACCAAGCACAAATGAGTAAAAAATCTCAGTTTCCTTTTTATTAAATCTTTTTTCTCTTTATAGGTTCATATTTCCCAAGTAAAATGGAATGATAAAGAACGATTTTTAATTTTTTTTTAATAGGATTAATCAGTTTCCAAAACTTATGCTAAGAATATAGATCGATTACAACAAATCACATAAATTTAGGGTCAAAGGAACGATCTTCCCAAAATCAACTAGAGGGTACCCGATCAAACCATACATCCTACTTTCGTCATATGAATGTCATTTTGTTTCATGTGTCTCCTTTATACCCGATCAGAGTTAACACATCACATAATAAACTTAAAGTTATCTTTTAATGTACACGGTGATTTTGGTATAAAAAGAAGACTAATCAAAAATATTTTTATCATAATTTTAATATGATTTAAAAAATTAAATTTTTTATGAATTCAAGTTTTTAATTGTAAACTCCAAAACCTGATTTATCTACTATTATGATTTTAAACAAAAATCTATTTATTTGGTGATTTCTTTGGGAAATTACACAAAAATCGTAACAAGCGTGCATGTTGGAAGTTGGGCAAACTAAGAAAAGGTGCATGTTGGAAGTTGGGCAAAATTGAAACCGCATGTCAGCACTATTCATGGTACAGTTCAGAAGTAACGTAGTTTTTCTGTAATCCAAGCAAACTTAAAGATATTATAACTTCATCATCTCATAAAAATAACATATAAAAGTGTGATTTAATACAATTTTTGGGTAACAATATATTTAAATAAAATATAAAAATTATGTGATTTGGTTTAATTTAATTTGAACATAAAAAAAGGTACATAAAATAAAAATTGTTGTGTAACTCGCTTTCGTGAGAGGTTGCATGGGTGACCTTTCATTCACTGTTTTAAAAATATTCATCTGTTTGTTATGTATTCCAGTTATTATGGTCAACCAGAACTAAATAGACATATGAAAGAGACAAAGAATAAAGAAAACTCAAGTGACTACACACAAAAAATAAAGAAAATTAGTTGGAATGGTAACGGACGAATAAAAGATTATCGTTAATAATTATAATTGAGAGTGTAATTTTAAAATTGTTTTATTTTAACCAGGAACACAATATCTCATTTTTTATTTTTACTTTTAATGTATATTTTTATTTATTATTATTATTATTTATTTAGTATTTTATTGTTATTATGTATTAATATTTTAAAATATATATTTTTTGTCCTCTATCCAATATTATAATTATATTTAAGTTTTTTTTAAAGTTATTTAAGATAAAATTTGTATTAATTGATAATGTTAAAAGTATAATATACATAAAAATTAACATCATATTTTAAAATATATAATTTTTGTTATCTATTTTGTTGAATCTATAATTTTGGTATTCTTATTTTAAAATAAACACATTTGATGTTTGTGTCCTGAAAATTCGAAATATAGTTGAATTTTTTGTAAAAAAACTAAAAAACATAAAAAATTGGCTTACAAAATTAAAACAGTTGTACAGATTGATTTGAATGTGTTTCTATTATTATTATAAATAAAAAATGTCATTATCATTATATACTGTATTTTTTATTTTCATCATTATCGTATGTATTATATTTACTGAAATGAAATAGAAACTTATATATTCGTATTTTTTAACGTCAATTTATTTATATACATATATTCTGATATAAAATCTATATCTGAGAAGCACTTAGAGAAATCCCCTTTATAAAAATAAATAAATATATATATATATATATATATATATCAGAAATATGAAATAAGAGAAATTGCTTATAGGTATAGATAAAATAATTCTTTAATTATTGTAATATAATGCAAGATTGTCTACCTATAAATATCTTTATTTATTATAATATGATATTTTCTTTTTATCTCTTTCTAAAGTAACATAATTCGGAGGACACAATTTTTTTTCTAAGTCAAAATTAACTTCCTATGTTTCTATCGATGTTGTCTTTTCTTCGTGCCTTTTGGAGAGACAAATTGGGAATGCATTATAATAAAAGAAACTATAAGAAATAAGACTTAAAAAATATTTAAAATAACGCTTAATTTTCTCTATCCGAGACCTCGTTTCTGTTTTATTCGTCCGTTGCCATTCCAACTATTATTATTTGACAGCTGCTTTTTCAGTTGTTTGTGACAGATTACAACGTTTTTAAAGAGTATTTTTACCCTTCAACAAATCTACCTACTACATCAATCAAAGTTTCCACTCTAATATTCTTTCTCATCAAACCAACAATCCAAACAAACTCGTTCATTTGCAGCATCAAAATGAGTGGCAGCGACGGCAGCGGAAGCAGCTGGACCTCAAAGTTTCTGAAAGTGGCCGGCGCAGCCGCCGTAGCCGGCGGTTTGTATGTCGCTCTCTCATCAGCATCTGCTAACTCGGAGCATGAAGCAGCGTTCGGCGCAAGGCGTGAGAGCGGAGAGCGTGAGCAGGCTAATAATAACATGGGTGGCGGCACCCTGGTATGTAAATTTTGTTCTCTTCACTCACGCTTTTGGTTTGTGGATTAATTTTGAAAGCAACACGTGAGTTGTTATCTTTGACAGGAGAAGTGGAAGAAGCCTGAGGTTGGTTGGGTGAAGCTGAACGTGGATGGTTCGCGAGACCGTTACAACGTAGTCTCTGCAGGTTGCGGTGGGGTTGTGAGGGACTCATCAGGAAAGTGGGTGCGTGGCTTTGCTAAAAACCTGGACTCATCTTTGGAAGTGCACCAGACAGAGTTAGAAGCCATTCTCGCGGGGCTGCAGCTTGTTTCAGACATGAACTTGAAGAAAGTGGTTGTGGAGTCAGACAATAAATCCGTGGTGAGCATGGTGGAGAACTCCGTTAAGCCAAATCACCCTGATTATGTTATCATCCAACAGATAAGAGCGATGCTACACCGTTTTGACTGGGAAGTGAAGCTTGTTGCTATCTCGAACAGTGCCAATAGTGTTGCTGATAGGCTCGCCAAAAATGCTCGTACTCCGTTTCTTTATGGTCTCTACCAGGAGTATTTGGCTCCACCTGATAACTGTGTCCAGTTTCTCAGCAGCTTCTAGATATTTTACTAAAGTAACAAACCCAAAATCATCACATGGAGTGAGGAATTTGAAGCCACTGCTTCTTCAACTATAGTTTTATGTTTTATGTTGTTTATCAATTATGTTTTATGTTCTTCAACTAGTTTTATGTTGTTTATCAATTATGTTTTATGTTGTTTATCAATTATGTTTTATGTTCTTCAACTAGTTTTATGTTGTTTATCAATTATGTTTTATGTTGTTTATCAATTATGTTTTATGTTCTTCACCTAGTTTTGTTTTATTTTGAGATAACTGGTGATAAATGTGACTGGTAATAATTCAATGCCAACGTAATGGCTTCACTTTTGTCTTTGGAAAACAAAAGTATAGTTGGGCACTGGAACGCGACAACATTTGGTTTATAAAAAGGAAATTGATTTTTCTTTGAAAGAGTTATAGTCTTCACTTCAGGTTGGGGTCACTATCTAAGTATTCGAGATTTCGATCTCGACAATTCCAACAATTAACGTCACAAATCAAGATTAAAACTTAATCACGTAATTAATAAAATATAACACGTTAAATGATCTATAAATAGCAATTAAGTGGACATTAGTGTATACTCTAGTCATTTGTATAGGTAGGAGTTTAACATGATTAAGAGTAATTGATTCTTGCTATATATATAAATCTCTTATTAGATTAGACTAGATTAGACTGAGAATTGATTTGAGTGTTGAACTACAATTACATGTATTCTTATTGAGATGGCAATTAAAGACAAATTAAGAATTGAAGGTTGAGACCTAGAAACGAGATTAAGTTACACTACAATAAAATCAGAAATTACATACAAATTATTATATATAAATTTTTACATGGATAATTCTAATCTTTACGTAAGATATTTAAAGTTTAATTTAAAAAACAAAAATTCGTATGTAATTTATTTTAAATTTAATTAAAAAATAATATAAAGTGTAACATATGGATTATTTTAGAAAAATTGTTACATACAAATATTTTAAATTTATCTAAAAAAAAAAATGTTACATTAAATTAAAAAAGAACTGTTAATTCGTATGTAACTTATTTTAAATTTATTTAAAAAATAATTAAAAATGTTACTTACAGGTAAAATTCATATATAATTTATTTAAAAAATAATTAAATATATTATAAATATTTATAATGTTTATAATATTTATAATATTTATAATATTTATAATATTTATAATGTTTATAATATTTATAATATTAATAATATTAATAAAAATCATAAGATGACAAAAGAACTTGTTGGGTGTAATGGTTAAAGATTGTTTTGTCACTCAAGGAATTTGGCTTTTCAGGTGCATTACAAATTTAATTTAAAGAAATAAAAATGGTTAAAAAAGGATATTACATACGGATAAATCTGTTTGTAATTACATACGGATTGATCCGTATGTAACACTTACCTATGTCAGTTTTACATACGGATTTTTGTCCGTATGTAATTTGTATGTAACTATGTTTTATATACGGATTTTTTGTCTTACATACGGATTTTGGCTGTATGTAATTCTAGATTTTCTTGTAGTGTTACATGTGCATCACAAGAGTTTTCGAGGTTGATTCCGTATGAGAAGAACATTTTGACACTTATTGTGGGGTTTAGAGAAAGTCCAATGAAGAAGTCACATGGTAACCATGCGAAACATGGTAATGACATACCCATTATAGAAGAAATCAAGAACCATCATGATGATCCAGTGACAATGATGGTAGTATTGAACAAGATGTTTTGATACTTCCAAATCTATGTGGAAGACTTGAAGAACCTATTGCTATGTGTGTGTTGTCTAATAATTTTTGACTTGTCAATTCACACCTTATATTGATCCAAGCTCACTTAACTTTTAATGTCTTTTAAAAGAAATGTTTTCTAAAAAGCTGAGAAATTTTAGTTAGTTGTTTTTTAAATCAACCAGTTGAAAAAGTTGCTACTCAAAGAGATTGAGACTAAAACAAGTTTTTCAACTTGTTGAATTGTTGAAACAACTGGTGGTTTGACACTTAGTGGTTTTCAAAATATTTTGGAAATTTTTTTCTTTATTTTTTCTTTGTTGTCAAATTGAAACAACCGATTATTTTGATAACAACTGGTTGTTTTTATAAAAACCTTAATAGCAAATTTATTTCAATCTGTTGTTTTGGAAAACAATTTGTTATTTTGGAAAACAATTTATTGTTTTTATAACAAAATTCTATTAAGAGTTTGAAACTAATTTTAAATGATTACAACTGCTTTCTGCTGAAGTTTATATAAAGATTATTATATGATTTTTTTCAAGAACCTGAGATTGAGAGCTTATAAAAAACGTTTTCAAGAGAATCAAGAGCTTTGGATCATCACTTGTGTGTGGAATTGGACTAGGTTTTTGTATACTTTTGTTCTTTTATTTTGTAAAACCTAGGTGTACTATATTTCCTTCATTTGAACATTGTAATTCTGTGTAATTTCGTGTAAGGTAGTTTCAAAAAGGATTTCTGAAAACTGTGGTGTTGCCAAGGAGTGATGTGTGTTCTTAAGGGGTTCAAGATCATCACTCTTGGTGTGTGTTTGTAATCTTGTTTTAATTACTTAGTGAATTCCCAATGGTTAGCCAAGGACTGGATGTAACTCTTGGTTAAGAGTGAACAATATAAACTTTTGTGTGTGAATCTCTCTATCCCTTCTCTTATACACTATTTTCATCACTGTTCTTTCTCTGCTGATATAAACAAACGGTTGTTTCGAGAAAACAATTGGTTGAATTTCTATAAAGAATCTTAAAAAGGAATTTTTATCCGGTTGAACAGAAAATCAATTGATTGATTTTTCATAAATTTTCACTCTACTTTCAAACTATGCAAAAATCTCGTGAAAACAATTAACCCACTCTTGTTTAGGCCATACATTCTAACAAGTAGTACTGAAAAGAAAGAACACATAAAAGATAGATGCTATGAGAATGGAAAATGCGCGAATGAGACAAAACCTCGAGAGTAATAAGACGATTTTGGTATATGTAAAGGAGCCTGGAGACTCAACAGGTTTGAATATGCATACTCAATAAAGGACATAGGAAGTTAATATCTCTAAATGTGCTTTGAATATATAAATCATTTGTTTAGTTTTCAATTTCAGAAATTGTCTCTTCGTTTTCTTTCTTCTCTCAATTCCGAAATTGCCTTTTCGTCTTTTTCTCTCATTTGTGTTTTTTTTTCTTCATCGAGAACAATTCTTGAGGATTTAGAAAATAAATATCAAATATAAATCAAGTTTTACATCGATTTTTTAACGCTGCAAGTTTATTCTATTTTCTTATGGACATTTTATGATTGTAATTGGCATTTGTGATTTTAAAAATTAAATTAGAAATTAATTGAATTTTAATTTGATAGCTAAATGTGGATTATGTTAAATGATATTTGATTCTAAATTCCAAACCTGATTTATCTATTATTATAATGTACTTCTTTAAAAATCTATTTATTTGGTAAATTCTTTGGGAAATTACACAAAAATCGTAACAAACGTGCATGTTGGAAGTTGGGCAAACTTGAAACCGCATGTCAGCACTATTCATGGTACAGTTAAGAAGTAACTTAGTTTTTCTGTAATCCAAGCAAACTTAAAGATATTATAACTTCATCATCAACTTTAGTACAACACTCAAATCAATTCTCAAACTAATAGCACAGGGTATATAGCAATTAGGAAGAATCAATTACTCTTTACTTATTATTTATATTGATCATGTTGGACTCCTACTTATACAAATGACTAGAGTACACTAAAGTCTCTTAATTGCTATTTTTAATCATTTAACGTGTTACATTTTACTAATTACGTGATTAAATTTTAATCTTGATTAGTGACGTTAATTGTTGGTATTGTCGAGAAGGGAATCTCGAATACTTAGATAGTGACCCAAACCTGAAGTGAAGACTATAACTCTTTCAAAGAAAAATCAATTTCCAATGCCCAACTATACTTTTGTTTCCCAAAGATAAAAGTGAAAGCCATTACGTTGACATTGATCACCAGTTATCTCAAAATAAAACATAAAACTAGTTGAACAACATAAAACATAAAACTAGTTGAACAACATAAACATAAAACTAGTTGAACAACATAAAACATAATTGATAAACAACATAAAACATAAAACTAGTTGAAGAAGCAGTGGCTTCAAAATCCTCACGCCATGTGATGATTTTGGGTTTGTTATTTTAGTAAAATATCTAGAAGCTGCTGAGACACCCATCTCTCTGGAGAAACTGGACACAGTTATGAGGTTGAACACGATACTCCTGGTAGGGATCATCAGAAGACAGAGTACGAGCATCATTGGCGAGTTTATCAGCAACACTATTGGCCGTGTTCGAGATAGCAACAAGCTTCACTTCCCAGTCAAAACGGTGTAGCATCGCCCTTATCTGTTGGATGACGTCATAATCAGGGTGACTTCGCCTAACCGAGTTCTCCACCATGCTCACCACGGATTTATTGTCTGACTCCACGACCACTTTCTTAAAGTTCATGTCTGAAACAAGCTGCAGCCCCGCGAGAATGGCTTCTAACTCTGTCTGGTGCACATCCAAAGATGAGTCCAGTTTTTTAGCAAAGCCACGCACCCACTTTCCTGATGAGTCCCTCACAACCCCGCCGCAACCTGCAGAGACTACTTTGTAATGGTCTCGCGAACCATCCACGTTCAGCTTCACCCAACCAACCTCAGGCTTCTCCCACTTCTCCTGTCAAAGATAACAACTCACATGTTGCTTTCAAAATTAATCCACAAACCAAAAGCGTGAGTGAAGAGAACAAAATTTACATACCAGGGTGCCGCCACCCATGTTATTATTAGCCTGCTTGCGCGACCAAGGCTCACCATGCTCACGTTCTCCGCTCTCACCCCTTGCGCTAAACGCTGCTTCCTGCTGGAAGTTAGCAGATGCTGCTGCGAGAGCGGCAATTAAACCGCCGGCTACGGCGGCGGTAGCGGCGGCTGCGCCGGCCACTTTCAGAAACTTTGAGGTCCAGCTGCTTCCGCTGCCGTCGCTGCCACTCATTTTGATGCTGCAAATGAATGAGTTTGTTTGGATGGTTGGTTTGATAAGGAAGAATATAAGGGTGGAATTTATACTCAGACAACACTTTCTCTGTTACTTCTCCTTCGAGGCTAAGGTTCTACCTTTACCTTTTCAATGTACTAGAACTTAGTATTTTATTATTGGATTATGATATTTTTACACTATTACTCCATCCTATATTCATAATAAATGTTAATATTTATAATAAAAATTAAAAAAAAAATATCATTAATGAAAATTCAAGCAAAAGTATTTAAAAATATTTAAAAATTATAAAAATTTATAAATAATTAAAATATTAATATTTCTTGAAACTACTGCGAAACATGTTAAATAATATTTTTTATTTTTTAATGAATCCCACTTATAATTTTTTAATTTAGTGACGTTTCAATTTAAATTTTTTTCAAAAATATTATTTTGACATTCATGTGTTCCAAATTATACCTTTCAAATAATAAAAATTATCAAATATAAAGAGATATTTTATCATTTGAAGAGATATAATTTGAAGCAAAAGGTGTCAATTTATCATTTCTCTTAAATTTTATACTCAGAGCACACTTTCTCTGTTACTTCTCCTTGGAGGCTAAGGTTACATCTTTTCCACCTCTACCCTTTCAGTGTATAAGAACTTGCATTATTTGATTCTTTCTTTACTAAACCCCACTTACTTGACTCACTTTTTTCTTTCTTCGAACCTATCTATTAAAATATATTGCTTTCATAACAAGCTTTATTTTTTTTTGTTATTATAAAAAAAATTACAAAACTTTTTTGTCAACTAGTAAAAAATTATCGTTAATAATTACAATTCACAGTGTAATTTTAATTTTTTTTTATTTTAATAAAAAATCTTTAATTATTCTATACCTATGTAAAAGGGGATTTCCCACTTTTAAGTGTCTTAATTTTATTTCTATTTTATTCTTATATCAATATTTAATTTTATTACTGTATTATGGATATCGCGTCATTTTTTTTTTTTTTTTTTAATTTAATTTTCTGAAATATATATCTATTTCTATAATTTTCTAGATGTTCCAATTTGAATTTTATCATCGTGTTTTTTCTCTTTTCGCTCTTTTTCACTTTATTTTTCTTCTTCATCAAATCTCTTGAAACTCAATAACACAACTATCATGCTCTCTTTGTGCCTCTCATGTTCTTTGCTCACACATAAAGATACACATAAATCTATATTTTATTTAAATAAATATATAAATATACATATAATAATAATAAAAATAAAAATTAAAAATGCGGATGCATAGGTGTGAGAGTGCCTCTAGAGTCAAATCAAACTTGGGAGACTGCTCTTCTGCCAAAACACAAAGCAAGCCAAAACGTGAGGGGAGATGCATACCGCACCAAAATCTTCCCTTCCACAAAGGTGGTTAGAGATCCCACATCAACTAGAAATAAGAATATTTCATTGTATATAAGTGAGTGCAAACCTCACCCCATGAGTCAGTTTTATGAGGTTGAGTTAAGCTTAAAGTCCACTTTGTAATATGGTATCAGAGCTACTCAGGTGTAGTTGACTACTAGTGGACGTGCCACGTAAGCTGGATCCCACGAGCAGAAGTGGTCAGGCCTCGGTAGGGGTGAAACTGCATGCATGGCACATGAACAACTAGGGCACTCCCAGGATGGATGGCTCCAGAGATTAGGTGCACAAATTGGTACCCAGGTAGTCATCCCGTCAGAGGTTGCACTTTAGTAAGGGAGCCCTACGCACTAGACTGCCCTAAGCGTGGGTGATAGTGACGCCAAGACATACCCTTAGTAACCCTAATTATGGTTAGCGGAAACCCTAAGGGTAGTATCAAACCTAAGGTACGCAAGTTTTTATGCAGCTTTGACGCTGATACACATACAGATTACACAAAAAGCTTTTTACAACTTAGTTTTGGTGTTTCCTAGCCCTATACTTACTTGAGCGTTGGAGTGCAAACGGCCTCTAGGGCGCCCATTGTCTCTGAATTTTCAGGTGTTTGATCAAAGAAAGACACAAAAACAAAGATAATTGGGCGTGTGATCGTCGTAGACGTACGAAGACAATCGAGTCAACTGGACGGAAGAGAATGCATTATAATAAAAGAAATTATAAGAAATAAAACTTAAAAATATATTTAAAACCACACTTCTCTTTTCTCTTTCATTCTTTTATTCGCCTTCCCATTCCAACAACTTAACTTTATTTTTTGTGTATTCATTTAAGTTTTCTTTATTCTTTGTCTCTTTCATATGCCTATTCAGTTTTGTGTACTCCATTTTTCTTCATCATCCAACTTCTTCACTTGTTGACCATAATAACTGGAATCCATATCAAACAAATGAATATTTTTTAAAACAGTGAATGAAAGGTCAGCCATATAACCTCTCACAAAAGCGAGTTACACAACAATTTTTTATTTCATTTAGTTTTTTTATGTTCAAATTAAATTAAACCAAATCACATAATTTTTATATTTTTTTAAATATATTGTTACCCAAAAATTGAATTAAATCTCACTTTTATATGTTATTTTTGTGAGATGATCAAGTTATAATATCTTTAAGTTTGCTTCGATTACAGAAAAACTGAGTTACTTCTAAACTGTACCATGAATAGTGCTGACATGCGGTTTCAAGTTTGCCCAACTTCCAACATGCACCTTTGTTACGATTTTTGTGTAATTTCCAAAAGAAATTATCAAATAAATAGATTTTAAAAAAATTATAATAGTAGATAAATCAGGTTTGGAATTTACAATTAAAAGCTTGAAATGATTTATGAAAGAAATTGTAACACTTGTAAATATACCTAATGCAAGCTCATTAATAAATTTCTACCTTCGTCACTTTTGACCCAAATGTTTAATATATTTTGTGTAATTAAGTAACTAAAAATAATATTTTACAAAAGTAAAAATAAAATAAAATTTAAAGACCAAAATGAAATATGTTTTTTCAGAAATATTTATATATATAAATAGAAGTTTTAAATTAATTTATTCTGACCGGTTATATTAATTTTCTTTACACTCACTTTTTGATTGGGCAGATCAATTTCTCTACCTTTCTCCTAAATTTTTTCCCGCTTTTTCCCCATTCTGCCTCGTTCCCACATGTATTCTGTTTGTGTTGTTAGCGTGTTGGATTCCGTCTTTTTCTGTATCGTTCCCACATTCGTTCCGTTTGTAGAATCCATTCACAATACTCAGGTTAGGCTTTAATCCTTCGTTTGTTGTATTTTGATTTTCCATTGAACTTCGTCTTAGTTCAGAAGTTGCTGAAATTGTTTCACCCATTGCTGGTTTAGAACATTGAAGTGAAGCATTTAATGTCGCTGCTTCTGTCAGGATCTCCTCCTCCAAATCTCAGTTCGAGCTCATCGCCTCAGTAACGTCACCTCTCTCCCTCATTTATTCTGTTTTCGAATTAGGGATTTCTCAAATGTGTTTCATTAACCATGCTTCACGCCTTTCTAGCATTGCTATATCACTCATATATTACACAAATTAATAAATGTAGGTTTGCATTTACTAAAATAATTCAATTTCCTCAATAAATGCATTCATATATTGATGTGATTTATTAGGGAGAAAATCAGACAAAAAGATAAAAATTTATTGAAAACTAAGAACATAATTCAATTTGTTTTTTTTAAGTATTTGTTAATAAGATAATAAACTAGTTCCAGTATATAGTCATGTATCTACCGGAGAATGGAAATAATATATTTCCAAGGCTTCTAGTAATTTGGTGGCGATTTTAGACGGCTAATTGCTAAAGCAGTGTTGGGGTTATTTGGTCGAGGGAGACAAATAATTTGAAATATGTGTAGGAATTTTGTAAACATCCACAATTTTTCAGGAATTCAGTTTCTGTAATTGTTAAATTAATACACTTCGCATATTAAATTTTGGAACTTCTGGGTATCATAGTTATGGGAAATGTTTAGGTCGCCCATTGGCTGTTAATGAAAACAATTTATGATTTTTTTTTTCACAAGACAATCACATATATTTATCACTTAACTTGAATTCTTCACTTTGGGAAGCCATTTATTTCTTTGGCTGAATAATTGTTAACCCATGTTTATTACACATTCACTAAGACAATTCAAATGCTTCAAGTATCTATGCCGAGTAGCAATCTCTCAGGCCCAATTTGGTTTATTCAACCTTCATTAAACATGATCATGGAAAAGCACATGCCCCCATCCGATTAAGAGATCCCTTCATACCCTTTAGAGGGAGTGAGGTTTACATTCTTATTGCCCAAAGAGCTAAAAGCTTCAATAGATTCTTATGAACATTATCTCATTAACTCTTGAGCTATTCTGACTTCGATGAAGATCTTGCTCCTGCATCTAGAACAACAATTCAAGGTCCATTATGACTTAAGAATCGATTTCCAGCTGAGAGTACAAGAGTTCAATGGGACATAATCAACATTTGGACAACTTGGACTCATAAGTTTTTTCTTATGGGGTTTTCTTGGTCCTAACCCATGTGATTGAGAAATGGAAGAATAATAATAGAGAAATTGGACCCATATCAATCTAATAGTTTGCCGTATGCAAGTGTAGTTTATAAGAATAAGTAGACCTTTTTTCCCCGAAAACACGTTAATGTTTGACTTCAGTTTATAAGTTTCAGTGAATCAATTTATACGTTCATGTTCACATGTGGTTAATTTTTTCTATTTAACTTATTTTTCTTAAAAAAATATTATTCAGAGTTTAAGATAAGATGTTTAATTTTTACTAGAGGCAACGTAAAATTGATTCTAGATAAAATACATTTTTTTAATGCTTTTAAGATGTTGACTCACCAACCTAGCTAGTAGTAAACGTAGTTGTTAGTTGAAACTTTGACTCACTTGACGTAAGTAAACCTGTCTCATTGTTTTTGGTGGGTGAAGGATGAGTTGATCCATTTTGCATTCATATGATATAAAGATAAACAGAGAAAGTAGTATTTAGAAATATTGATCATATAATTTAATCACATTGAGTAATAAAATATTTGGAAGACACTAGTGATAAGCTATTTTAGAAACTGAGTTGTATTTCTAAACTATCGTGCAAGGAAAAGGATCCTCTCTAAACTATTGAGGACCTCTCCCATAGTTGGCCTATCCGTACTTCTACCAGCCAAGCACTGGATGCCTATCTCCACAAACGCCCTCAGGCATTCTGGCCTAACATTCCCTGCTAAATGAGGATCAACTAATTCATCAATGCTTCCACACTTGTAACAGTGCATGGCCCATGTGGCCAACCCAACTTTCTCACTTTCCTCTTCCACTGCCACAGTATTCACAGCTGCTCTTCCACACAACACCTCAAACAAAACCACTCCAAATGAATACACATCAGATTTTTGAGTCAGTTTTCTTCTCTTATAGTACTCAGGGTCTAAATATCCAAAAGTACCTTTAACCTCAGTGCTAACATGTGAATGGTAAAGTGAGGGAACTGTTCTACACAATCCAAAATCTGCAATCTTGGCTACCCAATTCTGATCCAATAATATGTTGGCTGACTTCACATCACGGTGAATCACTGGGTGCCTTGTGCTAGTGTGGAGGTAATGTAGTCCTCTAGCTGCACCAATACAAATCTTTATTCTTTGAATCCAAGGCAACGGCTGATTTTTTTTCTTGTATAAGTGGTCAGACAGAGGACCCTCAGCCATGTATTCATACACCAGTATCATTTCATTTCCCTCTTGGCAGTACCCTAGCAGTGAGACTAGATTCATGTGACAGAATGAGAAAAAATTGATCTCATTTTGAAACTCTTTATATCCTTGGCCAGAACTACGAATAGAGCGCTTTACCGCGACAGCAATGACTCCATCATGATGCATGATGCCTCTGTACACCTTTCCGAAGCCTCCCTCCCCGATGACAAGAGCTTCACTGAAGTTGCTTGTAGCTATGCTGATTTCTGCAAGTGTGAATTGATGGCAAAGACCTGAGGTTACTGTGGGTTGAATGATTTTGTGAGTACTACTAGAATTTGATGGGAGTAACTTCAATTTTTTCCCTGCTCTGAGGATAAGAATGAAAAATGTGAAGAGCAGTCCCAAGATGGTACCTAAAGTAGCAACGGCCACAATAATGACATGTTGAACCTTCTTTCTTTGTTCCCTTCTCAATTGGAACATTGCTGCCAGACTATGATTACTATCACTTATCTTCATAATCTCAATTCCATTCAGTATGGCGTCAGCATATTTTGGTTTTGACTCCAAGTTAGGGTGAAGTGAGATCCACAAATCTTTCCTGCTCCCACTTTCCATAGGAACCATAACAATATAGTCCTTTTGCAAAGGAGTAAATGGTGCTCCGGCTGAAGCAACTACGTCCATTCTCTCCTCTGCTGTTTGGTTGTTTATGTACACTTTGAACACCCTTTGATTGGGCTGCGTTACCACCGTAGAGATCTCACAGAAATGAAGCCTAACAAGGTATTTGAATCCAGAATCAACAGGGAAAGACCATGTTAAATTGTACTTCGTGTTATCATCTCCACCACTACCCATTGTCCTGGCAGTCCAATATAGCTCTGATGGTGCTGAATAATTGTAATCCTTTGAAGAAGAAGTGGTGTAATTCAAATTTACAGTACGAGACTTTATATTGAGGACACTTCCATAGTGTGAACCAGATATGTATCTAAAATCATTTAACCATATTCCAAAAGCATTTTGAGAATCAACATCTTCACCAACATTGCTAACTCTGTAAAACGTCTCTAGAGCATATTCATCATTAGTCAATAAAATTTGCTGGTGCCCAAGGTAAGGAACAGGAACCTTGGAACCCGGAAAGTATATACTTTTGGGCACCGGGAATGTCTCAATGCCATTTACAAAAGCAAATGCTTTGGAAATTAAAGGAGATGGAGTAAATGTAATGGTCAGTTTGTCTTCCCTAACTTTGACTAAGAAATCCTTGGTGAAAAACTTCGAGTTGAGCTCTTCTGCAAAAACAGATGGATTAAAATCACTTACAAGAGTGTAGGGCCCCGCTTTTACAGAGAAATAAGCCTTGTTGGAGGGGTTCATCTTCAGATATAAAGATGAAAGAAAGTAAAGGCGAATGAATTTAAGGCCAGGGGAGGAAGGGAAGGAGTAGGTCAATGAAGAATGAGTTATTCTTGCTGTTGAGAATGGAACTTTTGGGGCTAGAGAGTCTTCCATGTTTGAGAGCAAGACTGCAGATGAGCTCTTGTCATACTCTGGAGGCAAGAAATTAGATCCGCTATCTCCTATCCAATTTTCTCCATTGAATGATGATGCTTCATAAGAACCACAGTTTAGGAGGATTTTGTCCGGGACATTAATTGGATCACAAGTGATTAAATGGATGAATGGTAAAAACAAAAAGAGGTGCAGTAGTACACAACTAGTGATACCATTCCTACTGGACTCTATCATGAGGGATTCCATCATGGTGACGCAGGAATATGGCGTGAAGGCACAGATTATGAGTTCATCTGTAAAATTATGTTATCTATATAGCTAAGGTGTCCTCAATTTGTTGTGTGGTCTACCTTTTTTGTATTGAAAGGTCAACAATGTCTTCTAGCTGGAGACAACCGGTCACCCTTGAAGAGTGAAGATATATTTGGCCTTTGATTATCAATATAATATTTCAATTTAAGTATAAAAGCAATATTTTAAAAACACCCTAATTATACTTAAGTGCTATCCACAAATTTTATCCACTATGAATAATTCTTAGAAATTGTGATTAAATGTAAAGTGGGAATGACTCCAAGCCCCTTAACTAATTTTGCTTTGCCTGGTCCACGCGGAGAGTTTCAGTGTTGACATGTTGCAATAGACAATGCAGAAATGAACTTATTTTGCAAGGACATCAAATCCCTTACATAAGCTGTGAAGTTATTGTTCTTAGTTGGAGTATGCTACACCGACATGTGTTTTCTAACATAAAATTTGACTAAATAATCAAATATGAAAATGGATAATATGTTATGACCTTAATTAGGTTAGTGCACTTAGCAATCAGAACAAGTATGATAAAAACAATAATATTTTTCACATTTTGAGTTGTGGTTAAAAATAGTGAAGTAATAATTTTTCTGCCTTTAGATCATTACAACTCAATCTGTATTTTCAAATATTTAATTAGATGTTAACCCGTGGGAGGCACGGATTTTTTGTTGAAAAATATTATAGTCAACTTAATTAAAAAGATTTGAAAGGCCTTTTATCTCATTGAAAAATAAATAATATAAAGGTCGTGAATATTATGAATAAAAATTTGAGAGTTTACAATGGTATATTTATATTTATCGTCAAATAAAATTGATTTTCATCACGCAGTTTGTGAGATCAAACAATAAATTTATTTTTATTAACAGTCTAGATATTTTAATATTCAAAGTTTAAAATAAGTAAACAAGAGAGTATGACTACTGAGTTTTCTTTAAATTTGCAATCATATAGTATCATTTTTCGACATATATATTGTTCTTAAATGGTTGGTAGTTTCTTAATCTATTGCAATGTTAAAGATGATTTAATACTAAATATTCAATGATCTTTAATATATGGTAAACTATACTTGACTGAACTATTTATTGATTTGATGTTGGCCTTACAATGCATGCAGAGTTCCCCTTACATACTAGCACTTGCCATAAGGCATTTGTATGAACCAATTGGCTGTTATTTACGGGAAAGTTCAGAACAGAGCTCAGAATTGCAGCAAATGCTCCCTCACATTCATTTAAGTTTGCTGCATATTAAGTAGAAGATGTAGCAGTGGTAGCACAGTACAAATTATTTCTGGTAGTGTCTAACCTCCATAACATTTTCACAAAAATAGGAATTAGTCCAAGCTTTTGATTCCTACAACACATTATTTGAAATAGAAATCTCTTAATGTCTATAAGAATCAAGGCATTCTTGTTTGGGGAAAGATCACAGTCACCGACCAATAGGCATCATGATTTCAGAGAACTCAACCCCAGGTGTCAAATCTGAATTACCCTGCAGAACAACATTATCACTTCTGCGTTCATTTCCATTTGGGACATTCCCTTCATTTTTCTGAAGATGCATTGCCAGAACAAGATTCTCTAGCACTTCACCAATGGATGGCCTCTCCGCCCCTCTTTCAGCCAAACATTTCATTGCAACTCCTAAATATAACTCAAAGCACTCCTTAATTATGTTTTCTTTCAAGTTGGGGTCAACTATTTGCTCCACATTGCCATTCTCAAGGCACGACATAGTCCATTCGGCCAAGTTAACATGCTCATCATCTTCACCTACACTTACAGCAGGCCTTGCAGTCAGAACCTCCAATAACACCACCCCAAGTGAGTATATATCAGATTTCTCAGACAACTTGAGGCTTTCATAGCACTCGGGATCTAAGTAACCAATGCTACCCTTCACGTTGGTGGTGACTAAGGAAGGGTAACCTGCCTTTGACAACCCAAAATCTGAAATTTTGGGCACCCAGTTGTGATCTAAGAGTATGTTGGTTGTCTTGATGTCGCGGTGGATGATCCTGTGCTTTGTGCCAGTGTGAAGGTAGTGCAAGCCCCTTGCAACTCCAATGCAAATCTCAAGACGTTGAATCCAAGACAAAGGGGGTTGATCTCTCCGCCTCAAATGAAGATGATCATGAAGACTTCCATTGGCCATGAAGTCATAGACCAATATCATCTCCCCATCCTCATTGCAATAACCCAAAAGTGACACCACGTTATGATGCCTAAGTTGTGAGAGCAAAAGGATCTCTGTCTCGAATTCTGAAACACCTTGCTTTGACATTGGATTGGCACGTTTAATGGCCACGTAAGTTGTGCCACCAACGAAACTACCCTTGTAAACACTGCCAAATCCACCAGTGCCTATATGTAAAGCCTCATGGAAGTCATTTGTCGCCAGTTTTATCTCTCGCATCGAAAATTGAGTGCAAAGTGACGACTTTTTTGCCCTTTCAATTCGACTAGGTGCGTGGACAGTGAGACCGCACCATGACACGACCCTTCTAAGCCTAATCACCTTTAACCTGAATAAGAGTAAGCAAAGGAAAATTGGTAGTACCACTGCAAGAAGTCCACATCCAATGAGGATGAATTTGAGTTTCTTCGGACTTCTATTAAAATGAGCAACATGGGGACCCTTTGCATCTGAAAAGAAGCTTTTGGGAGGGTTGAGCCCTGCAAGACTCTTATCATCAAAATTGCTGAGTTTAAAGATCTCCACACCATTCAAGAAAGCATTATAGTACATAGGTTTAGCATCCTTGTATGGGTGCAGATCAAGCCACAAATCCTGCTTTCCCTCATTAACATGGGGAACCATCACTACATAATCTCTGTGTACAGCAACTCCGGGCTCCCCAGCCCCCAAACCAATTACATCGACTTCTTCTTCAGCTGTTTGATTATTTAAAAACACGGTAAAAACTACCTGATTGATCTTTGTTATATCTTGATCAATTTCACAGAAGTGAAGCCTAACTAGATAAAGGAAACCTGAATCAACGGGAAAAAACCATGTCATATTGTAATTTAAATTTACAAGTCCATAGTCAGAAGGTCCCATTGAGCGGGATGTGCGGTAGACATCTGCTGGGGCTGAATATGGTGGAGCATCATCTGAATACAAAACCAGCATGCTCATATTACAGGGTTGAATACCAAAACTAGCCCCAAAAATGTAAACTTCATCGGTGTCCCAAGTCCGAAACATGCCCGTGTCATATTTGGATGGGATTTGCTCACCTCCTACTTTCACTCTGTACAAGGTCTCCATGGCAGAGTCATTATAAATGTTCACAACTTTGTTATCGTGTCCAACTAAGGGAAGAGGATCACCATCATCACCCCTCATGTATAAATTAAGTGGCATTGAAACAACTTCAATCCCATTCACAAATGCAAAGGCACGAGAGGCATTATATGATGGGGAGAAAGTGAGTTGCAAAACACTTCCACTTACATGCACAATGAATTCTTTCTTGAAATAGGCCAAGTTGTAGTACTCAGCGTTGAGGGAAGCACTGAAGTTATGGAGAAGAGTGAAGTTAGCAGCACTTACTGATAAGAAAGCATTTGAAATGTTGAGATCCATGTAGGAAGCTGGGTAGAAGTGAAGACGAATGAATTTGGGACCTGGGGTTACATTGAAAGTGTAGGTGAATTGAGAGTGAAAGATCCTTGCAGTCATATAGGGAGCTTCAGGAATAGATTGAAGAGTGTTAGGGGCTCTCACTACCAGGGACTTGGTGTCAGCATTAGAGGGAACATACGGTGAAACAATGTCACCACTCCAATTCCTGCCATCATATTGTACAAATTCTGATGTGCTGGAGCCGCAGTTGAGAACTATGTTCTCTGTAGGAACATAACTGCCATTATCAGCAACTGCAACTAGTTGTAAGTTTAAGAGATACAAGATAAAAATGTACCCAGAGCATATGACAGCGTTCATAATTCTCTGGATCAATCTTGTGTCTCAACGAAGATATTTGAGAATGGAAAAATAACCAGCTTTAGCACTTTGTCCTAAATTTCTAATGCTTTAGTTTGATTTTTCAACAAAACATTGCTTTCTTTGTCGTCAGTTTCAACATTGACCAACTTAGTAAAACTTATTTTTTTTCCTTAGGCAACTGCATCCTCCACCAGATGGTGTTTGACCTTCACCAATCAACTTTAAATTTTTTTGTTTTTCATTCCAAAATTGAAAATAAAAAATTAAAAAATATATACCAGAAAAAAAATTCTGAAATAGATCTTTGTTAAAAATTCTAGAATATAATTGAAAAAATAAAATCTCATTCCAGAAAAAAATTTATAGAATACAAAAATAAACTTTAAAAAATAAATTCCAGTTAACAAAATCCAGAAATTCTAAAAATTCCAAAAAATATTCTGAAATTCAGAAATCTGTTCTGGAAATCAAAATTTTGAAATATATTCCAAAATATCAAATTTGGAATGTATTTTGATCCACACCCTCTCTAATTTAAAAACTAAAAATGAAATTTTTGGCATTTAAAAGCTAAAAATATATTCAAACATCCAGCCAATATTACTAGTTTGCTACTACAATATTAATCTGGCAAACGAATGTAATATTAACATTCTTTGATGAATACCATGCACATGCTAAAGGAGGAATTTCATGATTTATGTTTTTCAAATCTATGGGTGTATTGAATTAAGATTTTAAATCACACGTATGTCATATATTCAAAAAAAACTTCACGATACATAAATTTTTACTTAGACGTGAATTTGAGTAAATAAAATGTTTATTTTTATATACTTTTAAATTTGTGAAGTAAATGTTTAAGAGGATTTTATCATGAAACTTTATTATATATTGATGTTTGTCTAAATATTATGTCATTACATATTAATCAGTGTCATTATTATGGTCCATGTTTTTCATCCTCCAATGATGACTATAATGGTCTATGTCTTGAAAACTAGTTAAGAAGTAATTCTTGTGTGGTAGTTATCCTATCAATAACTATGACAATACTTAGTTTTTTAAACTTAAAAGTCACTCATAATTTCTACTCTATTGTAAAACTTTATATTCACGACAATTGACATATAGGAAAAAAAAAAGAAAATACCATCGAGTACCAAGGAATTAATGAATTCTCTATAAAACACATATGCTTAGCAAAGTCAACATAATTGCCAACAAGTCGTTTCAAATTTTGATGATAACAATAATGACAAATTTTGTATATCTAATGAGTTTGTCAAATGTGAGTCAACCTAAGATGTTTCAATGTCTTAATACTTACAATTTTTGTTGCTAAATGGTCATTCATCATCACACCCTTGTTTAAATTTGAAGGTCACATTAATTTTACTTGTGTTTATAATAATTTCAATCTGTTTGATGGTTGAAAAAAAAACCACATAATAGTAGCTACTCCAAAGTCAATGCAGTAGGTCTTCTTGATGTGTAGTGATAGTAATCAAAATTGAAATCAAGAAACAATGAGTTGTCTAAACTTATTTACAGTGAATGCTGAAGTATACATGTCTAGTAGCTGGAGAAAATGAGAAGGAATTGAGACAGTGGTTGAATCAGTCAAAGCAAAGTGTCATGTCCTAATATTATCCATTCTCAAACTATTCAAATTTTAGCATATTTTGAATTATTCATCATACATCTTCAAATTTTATACATTCTGGAAACTGAATCTCCAACCATATAAATTATAAGTTTGCGAAACAAATTTTTCGGGAAAAAATGTGTTGTTTAAAAAGTAATCGGAAGGAAATAAAGAAATGTAAAAATAGAATCCCGGTTTCTCTGAGAATGAAACTATGTTTGAATAAGTTTCTCCAAAATGATTTTTGGATGGGAAATAAAAAAAACTAAATTTTTCATAAATTAATATTAGTTTATGTATAAATTTCCAGTCCTCATATATATTTCTCTAAAAGTCTCTTATTTTGATTTTTATCTTATGTACAAAGTCTCCTTTTGAAAAACTGGTTTAAATTAGCCGTTGAATTTTGTGTAAGGAACTGTTCAATGTTGGTCCAACAAATTCTTCATGCACCTCTCTATATTATTAATTATGAAAAGTTGGTTTTAACTTTTTTAAAACTTTTTAAATAATTTTAATTGAAGTATAACTTCATTTTTTAAATAACTTCAGTTGTACCTCCATACCTTCTTTTCAGTTTAAGTGAGTAGTTCTATCATTTTAGTGTGTGAGAAAGTTGGTGAGAAGATTCATTGTACTCGACATTCTCTTGTGCGAAAATATTTTTTGCTTTAGTTTTGTACTTTATTTTTGCACTTTGTTGTTCTTTTTTTTTGGTTTTGTAGCTTCCAGAAACATGAAAAAAAATAAACGAACAAAAATACAACCACCACCAGTAAAAACATCACAAAACTTATATCAACCATCAATGTTCACCACCAATCATCACAAACAACCTCCATCACTTAAAAATGAAGAAGAAAACGTCATATTCTTCACTATATTCAGAAAGGTATTGTTGAAATTAAAAACCCTAAACCCTAAATCCTAAACCCGAAGAAGAAAACGTCATATTCTTCACTATATTCAGAAAGGTATTGTTGAAATTAAAAAAAGTATGGAGGTGGAAAGAGAATTTGCCAACTGGAATATGGTATTTGCTTGGGTTGAAAATAAGACAAATTGTTAAATGAGCAAAAAATTATAATAAAATAAATAATTTTTTTTTAAAACTCATGATAGAGAACGTGCATCACATGAAAAATAACATAGAATAAAAAAAAAGTAAAAACATATAGAAATTAGACTAAATTTATATGAAAAAAATAAAAAATAAATAACTTTCCAAGAGTAGTTAAACAATTATATTAGAAGTATAAACTATAAAAATAAAAGATAATAATAAAAAAAAATCTTCTTTAATACGAAACTTCAAGACAACAAAGAGAAAAAATTCTCTCCTTTATTTTGAAAGTGTATTTTTAATTTACTTGTGTATGAAATACATAATAAAAAGTGATTATTAAATTATTCTTAAAATTATAATAGTGGTGATTATTTTAGCCTAAAATATGAAAAATAAGTCGGTGTTTGAAGTTAATAATTGGGAGTGATTTCAATCCTTGATGTAGATGGTTTGTGAATTTAATCCTTGATTTTGACCACTATAAATCATGTTGATCTGTTTTGATATACATCACCCAAGTCAACCAAGTCAAATTGGGACATTATTAGTGGTGGTTGTTAAATTCATAAATTATATTGTCTTACTTTGAAACTATCTAATTCACTGTTTGTTTCGATTTTAAGAATTTCAATGATTAAATTATGCACAAATTTTAGAAATTTTTATGAATGTATTTTTAACATATAGTTTTGAATAATTTTTGTTCAATTTTTTTATTGGAAATTAGAGTGTTAAGAATAATAGTATATTCTACAACTAATTTAATAATGTGAAATTTTAGTTTTAATTGTAATTGGTGATAAACATAGTCAGAAATCGTACATTAAATTTTATCCTTTATTTAACTATTATTAAAGTTAGGGTTATCTTTGCTCTTTTGCAATTTGTGAACTAATGTATGCTTGTAATTAAAAAATAATAATTTAATGTACTACTCCAATCATAAATGTTTGTGTCTTTGTGGCGAAACCTTTTTTTTTTTCGTATCTTATCTTTTGTTCTACACTATAAAGTTCTAAATTTTAAATTTTAAAATTTAAATTTAAAGTTTCAAATATCACTATGTAGTATAATAGTTAAATAATATTTTGAGATATAAATGAATATTTGTATGAGATAACATCATAGGACAAATGATCATCAATATGATGGAGTGAATTAACTTTATGCTCAAGAAGATAACGACTTTCTATTTCTTTCTGGTCATGACAACATATATTTGCTATATACTAAGTTCATCACAAATAAAGGAAGAGAGGTGAAAATCATGATTACACTTGGTCATGTATACTTGAAAGTGATAAGCAAGACATTGAAAATGCATAAACAAAGACAAACATTCATGGGTGTTAATCTTTGACAAGAGGAGCACACAATATGTAGTGTAGGAGACAAAAAAAACCCAACAAAGGTCCAACTAGTTGGATGATTAACAATAAGGCTAGATGATTTATAGTATGACGATGAGAAGTTCTAAAAGGTTCACTTGTCATGTTTGCATGTGTTTGTTACATGCAAATATGCATATAATGATTCTTGGGATGTACATACACCTTGGAACAAGTATCTAATTAAGATGTGACAGATTATTTGAAGATCTTAGACATGTAGACTATTTGTCATGTTTGCATGTGCTTGTTGCATGCAAACTTGCATACCGCAATTCTTGGGATCCTTTACACCTTGGCACAAGCATGTAAGGTGTATGAAGGATTCTTTTAAAAACTATTTGTCATGTTTGCATGTATTTACTTCATGCAAACATTCATACCACAATTTTTGGAATGTACATTGCTCCTCTACACCTTGAAATAAGTATCTAAGGTGTATGAAAGATTCTTTGGAGAACAAAGTCATGAAGACCATTTACCAACTTACAATGGACCAATTTTATGCTCAAACCTTCAAATGAAAAGAATTTGAAAGGGTGGATTCGAGTCAAGAAGGATAAAAACCAAAATGGATATTAGAACAAATTCATACTAAAAATTGTTTTTATTGTCACACACACATACATACGTAGACACGCTACATTGCTCAGGCATTCACTCTACATCATTATTTTTTTATTTTAAATTAATTGTATTTCAAGTATCATTTTTACAATTATTTGATGAATATACTTTTTATTTGTGTCTTTTGTACAATTATTATTTCTTGTTTCACTATTGATCATAAAAAAATATTTTGTAAATTGTAAAAGCATTTTAAAAACCAATTAATTTTTTTAAATAAGAATCAATTTCAAGTTCTTAATATTACTTTAAAAATGTTGAATGTTATGTGTATGATATTTTTAATATCACAATTTTTATAATAATTTTTATTGCATGGAATGAAGAAACAACAATAAATGTAGTTCTATTTCATAATAAAGAGTTGCACAATCATCCAAACTTTACTTTTATTCAAGACACACTTATTAAAAATCCACACCACAAATAAAGAATCTCACAACCACCAATGTTTTGTGAATAGCTCATCATTTAATGCATGTTAAATTTAGTGTGTTCATGTTCATAATGTTGCTTTAACAATACACATAGATCGTGTTTATTTGTCACTAAATTAACTTTGAACTATATATTGAACCATGTTTGAAATTAAAACATTTGAGTCAAAATCACTCTCAACCCTATTCAAACAAAGTTAGCGTCTTGTTTATAATATTCATCTACATATAAAGCAATTTTGAATCACAAATATTAAGAATTGTTTCAATTATTATCTCACAACTAAGTTTGCAAATGGCTAAATAACACAACACGAGGAAGGTGTCTAATCTCAATTTGTTTCTCCTAAATTTTTTAGGATCTATAGAATTAAAACATCACTAATTTGAAGGAAATAGGTTGCAATGCTTTGGGAAATCCTAAAAGTTGTATTATCGTCAATCTAAAGTCACACATGGCATTCTAATTAAGTATAATGCTATTAAAGTCCTCAATGTCCATGTAGCACAAATGATTGCTTGTAAGTCTTAATTTCGTTTCAATACCATGAATGAACTATAAGCTAAGTTTAAAAGATCTACAAAAGAAATTATGATGTTTTTAAACCCACCTAATGCAAACTCTTCCACTAATCCTAACATCATCACTTCCAAAACAAAAAAACTTTACTTTACTAGTGAGCCACCAAAATGGAAAATCAAAATGATTATGACAATATTTACAAATGTTGCACCCTAAAACAATGATAATCCAACACAATTTTTCTTTAATAAACTACACAACATTACCAAATTACAATAAGAGAGGGATGATAAATAAGTCACAAAAATCAACTATCAATGTATGGTTCGCATTGTTAATAGATAATCATCCACGACTTAGTACAAATCAAAATTAAAGTTAACATGACACAAATTATCAAGCATTGAAAAAATAGTTAACCTCTACACTCAAGAATGCAATGTGAATAATTATGAAAACAATATATGATTGTTTTTTTTCAAACCAGATATTTACGCATCTCAACAAGACAATATCAAATAACTTGATTGAATGTGTATTTTTTTATTTGAATTATGTTTATGTTCTTTCAATAAAATTTATTTTACTTTTATATATCTTTAATTTCAAATAAATAAAATTTCAATTACTCTTATGTAAATATTTTAATCTATTTACATTTAAATGTTTCATCATTAAATGTAATTTGATATATTCTTTAAATTAATTTTCTTAAAATTAAACTTAAATTTATTATACTTCAGTAAATATACAAAATTATATGTTAAATAACTATTTTACGGAAATTAGATGTTTATTAATTATAGATCTATTTTAATTTTGAAATATTTTTTACATATTTAAAGTTAAACTTCTTACCACATTGTTTATTAATATTTTTTAACTTTTATACAAAAAGTTATAAAAAGTTATTTAGTAATGATTTAAAATGTAATTAATAATCTATGAAAATTATTAATATAAATTTAAATTAATATTTACTTATTTTAATAGTTTAATTTTATTATTTTTAATTTATGGTATTATTTTAAATCATAAAACATAAAAAATCTAAAATAAAATATTTATTATTTATTTTTTAAAATTATCCTTCTATTTTTTTAATTTTTTGGAAAAGAAAAAAGGACTAAAATTTGGTTTTCGAATAATCCAATTCTGATGGATTTGTCGACAATAGAGACCATTTTTTACACTTGAAAATTCGATTCTATGTAAACCAAATTTTGAATTGGGGGTTTATTTTTGTAAATAAAGTCGAGGTTGGTGTATTTGGATAATTTTGTAAAGGAAATTATTTAGTAAAAAAAAAAAAATCATTTCCATGCTTAATGTTAAATGGTTTGTGAATTTGATCCTTGAGTTTGACTACTATAAGTCTTTTTGGTCTAATTTGATGTACAACACCCAATTCAATCTCTAATTTCATAATACAACCTTCAATTTGGTTCGTAGCAACCAAATGAACCAATGGTTGTGAAATTCAAACATTAGACTATTTCTTGCACCTCCATATGTTTTTTTTTTCACTTCCATAAATTTTCATATTTTCAAAAGTATCATTCTGTAATATTCTGGATTATGTAATTTGGAAGTTTTTTTTTAAATTCGTAATTAGCTTTTGGATTACGTAATCCAAAAGCCTTTTTTTCAGATGCATGATTAGTTTTTGAATTACATAATTTGGAAGTCTTTTTTCAAATGTGTGTCCAGATTACATAATCCATAAGCTACACTATGGGAATGACACAAGAAGAATAAAAAAGTATTTTCACATTTTGTATGGAGTGGCAAAAGAACAGAAAGAAACAGTCCAAACATTATAGGGTCTTTTTTTTTATCAAAACATTATAGGATTTACTTTTTTTTTATAAAAAATTTTCATGTTAGGCATCAATATATTACTTAACATCTCAATTAGACATTATAGGATTTACTTTGCAATCTGTTTAATTCACTATTTCTTTCTATTTTTAAGAATCTCAAGGATTATATCATGCATAAATTTTAGAAGAATATCAAGCATGTAACTTTTTAGCATATAAATTTGAATGTTTTGTGTTAAAATTGATTGAAAATAAAAAAAAGTTTAGTAGATTTTAGTTGTAAAAATTTAATTTTAATTGGTGATAAACATAGAGAGCAATTGTACAATGATTAAAAAAATTAATTTAATGTATTACTCCAGCCATAAATGTTTGTGTATTTGTGGTGAGCCCTTTTCCATCCCAAGTACCTCATCTGATTCTGCCTCTGCAGCATTCTTAAGGAAGCTAAAGTTCCCAATGCCACCATGTGGGACCCCTTAAGGACAATGGCCCACATAAGGACACCATGCCACTTTTCCACTCATAATTGCAATCTCTTTTTTTCATTCTATGCACACTTTATTATGTACAAACATTGTGGATTACAGACACCAAAAACATGATTAATGATTCATACTTTGTGTATCTTGAAGCTCACAACACCCCATAGGATTGCTTCATTGATTAAGCCAATAGCCAGAAATCTTTGTGACGCTTAGTAGTAATCATGTATCCTCCACTCTTCTTGCTTTTTCTTCTCACAGCAATGGCCATGCAATGTGCATTCTGAATGCAGTACTCTACCACCCCACCACTCACTCTGTGCCCTGCCCACATCATTAGAAGACGCCATGTTGTGGACCTCTTCTTCTGCCCCAAAACCAGAAGTGCCACCCCTTGCTTTTTCGCCTCCTCCACTATTTTTTGACCCTTTTCCTTTCCCTCTATCACTGCAATCTCAGTTTGTACCTATCAGAATCATGTAGTTAACTCAAACTTTAATTACCACTTTACATCACTTTGAGTAGTACATATGCATGCCTCACTTATTAGCATTCATGATTTTCCAACATCATAATTCAAAGGAATTGTGAATGTGCAATTTTGATTGAAAATCCAAAGAAATTCAACAGTTTTTTACATGGGTCACCTACTTTTTGTAGCATTTTGAGCCACATTAGAACAAGGTGTTTGATAGGACTAAGGGTATGTACCATAAGCCACAAAGTCTAAAGGGAACTAATTAAGCTCACCTCAGGTCTCTTTACTTGACAAATGTTCTTGAAGGAGGAAGCAAGTTCATTAGCCCTTGGAGCTATTTCCTTGCTGGACTCTTCATCATCGGTGCCTGCTACATTGTGTTAACCAAGTTCAATCACTTTCTTTCTTAACAAATAAGTCAAAGTTGAATGGGAAAACAAAAGCATGGTATGATCAGTTTTTGCACCTTGTTTATTAGAAGGCTTCATGACATGAAGAAGAACTATAGTGTCCTGGTTCTGAACTGTGTGAGTGAGTGCCCACTGCACAGCACCCTTGGCCTCAAGGCTGGAATCAACCACAATCATGATCTTCCTACCAATCACAGACCCTGGTTTCACCCCTTCATCAGATTTCTCCTCGCATCCATTGCAAGAACTCTCAGTTTTCTGATGAATTGTGGTGACACTTGTGGTGTAGTCGTGCTTGTTGGCTTGTACAGGTGGTGAACGCACCCTAGCATGAGGCCTAATTCTGTTGAGGCAGAAGCCTGGTAACCTTGCTCCTCTCTTTCCCATGCCTTGCAATGTAGTTTGAGAAAGACACCAATTATATTATAAGGGAGAATGAATTGAACAACAGAGAAAGAGCAACAATAATACCTGCTGGGGCTGACAAATTTTGTAAAATGTTGGCCTGGGACATAGCTCATTTTCTGCTTTGCTTTCTCTTTTACTTTTCCAATTATCATTTTCTTAGTTCTTGGTTTCTTTTGTTTCCATTTTCTCCTTTGTGGGGGGGGCCTTGAATTGCTCCACATCAACGTGCTTCTCATCAAGCAGTAGGCCCCTTTCAAACATGGTTAAAAAATGAATCTCATTATTAGACCACTTTGTTTCTCCTTCTAACAACTCATTGGAGGCTTGTTCTCTGATTGATTGCAATTTGCAAAGCCCCCATTTTCTTATCATTACAGGATGTTTCTCTTTCCCTTTTGCTTTTCTAACTTTATTTGTATTCTTTAGTTAAGGTATATATGAAGGACTGTTAGGTTCACAACCACAAAGCATGTGAACCAAAATAAATGAGCAAGTAAATAAAGTTGTTTGCTGTTTTGCTAGCATTTAACTGGAAAAAAATATATAAAAAAAAGGATATGCTTGCAGCTTTAACATGCTGTGGTTGTGAAAGACTAACTGTGTACCCTTCACTCTAGATATAGTTTTCTAATCATGCAGCTTTTGGTTATTATATACCTGTCATCCAAATCAGTGATAGTAACAAAAACAAGGTCTACAGTGGCAAAGGGATTAGAGACCTTGGGGTGCAATTATTGTAGAAATTCTTGACAAAAACATTGTGAACCATCATGACAAACCTATCTATAACCAGTTCTTTTTTCATTGCATTTTATGAGATGTCTTTCTTCCTACGCTACATGCTCTTCATTTGATGATACTAATAATAGAATCATGTTCCTCATAAGAAAAGGATAAAACAATTATTAATGTGGTAAAGGTTCACCTTCAAATAATGTCAATGACTTCTCTTTCAAAAAAGAGAGCTTCAAAGGTTTTGTGACATCCAAGAAAAATAAAATATATTTCCTCAACTCTGTCTAGCTTTATATCTATATTTTTAGTCTCATGTTTCCTGAATCACTCATAAGGGTAAAAAATTCTGAGAATAACATTTTTCTTATACCAGCCAAAATGAAAAACTATGCAGTTTTCTGACACTCATATTCTATAAAAGAGTGGCACCTGAAATTTGTCAACCAAGTTACTTCTTACACAAATCAAAGCATTGCCAAAGATGATTCTCAATCTTTAATGTGACACATTTCTAAGGTTTTATTCTGTGGTCCAACATCTCTCATTATGAGTTGCAAAATTTTCTAGAGCTAAGTTTTGGCATCCAAGGTGACAATGTTCATTTGGAAACAATTTTGAAGGAAATGAACAAGCGACATGTTAATTAATGCTAATTTTTTGTCCATGCAACTAAATTGGACAATTAATGTTGGACATGCTCCTTTAAACACCAACATTAAAGAGAAAAAGGAAGAACATGAAAGCTACATTATAACTTCTAAGTTTGACTCTCCACCTAAAATGCTAATCCTCAATTGATTTGAAGGCAAAAGAAGATTCTCTCCCATCTTAACAACAAAACCATTGTTGATTGGAATGGTAAAGTCATTAGGTTATTTGAGTGAAACCAGGTATGACTTCAACTTGTTTTTAATTACCATTTTAGTTATGGTGTCACATTCATAAAATCTTTATCTTATTTTAAATTCTTGTAATGTTTGCTTTTGTTCTAAACAACAAAAAATTGAAGTCAATTTGAAAAGTGATTGTTTGCCTGGTTGTCTAATTTAGGAATGGTCACATTATATTCCCTCTGTCAAATTGAGGGAAACAAATTGAAAAAGGAAAGATCAAAAAGCCCACAGTGAAGGTCCAACATCTAATTTTTTTTTTTCATATAGGTTTAAATAAGTTTGATATATATTTTTATTTTGAATATCCACAAGTTTTTTCTTTGAATTAGCTATGCAATAAATTAAAAAAAATTTAAGTCCTAAATGAAATATGTATTTTAGATAGTTAAATTAGGACAAATTAGGATTTTAAATGGGGAATAATATTTTAGATAGTTAAAAATTATGTAAATTAAATTAAGCTCTAATGTATTTTTTTTATTAGCATAATTCAATCCCATAAAACCGGCTCATGGAGTGAGGTTTACACCCACTTATATACTATGAAATAATCTAATTTCTAGTCGATGTGGGATCTCCAACACACCCTTCACGCCGAAACTGTCAACTCGTGCGTGAGACTATATATTATGGGTGGTCCGCTAGCGGCCCGATAGCGGGTGACACGATAGGCCCAACACAAACATTCGCTAAGATATACTCGAAATGGCTCTGATAACATATTACGGTCAATGAAGATGAATATTCCTTATCTGATGTGGTGCATCAAATGGAGAGCATGTAATCGCAATGGAGAAAGGGAGGTTCTGATGAACCCTAATTGCAAATGAAAAAGAGACAATGACTTAAGCGTAAAAGAGAGAAAAGCAGAGAAAAGAGAATACAAAAAAAAATCTTATTTACTTGTGTATTAGAGAGTAAAGTACATGGTGTATATATAAGAAAAACTAAGACCTAACTAAAACATAAAAGGAAAATTGGACCAAACAAATAAAGCCCAATAACTTAAAAAAAAAACTAAATATGTTAACTATATTAACAATCTAAGTATAGATAGGTATAAATTATGTTATTTTTATATTTAATTATTCACAAAATAATAAAATTATATATATTTGAATATAATAAAAAGGTGTATTATGCCATGTTTTAACCCGTGTAATATAACACAAAAACTTATATTCTTGCATAACTTAAAAAAAAATGTAATTAATTGTACTTTATATATTCAATAGCTAGATATGAATTTTCACTTTTTTTGATAATTAATTTGATATATATTTATTATCTTACAAACTAAATTGGTGATTTATGCATTAAATATGAAATATTTTTTTATAGAAAGAATTTAAGATAAAATATTAGGAGAAAGGTGTATTTTTTTTAATAAAACTAATAATCTTTATATTTAAATATACTAGCGAGAACCTAATAATTTCGGTGTATTTTTTATTTTTATCATTTATATATAATTATTTTTATATTAAAAATTAAATAAATAATACAATTATTTACACATTTATATTTTTAGTATAAATTTATAGTTTATTTAAATAAATACAAATATATGTAAAAAGATACGTTAATTTTATGAATGCACCATATATTGTTATCAAACTTTAACAATTCAGATTAGTACCAGTAAATATAAAAAACATAATATGAAACACCAATAACGAATATGAAGTATCTGATTCGATGTTTTTTTTTTTACGAAAGGCAAGCACAATAATAACTATTAATTCGTATTTTTTAATTTTATAATAAACTTATACGTATCTTAATTTTTAAAATATTATTATAAATTTATTTTATCCTATTTTAATAATATTTCTTCTTTTAAGTCATTCTTTCTCTAAAAAAACGTACATCAATCATTACACTAACCAATAAACTAGAAACACATGAACTAATAGTATGTCATAATTTTATATATCCCATTAATAACACGTATACATTTATTAAACTACACGTTTCTTCTCATAGAAACACACAATACACTTAAATAGGATAATTATTTAAAAAAATTAAAATTTAAAAATAATCATTAAATTAACTAATTTTAGTATCACTATCTTATCAAAATTACTAGGAACAAATGCATATTAACTAAATTAATTAATTGTACTGATTGGACCAAGAGATTGGGTCGAAAGGTCCAATTGGTTCGAGAAGTCTTGTTATACCAAGAGGTTGGGCCGAAAGGTTCAGTTGGGTCAAGAAATTCTATTAGACCGAAAGGTCTAATTAGGTAAAGAAGTCCGATTACGTTGAAAAAACTGATTGGTCCGAAAGGTCCAATTAAGTCAAGAGGTCAACTGAAAGCGATGTGAAGATTGAGCCGAGAGTTTAACCCAAAAGTAAAGACGTGAAGTTGAATCAAAAAAGGTAATTGAGAGAATTGAAAGAAAAAGATAAAATAAAGGCAAATGCTTCCTACACCCAACACTTTTGAACTTGCACCCAACATAATTTCAAAAATTCTGAAAATGCCCTTTATTCCATAAATCAAAATTTGGAATTGAAAATAATACACTCTGAAAAAATAAATCTGGAAGAGATCTTTGTGTTTCGTATATAAAAATCCAGAAAAAAAAAATCAAAATCCCATTTCGGATAAAAAAATCCAGAACTGAAAATAATACATTCTAGAAAAATTTATCTGGAAGAGATTATTGTGTTCCAAAAAAGGAGGTCTAGAATGTAATTTTATATGTACCCCATTTTTTTAAGGGTATTTTTGGTTTTTTCCATGTGATTGGGTGCAGTGATATGGTGCAAGAAGCAATTGCCTAAAATAAAATGGAATTTGTTATTAAACAAAAGCCCATGAAACAGGGCCCAAATATGCAGGTGTGTGTAGTAAATGTTGAATACAAAGAGAAAAAGTCCAAATAACTTTTGGGCCCAATAAAAAGGTAGTATAAATAAAGGGTCATCCTAAGAGGTAAGGGGAGTGAATTCATTCTAATATCGTGTAAAACTGAATCTAACTTTGGCATCAGAGCACCTTTCAGGTACACACACCCATCCGCGAGAGGAAGTCGAGACTAAAAACCGAAAGATCAAATGGAGTAAATTGAAGTTGATCGGGAGGTGTCCATCAAGCAATTCAATAAAACGAGAAAGATTTATAAACCAAATTCAAACCAAGAACAAATAAACCGAAAACTCGAGTCGAGAAGGGATTCTGAAAGCGAAGGCTGAGAAGTCAACGAGTGGAAGGCAAAGAAAGAGTTTGTTTCTAGGTCCTTATAAGAATATTATTCATAAGTATCATTAGTATAATAGTAATAAAATAATAATAAATATTTATATTAATATTTTATACATTTTATATACTACAATTGTAAAACCGGTAATTTAAAAAAATTAAAAATGAATAATGGATTAAACACATTAATTATACTAACAAGAACACAAGCACATAAATATCGTATTTTTTATTTTATTTTTATTATATTTATGTTTAATATGAAAATTTGAAATTTAAGATATAATTTATGATATATAAGTGATATAAGTAGGTACACTAAGATATATAGTAATATTATAAAAAGTTTACGCGTGGAAATTTATGGTAATCGTTTCTTTAAAATTTTAATTATTAACCATTAACCATTTTAAAATTGAACTATGTTAATTTAAGCACTAAATAAAATTATTATCCAAAGATTAAAATTATTATCCAAAACCTGTTCTACCAACTGCTCTATAATTTGTTTTACTAATTACTTTGTAATTTGTTATAAAATGTGATGAAATAATTACTATGTAGTTTCTGATTGAAGGCTTATTTGCAAGCTAAGCAAGTTTCAGGTACTTCATTTTTTTTTCCATAGAAATAGCACATTACCATAATAACACAAAATTCAACTATTTTTAAATAATAGTTTAAAATTGAAATGTGTTACAGTGGACTGCATTAACGAACTATTCAGCTGTTCGTCCTTTGAACTTGCTCTTATGGAGCAGGAAGTGGAACACGAAGATCAGTTAACTCATGAAGTCTCCTTGGATCTTGAGATTTCCCTTGAGGAGATAGATATGAGTTTTGCCTTGTCCTTGTATATTTTGTTTGTGAGAAATTTGTATATGTTTCTTATTTGATTGATTGTTGTCATTGGTCATCACTACAAAAAAATCAATATTATCTACAGACTTTTATTCACGGATCTCAGTCCGTAGGTAAATTCAGCATTACCTACGGATATTATCTACGAACAACATTACCTACGGACATTACCCACAGATTCTGAATTCGTAGGTAAATTCAGCATTACCTACAAACTATTACCTACGGATCTTATTACCTACCCACTTTTACATACGAATCTCTATTACCTACGAATTATTATCACAAATCTCTATTACCTACGAACTATCACCCACAAATCTCTATTATCTACCAACTATTATTATAATAATTATATGCATAATATTAAAAATATTAATATAATATGAAGAATTATAAAATCATAATTAATAACCATAACTAATTTATACATATTATTAATATTATAAAATTAATAATATTAATATAATAATGTACATAATATAATTAGTATTATATTAATAATATGAATAATATTAATATTAAGAATAATAGTATTAATGATATTAGTAATATAACAAAATTAATAATATTAGTAATAATAACATTAATAATATAAATACTATTAATAAAAATATATATAAAATTAACATTATTTATAATATTAATAATATTAACACTATTTATAATATTTAAAAATATTAATAATATTTAATATTTATTATAATAATACCAATAAATATTTAATAATATTAATAATATTTAATAATATGAATAATAGTTAATAATATTTAATAATATTAAAAATATTTAATAATATTAAAAATATTTAATAATATTAATAATATTTAATAATATGAATAATAGTTAATAATATTTAATAATATTAAAAATATTTAATAATATTAATAATATTAATAATACTAATAATATTAATAATACTAATAATATTAATAATATGTAATAATATAATAATATTTAATAATATTAATAATATTTAATAATATTTAAAAATATTAATAATATTTAATAATATTTAATAATATTTAAAAAATTAATAATATTTAACAATATTAATAATATTTAACAATATTAATAATATTTAATAATATTAATAATAATAATGATATTAAATATATGAAGAATGTTATTAATTTTTATTTTATTAATTATATTAATATTGATAATCATACTCATAAATATAATAATAATCATAACATGACAACAAAACTTGACCGATGTAATGGTTAAAGTTTCTATGGACATTTTCCAAGAAACTTGGCTTCAAGTCTCATTAATTGTGATGGTCTTGGCATATATAAAAATTCAAATAATAATTAAATTTTTAAAATAAAGTATATTAACATTACCTACGAAATGACCTACAGTTGGTAGGTAACTGCTATTTTCGTTACCTAGATTTTTCTTGTAGTGCATTTTTTGATTTTTTTTTTTTTAATTTTTTTTTTCTGAGGATGAATCCGATGAGGATGAAATGAAGAGGAAGGCATGGATGCTGAGTCAGAGGATAAAGAACAGATGCAAATAAAAGATGAAACATAAACAAATCTTGTCAATTACTTTTAAGTCCTAGTCTTATAATGGTAATCATCCATTGCAAAGCAAACCAAGTAAACTCTCAGGAAAGAGAGGTGAGTAGTCACATGTGGACAAACTTAAAAATCAAGTATTTCTTATTGCTTTTTTCAATTTTAAAAAATCAAAGAGTAGTAACTGAAGTATCTATCCTAAATGCAAAATCCTTAAAAAAAAAAAAACTACACTTAATGCTTAAAAGATGAGACGAAAAAATATATAAAAATAAATAAATATAGAAAATAAAAACAGCAATAAAAAATAAAACAAGAAATAAGTAAAGAATGATAATAAAAACTAAAAACAGAAAAGATATAAAATAAAATAAAATAAAGATAGAAGATATAAAAAAATCAAATCAAAACAAGATAAAGAAAAGATATATAAAGGATAAGAATAAATAAAGATAAAAAATATAAAGAAAGAAAATAAGAATAAATAAAAACAAAATAAAGATTATTAATTGATTTTGATTTATTAGATTTGATTTGATAATATACAGATTTGATTTGATAATATATATATTAATAAAAGAAAATCTTTAAATAAATGATTTTTTGTGAGAAATTTTTTATAAAACAATTATTTAGTTATAAAATTATTATCCAAAAACAATTATACCAACCGCTCTATAATTTGTTTTCTGTAATTTGTTATAAAATCTGAAGAAATAATAATATATTTTATTGAAATTAAAAAATTGTTTGATATAATTGTTTTGTAATTATTTTTTTAAAATAATGTAAAAAAATTTGCTTTAATAACTCCTCATTTAAAATAACAACAGAATCGAAACAGAATAATAAAATAAAATATTATATAAAAGATTGTGTATATAAAAACAGATATATTGGTATCCCCGCATAGATTTGGTTAACAATTCAATCAAAATAAAAATAGAATAATAAAATAAAATATTAGATAAGAATAAAATATAGATAAATTTGTGTATATAAAAACAAAACAGATATATTGGGATCCTTTGGTTGGTTGAATTGTTGTCTTCATTGTCACTGTATTGCATATTTCGTTTTCCCATTCACAGTTCATTTTTACGTATCGGCGTGGTGGTAGGAGTGATTCAGAAGACAGAAGTAGCATTATGGATCGCAGTGGGAGGCATGCTTCAGAAGAAGATTACAGTGAGCTCACCATGAAATCAGATAGGTATAGTGATAGGGATTGGAGACAAAGAGTTGAAAGGAATAATGACAATGATAAGGGTGTGAACATGCAGCAAGAAGTAAGTAGAAAGAAAGAGCATGGAAATGGAACAACGATCCCAGGTGTTTACATTCCCCCCTTTAAGATGGCCATGATGATGAAAGAAGTTCAGGATAAAAGTAGTGCAGAATATCAAAGGTTAACTTGGGAGGCTCTCAGAAAGACCATAAACGGCCTTGTAAATAAGGTTAATGCTACAAACATAAAAAATATAATTCCTGAATTGTTTTCGGAAAACCTGATCAGAGGAAGGGGACTCTTTTGTCGGTCATGTATGAAGTCACAGATGGCTTCTCCAGTTTTTACAGATGCTTTTGCTGCCTTGGTTGCTGTTGTTAATACAAAGTTCCCTGAGGTGGGGGATCTTTTGCTTAGAAGGATTGTTTTGCAGCTCAAGAGGGCTTATAAGCGTAATGACAAGGTATGTGATTATTCTTCTTATTCTTAGATCAACTTTTGCTTCTAATTTACTTTTATTTGCCTTTTGTTTTGCTACTGATTTGTTTTTTTCTTTGTCTTTCATCGTTTATAGCCTCAATTACTAGCAGCTGTTAAATTTATAGGGCATCTGGTGAATCAGCAAGTAGCTCATGAGATTATTGCTCTTGAGTTACTCACAGTTTTACTCGAGAAACCTTCTGATGATAGTGTTGAAGTAGCTGTTGTTTTTGTGACAGAATGTGGTTCAATACTGCAGGATCTCTCACCTAAGGGCCTTCATGGTGAGTATTCCCTCACACTATATGGCAACAGTGTGCTTAGGTTTCTATTTGTAAATATGATAACTTTTTTTTCCATTTGTCTTTTATTGTTTCCTTGCACTTCATTTTACATCAGAAACCACTTTTTTTCTGCTTCATTGTATTAACTACTCTAGGATAGCACTGTAGAGCTAAGTAAATGATTTTTGGGTTAAGTTTATCTCATCTGCAAAAGAGGGGAAAGACTGGAATCAACGGTTTTAAAATTCCAGTTGCATGAAATCGTGTTAGAGATTGAGGCTGGATAGATTAAGGAAACAAATTAGATCAAAGGTGAGTTGAAGGAATGTTAGATAATATATGGTTGCAAGAAATGAAAATTAATTTGTTTGGTGTTGTGAGTTGTTAAAATAGGAGCCTGACTTATTTACCTGGTGTGGGGCATGCAGTTCTTCTTTAAAATATCAAAGCTTTAATATTATTGTTTATCACTAAAACCTCCATGTGAATTTTCTCACTCGTGTCAAGTATAAGCAAATATGTGTTTGCCTGCTAAGTGACTATACATATGTAGTCCTCTTTTCCTAATCTTTTTCTTCTATATAATAAAAAAACTGTTCATCTAGTTATTGTTCTTTCCAAGTGCTCCACTTGCTTCAGGTCTTTTGCTGGTTTGTGTTTGTTTACATTCCTGCCTGATTGCAGAAATATGTTAATGCAAGACACTTGTGTATATATATGTGCAAATGATGCTTGAGATAGCTTTCTGTTGAAATCTTCTGACAAATAAGATTTTATAATTTGCAGGTATCTTTGAGCGTTTTCGTGGAATTCTTCATGAAGGAGAAATTGACAAACGTGTTCAGTTTCTGATCGAAGGCTTATTTGCAATAAGAAAAGCCAAGTTTCAGGTACTTCCCTTTTTGTTTGTCATAGTAATAGCACATTAACATAATAACACAAAATTCAATTCTTTTTAAATTACATTAAAGGAATAGTTTAAAATTGAAATGTAATCAATGGTTGCATTGCATTAACAGGGCTATCCAGCTGTTCGTCCTGAATTCGATCTTGTGGAACCAGAACTGCAGTTAACTCATGAAGTCTCCTTGGATGAGGAGATAGATCCTGCGATTTCTCTTGGTATATTTTGTTTTGAGAAGTTTGTATATGTTTCTAATTTGATTGATGGCTGTCATTTTGATTTCTTTATTTTTGATTTTGTTTTTTCTCAGATATATTCAAGCCAGACCCCGATTACCTGAAGAATGAGAAGCGTTATGAAGAGTTGAAGAAATCAATGTTGGGTGAGGACTCCGAGGATGAACAGGAAGACATGGACTCCGAGTCAGATGATGTGGAAGAAGAGGATGAAGAACATATGCGAATAAAAGATGAAACAGATACAGATCTTGTCAACCTTCGCAGAGAAATATACTTAACCATTATGTCTAGTGTTAATTTTGAGGAAGCTGGTCATAAGCTTCTGAAAATTAAGCTAGAGCCAGGTCAAGAGGTGAGCTTGGAATCCCTGCTAGAACTTATTTTATTTTGCTAAATTATCTACATGCTGCCTTTTTCTTATTCTAAACTTTTTAGTATGTTATATTTTAAGAACATGGTAGAACTTCTGAAAATTGAATGCTCTCTTTCTTTATGTCTGTCTCCCTTGTATAAACTCATTAATTTGCCAATTTGTATTTTGGCACTTGTTGATCTTTTAGATTTGAATTTAACTAGAGTATCACATCGGTTCAAGGTTATTTTGATGCTCTTTTATATGACCAGTGCATCAATGCGTAGCTGTTGTAAGCTATAACTATTATTAAGCATAGACTGCATCTATAAGTATTTATTCAGATTGAACATTTTCCAGCTACAATATATCGTTTTTCATTTGTTTACGTTATGCCTTCTGCTTATTTTAACTAACTATAATTTGGTATTTTTGTAATTGGTGGTAGATGGAGTTGTGCATTATGCTTTTGGAATGTTGCAGCCAAGAGAGAACCTATGTCCCATATTATGGTCTTCTCGGACAGCGTTTCTGCGTGATCAACAAAGTACAGCAAGAAAATTTTGAAAAGTGCTTTGTGCAGCAGTACTCCATGATTCACCGACTTGAAACAAATAAACTGCGAAATGTGGCGAAATTTTTTGCTCATTTACTTGGCACATGTGCTCTACCTTGGCATGTTTTATCATATATACGGCTGACTGAAGAGGACACAACTTCTTCTTCACGTATATTTATTAAGATTCTTTTCCAGGTATTGAGAATCAAACTCAAGTATTTCTCTTGCTTCTTTATGCACCTGCATACTATTTCTCGAAGTTTGATCTGTGTGCTTTAGAAATATACATATAATGAGACCTGAAAATATTTTCTGCTTCTTGTCTTCTATATTGTGTAAATTATGCATGCTTCTGTATGTGGAAGATGTTGATTAGTGTTTATTGTTTATGATGTTGCAGGAACTATCAGAGCACCTTGGAATCCAGCCGCTAAATGAGCGGTTAAATGATCCAACTATGCAAGAATATTTTGAATCCATATTTCCAAAAGATAATCCAAAAAACACACGGTTCTGCATTAATTTCTTTACATCCATTGGTCTTGGTGGTCTTACTGAGAACCTACGTGAGTATTTGAAGAATATGCCACATTTTATCATGCAACAACAAAAACAAGGTTCAGATTCTGAAACAGATGATGAGTCAGGGAGTTCTGATTCATCGGATTCTGGAACAACTAGTTCAGACTCAGATTCCACCAGTTCTGATGAGAATGACGGTGAGCGTGACAGAAAAAGACAGAGAAAGAGGAGGAGACAGTAAAACATTTCATCATCAATTTTACTTCATTTCCAAATCCAATATATTTTCGGATTGTCTAATATTAATGTTTCCAAATTTAGTAGTTATATTAAGGATGGTGTAACATGAAACTTAATTCTAAATCTGGATTAACTTTACAGTTATCTAATATGAAGTATAATGATGTATTACGAATTGACTAAGCTTGAATGCTATTCCGAATCTGAGAGTTAGTTTTGTGTAACATAATCCAACACATAATTAATTAATTTTGAAACTTATGAATCATTGATCTTCTGAATTACTCAATATGAAACACGAAAAATTTACAAATGCAAACATGCCTAAAAACGCAGAAAACTTACATGAAAATGACACAATCACCATAAAAATGTCAACACTACCACCACAACAACCACCGTCATGGTGGTGCAGAAAGAAGCTGCCTGAATTTTTTTAAAAAGTACAAATCGTAATTTTTATTTTTTTTTAATTTGTGTACCAAAAGAAATGTGTTTTCATTTTTTTTATCACAACAGAATGAAAATTCGTCTACATATTTTTAAGAGCGTTAACTATAAGATTGATTGCATTTTCTTAACTTATTGTTTTACAATGAATTTTCCTCTATTTTTTTTTATATTTGTTCTTGATTCGTTAAATATTTTACAGACGATATTAAGTCTCACCGAGGACTTAAAACTCCTAAAATAAAATTCTTGAATGTTTTTTTTTGTAGTGAGGTATTTTTTTTGTTATAAGCCAAATTTTATTGAAGCAGAAACTATAATTTAAGGTTACTTACCAAACAAATATTAGAAATATGCAATCTTATGACATAAAAAACTGATCAATTAAATAAGAAAGTTAAAGGGCAAAATCCATATACAAGCCTTTTAGGAGTAGTTTCATCCCTGGTGTACATGGAAGGTACTTTTATACTATTATTTCCCTACTTGAAATTTTCTTGTGTAACATTTCTTCTTCTCCACACACCACAATCAAGCAAACCATGTACCAAAGCACCCAATTACATCTTGTTAAGTATGTAATCTTGTGTACCTGAAAAAACTGATTTATTAAATATGCAATCTTGTGACATAAAAAAAACTGATCAATTAAATAAGAAAGTTAAAAGGCTTAATTACTAAAACATGTATGAAAAGTCCCCCATATTTTTGTATTTTTTTTTTAATAATATTTTTTTTTTCATGTGATGGCAGATGATTGTTGTTACTTGAGGTGTCAGCTTAGCTGAGATGTCAAGTTGCATAGTGATGCCTAACACAAAAACTTTATAAAAAAAAAACATGTATAAAAAGAACCACCAACATTTAAAGAATGAATAGAAGAAGGGTGTTGAATTGTGGTGGATAAGGTACAATTTTGTTCTTAAGGACAAAATCTATTGTGGGGGGAGAATATAATAGTTCTAAATTTATGTTTGCAAACTTCTATAAATTAAGAAATTTTAGAGTAAATATTGACCCCATATTTTATATATCACGGTACAATATATCTTAACTACTACAAAATTATTTAATGTCGATTAAAAATTGATATTAAAATATAAAAGTTGATGTTAATTAGTTAATAATGTGGAATTTATATTATACCTATAGTGATTTTTAAATAATTAGTGTTGACTTTTTAATGACAAATTTTAAGTAGTGTTCGCAAGAAAATAATAATTTACCGTTAATTTTTAAATTTATTTTTAATTAAAGCAGTTAGTATCGACCAAGCCCACACTAATATCTTCTATATTTTAAAATTAATTTAATTTAGTATCAATAAATCAATATTAAATTTATTTATTTTAAACATTAATTTAATTTATGTCGGTAATATTGATACTAATAATAATAATTTAAAAGAGTGTTTCTTCTTCAATGCTTTCATTATTATCTTTATAGCAAAAATAAAACATACAAAAAAATTAGCAAAAAAACTCATGAATTGAATAGAAAGAATTTTATGGAAATAAGAGTGAGTCAAACTTCATTCATAATGAGATGTGTGAAAATTTATATAGAAAAGAAAAAAGAGAAAATGTATGTTTTAATTAGTTAAATCAAACTTACAAAAATTACAACAATCATATTTAATACGAATTTTTGGATTTAAATAATATAAGTTTTGTATTATATATTAAAAAAAGAAATGAATTCATAATATATAAATAATATTAACATTGACTTAATCTATACTAATTTAAATAAATATGAAATATATATTATATTAGTTAAATTAATTGATATTAACTTAAATAAATAAATATTTTTTTATACTTAGAATTTAGAATTTAATTTAATAAATATGTTGATTTGATTCACACACACTTCTTTTATTAATTAAAGGTAAGGTAAGGTAAGGTGTTAGAAAAAATGTTAATTTTGATACTATTAATTAACAGTAAGTATCCACTAGTTTGTTAAAGTTGATATTGAAAATTTGTTATTGAAAATTTAAAATGAACGCATATATTTGACTTTTTAAGAATAAATATGACGATTTTTTTAAATAGAATTAAAATTAAATTTGAGAATTAAAAAGATATGAATTGGAATTAATTAAATATTGGAAACGGAAAACAAGATAAAGAAATTTGGGAAAAGAAAACTCATAGACAAAATTTGATAAAAAGGTTAATTTTATATATAAGATTACAAAATATGTGGAAGAGATAATTTTTTTAATTTCAAAATATTTAAACACAGAAATTTAGTTTTAAAGTAGTTATGTTTCATTTGTTAATAGATAAAAGAAAATATGAGTAAATTTAATTTGATGGTTAAATGATATTTACGAGATAATCTCATTTATCATTTATCTTTATTATATTAAATTTAAAATACTATTTTTATCTTTTTACGAAGATGATGGTATATAGTGTATCATCTTATAACAAAATCTAATATAGATCATCATTTTGACTAATCAACTACTATTTTAATACAATATAGAATGAATAACTGTGAAGTCAGCCGTTGGTAATTTAAATTATTTACTATAAATTATTAATATATGAAATCTTTAAAACTGATTGCTGTTTTTTGTGAATATTAAATACAGGTAGAATAAAAAATGTTTAAAAAAGTTACATGATAGAAAAATAGATTTTATTTTCAAAATATAATCTGTTATAGAGAATATGTGATTATACTCTATATATATATATATATAGTGGTGGTGTAGTTAAATGAAGAGTTAATTCCTGATAAGAGTTTTCTTGGTTTTTAGGTTATTGTTGTTGATAATGGGTTGCTGCATGTCTTGTCTTACCGGAAGACACCATCCTGAGGATGAGGATCAGAGAAGTGATGATCACAATGCCACTCACTTTCCTCAAGATCAAGATCCACTTCCTCTCTCTGTAAACTCCTCTCTCCCTCTTTTATATTTTCTAAAATCTAAAAAAACATAGAAACGAGTTTATTTTGGATTTTTGGGATTCTTTATAAATAAGTTGATGGAGATTCCAAATTGACCAGAGATTAGGACATTTCATTGGATATAAGTGGGTGCAAACCTCTCCCCATAAGTCGGTTTTATGGGATTGAGTTAGGCTTAAAGTCCACTCCTTAATATGGTATCAGAGTCATTTCGAACATATCATAATGAGTGTTTGTTGGGCTTATCAAGCCACCTGCTATCGAGCTGTTATCGGACTACCCATAATATGTTATCTCACACACGAGTTTTGGTTTAGTAAATACTTTTTCATGCGATGACGTAGTAACTTGAGATGTAAGTATATTAGAGATATTAAGTTGCACAATAATATCTAAAATTGAAACTTTTATTAAAAAATAGAAAGGAGTTTATTTTATTTTTCATTTTTATCTCATGAAATTTGTTCAAATGGGGAGTTAAATTGATTATTTTTGTTTTGGTGTTGTTGGCAGACATACGGGTATGATAAGTTATATGCGGCGGAAGGTGGTGGAATCAACCGTCGTCCGAGCTTTTCAGAATACACTCATACTCTATACTCTACATCCTCCACCGCCGACGAGGATGTCTGTCCTACATGTTTTGAAGGTGATTATTATTATTATTATTTAATTAAATTTTAAGTTATATGTGAATTTAAATCATTTTAATTTGAATTCTTATTAAAAAATCTGATAATAAAAATAGTAGTGATGGTGATGAAGACGATGATTTGTTACTTATTATAGTTGATAATTTCAAAACTGTTACTTGTTTTTCAACACCTCTTCGATACAGGTAAAACAAAAATAATAATACTATCATTATAAAATCTCATTTAATAATTATTAAACAAATAAAATATTCTTATTTTATATTAATTATAAAATCTCATTTAGTAATTACTAAAAACGATGAAGCAAGATAATATTCAAGTTATTCCAAATTTATGATACTCTTAAAACTTAATTAAATATATTATTGTTATTAATATCTTTCATTCTTTTTTATCCATGTTTGTGTTTTAAGAAATTGAATATTTAAGTGTAACTTATCTCTATTTGATAAAGTAAAATTTGCAGATAGAGATTTACTTATATTATATAATTAATTTAGTCAGATCTTTAATGTTGGATTTATCTGAATATATTTATGTTTTAAAATGGTTTTGGTTGTTTAGTATATTTGGTGAGAAGTTGAGATTGTTAGAAAGATTTTGAATATTTTTGTTAAATATAATGATTTTGATTGTTTTAATAATATTTATGTTGTGATATGACAGAATATTGTGAAGAAAATCCTAAAATTACAGCAAAGTGCAAACATCATTACCATCTTGGGTGTATATATGAGTGGAAGGAGAGGAGTGAAACTTGTCCAACTTGTAGGAAGGTGCTTGATTTTTCTGAATCATAGCTTAACACAGGAATCAAGACTCCTTTTAAATATATATTTGTACACCATTTCAAGACTTTGATAACACTAGTTTATTCTTTTTATTTGTTTATTTTTTTTTTCGTTAATATGTTTGTTAGTGTGTTTAAAAATTCATCCAAATATATTTTGTTTTTTTTATTACTCAATTACAATATACATACAAGTTATTGATAAGGGTAAAGATAATAACATATTTAAATCATAATTTATATTGAGTTTTATGGTTGAAGTATCTAGTTATGATATATAATAAGTTTTTATAAAAAAAATTATATTAATTTATTTTTGTGTAATCTCGAACTAATATTTAGTTTGTTTAGAAATTTAAGTCGATCACAAATAATGTTGACAACTTCGCTTTGGATTGCATTTAAACAAATCAATTTCCATAATTTTGATTTATTCAAATTTCATAATATTTTTATTTTACTGAATCACCAGTTAATTTACTTTAAAATTAGTTATATTATTATTATTATTATTATTATTATTATTATTATTATTATTATTATTATTATTATTATTATTATTATTATTATTCATACTGATACAGAAATGTTAAACCTGATTTTACCAAACATAAATTCACACTTAATATAATATATTGTAACCATTATAGGCCATGACAATGACAAAAGAAATTTTATGGCTGAATGGTGAGAATCAAAGTATGACTAATTGGGAAATATAATGCACATATCATTTATTCTACATCTTATCAAAATTTGAGAAAAGACGGCACAATATTGTATCGTTTTGTTTTAATATATAGGCATTGAAAAATATATATGTTGAGATAGAGTTTTTGATCGTTAAGAATCTTCAACTTATATGAATGTATGATTGTTCTTTTTACATATAAAAAATTTGAATATGGGCATTGAATTAAATGCACTGAATGCAATTTTAATTGCTCTTTTTTTGTACGTAATATTCTTGATCGTTGGCAATACTCGTCTCCCCAAGTAGCATAATATTTTGCACCAACGTATGGTAAAAGTGCACACCATACATAATATATATATATATATATATATATATTGTTGAGTCATAATTAAAATGTTCTTTTATGTTGGAAAGTTGTTTAACTTGTCTTTGAAATAATCTTTTTAGTCGCTATGTGCGTATTGTCCGAGCATGTAGATGCTTTATCAAACTTAAAAAAAAAGACTACACATTATTGTATCATCTAATAGACGGTACACTTGCATCTTACATGACCTATTGTTAAAAACGTTCATCTTATTGACGATGTATGCTTTTTTTATGCTTTATTATTTTTAATACTTAATTAAAATTATAGAATATTTGACTTTTCTATATAATATATTATTTATAAATTACATATACATATATGATGTTAATATATTTAGTTGTTAATCTAACAAATAAAAACAAAATGTTAACATCAAAACCTTTTTTCACTTATAACCTTAATTAAGAGTTTAATCTATGTTTATAGTAATGAATTACATATACTTATAAATTATATTTTGGATTTAAAATACTACAAGAAAATCATTGAATAAAAATTAATTTTAGATAAAAAAAAATAATCAGTCACTATATTGACTAAATTAGATATTATTTTAGAGACTAAAATAATTATTGGTATCTAGAGTAGTTTCTCAATTTATAAATTAGTTTCTAATTTGGTACCTAAATAACTACCAAAGTTTTAGCTACCAACTACTTAGATTCTAAAATTAGTAGTTAATAATACCTTATATACCAATTAGTGAATTAAATACCAATTTAAAAATTAATTTATAAATTTAGAAACTACTTTAGATAGCAAAATAATTTTTCTCTAAAATAATATTTAATTTAATTAATATAATGACTAAATATTTTTTGGTTTTCAAAATTTATTTTTATTTAATAATTTTTCAATAGTGAAATAAACCATTTAAATTGTGACATATTTTTTTTAAATAGTGACAATTTCATTTAAAAAAATATTAAATTCAAATGAAGATAAAGATTAAAAGAAGATAAGTTAAAAAATAAATAGTTAAAATATCAAAATCCAGATAAAAATGGATATATTTTGAGAAGGTTGAGAGAAATGTTTTATAGTAAGAATAATACGTAAATTCACCCAGATTGTGGTTTTTGAGAAACTTCATTGCTACATCCGAAAATAAATTCCAAATTCAAGTTACTTAGAACAAAAGAATTTCAATTTAGTTTCAGCATTTTTTTTGTTCTGTTATCAGAATAATGCTTTGCAATATAAAACCAATCCCAAAAGATATGATTAGTAGAAATAAAATGAAAAAACGAATGAATAGAAAGGAGATAAATAAAAAGAGTGTATTTGGTAAGAAAGAAATAAATTTGTATTGATTTTATTTTTGAACATAAGTGAATAAAAATAATAAATATGACAGATTGTTAGAAATGCATAAGATCAGCTTAAAAAATTTTACTATCAATGATTATTATACAAGCACACTTATCATTGATGACTTTATATTTTTTAAACTAAACAATGTTGTTTTCACTTGTTGTTAACTATTTTTTTTTCTTAATCAGTAATAAAAAAATCAATAAATAATAACTATTTCAGGGATGGTCCAACCCTTTTACAAACTCACATAAACTTCAACTCCTAACTCGACACCCAAAACCGCCAGACAAATGACCAACCAAACCAAGCGCTAACAAGCTTTATCGAATCAGCCGTATACATGCCAAAGGATCCAGAACCCAACAAGGGTAGGAAAAAATAAACTTCGCGGTACTTTGCATTAATCCAAGACCACACATTTACTTGCGCCGAGGCAAAAACTTCTAACACATCTGCCACTCCTCCATTAAAGACAACCGAGTTCCTATGCTTCTAAATTTCACTCACAATTCCAACCCAAATTGCCCCCCAAACATCATTAACCGAAACAGATGCTTGACTCAACCTGAATTGGATAAAATTTTGCATAGGATCCAAATGGATTACGAACGACACTCCAAGCCACTCAAAGCAAAAACTTCTAACACATTTGTCACTCCTCCATTAAAGACAATCGAGTTCCTATGCTTCCAAATTTCACTCACAATTCCAACCCAAATTGCCCCCCAAACATCATTAACCGAAACAGATGTCTGACTCAACCTGAATTGGATAAATTTTTGCATAGGATCCAAATGGATTACGAACGACACTCCAAGCCACTCAAAGCAAAAACTCCAGACCCTCCAAGCAAAGTCACAAACGTCGAACAAGTGACTCGACGACTCGTCGACCTTCCCACACAAGCAGCATACAGGGTTTTCAACCACCACCCCGCGCCTTACCAAATTAACCCTAGTTGCAATCCTATTTTCCAATACCCTCCAGGCCAGGAATACAACAGAAGGCAAGGCTTTACACCTTCACAACCTACAGTAAATCGGAGAGGACTCCCCATCACTAACCCTCCTTACCTTGCTATAAGCTGAGTTAACAGTAAAACTTTGAGACCCCTCAGCCTTCCAGACCTAGCTATCCACCCCTCCCACATCCATCTTCACCCCTTGCAACAACTAACTCAACTGCTCCTCCAACAACTTCTCCCAATCAAAGAGGGATCTACGCCAGCACAGATGCCAAATCCAAACACCATTAGACCAATTCCCGAACTCGGCCACCTTAGCAGCTTTAGCCGTGCTAAGCGAATATAATCTCAGAAACATTCCCTTCAGAGCACCACAATTCAACCAGTTGTCCTCCCAGAATGAAATATTTCCTCCATCACCAACTTTCCACTCAACCCTATCTTCAAAACTTCTGCCCCAGCCCTCTGAAGCCCAAACCTCCTTCAAGTCTCTCCACCAAAGGGAACCCCTGCAGGGTTTACCTTCCGCTCTCAAATTCCTCCATCCACCATATTTAGAATCAAGAATCTCTTTCCACAAACCTCCCTTGGCCGAACCCCACCTCCAAATCCACTTGCCTAGCAGGCCAAGTTATATTTTCATTTACTTTATTTACTTATTTCCTATTTCTTTCTCTTCCATTCCTTTATTCATGTCAAACACAAATAATATTAAAATCATAGACTCAACAATAGATGTAAAGCATACAAGACCAAAATAAAAAAGAAACATTAAAAATAATTATAAACATTATAATTATAACCTTCCATGAATACACAATCAGGTTTCAAATTCAATATGTTTACAACAAAACTTTCAAACTAATGTCTTCAAAGTAGGACCAAACCACATAGACCCAATAATAAACATATAAAGCATTAAAACACACCACTACTTATAGTTGTTCATATATGCCAACAAGTATATAATGTTATCCACCTCAGAGGAAACAAGTTTTCAGAAGCATCCAAGGTGGCAAGAAAACAGTGGTTCCAGGGTCAGGTCAAGACCGTTCCTTCCTATTTCTGGTGCAGCTTCTTGATTGAAACTACTGCCACTGCACAAACAATATTACACATGGTGGGAAGGTTGCAGTACCAAAAAGAAGAATTCCAAACAGGTAAAGCAATTTCCAACTAGAATGGACAAATGCAACTGCAATTTTTGTTTGAAAGTATAAACACTAAAAGATCAAGTTTGTACAACTATAAAACTTAAAAGGGTAATTAAAGAAAATGAAGAAGAGAAATTAGAACTTCATGTCATAGAAGGGTTACTCACCCTATGTTCAAACTAGGAAGGGGTTGTTGCTGTGGTAAGAAAGATGTGTCAACCTTGTAGTTTGTCTGTTCCCATTGTACAGCATGTTGTGCTACAGCCTCCTCTTTCTCCTTGATCTAATTTCATATCACATATTGTTAAAAGAAATAGAGCAATATTAACCTATTGTTGAAGAAGGCTAGAACTACATTCATAGAGCTCTCAGTCCATAATTATAAGAATGATCACTTTCTGTCAGTTACAAATTGCTACTGTAACTGTCAAAATTTTAAGACATATAAGAATAAGTTTGTATTAGTTTAACTGGCAATTGCAGCCCAATATGAGTTTATACAAATATTAAATATGATTCTAAAATTGAAACTTTCTCTAGAAATAAAATGTATACTGGGGTATGAAAACGTTATTGAGAATTTCCATTCAAATTTAGTTAATCTAAAACATGAATGAGACATGAAACAATGGTTTTGTGGTGATGAAGGAGATAATTAATTAATAAGATTGGATGCATGCAGAAACCTAGGGCTAAATCAGGCAAAAAATAATTGGTAAGCAAGGTGTATGAATTTGTATGACCAAAAGGACAATTGCATTTTCTTACGTTGTACATTTCTATAATTTACTAAAATGAGTATAATTCTTGAGGAATTTTATGTTAATTTCGTAAGGGACACAGATAATTTCACTGTTCAACTGTTCAACATCTGTAAAGTTCTTATCTGTTATGTCCATTAGGTTAAGAATTAAGAAGCAGAAGAGCGAATCTGTGAACAAAAGTAATAGAACAATCAAACTAATATTACTTAACACTCTTTTATTAGTGTCAATAATCACTGAATTGGATTAAATTAAGCAATGATTATTGTGGCAAAATGGAGAAAAGAAAAAAGTTGTAAAGGCAAATCTTGGTCACCTTGTTTGCAAGGATGCTATTCTGCTCTTGTATCCATTTCTCCTGTCATACATAGAAAATCAGGAGGGCACAAATCTCCATATCAGTTTCTTTTAGACAGAGAGACACACACAACCATTTTATATTTGTTCCCAGCAATACTTATCTTTCACTTTAGGGACAGAAAGCTAAAAATAAAACCAAGAGAAACTTGGAGTTAAAGCCATACCTTTTTCTGAAGCTCAGAAATGGACTCGTGGATGAGATCGTTCTATTACAGCATAACACGGATCAGTGCCAAAGTTACACACATACATATGAAATATATGAAAGCAAATTAACATAATGTGTACCCTCCTAGTGCGGATGTTTTTGACAGAAGTATCTAACTGCTGCTCCAAACTCTGAAGCTCTTTGAGGCTCATCGAAGCCAAATCTTCTCCCATATAGGGCCTGGAAAAGGGTTCAGTGTAAACTCAATGATACACAGACACGTGTGAGAGGATAATAAAATCAAAACTATGACAGGAAATTAAAGCATGCGTGTAGATTAGATATAGGTTCTCTTGTACCTGTAGTTTCTCTGCAAAAGGTCAATCTTTGCCTTGAGTCTAGAATATTCAATGGTCCAGTTTCCCTGCACAATGTACATATATACATCTAGTGCTTAGTTTTGTAGTTTTGTGAGGTACTGTTATTTAAATATTGGTTTTGATTCCATCACTTTTACAACATTCCATATTTCCAACACATTCATATATGCATGACTTAGTTTTTTAAGTTCTTACATATATATATAGCTTAGACCCAACTGTGTGCCTGTTGATTACACAAGAATCAATTGTCACTGCAGAACTTCAATGCAAAATAATGATGCTAACGGGAATTTACGTATTCCTGCACACAGATATGTATGTATATTTAAAGACAAACCTGTGTCTCAGAATCATTTCCTAGTAGCTGCCTCTCTGCATACGCATACCTTTCATGGCGTTCCAGTATCTTCTCCATGCTGTTCAATCATTAGAGTTCTCAATCAATATTAGTTTCCTATAATGATATCAATTTATACTCAATTTGCACTGCATATTACTATCTCTGTGTGTTGCTGAATAATATAAGAAATTGGTACTCTAGTTACTGTGAACATATTTCATCTTGTTGAAATTAAAAGTTCCTGTAAGTTAATAGCGCTATTTGACAATCTTTAAAATAAGTTCATCAAAATCTATGAAATAACGAATTTCCTCAATTTTACTCAAAATGATTTATCTAGGAGGCTGCACCAATCAACGAAAAGTAACCCTTTAATAACAAGAATGTCAAACGTGATGCTTTTGAGTTTTTGATAATTCAAAAGAAGAAGAAGAAGAAAAGGTACAGAACTCTAAACCAAAAAGAAGGTCTAGCAAATCTTGCTTGTTGAGGTGCTGAACTGAAAGGACTTAAGATAGCGAACAAGAAGACAAACATGAAGCCAAGACTGTGACAACCTCCTCGTAGTCTGCAAGAGATTCACCCCTCTTCAATTTTAACAAAATGAAAGAAAATTGTAAAAATTAGGGCTCTTATACCGGCTATGGTTCGTACTCTATGAGTTTCTAGCTAGGACAGACAGAATCTGGCATTCGGGTATTGTATTTTCCTCTTTCTGATGAGAGAAATATATACACATGAAAGAGTACATATGTGCACTTAAATATAGCACTACTAAACCATTGACGCGTGTTGTACCCCTAAAATTGCAAACAAATTCATAGAGAAGTATAACTGTATATTTTGCTGGTTCAATTTGAGCAAATTATCAGCACAACAACATCTCCTTTCCGAAAATAAAAATGGATCAACTGGCTTTGTATCTGTCTAGGCACAATCAACATAAATTATAACGAGGCTTGATATGAACCAAACAAGTATTAACAAAATAAAGAAGAGAAATGAAGTTTCCTTTAAAGTTTTGAACCCCAAACCAAAGCCCTTATCATGCGCAAAGAGCAAAAAAGATACTTCAAAATAATTCCAGACTGAACAGAAAACTCAATGCATATATACTACGTATGAATACTTACATCATCTGAATTAACGACCAACACACATAATATATTTGTTTAATATAGATCCATATACATGGTTCATATATGTATACATATGTATATATATTTTTTATAATATAGGGCATTTTCATTACCATGAATCAGTGGCATACTCAAAGAGCTTTCCTTTGTGAGAGAAGACAATCAAAGCTACCTCAGCATCACAGAGTACAGAGATCTCATTAGCTTTCTTGAACAGCCCACCTCTCCTTTTGGAGAAAGTTACCTGGCGATTGATCTTGTTCTCTATCCTCTTCAGCTGTACCCTAGACCTTCCCATCTTAGTTGTTCTTATTTTTTTTCTTCTTTAATATTTATGTGTGTGTTATATATAAACCTAGTGACTTAACCAATTAAAAGCTTTTGGCTTTTTGTGAAGGAAGGGAACCCAGTTGCCAAACAAGGAAAAAGGAAGGAAAAACGGAAGAAAAGCAAGGGTAAAAGGGTGGCAAATATGGTGAAGCGAGGGTGAGAATGTTAGTTCATATATGTTTCTTCTTCTGGACAGGAATAGAGTTGTGTCATGGGAAAGCACAGTGAGAGGAAGTGTGCAATGTTATGGTAACCATAAAAGGTGAGAAACAAAATGGAAGTGGTGAAAAAATATCTGAAGCTGGGGTTTGTTGACAAGTGGTTTTGGTTTCTGGTTTGGGAAAGGGTAAGTAGTTTATGAACGATGTGTTGTCGGCGTGTGATTGGTTTGGCAGTGTACTGTGTTATCATGTGTCGTATAGCTCTTTATGGCCACACAGTGATGATGATATTACTTTTATTTTGATGATGGAGGGCCCTACAAGTTAAGGGCTCTTTTCAAATATGGCTGGCATTGTTTCTACCCTAGTTGGGGCATAGGAAGAGGAAGGAGGCTTGTAGGAGCAATACCATTACCATAATTAATCATCACAAACAAAGAATGAGACTGTTCAAAAGAATCACACTTCATATACAACATTATACTATAAGAGAAAACGACATTGCAAAGAGTTCCACTCATTCAAATTTAACTTAAAGTATATTACTATTGTTTAAGAATGACAGCACTCTCTTTTCAACACTTTTGTTGTTAAAGCTTTCTGAATATCACCAATTCTAATGACTCTCTTTCCTCATGACTGTTTTCCTTAAGTTATATAAAGGTGAGACAAAAGAGTTTAACTAGAAAGTCACATTGTGACAATGATATTACTTTTGTAATTTAAAAGAGTGGATAATTTACAAGTATAATAAAAGATTGAGAGAAAAAAATTATTGCTATACTGGTTCACTCTTGAATTACATCGAGTTTTGTTTTAATAAATTTGGGAAAAGTTTTACTATAATAAAATGGATTATAAATAAATATTATTTTTACAACTTTTGATTTATACGAGAATGCATATTTTTTTACAGGAAATAGTTTTTTACCTTCACAAGTATTCTGTAGCCACTACCACTCCAGGACTATAAGTAACAAAATGTTTGATAGAAAATTATAAAATTTCATACAGTATATCCAATGTGTAAAGACCTATTTTTATGAGTATTAGATAAGAGGTTTTGAAGTTAATAAAGAAGAAAATTTTAGTTTTAGTTAATTTTTTTAAGTTATAAATAGAAAATCTAAGGGGTTAATTTCTTCATTTCTCTAAAACCATTATCTTTCTAAAATCTCAAAATCATTTTACTTCTCTAATTTATCTCTCCCTTCAATCTATATATTTTTTACAATTCCCTTCCTTAGTCTCATTATGAGCCTATAAGTTATAGTAGATGATTTTTTTTATTAACAAATAATAAATAAAATAAAATAAGATATTTCAGGGTATTCAAATCCTTATACGGGAAAACTCCAAACCAATCTTCTTGATACCCAACCACCTGGGGATCCAATAAACTCTACAAAACTTCAACCATAGTGACAAAGACATGTCAAGACTAATAAAGACATGATCATGACAGAATATAAATACACCATCCCTCCAAGGAATGATGTATTTAAGATCAAGTCTTCATTTGTACCAAAAATAAAAACCTCAACTAGATCAACTCGTACATTCTTGAAAACAACCCTATTTATATAATTCCAAATTTCTCCTATAATACCTACCCAAATTCCCCCCCAACACCTAATAGTAGCATGCTTCAAACCTAAAAGTTTAAACATCTTAAAGTGCATTTGTGCATCACAATGGAATACCGAAGAAAACCTTAACCACTCGAGACACATCCCCCAAATTCTCCAAGAAACCCTACACTCAAAGAAGTTATGCCTTATTGTCTCCTCATCCACATCACACAGAGGGTAGTGATCACACAACAAAGAAATACCATGTCTCAGAAGATTTTCCTTAGTGGCAATTGTATTGGTTAACACCCTCCAAGTTGTAAATTGTTTCGAAGGTAAAGTCTTTAGCTTCCAGAATTTCACAAACATGTCTTTGTACTCTGCAGGCTCCTCCCCCAAAAGGAAATTATACGTTGCCTTCACGGAAAAATCTGTAAACTCTACATCCCTCCAAACCCATGTATCATTCGTACCAGCACCCTCTATCAATAACTTCTTGTTATCCAACAATTGTAGTAATTGCTCAACCTGGCTAGATTACCACACAAAGAGAGTTGTTCTCCACCCCAACTTCCACGACCAACTATTATTACTCCAAGCACAAACTTGTGACAGAGTACTATACCAATATCTAAAGAGATGGAAAACAACCTTGGGAATTTTTGCATTAAAGTACATTATTAATCCACTTTTCCTCCCAAAACTTGACTTCTTTTCTGTCCCCTACTTCTCACCTTCCTCTGTCATCAAAATCGTTACCCCACTCGTCTAAATTCCAAACATTCCTAATGTCCCTCCACCACACAGACTCCTTACTTTTCTGAACCAGAGACCTTAAGTCCCTTCATCCCCCATATTTAGAATTTAGAATATCCTTCCATAAACTTCTCTTTTCAGACTTAAGTCTCTAGATCCATTTTTCCAGAAGAGCAAAACTAAATCTTCTTATATTAATAACCCCTAAATCTCCTTTATCTTTCGACTCACACACCTTATCTCACACCACTCAGACAATTTTTCCACTCTCTAATCCCCAATCACACAAGAATTAATTTAAAAAGTATTTTTTATGCAGACTTTTATACAACGTAGGCCAACAAAGTCCACCCGCATTTTCTACGCGAACGAATCAAATGTGGGATAGACCTATACGAGTCAACTTCATTGTCTATATTTATCAATTTGTTTGTGTTTACTTTTTATTTTTTAATAAAATAAACAAATCTTTACTTATTTTAGTATTTATCTAATTTTATTATTTAAATTTGTTTAAAAATTTATTTACTTCTTATATAAGTAGTTTTTTTTTTTAAAAAAAATAGTAATTAAAAAAGTTATTTTAAAAGTTTAAATAAAGGGGTTCATGATGTCATATATTATAGAGTAGATAGACTTTATAGAGAAAGATGAAAGAGTCGCTATCAGCAGTCAACGATCCAATGGTTAGTTTTACGTGAAGATCATATTAATTTCTTTTGTCGATCAAGTGAGAATACCTTGTTTAAAGAATACGATTTTTTTTTTAAAATTTGCACCCAACAATTATATACAAACAGTTTAAAAATATTTATCACATAATGTTGTAAAAAATTATATGTATTTTTTTATCATTTTGAGAAAATATAATCATATAATTTTCTCATTTTTCATTTTATAATTGTGAAACTTGCTGAATTACTTAGATAAATTCACAAAAAAAATTATCTTATTCAGTAAGAACAAGTTTGGGATTATCTCGGAATTAAAAATACTTTGGGATTGGAGAATGAATTGAAAGGATTTGCATTATTGGAGAATGAATTGAAAGAAAGTGATTCATTATTAAAGGATTAAATATGGTTTTATATATATATATATATATATATATATATATATTATTAAAGGATTAAATATTTATTATTAAATGATTATTTTTGTACTATGAGAGTTCTTACAACTAAAAATTTATTTATCATGTAATTTTTTTTAATAAGAATTTATTCAAATAATTTATTTACTATAAGTATTTAGAATGTCTAAATTTTATGGATTATAAATTAAAAATTAATTTTCTGTGAAAGTAGATTGATGAAAAACCATATTTAATCCATTATTAAATTATTGATTATGATTTAAAATATTAATTCAATTTGATATAGAAATTAGTGATGGTTCCTGCTAAAGTAGGGAACTGACTTTTTGAATGTTCATTGAAAGTAATGTTATATATTTATGAAAAAACAAGCTGAATTTGTTCATACAAGTCTCTATCATTAGTATGCATTTTTTCTGTAAATTTAAATTGTCTACATCTTTGTTAATGGCCAAATTCTATTAAGAGACTTTATTATTTTTAATGGTTTTTTTTTCTGTAATTTTCTTCCAAATGTTCTATTATATTTCAAGTATATCCACCTCTTAGAAAATTTATTTATAGAAAATAAAGTAAAAATTGAAAACAAATCTACCACTGATTTTATGGATTAAAACACATTTTAAATGATTATTAAGGAATAGGTGGTGTTTTTGTTTTGTTTTGTTTTTCTCTATGATGAAAATGAGAATAGTAGACTTAACCTAAGAACCTCTACTCTACTCTACTCTTCTAAAGACCTAACAATGTCCATGTGATTTTCTTTCCCAATAACAAAAAATCAATGTTTAAAAGTATTGAGTACACTTTGTTTTCACCTAACAAAATCAATCACTTCCAAAAGATCTTATCTTATATTACAATATTTCTATTTTTAATTTTATTTTTTGTGAATGAGCATGGTAGCTTAGACTTGAAGAAATAAAATTTTAAACGTTTTCAATACACAAACTTTGATTCGGGAAGAAGACGTGTAGAACTTGCAAAGTCTATTCTATTTACACTTTTAAAATTATTCTATTTTTCCAAAAACAAAATATTTTTTTCAAATAGAAAATAAATACATCCTAAAAACATTGAAGACCCTTAATGATTTATTGGTCCAATTTTATTTAAACTGTGATTAAAGTAACAATTCTCTCCATATACTCTTTGTATTGATTAAAATATTAATCAGAAGAGTGATTTTACGAGTTAATTATTCAACTAAATCGTTTTTTAGATGCTTTCTTAACATCTTATGTCTTTTAGTTCATATAATATAAATAAAATTTTAAATCAATATTTTCAATAAAATGTGAGTTTTAATTTTAAATTCTGTAAAATGTTTTTTTAATTTTTATTTCTCAAATATTTAAAGTTACAGTTTTTAATCCTTATAAAATTTGTGAATTTAAATTTTAGTTCTCGTGAAATTATTTTTCAATATTTTCATTCTTTTAAAATTTTAGATCACTACTTTTAGTTAATATTTACTTTTAAATTAAATAAATAAAATTTATTTATTAAATCTTAATTTTTTGTATAAAATGATTTTTCATTATTATTTTATTTAACTAGCAAATAAATATGCTTCATAACTTGAATAAATTAATCTGGATTTTGCTTTTTAAACTAGATAACATAGTTGTAACACAAGGGTAGGCATAATTGTGAACTCAAAAACAGTATTCTTCACTGGCAAAACGTGTGCATTAAATTGAATAAATTTTTTGCAGGATCTTAGAGAATATGGTTGAAGACTTTTGTTCAAACATTACTGAAAACCTTCAAACATTTGCAAGCTGGGTTTCTTTGGTGGCTGAAAGGAGAGAGACACAAAGTTTTAAAATTAAAAATTATATAATTTTTTAATGGATTAGATATTTATCTATAAAAAATATTCATAGATAGATTGAGTGAATTTATCAAATAGATCATTGATAAATTAGATTTTTATATAAATTAAAATAGATTAATAAAATTATTTTTAATTAATCTATTATAATTCAAATAAAAGTTCATTCCATTCGTGTTTGGTTTTGCAATTCCAACAAAAGGAAGGGAATTGACTGTGTCAAAAGCTGAAGGCTTTTGAATAAAAGTTTTTAATGTATTTACCCTTATGTTAATTATAGCATAGATTTAAAGAACATTTTGAATTTAATTCAATTTTCATGAATAGGTATAAAATTAAAAAAGTGGTTTTCAATTTTTTGAACTCTTTTTTCAAATGGACAAATCATGGTTTATTTTCAATATTTTTTATCCGTTATACTAGTTAAACTAATTCCCACCTTATTTGTAATTCATGGACATGCAATTAACAATTCTTCAAAAAGTTATTTAAAGATTAGAAATGAATGAAATCATGTGACTACTGTTAATGTAAACTGTCTGTTTTAAAATTATTTCTATTTAATTGCCTTTCTTCAAAATTAAAAAAATCAAAATTAAAAAATCATTTAGTTTCTGCTAGGGAGATGGACCTAGAGAACTATTGGAATCTTCGTCTTCATCTTTCTTTTGGGCAGGTTGCTAGGGTTTCACTGGGATCCTTCTCGCCTTTGTGCTACTCTTTCGGCTCTCGGTCTCGGGTGAATGCCAAATGAGGGAGATACATGCAGAAGACACTTCGACGCTAAAGTCAATAAAGAGTATTCAGTACTCGAGTAGGTGTATGACGTACCTTGCTCCTTGGAATGTGTGTTATTTATTTATATTATTTTAATGAGTTTACCTCATTGGGCCTGATTAATGGAATGAATCACACTTATGGTTGCATTACCTAATTCTTAATGGTAGTTTAGTTTTACTGACCTTGGTTTGAGCGTTAATGGTTATATGTGTAGATCGATCTGGTCGTGCGTAGTGTTCCGGTCAGCTCGATCAGAAAGACCGAGCCACGTCAGTGTGTGTCTCAATCAGTTCGGTCAGAAAGACCGAGTCACGTATTCTTTTACCAATAATCTATTTGCTTCTTATTAATATTTAATTAGTTTATATAAGAGTATTTATTGTAATGGAAGATCAAATGGAAAATTTAATAAAAAATTATTATATTTACTTCTCAAAAAAATATTATTAAACTACTAGGTCTACATTATCACTCCAAGAAATAAGTTACATAAAAGGTAGACTTAATGGAACCAATTTCCAATCAAATTTCATGCCCATTTAAATGTTAAAGAGAAAATTACAGAAATTAACCTTCAAAACCTAAAATAGTAATCCCTAACACCTTAAATTTTTCCTTAAAGGTCACAAGTTAACCTAAAATAGTTTATCATCTACATACTAGAAATGTTATAGCTCCATGTGATGTCCTTCATTTCTAAAGCCATTAATCTCTATGTTGATTTATAAGCCAGCTGAACAAAGCTTCTCTTCCATTACAATAACTTAACATTCACAAAACTATATGCAAACCAAATATTTTCCAAATATATCTTTTTTTTTACTCAAATTAATTATCAAACTCCATTCTTTAGTCAAGGACAATTACTTTATTATCACAATATTTTATTCTGTACTTTCTACACAACCAAACAAAAGGGAGAAAAGTACTTCTTTATACTAATTTTTTTGTCATTTTAAATTCTCTAAAAATCATTATACTTCACACTTTTTTTTTCTTTTCTAAACCAAGCAGGTACCATTATTAAACAATACTTTTGAAATTATTTTACTCAAACGTCCAGGAAAAAGATAGGGTGATAATCATGGACAGCCACATGATTTTGTTTCTAAGTGTTATGCCTTTGGCAAATTGAGCAAGAGAGAAATTACTAATTTTGCCAAAAAAATGCCAGAAACTGCTCTTGCAAGATCCAACATGCAAGATTTTCTTTGGACCATACCACTTTAATAAAGTCTTATTTTCTCATTTGAAAGTTCAAACTGGATAATCTTATTAAAAAAGTTGAGTCCAAATTCCACTTAAACTAATGAAATGACAGTGAAATAATAATAATAAAGAGTAAAGTAAATATATATATATATATATTATCAAATTGCATATATGGTTGAACAGATAAAACAAAATCCAAACTACAGATTCACAGGCAGATATTTATATTCATGATGAAAGCAAAAAAGTGGATTACAAGCAGCGGAAAATTTAACCATTGACACTTATTTAGTAACATTACTAACATAAACATGCCATTAAGTCTGGAAGAACACCATTTAGATCAATTATAGAAAGTTAGGATGGAGGAAGTTTTGGGAAGATGTTAATTATCAAATTCTTCAAAACATGTCTTATTGGAATATTAAGAATAGCATAGTATATTTTATGCTGCATGACACCTATTATTACAGCCTGTTCTTGTAGGCTCCAAGATCTCTACATAGAGCATCATATTTCTGACAATCATGAATTAAACTAAATTGTGAATTAATTCAGCTCATCCATCCATGCATGAAGTCACTAGCATTTTGGGCTGAGGTTCCTGCAGCTCCTCCTGCTTCATTTAACCCTGAAGAATCATATCTGCAGAACAGAAAAAGAACAGTATCCAACTTCAGCAAACACAGGTATAATCTATTTCACATTTTATGCACTGAGGGAGAAGAACATTACCCAATTCTCAATGTACTGTTGCAATGTGCTGTCTCATAATATCCCTCTGATGGGTGAGGGTGGCCATCGTAGGGAGCATTTTGCTCCCTAGCTTCCCATGTTGGTTGAAGGGCTACATTGATTTCCTCCAACTGTTAAACATGGACATGCAGCTTGGACTTTTAATCAAATGGGGTGCCACAAGATGGGAATATAAACAACACTTGAAAAGAAAACAAGGTCATTGCAGAGTTTAAGATGAAACTGGAAGCAATAGAGAAAAGGTGATTAGGTGTGAACATGTGATTGATGCCATGTGTTATGTGTATGCATCAAGCTTAAGCTTTGGAAGTTGTTAAAAACTTGGCTAGATGATGGTGATAGGGTTGAGTACTTGGATCTCATCAATAGGGGAAAAAAGTTTGGTAAGAATACTGTGGACAAACCAGAAAATGATGCTTAAATTATGCATACTGCAGTGATTTAATTTGTCATCGGGAAAGTACCAAGGACATCAAAAGCTTTTGGCCGCAGCAAATTTATATGGTCTAAAGAGTAAGATGAAATTTCAACAATAAAATGCAGTTAATGCATGGATGTTGCTAATCTGAATTTCACAGTACCATCGTTCAGCACTAGTACTTTGTTGACATTCAAATCAATGCTTGTCCCTAATCAAATTAATGTTACATAGTACATGAAAAAACTCTCTTAAACAGTTACATTAAATTATTATTTTGATAGAGTTTAATGGTTATATACATATTTTATGTGCATAATAGTTTAATTGTCATGCAAATTGACTATATATATAGTTAATAACTAAATAAAAGTATATTATACATATACTAATTTTTTTTATTTCCCACACTAATTTTTCACATATGTTTATTTGTCTTTCTTTATTATCCATTTGAAATGCAATGTAGTTCAGTACAGGTAGGTAACACAGTACTACATTATAAGAATGCAGGTTTTAAATGCCTTAATAATTAATATTTAACTGAGGAATCGATAAAGTTCAACTACTAAGACTCAGAAATTTAGACAGTGTAAGGATTTCATCTCATCAATGTAATATCATAGTGATTTACATAATTTCAATTTGGTTATTACAATAATTACACATTTGAAATTGAACAATAATGCCTAAACATTGATTTTCTTAATAACTTTTCCAAAAATGAAAATATTTCAAATGACAAAATTCAACAAGTATAATAATATAAATATATATAATAACATTTGAAAGTATGTTTCTTTGGATACCTTGTTCCTCAGGATATTATTAGTTTCCAGCAGCATCTCTTCCTGTGTGTCCACAAAAACAGAGTTGTTAGCAGACTATGAATAAATGATAATCATGATGACAGAGAAAAAGCTCAACAAATAGTTCACCTTTCTATGCAAATCAGAGAGTTGATCAAGCATCTGTTGTGTCTGCAAACAAGTACAGATGCATAAGTATTGTTAGGAGTATAATAATAATAATTTAAAATCTTAAATTATGATGTCAAGTATATTTATAAACACTGCATATTGTGCATGGAGCATTTCCCCTAAGATTATCACACAATTTTTGCAGAGATAAAAAGTGATCACCAAAATTTTAGAATGCACCTATCAAATGCTGACTTTTAGTTGTAAAATATTATATCCATGCTTAATTTTATGGTGTTGATAAGCAACATTATATATAGGTACTAAAAGTATTTAAGATTTCATTAATTATAGAAGTATTAATTTGTACAGGACTTACATTTGGACTATTTCACTATGAATTGATGTATATTTTTTTATGATTTTTTTGTAAATAAACCTTCCAAAAATGTTGCGATTAGTCATAGTTCTTAATACTTAGATGGAGGTTGGAAAGGGTTGCAGAAGAAAAGAAGTTGGTTTATAGTTTGGAGGTTGGAAAGGATAAGGTAAAAGTAAACATGTTACAGTACGCGGACGACACTCTGTTCTTCTGTGAAGCAAATACCAAAAGTGTATTTAACATCAAGGCGATCTTGCAATGTTTTGAGCTTGCTTCAGGGCTAAGGGTTAATTTTGCTAAGAGTAGGATCGATGGAACGGGGTTGGACCAGGTTGCGCTTTAGCGTTTTGCAACTATTCTCAATTGTGATACGATGGCTTCCCCTTTCGTCTACTTGGGTATACTAGTTGGTGGGAGTCATAAGCGTGGTGCTTTTTGGAACGAGGTGATTGAGAAAGTTCAAGCTAGATTAAGCAGATGGAAGGGAAGGTGTTTGTCGATGGCTGGGAGGATCTGTTTGATAAAGTTTGTACTTCCTTCTATTCCTTTATTCTTTATGTCGCTATTCAAATTGCCTTCAGGGGTGACAGGAAAGCTAGTTAGTATTCAAAGGAATTTCCTCTAGGGGTGGGGTGCAGACGAAAGGAAGATCGCTTGGACTTCCTGGAACTTGGTTTCTAAGCCGCGTGAATTCGGGGGTTTGGAATTATTGATCCAAAGCTGTTCAATATGGCTTTGTTGGGGAAGTGGATTTGGAGGTTGGGTTCGGTTGAGGACGGTTTGTGGAAGGAGGTTCTCACTTCCAAATACGGTGGGTGGAGAAGCTTGGGAGAGGAAGGAAAAGGTAGGAGGAGCTCTCTCTAGTGGAAAGATTTGAGAGAGGTTTGGTCTTCAGAGGGTTGGGGGAGACGATTTGAAGACTGTTTCAAGTAGAAAGTAGGAGACGAGAAAAATGTTTACTTCTGGTTGGACAGATGGCTGAATGGTGAGGCACTGAAGAACGTCTTTCCAAGATTGTTCTCCATTAGTTCTACCAAAGACGCAAAGGTGTCGGAGCTTGGTTCTTGGTCTAATGGAAGTTGGGTTTGGCAACTAGCGTGGAGAAGATCGTTCTTCGATTGGGAGAAGTCGTTGGCAGATCAGTTAAGTACGATTCTGCTTGAGGCTAGGATGGTCCCGGGTGAGGCTGACTGTTGGATTTGGAAGGGTGGGGGTCTCCAAACTTTTTCAGTTAATTCTGCCTACAATCTTGTTAGGAAGGACAAAGAGGTGGTTCCTTCGCCGGTTTTCTGTATGCTTTGGGAGTGCAAGACAGTACCTCTGCTGGGCTTATGGCTTGGAGGTTATTGGAAAACAAACTTGCTAACAGGGTAAATTTAAGCAAAAGAGGGGTGTTGGTAGAAAGCTTGTTGTGTTGTTTGTGTGGGAAGGAGGAAGAGTCTTGTAGTCACTTGTTCTTCGGGTGTAGTTTCGCTTGGCGAGTTTGGTGTTTATGTTATGGATGGCTTGGGGTTTTGTTTGTGTCACACATCGAGCCGATGTCTAACTTTGTTCATTTTAGGATGAGTCTTCCTTTTGTGTCAGTTAATCTCGTTTGGAACACAATTTGGGTCGGGGTGGTTAGCGAAATCTGGAATCACAGGAATCATATAGTTTTCAAAAGAGGAGTGGCTGACACGGATGAAGTTTTTGCTTTGGTTCAAGTTAAGATGTGGTCTTGGGTTTCTACAAAAGCTCACTTAGCTTCGTTTTCCTTTTCTGATTGGTGTTTGGAACCTATGGAGTGTATGAGGTTAGTTTCTTGAAGTAATTGCTAGGTGTAGTAAGAGAAAGGTTTTTTAGTTAGTTTTGGAGGTGCTTAGGCTTAGTTTGGTGCTTGAGTACCGCGTATAAGGGTTGAACCACCTCTGAAGTGGTTCCTATTTATTTATTTTTTATTGCCCATAAAATAAAAAAATACTTAGATGAAGATAGTTTGAGGTTTTTATTTTATAGTTGAGTTAAGGCAATTATAAAATTGTTTGGATGAGCTTTACAAGAAATTTTGGAAGAAAAAAATATATATGAAAAAATTTACCTTTTTATGAATTAAAATTAGTGTTTGTAATAGTTAAAAATAAAATTTTAAAAAGTTATATAAGAGAACTTATACATATTAATTTATTCACAAATTAATTTAACTTATAGAGATGTCCATTTTATTTTTATTTTTCTTTTGTAAGAGTCTTAGTGCGAAAACTTTTTAAAATAAATATTAAGTTAATAATTATCCATGGTCATATTAATTTTTATTTTCTAAATAACCGCACTAGTGGTATAGTCCACATGTATTTAAAATAAAAAAATTATCAGAAATCATTAATGTAAAATCATGAATTCCACATTTTATACATGGAGAAAAAGAGAAATAAAGTTCTCTGAAAAATAATTTTGAAAGAATTACACTTTATTTTTCAAACTAACCATTCTAATCAACTATCCATTTTTTTATCATTAGATTAAAATTAAATTATGAAACAAACAGTAATTTTAAACCTTTTTCTAAATAATTTGATTTACTCTCGTGTGAGTGTCTCTTATGTTAGCACATATTGCAGTCTGCAAGTTGTCTACAATTACACAAATTTTCGTAATAAATCCTGAACTTAATTTGAACACCATTTTATTTCCTTTTTGTTCTCTGAAAACAATTATTTAGATGCCAATTTTCTACTCAAAATGTCCAAATGCTGATATCAAATATTTATGAGCATGTGACATGTTAATGGAAAGCAAAAAATACTTGATTATTGTAGAATGTGATGCAGTCATGCATAATTACAAAAGAGACATGTTAATGATCAAAATAATTAAGCAAATTATTTTGTATGTAAATATATTATAGTTTCAGACAATGATGATCAGAATCTAGCTGCAGTGATAAAATTTTAAAAAAAAATGAGGCCAACTGGCACATGGAACATCTAATCTCAAGACAAGACTAAGACAAATTATGGTCTCAATTTTTAGAACAAAACATGTCTTATCAAACAGTTGAACTCTGGCAAAGGATATACACCTCTGATGTAGCTAGTTTAGTTGTATATAGTACATCAAACAACGTAAATTCTTAGGTTGATGTCATATTTATAATAGATTAGACTATATGACAGACTGATATGGGTACTAAAACTGTTTAACAGTACACAAACATCACTGATAAGTACAGTTTCCACTATCCATGCATGGAAGATCCACCCAACAAACAAAGACAAAAGGCACCTATGATCAAAATATTGGTGACCCTTTGGAACAGTTCAAAGATATATACTATTTAAATCATTTGTAGATATACCAGAAATCTAACATGATAGAAAAGTGTAATATGATAATACAATAATAAGTGTCAATAAAATGTTTAGAATGAGTCATTTCATTAAAAGAGGACAAAAATAATTGTCTGGGTGAGTGATGTACTTTTGAGTTGTATTATTGGTACGATGATGTTTTTCCTTGTTCACTTATCACATTCTATTTCTTCTCTTCTCTCTCATTCTTTCTCACTGTTGTACAAATAACATTATATATCTACTTTATAATATGGAATGTATAAGAGGATGATGTAAACTTAATTTTTTAACTTGTTATATTGTACACTAGAAAAACTTCTTTTGGAATATAAATTAGAACAACTATCTTTAGGGATGATAGTGTAAAGAGAATGTTTTAATTTTACTTTTCAACAAAAGTATGTTTGAAAATATTTATTTATTACAAATTTAAATTTTATGTAATCAAAATCAGGTTGGAGAATTTTAAAATATGCATCTTATATATATTTTGTAAATTTTTTGAAGAATGAATTGTCAAGATTACTAGTGAATTTCAGATTTTAGAAAGTCAAAACTTCTCAGTTCACCATGAATATTTTTTGTAGCTTTAAAGGACAAACTTTATTGATGTTTGGTATACTTTTAGTGAAGGGGTTGTCAGATGTAAAGTACTCATTTATATTAAAAAAAATCAAATTTCAAATATATGCAGTTGATGAAAAATTAAGAGTATATTTTACATTTAATGCTTATTTGTTCTGTGGGTTATTCTCAGAGAGATTCCTCTAAATAAAATATAAATCAATGTGATCCCTCTAACATCCCTTGGACATGTAATTAATTTTATTGAGTGCAACATATTTTGATATTGTAATTTTCAGTCTTTCCAGCAAGAACAACAGAAACTTTAAATTTTATATTGCAAAGCCCTTGTCACATTTTCATCTTTCAATCAATAATATAATAATTAAGATTGATTGAAACAAATTGTATGATAAATTAGTTGAACAGAGGTACCTTGTTAGACCTGATTTGCTTCAGGGAAGAGTCCAGCTGACGCTCAAGCTGTTCAAGATCCTTAACATCTAAGTGCTCCAATTCTTCACCAAGGAGGTTTCTACACAGTTATGCAACCAATTAATATATGTCATTTTTTATCGATAATAAAAAATAAATAAATGTGAATCATTTTAAGGGTGGTTTAATCCTTAATCAAAAATTCAAACTCTAAACGACAAAAGCTCATTTCACTAGACTCCTAAAAACAACTCATCTAACTGGATCCAGAGAATCCACCTAAAAGAACAAATCCCTGAAAAACGTCAATAAACCATCCTCATATAGACCAGAGGATCAAGACATCAGTAAAAAAAAGAAAACAAAAACATAAAATAAAACTTGACAATGACCTACGACCAAAACCTTAATTGAATAAAGGCAAAAACTTCTGAAACATTGTTCACTCTCCTATTAAAGTAGCTTCGAAGTTATTTGAATTCATGGGAACCATTTTTCTTTCCATTTTCTTTTACTCATATAATTACACAAATTTCATTTCATTTTATTTTCACTTTACTTTTACTTTCTACATTTGTACATAACTATTAACTCTTTTAAAAAAGAATTAAAAAAATAAAGGTATCAACAGATCATAAATCATCACTAAAAAGAATTTTTAGATGAACTTCTTCACAAGTATTAATCGAAGAGAAAAATTAGAAAAGTAAGAAAAATCAATAACATGAACTTTTCAATAAATTAAAATTAACTAGGAAAATTTGAATAAAATTTAAGGGAAATTTTGTAAATTAGTTTATACATAAACTAATTTTAACTAAAAATGATTTTTTTTCTCTTCTAGAATTTTTACGTTTAAAGAATTTTGATAAAGACAACAATTACCTACAATTTATGAAATATTTATGTTATCCTCCAATTAAGGTCAAATTTTATTTTAATAAATTATAGAAGAAAAATAGTATTTAAAGTTGACTTTAATTAATAAAATAAAACTAATTCTAACGTATTTAATAGAAGGAAAGCTTTTAGCTCAACATAAGAAAAAAAAAAGTTGTAATGGTCCATTTACACTTGAAAAATAATATTTTTTTGACTGAGATTGAAAAAAAAATTTGTCAGGGAGACAAGATTTTTTCACAAATTAAAATTATAAGAATTGTTTAGTGATTCCTAAATATTATAATTTTATTATTTTCTGATTTTTTGTGTGTGTCTTATATGAAATACATCAAATCAATACTAAAGCAGGTGTATATGTACTAAGTTTTATCCTTTCAATAATTGCACTACCATTCTACCTTTGTGTTTGCTGCAGTGCCTCCACTTTGGATTTTAGCTTCAGGTACTCTTGGTAGCGTCTCTGCACAATCCAATGCTCATTCATCTTAGCCTTTCACAGATTGCATAAACTTGCAGAAAAACGAAAACTGAGTACACAAACAACACTTGAAAAAGTTGAAAAATAAGGTAAAAAAACCTATTTTGCCAAACCCTTATCCTAATCTTGTTACATTTTCTACCTTCTCTATTCAAAAACTTGTTCAAGTCAAAACAAGAAAGATGAACCTGTGTCTCTATTTCAGGTTGGTGGTGTAATTCCAAGGCTCCATAGCTGCATCTGTGATACCGTTCCAGTGTCTTGGTCATGCTGAAACAAATAGCCACTATGAATCTATATTTCACCTCAAGAAAAAAAAATGTAATTATATTTTTTTATCAGAAAAAAATTAAATAAATATATGAACGATGATCCAACTCTTATATAGAATAAACAACAAGTCCTAACCTTTTCTCTGATACTAACCGAAATGCAAAAGCGAACCAACACCATATAACATACATATATAACATAAGCAATGAAATGAAATTAATACTCAATTTTACTATGCATATCATGGCAATATATTTTGTCAATTACAGTTCTGAATAAACACATATTTCTGAAAGAAGTAGTACAAATGCTGTTGTCCTGAACTTTTTTTAATTATGTTAAAATATAGTTATTTATATTCAGTGCAATTGTCAAGTTAAAATATATTTAACTTAGAAGTAAATTAAATAAATAAATGAACCTTTTTCCTTATCTTTACCAGATCCAAATATAACTTTGAAATCAATAATAAATCAGTATCTGATGAACTATCACAATTTTCTTATTGGTTTAGTTTAGAAGAACTTGTGTATTATATATAATACAAGAATACAAGGCAAGTAAAATTTTAATCATTTATCCTCAATATTTGACTTGTACAACAATTCTGACTATATATGATTGTTTAATTCACAAACTCACATTGCATAATTATTATAAGGACAGTTGTACAAGACTTGAGATAAATTATGATGAGAAGATTATAATAAGGGATTGTTATGTTTCTTCTCTATTACATTATTTAGAGTTTGAAATTAAAGTGAACCTTCTCAACTTGGTTTTTATACTAGTTAGAATAGTAAAATGTTCACTTCTTCTAGTTTGATTTACTTTTCTCATATTTATTTATTGAATCCTTTACCTACTATATCCTACTATATCCTACTATATAAAGAGAGTATACTGCATATAAACAAAAGGCAGTTAAAACAATTAATCAATGATTTGTTTAATATACACCATATAAACAAAAGGAAGTTAAAACAATTAATCAATGATTTTGTGGGATTTTGAACTTATTGTGGGACTTTCAACCATCATAAGTTTATCTCTAAATCTAATAAAAGATTAATTGGACAGAGGTTTTGTTAGATTATCCCCCTCTTAAAACTGGTCAGAAAAGATGAACAAGGAGAAACAATTTTTGTTGAACTCGATCTCTAACAAAATACAAACCAATTTTAGAGTCCTTAGATCTTGAGTGCATAACATGATTGATAGCTAAGAGAATAACACCAAGATTATTATTATAATATATCGTTGGAGTTGGAAAGTAACACGTAGTTAAAGAAGAAGGGATGAAACCTAAGTGATATTAGAGAGCACAAGGACAATGCTATGATATTCAACTTCAATGTTATTGCATGATACACCACCTTGCATCTGAGAACACCATGAGACGAGATTGTTTCTAACATACACATAGTAATCAATGGTAGACTTTGGTCTTATAAGTCTGAACCACCGTCAGCATCTGTTGGAAATTCTGTTTTTTAACTGCAAATAAATGCGCACACCTTCTTGAGGGATCTGTGAGGTTAGTAGAGTGTATCAATGGAACACCACCTGTCTTTGATGGAGACAATTATCAAATGTGGATTGTTCGTATGGAGACATACTTAGAAGCATTAAATTTATGGGAAGCTGTAGAAGAGGATCTAATCAGGGAGTTTGAACTGCAGAGAATGAAGAAGTCAAAATCTGTAAAAGAGTACTCTGATAGACTTCTAAGCATTGCCAACAAAGTGAGGTTGCTTGGATCTGTGTTAAAAGATTCAAGAATTGTGGAAAAACTGCTTGTAACGGTTCCAGAGAGGTTTGAAGTCACTATAACACCCTAGAGAACACAAAGGACTTATAAAAAATTTCTGTTGCAGAGCTCTTAAATGCTTTACAAGCACAAGAACAAAGAAGAGCCATGAGACAAGATGAAGCAATAGCAGGAGCCTTAACAGCCAATCATGAAGGTGGCTGGAGAAACAAAGGTAGCCAGATCAAGCAGAACCAGCAAGAAAATGGAGAAGTTGCTGCACACAATAACAACAAAAGGATAAATTACCCTCCTTGTAAGCATTGCAACAAGTTAGGTCATCCACCGTTTAAGTGCTGGAGAAGACCTGATTCTAAGTGCAACAAGTGCAATCAACTGGGGCATGAAGCAGTCATTTGTAGAAACCAAAGTGAGCAACAAGATGTAAACCAAAGTGAACAACAAGACGTAGATGCTCAATTTGCAAATGAGGAGGATGATGTATTTTTCGTTGCAACTGGTTTCTCCAACAATATTTCAAGTGCATCGTGGCTAATTGATAGTGGATGCACAAATCACATGACTTATGACAAAAAAACTTTTCAAGGAGTTGAAGCCTTCAAAAATTTCAAAGGTCAAGATAGGCCATGGGGTCACATTTAAGTAAAAGGAATATGAACCGAGAAAAAAATACTAGAATACTAGAATGGATACTAGAAATAGCCATGGTTATCACTATCGTATGGATGCCAATAGTTAATACTAGAATGTCCCGGTTTACCACATATTTGACACTAGATTTTCTGACTTTTCCAAGAATTTGTGGACTTCCAAGATGGTCTTTGACCGTTATTTGAACCTACATAACTGTTATTCTTGGTTGTAGAAGAGTTGCAAAAAAGAACATTTGCCTTTGTTGGAGAAACGCATGAGACAAGGTTTGGTATTTGAAGGCTAGGGAGTGGTTGTAAGATTAACTTGAAGGGGATTGAAATCAATAATATTATGTTTGTCAAATATTTCCTTATGAGAAAGAAGCAATGCCTCGACGTTTTCAACAGAATAAAAATAATTGCGCGATAAAACAGATATGACAAAGTCATCGTAGTAAACCATCTAATATAACTTCAACGCGATCATCTATGGATATCGAATAACAAATTGTAGACAAGTTATCAATAATCTTCTTGATAACAAGAAGAAGATTGGTTGTGATAGTCCTATCCTTTTTTGGACAGCAAAGTTGGATTTTGAGTTTATTGATTTTGACACTTGATTGAGAATCATAATGTAGTTTGTTCCAGATTTCAAAAAGATAAATGACGAGAAAAGTGATCATGGATGCAAGTAACCAAGCAACTAGAAGTTAATGTTGTTCATAAATGAGAAATTCTTGACTCAAAATATTGCTGTCAAATCTTCCGGTGTATTGTATTTAGGAGGGAGATTTTGGTATGCTAAAAACTTCAATAACTTCAGACCTTTAATAATAGCAAGAATTTGTTGCCATATAAAGAAATTGTAATCATCAAACTTAAGAGAGATATGAGTACTGAAAGTGTGTAGAATAAAGAAGGAAGAAGAGTTTTTTTCTAAATGCATAGTTAAGGAAAAAGATGTGAAAGCCATGGAAAGAGCTTTAAGTTTTGAATATCATGTTAAAAGATGGAAGAGGAAGACACTTTTGTAGATAATTATTATCACTAACCTGTGAACTTCCTTGGAAGTAGATATAGGATGAAGTGAGTACAAAAGGAGGAAGAGATATCTTGTTATACGGTATTTTTAACAACCTTAAAGCTTTTATAATATTATCTCCACTTTAATGAAATTGAAACATACACTTAAAATTTTCACATCCTCCCCCAATGAAGTTGTGTACCACAGTGATGTATCCTCTGCAATAAGGAAATCAAATCATGTTTGATGGGTACAAATGGGTCAGCCACATTAATTCAATACAGTCAAAGTACCTATAAGATGGCTCCACTCTAACAACCATCTCCAAGTCCCCATAAGAGTGAACAAAATACTGTATATTTACCCAAAACCTTATACTATTTTACTATATTATCCTCTTTCTCAATCATTGATAGCTTATTATTGGGCCTGACATAGACATAACAATATCTTAAAATAATAAACTATTCTAATAATGTTTAAGTTTATACAAATGTATTAATTGATGTTTAGATTTAATTGTTTTAATATTTTTTTTTCTCAATAAAAAATAAATAAAATAAAATAAAACACTTTAAAGATGTCACAATCCTTATACACCGATGTCACTGCTCTTATGACAAAAACCAATATGTTGAACACCTCCCCAATCAAACTTAAAATATCTCCAAACTAAACTTTTAAAGAAATGCATGCCAGTACATGCTAAAAAAATAATCTCACTTTTAACAACCAGTCTTTATAGAAAAAGTTATAAATATTTTTTTCTTTTAAGTATAGAAAGAGTTTTATGTATATAGTAGATACATGGATTTTGCACAAAATCTTTGTGCATAAATTTTTTTAATAAATAAAAAATTTTCTTTCAATCTTATTCTTATATTTTTATTATTATTAATAATTACAGCTAGATGTAGATATAACAATAGGGGTTGGTTATAATATTTCTTGAAATATTATTGGCAGCATCATTTCGTTGATGCTTTATAAAACTGGCTTCGGATCTTTAATAAAATAATTAAAAGAAAATTTCATTAAAATAATCAACCAAAACTTTCAACCTATATTAATCATTTAAGAATAGTAGATGCATGGTAGTCCAAAATATTAGCATAGTATATAGTGAGGATTAATCTCCCTGACCATGTATATACTATTAGAACAAGATTTTTTCATCTTATCAAAGTAGGAGAAACAGCTAGTTATACACTGTTGAAAATATAATATACTAGTATAAGTATTGGCACAATTGGTTTGAAATTTAGAAATTCGAATCTGCAAAGGTTATTCAAGGTAGAGGAAAGTTTATTTTTTCTGCAATGAAAGTTTTAATTAGAGTGGACACTTATTTCTCATATACTTTTAATGAAATAACCTTTATATTCCTTATATTTTTTAAATAAACACTCATCTTTTTCATGTTTTCAATAAATAAAATTCACCTTATCCTAGTTTTACTAAAGTGATACAAATAGTTTTTTTTAACTTTTTGTTTCTATTTTTTTTAATTCTTATATTTTAAAACATAATTTTAATTTTATAATTTTATTTATATTTTTAAAATAAAATAAGAGTGGTGAATTTCTTATTTTAATATTAAAGAAAAATTGAGTATCAGTTAACATGATATAAAAGAAATATAATTGTAATTTCTTTAAATTAAATTCCTCTCAAACTATTGAAGTCCATCAAAGTAGCTTACTCTTCTAAGTTATATAATTTGGATAAACCTAAGCATATTCTCATGAAATAAAATAAGTAAAAACCAAGAAGATCCCTATTTGTGATCTACAAATGTACATGATCAACAATCCTCTTTAACACTACAGTTCAATGCATGACAATGAAGATATATAGCAGTATAGAATGAACACGGGAATAATTGTCTTATCATTATCCTAATCACAGTAATTATTCAAAACAAAATCTGCACAATACTCTTTAATCTTTCTGTGATTCACATCTAGAGCTAACAGTATAAGTCAGTAAAGCTTATACTTCACATAATCAATCATGCATTGATTAACACACATAGCTTCTCTGTGTATATATGATTTCCTTTATGATACTGAATTGCATGTTTTGATTATTGATGTTTATGCACTAATCAAATGTTAAAGTATGCATGCCAAGAAAAATATAACACTTGATAAAGCATGAATGACTTATATATTCACTACAGGAGAGAGAAACCTACTTAACAGTAAAGAAGACAATCTAACCTAAAAGAAAAGGTACTTGATGTCACTTCTAAAGTGAAATATGTACGTACAAAGATTATATACATATATATATATATATATATATATATATATTGTTAGTACAAAATCACATAAGAATTTATCTATTTCATTTTATATTTAAAGTGTGCATTGTACCAAAGTTCTGTCTTTTACATTGAATGGAAATGCATGATTTGTTTTCTTTTCTTTTGATATGTTCTGACATATGGGTGAATGTCTAATCATAATCAAGTATACAACGACAAAGAGGATCTTGGGGTTGTAAATATAGTTACCACAAAAATCTAGAATGTTAGTGTTTCTTTTCATTACACACAATGATTTAAGGGTCCTAAAATGAAGATTGGACTTCATTGCTGCACCATAGTTATAAATAAGTGAACACCAACATATTGTTCATCTCAGTTGATCTCAAATTCTTTGATAAGTAGAAAAGCATAATTGAGAAAAATATGATTAATCAAATTATAGTAAAAATTAATTATTAACAACTCTGATCAGTGTTTTTTCATGAATGAAAAAATTGGGTAACTGCTTTGTTGGTTTTAAAGTTTATGAACCAGTCAACTTTACACAAATATCAAGGCAAAAACACTTTCTCCATTCCAATCTGCAGGAAGTTGAAAATCCCTTCCTTTTCATTTAACAAAAATGACGTTTACATTCCAAAATCTCATAACTCACAAAAACAATTTGTAAAATTTAATTGAATTGTTGCATGATATCATACTCATGACTACTTTTCAAAGGGCTGTATCTGTTAAATGAGAACATATGTCCTAAAAATGAGAATGCATGAATGATTATGAAAATTAAAATTGTTTTCTTACACAAGTGAAGATGTTAAGGGCTAAAAGTCTATAGCACTTGGTCATAAAGTTATGAACCATCCATTTCAAAAGGGAAATGAATCTCATGCGGTTTCAGAAAGAACTGAGTGTAGTTACTGATAATTTCACTGTTCATGTAGTTTACCTTCTTTATATATAATCATATATTGAAATTAGAGAATGGCTTAGATCTACGTATTTTTTGAAAACTCTAGAGGATCTTAATCCAAAAGGCTAGTACGTAAAATTCATGAATAGTTTTCATCACAGTTTCCCAATTCTATCAACTCATTGGCAAGAGAATTCTGCAGCTGCAAAACAAAGACCAGAGCGATTCCTCTCTCTTTAATTTTCATCAGAGCTTATTAAGAGGAGAAAGTTTCACTGTAAAGGAGATATATATTTACAAAACCTTATGAGGGAATGGAAATTATAGTCATAGAATGTTATTATACAGCAAAACCATTTACCACCGTTTAGATTTTTAATAAAACAAAAGAAAAGGAGAGGTTTTAGCTTAGTACATATATTAAATATGAACTAATATAAGTATATTTAACCACCAATCTAAACCATAAATTAAAATTCAACCGTGATGAAGAAATAATTAGAGAAGAATCATTATGCATGAACTCCAATCGTCATGCTACAATTTTGAATCAAAAAGATCTAGAAGCTGTAGCTGTCATCTAATGAAAACTATACCAAAAACTATGAATCTAAAACTGTAAAAGAAAAGAGAGAGGAAAATTGTAGGGAAGATCAAACAAATTTCAAGAAACAAAATCATAAACAAACAACACATCCTTCAGCTAGCCCTACAAATCAGACACAGGAAACCAAAGACAAAGGAAAGCAACAAAAGTTAAAAAATTCATGAAACACAAACCCCTAAAGAAAAACACAAGCACAAACCACTTAATCAGCAGCAAGATGTGAACTTTAAGTAGTCCATGAAACCAGGGAGGGAAAATCAAGAACCCCAGAAAACAAAACACCCTCAGAACTTGAAGAAAACCTTGTTTGAGACACAAAATCTGAGTGATAGAAAGAAAAGGTTGATGGGGTTTGGGTATGTAGAAAAGAGAGGTACCTAGGGCCACTGCAGAACTCATAGAGCTTGCCACGGTTGGAGAAGATAATGAGGGCAACCTCAGCATCACAGAGGACAGAGAGTTCATAAGCCTTCTTGAGCAACCCATTCCTCCTCTTTGCAAATGTCACTTGACGGTTTATCTTGTTCTCAATCCTCTTCAGCTCCACCTTTCCCCTACCCATATTATTGTTGCAAATTTCTTTATATCTCTTTCCACAAATAAAACTAAACTTGCTTTTTCAGAATAGCAGATGGAAAAGCAGCATAATTCTAGATTAGATATTTTTTTCCAGCTATTTTCTGCAAATTTCCCTTCCCCCTCTTGTTTGTGTGAATATATAAGCTAGCTTATCACATGATATGCTATGATCTGTCTCTCAGTTTTAGTAGGTATGGTATACCTATGATGGATGCGTAGTGGAAGATGAGAATATCAGCCCTTTTGTAAAGCAACCAAGTAGAACTAGAAAGTAACCACACCATTCATTACATCTCACTTCAATTCCTAGATTTCACATCTAATGCCACTGTAACTAGGTAGTTCCACACATTTTCACCATCAAAAAAGTTTCATTTTCATATATTTTACTTTATAGTGAGATATTCCTCAACTCAACCTAAGTCATCATATTTGGTTTTCAACATTTAGTTTCTAATTTTTTCATCAGCAACCAAAAATATATATACACAAAACCATTTCAGAGGTGATTCAACCCTTATAAAAAAAAGTACGAACCACCTAATTACATAACACTTCTAAAACATCTAAGAAACAAAGCAGCTTCTGACATAACTTAACAAAATCTGATCTTCATAAAACCCAGAAACACATAACCTAACATCTTTAGTTTCTATATTTTTCAATCCAAAGGATCATAGGTTTCTTACGTTAAACCAAATAGTAGAAACAGATCTTAAGACTTTTATATGATGACAAACTCAGACATCTTTTACATGGTTTTAAAAGTAGTTAAAAGTTAAACAATTTTATGATGTACAAGAATTTTTAGCTAAATAAAATAACTGAGTAAAAAAAGTAGAGTTTCAATAAATTCTATTATAGTTTCTATATATATGATAATTAATCTCTTTAAAAATAGAAGTAGAAGTATATTATACCCGTTTTTCTATGATGCTGTGTCGTGCAAGTATGTACTATTTCAGTTTCACTCACCTGGTAAACTTCACGCCAAGAGTTAAGAAAATTGGTATAAATTTCTCCACGTCTTGGATTTTATTCATGTGTTAACCCTCTCTCCATTTTATGACAAAACTGTGTAATTAGTAAACTCTTGGTAACTGAATCATAATTTTCAGAAGGAAATGTTAACATTTTTATTTATTTATTTTGGTAGATACAATAAAGATGTAACTTGTTAACATGTAATTTTATTCTGTAAAATTAATTGGCTGCTTGATTTAACGCCATTTATGCAAGCTACACCACAATGAAATTTAATGCTTGTACGAAAAGGTAAAATATTCCCTCACTCTTTTAATCTGGAATTTCAATTTTGATTATGGGTGAATTTAATTTAATTTGATAATTGTTATATTAATTCCAATTTGAATAGCTTCTGAAGTGATGATTACGTTTATTTTAATTCAATGCTATACCTTCCTGCTTTAAAAGTCAAAAGGGAAGCCAGCCAAATTTTTTTTAGCACTTGTTCAATTTGTGTTATTGACAGACCCAAAATCACCATGGTTCTTTCGATACCAAATGGTTAAATGTGACTGTTATACATTATTAAAAATTATTAAATAAAAATAATTTTTGAATAAAAATAATTAATTATTATATTAACTAAATTATATATTATTTTATAAATTTAAAAAATTATTAGTTTTTAAAGTAATTTTTATTGTTGATAAATAATTTTTAAAATTAGTATTTAATTAACTATCAAAGTTTTAAAATTTTGGTAGCTAATTATATATCAATTTAGAAACTATTTATTAATAATATAAACTAATTTAGAAACTACTAATTTTTTTAGTATCTAAAATAGTTTCCTACTGATGAAAATCATTCGGCCTTGAAACTTTCAATTAAGAAGAATGGAGGAGATAAAAACCCCACAAAAGAAGAACCAACATTTGAGAGAAGAATGTAAAAATCTTTTCCTTCTTTTAGTATAGTATTAAGAAGAGAGTTTACATATTCACCTACAAGGCAATATGGCCAAGCAACAAGTAGAGGAGTATTGGAGGTTATAAACACTTGAAAAATAAAATAATTAAGCAATGTGAGACTTGTTTTGCATGAAGTGAAGAAATTACAAGTAGAGTTGCATTTTGCACAATTAGTGCATGAAGTGTTTTGAGACTCTCCTCTTATAAATATAGGCTTACCCCCTTCTTGTACTCACTTTGAAAATGAATAAGAATTGGACTTGCATAAAATTTTATCTTTTTTGTTTTTCAAAGTCACTTAAAAGTGGAAGTATTCTTCTCCTAGGTTCTCCACCAAGGAACCTTCCTTGGAAGTGGGTACCTCTCAAGTTTCTCTTTTGAAGCTTGGAGAAAAGTTTGAACTTATTTTGAGTCTTTCACCGATGCTTGAAGGGTGCTTACATTAGTTGGCATCAAGAGTCGAGTCTTGAAAGAGGTCTTCAAGAGATAAGTTGTTTTTTCTTGTCTTATTTTTCGTCTTGTCCATATTTGCTTGAGTTTAGGATAGTTTTATATCCATGTTTTTCGTGCTTAATTGGTTCAATTGCTTGTTCCATTATGGAATCAATTATTAGGATTTTCTATTGCATGTCCTTGTCTTAGATTTTTAAATTTGTTTACTTAGTTTGAATTTTTGAATCCTTCATGTTTTGTGTAGGGTATGTTTATTCCTTTACATGTCATAAATTCTTAGAAGTTGTCATTTTTTTTTCTTTACACAAAACTTCTTAAAAACAACAAAACATGTTACCCAAAATTTCCTAGGTTGATTTTCCTCGTTGTTTAAGTTCTTTTTCTTTTAGTTCATAAGCAATAATAATAATAATAATAATCCATAAAAAAAAATGCAATAAAACCATGCCATTCCATGCCATGTGTTTGTAAAATTGTTTTGCTTAATTCCTCTACAATGTGAGTTTACAATTAGATTATTAGTAAGCATCTTAATACAAAATTCCGTTGTGCCTTGAAGTCTTGTTCAAATTTTCTTTGGATTTTTTAAGTTTCTTCTTCACTAGTAGATTTGTGTAATTTGATCTAGATTGAAAAAATTATTCTGGCATAATTTTGTGTTCAATATAAGTGAAATTTTATATTGAGAGCTTCAACATGTCAATGATGTTGCGTTAAAAAGGAACGTCCAAAAACAAAATAGAAAAAAAAAATCGTAAAAGCCTAGACGTTGTATGTTTAGAAACCTTGCGCGAGAAAGTTTCATAGCTATCAAGTTTTGAATTATTTGGATTAATACAGTCCATATTTTGAGCTGAAAATTTGAGCCTAAGTTCCTTACTGTGCTAGGCATTGGTAAACAAAATTTGGGAGAAAATTGATCTAGAAAAAATTTACACAATTTTTGGAAGTAAAATTGCCAGAACTGTTACAAGTGCTATCAAACTCTAAAATTGGTGCGCAATTGGCTCTCATTGTTTGATTTGTTTCAATTAGTTTTGTGTGCCATTTGATCTGGAATTTTGTGCTCAGATTACCTATCATGTTATGACGTTGTGGTTAAAATTTAAGCATCAAATTCGATCTAGAAAAATTTGTGATGCCTTCATATGTGGAAAAAGTGTTAAACAAGGGGCTTTGATGTCTCCAAATCCAAGTGGAATGCATGAAGATCTTTGTTGTTGGTTGTGTGTGTGTGTCTAAACTAGTTGAATTTGTTAATCCACTCTTAGTAGCAATTGTATTAGTCAACAACCTCCAAGTTGTAACTTGCATTGAAGGGAAAGCCTTTAACTTCCAAAAATCCGCAAAAAAATCCCCAACACCACCTTGCTCAACCCCTTTAGATGATTATAAGTTGCATTCACCGTGTCAATTGTAAACATTGCATCCCTCCAAATCCACTTCTCAGTCATGCCTTCACCCTCTTCCACTTACCTCTTATTATCCAACAACTACGAGAGTTGATCAACTTGACTAGATTCCCACACAAAAAGAGCCCTTCTCCACCCTAGCTTCCACGAGCAATAATTGTCATTCCAAGCACCAACTTGTAATAAAGTGCGACCAACATCTAAAGAGACCGAGAACAACCTTGGAGACTTTTACTTTAAGGATTCATTATCCACCCACTTATCCTCCTAGAACTTAAATTTATTTCCCATATCCTTATACCCACCTTCCTTTGTCTTTGAAATCATTACCCCATTCCACTAATTTCCAAACTTTCTCAAGATCCCTCCACCATATCGATTCCTTGTTGATACAAGCTTGGGACCTTAAATTCCTCCAACCCCCATACTTTGAAACTAAAATCTCCTTCCAAAAACCACTCTCTTGAGACATAAGTCTCCAAATCCACTTACCCAAAAGAGCATAGTTAAACCTTCCTATGTCTATAACCCCTAAACTTCATTTTTTTTCCTTCAGCTCACATACCTTATTCCACGCCACCTAAGCAATTTTCCTTCCCTCTGAGCCCCAACCTCATAAAAAATTATTTTATATCCTTTCCACTTCCTTCAACACAGTAACCGACATATGAAAGATAGACATGTAAAAGGTGCCGTCATAATTCCACAATTAAGAATTGTTGCAAAACCCATAATCTGATTAGCACTCACACTCACCACTCCACATCCTTACTCTTGGAATAATTAACTTTAAGCCCAGAAGAAAGTTCAAAATACTTCAAAAATTTTTTAAAGTCATAACACTCTGAATATCGGCTTTACATAAAAAGAGAGTGTCATCTGTGTACTGCAACATATTCACATTTATCCACCTTACACCAACCTCAACTTACTCCAACAACTTCTTCTCTTATGCCTGTCTAACCAGCCCTACCAACCCCTCGACTACAATTAGAAAGAGGAAGGGTGCTAACGGATCCCCTTACCTTAGGCCCTTTATTGGATTGAATTCAATAGTTGGATAATCATTTGCCAACATTGAAATCGAAGAAGATTCAAGACAATATTTTATCCATTCAATCCACTTTTCGCAGAATCCCATTCTTCCTAACATATAAAACAATAACTCCCACCTAACCAAATCATAAGTTTTCTCATAGTCCACCTTAAAAAGCACACACTTTTTCTTTTTCCTCTTGGCTTCCTCAAGGGTCTCATTACCTACCAACACACTGTCCAACAACCTCCTTCCTTCAAGAAAGGCAGATTGTCTATGATCAATAACTTTATCTAAAACCCTTTTCAACCTTTAGGAAAGAATTTTAGCCACAATTTTATACAAACATCCCACAAGAGAGATCGATCTAAATTCATTTAGATGTTTTGGATTTGCAACCTTTGGGACTAATGTAATAAAAGATGCATTAGTTCCTTTTGGCCAGCTACCACCCTCAACAAAGCTTTGTACCACTCTCAAAATATCACCCTTTATAATGTCCCAGCTGAATTTTATAAACCCAAAATTGAATCCATCTGAACCAGGACTTTTACCACTATCACAAATTCAAACCGCCTCCTTAACATTGACTTCAGATATAGTTCCTACCAACATATCGTTATCCTCTCTAGTGACACCCTTAAAGTTAATGTTGTCCAATCTAACTTGTAAATATCCCCCCTATGAACCTTTCCTCAAAAAACACCTTCACCCTTTTTTAACTTCCATCGGGTCTTCACACAATTGTTCTCCATCCTTAATCCCGTTAAGTCCATTTTGCATCCTCCTCCACTTAATTTTAGAGTGATAATATTTTGTATTCAAATCATCCAGTTTTAACCAATTCATCCTTGTTTTTTGTTGCAAAATCGCCTCTTACTTAGCTTTCCTCAATTCTGCCAAGAGTCGCTTTCTTTCTTCTCTACCTTCCACATTAACATCTCCAAAAACTGTTTTATTTCAACTCCTTATGTCGAATTTTAACCTCTTCAATTTTTCCTTCAGAACGTATAAACCATTAAAATTATTTATATTTTTAAAATTATTAATATTGTTAATAAAAATATTTATATTAATAATTAAAAATAATATTGAATTTATTTTAGATATAGATTCGTGAGTAAAATTTGTAGAGAATGTAAAATTTACCGATGGATAGAGATATGTGGATAAGAATTTGTAGTTTAAACTAAATTTACTTATAGATTGAGATCCGTAGGTAATGTTGAATTTACTTACAGATAAGTGAATAATATCCGTAGAAATACTGGATTTACCTACGGATTCAGGTCCGTGAATAAAAAATCCATCAATAAATCTAATTTTTTGTAGTGCTTGAAAACCATTAAAATATATATATATATATATATATATATATATATATATATATATATATATATATATATATCAACTGATCAATTTTAGATATGGAAATTTTTAATTTGTATGAATTCTTTGAACTTCAATCCATAGAAAAGATAGAAAAATGTGGGGAAAAAATGAAGATTAAAGTAGACTATATATAAACCATGAATTAAAAATCATATTTGCTTGAAACCTCATATTTATGCATGAGTATAACTCACAACATTGTGACATAATTAATATAAAACATCACTAATCATATTAATTGAGTCTTTCATTGACAATTAACAATTATTTATTTGGAAGACAATTAAAAGTTAATTAAAAAAAAACTTAAAGGTATTGTAAGTAGTTATAATAATAAAGATGTTTGCAGAGAAGTAAAGTAGATTACAGTTAGTAGGTGTCAAAAAGGGCATGGTGTTGCAGAAGAAATGAGATACCTAGGAAGAAGAAGACAATATATAATAAAATCAGTGATGTACAAACACACATCCTATCATATCATGTCTCAAAGGACTGTAAGTTTGTTGCTGCCTCAACTCATAGAATAGGTGCCCAGGGCTAGCTGCTGCATGCCTCAGTACAATTTTTCTTTTTAACAAATTTTTTAATCACTATTCAAAATTATTATTATTTTTTAAATACACAACTCTACTGTACAATGGATTAAAGGGAGATTTTTTTTTCAAGTGGTATAATTTTGGGAAACAATTCCCTGAACAGAATCCTCTGGGCTTTATTTACCCAACTATCGAAATTTGTTCATGATGAGAAATTTGACTTTTAGTTTAGAAAATTGAATTTTTACTTTTGTTTTTCTATTTGTGCAAACAAAAAATGTTATTATAATTTAGTTTAAGGCAGTCGAATTTTGGGAATATTTTTTTTTATAATAAATGGGAGCAGAAGAAGATATTTCGGTGGGTGATTGAAATTAGGTTTTAAAAAAAAAAAAATTTGTTTTTCAGTTTTCGATTTGACATGTGAATTTTGTAATAGGAAAATAGTTTTGAAAATTGGTTTCTGATGTTTCAATTTTTATTTTTTATTTTTGGTATTGGAGTAAAAGTGATGTGAGTTTTTTCTGTGGTGGGTGACTTGTAAAAACTTAATTTGTTTTATTTTCAGTATTGGAGTAGAGTAGGTAGGTACGAGTCTTGGTTTAGTAAGTTATCATAATTTTAATATTTATTTTTTATTTATTTTGGTGTCTAAAACTTCATCCAAAATAAATTTTATGGTGAATGGATTATTCGAAATTAAAAAAAATATTATCCATAAAAAGTATTTTCAAAAATTTAATTAAAAATAGAGAAAATAAATTTTAAGTGAGAGAAAATTTGTTATTTAATTATATAAGGTTGAATATAATTTTGTTTCATAGAGTATTAAAATATTTTAAAATTTGAAAATAGAAGTACATACATATAAACTTTGAAAGTTAAAAATTAAAAATAATTAAAATTTTAAATGATTTTAAGAAATGCAGTTGGAAACATTAATAAATTAAAAAATTTAATTTTAATTTTATACACTAAAAAATAAATGTATTGGTTATGAAAAAAATAGAAATATTTGTAGTTGTTAAAAAAATAGAAATATATTTGTAGTCATTAAGTCGGTTCTTTCTTCTATCCCGTGTTTCTATTTATCTATGTATAAGTTCTCTTTTGTTGTGCTAGAGAAGGGTGGGATTGTGGAAGGAAATTCTCGACTCTATATACGGAGGTTGGAGAATCTTGCAAGATTAAAGGAGTAATGCTAAGGATTCCAACTGGTGGAGGGATTTGAAGGGGGTTTGGGGATGGAGTAATGGGATAGAACCTTTGATAATTGTTGTGGGTGGAGAGTGGAAAACGAGAAGGATATCTTGTTTTGGAAAGATGTTTGGGTGGACAACGAAGATTTGAAAAGTAAATTCCCAAGACTGTATTCTTTATGAGGTAATAAAGAAGGTAATTTAGAGTCTTGCGGAGAGTGGGTTAACGATAGTTGGGAGTGGAAGTTAGTCTGGAGGAGAGGTCTATTTGATTGAGAAAATAGTCAGGAAGCTCAGCTGTTACAAGAGGTGCATGGAAAGGCCCCGATCTTGAGTATTGAAGATAGTCGGGTTTGGAAGGTAGGTAAGGATAATGAATTTTCGGTAAAGTCTACATATGCTAAATTAAGAGGTCTCTATGAGGGAGATAGTCTGTTTGTATTCCTCTGGAAGTCTTATGCTTTGCCTTCAACCCAGTTTACTAGAAGCATATTTTCCAAGGTGGAGTGATCGACCATTCAGAAATGTTTACCTTGGTTCAATTTGGTCTTGGGTAACATCTAAATCTGATTCTGCTTGTTTTACTTATTCTGAGTGGTGTATTGATCTTATGGCTTGTATGTTTTCAATTATGTGAGCTTATGCAAGATTTATTGCTTTGGCTGGGGGTGTTTGTTGTTTTAAGGTTATAAGGATTAGGTAAGTTAGAAGGAGTTTTGAGGAATTGTTGTGTTATGATTATGTATAAGGGTTGAGTCACCCCTAAAATGGTTCATTTTCTTGTCAATAAAAAAAATTATTCAAAAATAAATAGATAATAATAATAGTAGTACTATTCGATTCCAAAGTTAAATTCTTACCGTGAACTGATTTCAGTGTTACACATGCTTTTCTATTAAGGGAATTATTTCCCAAAATCGTGCCACTTGCGGGCTTAAAGGATGTATCTTATTTGCTATTTGCTATGTAAAGTTTGTGTTCAAATGCAATCATAATGTATATAATAAATTTATTGAATTTAACTAATTATACAAAAGTTATACCATTTTTTGTTAACTAGTATTACAAAATCTTTAATTTTAACTATACATGTCTTTTAAGTTCTAAAAAGAATATGGGATTAATTAACAGTGTAACGTAGGTACACACAATTCGTAATGTAACTATGTAAATAAACTCAGCTCAATTTAGAGGACACTTTAAATGAAATGTTTTATTTGTAAAACTCAATTTCACTTATCAATTAAAATTGTAGATATTATATTGCTTACAGAAATTGGAAATAAAAAAAAGGAAAGAAATTGTTTATACTTGTTCATTCAAGATTAGTTATGTATTGATTTTGTTTAAGAAACTCTTGAAATGTTTCACTCTAATCCATTGGTTACAATAAATATAAGTAGCAATAATAAATATCCTGACTAACCTTCTTCCTTTGAAATTAAGAGCTTGAGTATTATTTGTATTAAATCATTCTTAACTTTCACGAATACTATATCATTGCTATTTCTAATTATAAATAAAGTTTGAATAAATATAAAATAAACTTTCATAAGGGAGTATTTACAAATAGAAACACTTCTAATGAGATAATAACTCACTTTACTAAATGAAAAATTTACAAACAAAAGCCTTTCTTTTATAACTAAATGGTTGGTAAGGTTGAAAATTTATTGTTTCTTTTTTTTTTTATCAACAAAGAATAAATTAAATTAAATTAAATAATTATTGTTGATTATTTGATTCTTAAAAATATTATGTGTATTATTTGTAATCTAAGTTTTTTTTTTTTTTTCATGAGTGAACATCTCATTTTATAAGGACGTTGAGGGATGACCATTAGAGCTTGCAAGTACTTTTCTTTAGGTTCAAAATTAGGTAGGAATTAATATGTTTGAGGTTTTTCATGTTTTTCATAAGGTAGGAATTTGTTAGAGGTTTTTCACATGTTTCATAATTTAAATTGTTTGTGTATAGATCATGTCACCTTCGAGACATTAGATCACCTACTTTTTGTATATAAGGTTGTGGAAACACATTCATTCATACAAAACCTTTGCTTGGTCAACTTGCATAGTACATAAACGATTTAAACGATTGTTCATATATCTAATGTTTCTATGATTTCAATATTTGGTCTATGTGTTGTAATAATTTCATATAATCCCTTTTAGACGATAATTAATTTGGTAACTTATTTTCAATATATTTTTATTAATTTAATTATATTTTAAGGGGTAATATTATATTTTATTTTTTGTCGTACATAATTATTTGGTAGCATTATGTATACAATTTGTTTATCTTTGATTATGACAGCATAGGTAGGAAGTCTAAAGTCTAGGTTGGCTCCCAGCTCCATCTCGGCCGGCATCCTGCTCTCGAGGGGGTGGGGTCCTGGAGCGAACTACTCATTGCTGTCTTGCCCCAACCCAAGGAAGGCGATAGCTTGTTTAATATTTTTATAAGAGTTGAAGTACCTCAAGTATTCCTAGCGAAGTTTGTATTTGAATTTTAAGTTATTTTTTAACTAGTTGTGACAAGATAAATAGTTGAGATTTTCTTGAGGTGTCGGTCTCTTTTACTCTGTAAGAAGATTAGACCATTCCTAAAATGGACCAAATTTATTCTATCTTTTCTTGCTTATTAAAAAAACCTCAAGTACTCTTTATTCATTTATTTAATTAGCTTTTTGTTGATAAAAAAAATTATACTACTCTAAGAAAAAAAATACACAATAATCTATTATAATGCTACCATCTTAGACCGTCTATTTTTAGAAAATTAAAAACTTCTCATATATTAAAAAATGCATCAAGTACAAGTTTTTTAACAATATTAAGACAAAAATATGATGATATTAATGAACTAAAACCTCTAAATTAGTTTAACCAAAAACTCAGAAATATAATAGCAACAATAATATTTACCTAACTACTTAAACGAATTTACACCCGTGTGCAAATATTTTCTCTTAACATAAATATTTTAAACTTTTTTCACTTCTTTTTATATACATGTACAATGTTAGATTTAAAGTATATGATGTGGTCAAAGTCAAACTCAAATTTCCAATAAAAGTGAGACAAGTTAAACTTTGGCAATGTGCATCATACTTTTCTGCTTCTTGTGCTCCTATTAAAAGAAATTTGAGAAAGTGATGAGTGTGAATAGATTGATGGTGTATAAATAAAGTATAAGCCATGGAGATAGAGAGTTTCACATTCAACCCCAACATCTTTAATTCCTTTCCTTCTCAAATTGCTTTTCATTGCTCACCTCCTCGTTTTCCAAATTCTTTTCCTTTGCCATTAGAGGTATTGGAAGGTGACTGTTTTGTTGTGTACATCAAAACTTGCATAATGCAATGTCATATCAACCAAACATCTCATGTAATCATACACAAAGATTTAATAAAGTGGTCAAGTGTTTCTTTTTTAAGCTAAACATGTATTGAGTGTGCTAATAGAGTGTGTTGAAAATGGCGTGACCTATTTCCTTCATTACGATTATGACTACAAACATTTGAGTTAATCATAACCCCCATTGAAATCAATTGCTAAAATAAACACTCATCATTGAGTGTTACTCTCATTTAATTTTCAGAAAATATTTTTACAGTGAAAAAGTGACTCATACTTATAAAATTAGTTTGTAAGACGAGGTTTATCTTATTTATGTATGGTAAATTGATCTAATATCTAATTAATATAAGATTTTCAACACATCTCGTTCACGTCTAAATATGTTCATTTCATGTGTGTGACTAAATATTTGTAAGGGATCAGATGACAGAATAGGCTAAACTCATCTCGGTAGGATAAACTCTCATATCATATTAAGAAAATAAGTTTAAATTTAATTTATCATCACAAAATCGACTTATCAGATATGATTTACTTTATTTATGTACTATAAATATGACTGAATCTCTAATCGATTTGTCATCTTCACATAAAATAACTTTTTTGTCAAAAATTTGTTTAATCTTTATGTCTCTATCTCTCCCACTTTTTCTTATTTTCATGGTTCATTTGAGTGTTGGAATTGGAAAAAAAAAATAGAGAAGAGGCAAAATATGGATAATAATATACTTTTAAGAAAGAATAAATAAAGAATCATTTAAATATTTATTTAATTTATATTTCAAAATAATAAATAAATATTTATTTAATATATTTTATTTAATTTATATATCAAAGGTTTCTCTCTTTCCTCTCAACATAACATTCTTGCTAAGTTAAATAAACAAAGCGTTTATATGCAAAAAGCGTAAGAAAGAAAGGTCATGTTTGCTGATTAAAAAAAAATAAAAAAAAATGTTGCATTATAGCGGATGTGATCGAAACCCTAACCTAACCACGTTACAGTCTTAGCAAAAGCTATAATTATTCTGATAAAGACTACCAGTTGAAAATTATTAAAGTTATTTTAAATTTTATGTTTATTTGTTTATTTCAAATTTTCATTAAATAAAATTTAAGTTATTCTAAAATATATATATATATATATATATATATATATATATATATATATATAATACATCCACACCTTCACCCTCATAATCATGCTTACCTTCCCCTTGTTCCTCTTATTCTTCTTCTCCTTTCTCTCTCATCACCCCTCCCATAATATTACTGTTTTGTTTGAATTAAAAAGTGAATTTGAGAAAGTGATCAATTTAGAGTAATTTAAGAAGAGAGTGTAAATATAAGATTGTTTGGTTTGTGATTTTTTTGTCGGTAATAAATCATTAATAAATATAGATCATTTAAGGAATAACATAACCTTTATACATAATAAAAACAAAAAGATAAGATCACAATTTCCTTTTTATGCAACCTAACCCAAACAACCAACAAAAGCATTATGCTATGCCCCCAAAGAATCCAAAACAACACCTAGAGAGCTATAACCCAACAACAAAGCAGCAAAAAAAAAAAAACCACCCTTAACATAAACCCGAGGGAATATGAACAACAAACACCTCTATGTGGTCAACTCTCCCATTCTTAAAGATACACTTCTTTCTATGTTTCCAAATCTCACCTACGATTATTCCACCCTAAATCTCGTACCTCGTTCTTTAGAGAGATATATGCAAATTTCACACTATTACCTAATTGCTCGTTATCCCTCCAAACCCATTTCTCCACTGCACTCTCCCCATCATCAAGTAACTTCTTATTTCCATGTAGTAGCATCAATTGGTCAACCCAATTTTTTCCACACAAACAAATTTCTCCTCCACCCCAATTTCCACTCCCACCTACTATTATTCCACCTACCTGCTTGTGCTAGATTACTACATCGATCTATTGCAACAAAATACAATCTTGGGTATTTGGATTCCAAAATTTCTTTCCACAGACCAATATTATCTGTTTTGAGTCACCAAATCTATTTACCTAATAAGGCAGTGTTAAACAATCTTATGTCCAATATCCCTAATCCACCATCCTCTGGACTCGCATATCCTATTCGAGGACACCCAAGCTATTTTTCGTCCCTCCAAGTTCCAATCCCACAAAAAAAAATTCTATCTTTTTTTTTTCAATTCCTTCACATGCATATAGAAATCTGGTGTCGTTATCTTTAGGAAGATTTGAGCTGGGTGTTATGACATAGATGGTTTGAAAACAATTTGGTAGTGAGTATAGGTAAAGTGGCACAATTTTTTGTTGTGTGTTCTCTAATGTATTTTCACTAATTGGCTACCCCTTGTTATGTGTTATGCTTAGAATTAAGAGGTGTATGAAACAAAAGATGCAAGGAAGGTTCTTTATATATGAGCACACACCTAATTCAGCAGGCGAGATCAGGAAGATAATAGAGGGTGGAAGATACAAGAGAGTTTATGGGTAACAACAAATCAATACATAAAGAGTTAATCAATACTAAAACTAGTGACAAAGAAACTCTAAACACAACTATATAGGGTGTTCTCATTTCTTTTGACTTAGCAGATGCACCTTTCTTTATATAGTTTTGGTTGAAGTTTATGCCTTGGTAATGGTAGTTTTTTTTTTTGGAATTATTTAGTTTCTTAGACTAATGTATATTTGGATCATGTGAATCTAGACTGAAGGTATAAGGAATGAGATTAGATATTTTGATGAGGGTTTTTTTTTTTTTTTAACAGAGAAGATAAAATTAAATTTTCTTTAAAAAAAACTAAAATTTAATTGAAACCTTGAAAATAGTGGAATTAAATTTTTAAAAAAAAAACAAAAAGTTATTAACATATATATATATATATATATATATATATATACTGTATAAAAAAATTAGTATGAATTAAATTAAATGACAGAATGATTATTCAATTCACTGTTTTTATTAGAGCATGCACTTATAGCAGTCTCAGGTGTCGCTGCACCGCAGCTATCAGTACAAAATACATTAATGCTAATGGCTCCATTTGCCAAACTTTTTCCCAATAATGTCAAAATTGATGCAAAAATAAACCTCTGATTTGACCTTTAATTCAACTCCAAAGGTTTTATTGCCACATGAAACTTCTGCTAATACAAGACACATGATCAACATGTGAAAACAGCCAAATATCAGTAATCTAAATGTAAATGGAAATAGTTTGAGATAAATTTTAAATCAAAGTTTCTGTTTTCCTCTTAATAATTCACCAATTAAGTCTAACATGTTTCTCCATTATATAATTTTCTCTATCTTTTAGATCTAACATATCTTTATACAACTCTACTTTTGCTTGTTAACATTTTTAATACCAAATTTCATATTAAAACTTTAAATAGGTCAATGATGATATCTTAAACAAGTCAATAGGTTTAGGGCTAATGAACCTTAAAATAAAAAATAACAATTAATTTACTGAATAACGATACATTAAACAAGTCAATAAAATGTTTAAAAAATATATAGGTTGATTTTTCTTTAACAAAACAAAAGAGTTAAGTCGAACCATACCTTAGATAAATCAAATATAAACCTTTATAAATAATATAGTCTATTTTCAGTTTATTAAAATTAAAGGAAAAAAAGAGTCTACTCATACCAATCTTTGTTAAGACAATAGCATTATTGTACAAAAAAATTACCTCCTAAAAGTAGTAAGAGCAACATGAAAAAATATATAAAAAAAACTCATGGCATGGCATGGCATAACATAAAACTCCAGCTTTTATAGTCTTATTCACATAAATAAAAGTTTCCAAATACTTGTGTTGCAGTCTCCATTTTTGCAAACTGTGACATCTATATTTACTTTAATCAGTGTCACGTGGTGAGTCCTATTTTTATTTATTTTTTTTATTAAAAAAATTAAATAAAATAAAATATTTGAGGGATGCATGGTTGTAAAAGAAATTATAATCCATCATGTATCAAATAAAGAGTGAGAGTTTTACAAAGGTGATATATAGTTTTCAAATATTAACTTTTTTTTTCTGTTCAAATTTGAGAAAATTTTAGGATAAAAAATATCCAATATAATTGATAATTGTGATATATTAATAAAATTTTATCATAAAACTATTGATGGTATAATAGATAACATACATTACAAGTAATTTGATTTCAGTCTATTTATCTTTATTTCTAGAAGATTTATATATCATTTGTAAAAAAAAAAAAGTAAAAGTAATTTTTCAAAGTTATAAAAATATCCTAACATGTGAAAAAATTTAAATTAATACTTTCTATTTTTTTCAATTTATTTACCCAAATGATTATTATTCAAATATATATATATTTTTTAAACCGGCCAAATGTATCCAAGATTATATTTCTCAAATTAGGGTTATGCTGGCTATTTAGCTTATAATATTTTATTGATTGAATGTTTTTAAAATTTTATTAGTAGATTTTAATAATTTGTAGCATTTTTAGACGTTTTTCAAGTAGTGTGTTCCAGTTCAAGGTATTTTTTTTATATTTATTTTTCGTTTGAACTTAAACTATTTATTGATTTTTGTTTTACTTTTTTTTATATGAAGCATATATTTTTATATATTTTTCTGTCTTCTTCTTGCACAAGATAATGGTACTGATGGATGACAAGTTTCCTTTTTATACTTTTTAGATATTTTTATATTACATTGTTTATATTATAATTTTGTTAATATTATTATTCTAGCATTATATTTTAACGTATATATATTAATAGAATATAGACTTATATTTTTTATATTACCCTAATATTTGACCGTTGCATATTTATAATGTTTTTTTTTTAATATTATACTTGTAGATATTTTTAACCTTGATTGTACTATAATTAACATAATATACAATGTGATGTATGCTTACAACGTACGTTAATTTTTCTTTAATTTAAATTTATTAACTTTTCATCTTTCAACTAGTTTTTTAATCTTTTAAGTAAATTTTTAACTACTTGGGTCAAACATTTTCTGCATAATGTATGAGTTTTGTATTTGTTAGCAAAAGTTGGTTTGAATTAAATTGGCATACAAAATTGTTTCAGAATAAAAATAAACTATTAGAATTAAAACTTGAATTAATTGAGTGCAGTTGCTTTTAATTTTTCATTACAGAGATTTTTATATGTATAATTTCATTACAGAACAATATAATTAGAGAAATTTCTTTACAAATAGTAAAGTTAGGTAAGATAATTTCCTTAAAAGTTCATAAAACTATTTTATTTTTTAAAGAATCATTAAACATGTAGATCAGATTCAGAGCAAATATTTTGAAAACCCTCATTGACAAGAACTCAAAAAAATGACATTATTTGTAGTTTTTTTACAAGACAGATATTTTTATTATATGTGTGCATTATTGCTGCTCCATATGGTACAATTGCATGCGAAATTAAACCTTAAAAAGTGAAGGATGTGTTCTGAAAACAATTATGAGGGTTAGAAGTAGGGTTGAGTAAATAATAATGATAAATTTTGTGAGTGACGCAAAACAAATAAAGAAGACAGTGTTTGAAAGGTTGCAGGGGCTATTTGTCGATTTCTCATTGCTCCTCCATCACTTCCATTCCTTTGTGTTGCAGACAAAAAAGTCACTGAACAACCAAACACTACACTGCTACAACCTTATCTACACTGTCTCTGCTGCACCATTTTCATCCTCTTCACTCAAACCATTTCTTTTCTCACTGTTTTATTGGAACACCCTTTTTATTACACTTCTTTTTCTTAAGTGCTTCTATTAATCATCCATTTTCAAACAAGGTATACTTGAAAAACTTAGATGAGTTCAGTTCCAAAATTCACTAAAACTGAAATAGATGTCAAGACTCACCATACCTTTACACAGATTTTGTTAGATTACTCACTGATTAAGTTCTCAAATCAAAAGGAGAAATCAAATTTATATTCTGATATGTCTTTGTAACTTTCAAATGCATTTATATTAGATAATTTAGCTGATGATTTTCTGATGAAGTTTCTTCCCTTAAATAGGTTTTTTCTTATTTAAAGATTCAAATTCAAAACTTTATTTATTGATAATTTATGTCCAACTTCATTCCTTTTAATATCATGTTAAGAAAATAATTATAGTAGAGGTAATGAAATGTTGTGAAATAATTTTCTAATGTCCGTTTGGAAGAGATGGAGAAAAAAAAATGAGTGTAAAAGAAAAAAAAAAGGAAATTAGTGAAAAATGAAGTTAAAAGAGAAATTATATATTTGGTTGAAAGTAAATAAAGTAAAAAATGAGATTGTTGAGATGAAAGTAAATAAAATAAATCTAAATATTATTTTATTAAAGGGAAATAGAAAAAATAAAATAGAAATATTTTAAAATGATTTAATTTTCACAAATCATATTATTATTTATTAATATTAAAATTTATTATTTATATTGTTAATGTATTATTATTACTTATTATTATTATCAATATTATTTTTTATTTTTCCTATATTTATTTATTACTGTTCTTAATAAAAAAAAAAGTAAAGTAGAAGCACACAAAATTCAGAGTTATGCAAAACCAAACTACCACATGATAAAAAATTTGCTAACAAAATCAATTAAGCTTTCTAGGATGATAGAACAGTACCATTAAGTTTCACGCTTTTTTTTTCACAATAATAATTTTTTTATAAAGCTTTCTTCACTTTTCTTTTACACTAAACCATCTATTTCTGTTTTGTTTTCTCTTTCAATTTTTCTCTTTCGTTCCAGCTACCTTTATCTTTTCGTTCCATTTTTGTGTGTGTGTTTAATACAGTGTTTGTGTGCGTTTAGGATTTATAATCCTTGTTAATTGTCACCTTGAAGTATTGTCTAATTTTGTCCAAATCATTCGTATCTTCTTGTTGTATGGCATGTTGTATGGCATGTGTCTGATTTGTTGAGTCTTTGTTTTGGTGTGTATAGCGCTTAGCTATTCTTGAGTCTTGTAATTTAGTATTAGTTCATTAGTGATTTTCTTTCATCAATTTCTACTTGTTTTCTTGAAGTTTTTCAATTGTTCTTTTATTTCTTTAGGTTTCTTTTTAGTTTCAAGATTTGTATGATTTACACTTAGTTTTAAAAACTTAATCTTATTTCACATTTAAATCTTGTGAATTTTTTTGTGGAAAGACCTTAACATGTTAAAAGCACTCAGTAAAAAAGGCACGTCCTAATCTTAACTACAAAAGAAAAGTTATAATTACAAAAACCAGGACTTTTTATGTTTGACAAACTGTTTCAGTTTCATTTTTGCACTCGATTTTAAATTTTATGCACCTAATTCCCTTGTTGATGCAATCCTAGCTTGCATTGCTATGAGTATTTTGTTTTGTATTTTGGGGTGCGGAATTTGGTAGAATTGGGTGGCTAAAATGAGTGAAAGAAACTCTGAAGTATTGGTGTATGGAGAACAATAATGAAGCTTAAGAGAGGTTAGACCAACCTCGAAGAGGTTCCTTGCTAAAATACTTAGAAATAAGGCTAGCAAAAAGTGAGCTAAGAGACTAGTTGAGGTTGATTTTGGCAGCAATTCAATAGTCTATTCAAAGCTAATTTACAAGGGGGCTAGCACTTGTATTTATAGTGATAACCAAGGTGCAAGCTTTAACCATAAAAACTCTCCACTCATAGAAGGACAAGTGACTCTCTTTAATTTGAGCAAATCCTCTCAAATTAGAGGTTGACAAGTGTCCCCCTCTAATTGGAGAGAATCCTCTCCATTCCCATGAAGACAAATGGCTTTTTGGCATTGGTGGGAATCCTCTCCATTGAAGGGATGACATGTGGACCTTCATGCCTTCCTTGCCACTTCATGCTTTCTATTTGTACTTTAGTAATTTATTTGTGCACCATAGATGGTCTAGAGTTGCATTGGGTCCAAGGAGACTCAATTGTATGTCTAGCTAGACTCTTTCTTTTTCTATTTACACCCTACCCTAATTAGCCCAATACATGGCTCATGAAAATTGGCCCAAAATATAGCCCCATGAAAATTCGCCCAAAACATGGCCCAAGAAAATGATATAAATACAAGCCCAAAATAAAGCCTATACTACTTTGTACAATGTTTATAAAACTAGATAAAAATGAAAGAGTAGACAACAATTAATTCTCCCCGAGATGAGAGTCTTCCGAGATCTTTTTTTTGCTTCCAATTTTCTTAGCCAAATGTTTCAAGGTTGGATAGGTTTTCATCACTTGGTGTGACCTTCAAATTTTACCATATTAGGCTTGATATATTACCTTGAACTGGTTAAAATTTCAGCTTCAAATTTACTGTAGAAAAATTAGCATAAATTTTACAATTCAATATGTTAGTTTTGAAACCAGTTTCTCCTTTGTTGCCAAACTGTTTGTATTTTTTACAAGTTTGGTTGATTTGTGTCTCAGTGTATACATATCTATTTTCCCTCGTATTTGTGGCATTTTGTTCCTTATCAAGTGCAAAAATATACCATAAAAAGTTTGGATTCAAGAGCTTTGTGGAAAATTCATACAAATTCTGGAACAATCTCTACCAATCCCCTCTAGAATTTTTGTCTTTTTAATCTCTTCTAAAGCTTTTCTTAGATCCTTTTGCTTGTGCTTCCTTTCTTGGTTGCTATAAATTTTTTGATTGTCTTTTATTAACTATTCATTCTTGTTTGTCACACCTTATTCCCTTTGAGTTTAGCTTTTCAAATTTTTAGCTTTGATCGCCTTGTTCTTTGGATTCCTAGGTTACACAATTTGGTGAGTTGGTGGTGCAACAAGAAGTGGTTTGGATCAACAATATTTGGGTTCTACTTTGGCTTTCAAGACTCTCTATCAAGAGGAGAAAAAGGGATCAAGGAGAAGCATTTTTGGACTACTTCACTTCCGAGAAGCAAATCAAACACTACTTTTAATGTTTACCAAACACCTCCTTCTCCTAAGTTGTAATTTTTAGTATCACAGAATTTCGTGTCCTTTATATTTTGCTAGTGTAATTTCTTTTATTTTTAGTTGTTTGGGAAAATGCTCGAACAACAATTCCACTAAACTTTGTAATAATTTTCGTGCATCAGTCTGATAGTGTGTCAGTGAGCTCTTAATGTTCATTGCACTATCACAATAGGACTCGTCTAGTATTACATTTGCATTTATTCTTTATTGTCTTTATTCTTTTTCTTCCTTTCTTATTTTCCTTGTGTATACGTCTCTTTGATGTTTTAGGGTTTTTTTTTTCCTTTTCTTACAATTAGTTAAAGCTTTCTTTGGTTTTCAAGAGCATTACATATATACATTTTCCTGTTTTGAAAAATTGTTTTGAAGTTTAATTGTTCAAAAAGACATATAAGGTCCTTTTTATGTTCGACATACAAACATCCTATCTATTTACAATAGTTATTCCATACCCGATTTGCTATGTTACACCTCAAAAAGATGTTGTATTGATTCTCCAGATCCTTAACATAGGGCATACATTTGAGCTTATATTAATCTCCCACCTCGATAAATTTATTCTAGTAGGGAATTTTCCCAACAAAACCCTCTAAGCTAGAGTTAACACATTAGGAAAAACTTTAACTGACCAAAGATAGGACATTAGCCTACCAAATTCATGACTAGAGGAATTATAAAGCATTTCATAGGCAAACCTCACTAAGAATAACCTAGACTTTTCCCTTGCCCATGATCTAGAGTTACTAATCTCCCTATGAAGTTGTGAATTATTAAGAATTACAGTCAATTGGTCTACATGTGCACAATCCCACACAAATATGTCCCTTATCCAATTCAGCCTCCATTTCCATCCTAAATTTGTCCAAACTCGTATTTCCCCTACAGACTTACCATGATCTGCTGATATGGAAAAAAACCTAGAAAACTGATGTTTGAGAATATCTTGACCTATCCATCTGTCCTCCCACATTATAACTTTATCACCTATTCCAATTTTCCAACGAGCTACATTATTGAACTAATTTGTCTATTCTTCCTCAGCACACTCTTTACCTAAATCTCTCGCCACCAAAATTGAAATTTGACATGTGAATTAACTTAATCTGAATCAAACTCGTATTTGGACCTTAGAATTTCTCTCCATAATCCTTTCTCATCCATCATTAGTCGTCACTTCCATTTAGTAAAAAATGCTAAGTTAAATCTACCTATTTCTTTGATGCCCAAAAACAATCATTATAATAAAAGTTGAAGTATTTATTGTAGAGATTTATGACTAAGTAAAAGTATAACCTACCACAGATTCATGTCTGGAAGTTTACAAAAAGTAGTACAACAATCTTACACTTACCGTAAGGAACTAACCACTTGGAGAAGACAACCCTCTTTCCAAACAAGCACAGGCACAACCCCAATTGGAAAACTTAGGATTTTTGCAGAACTCGGGATTTTCTAGTATTGCAAAAGTTTTTTTTGAGAAACAATAAAAAAAAAAAAAATAAGAACCACTTTAGGAGTAATCCAATCCATATACAAAACTGTACAAAAACGAACAACACCTCTCCCCAAAGGCTTGCCACTAATTTTATACTAGAACAATTACTAGAAAACAAGCCTCCACAGACTGAAAGCCACCTGCCTCTCAAAACAATTAACTAAATCAAACCCCCCACGCAAAATCTAAAAAAATCATGACCGACCTAAATAAATTACTTATATTTAATCGAATACATGTAAACCAGGAGGTCAAGACACCAATCAGAAAAAGGAAAAACAACTTGAACGAACTTTAGAGGTTATCCAGGACCAGGCCTTTAATTAAGCCATGGAGAAGATTTCATAATGATCAATCACTCCACCTTTAAAGGTGTGTTTATTCTTATGCCTCTAAATCTCACTTACCACCATGATCCAAACACTTTCCAAAATTAAATTAAAATAGTTTATCAAAATTGAAAAAAGAAAACCATAGAAGAGTAAAAAAAAAACTGTTAAACCATTTTTTTTTATAAAAAATCTCATGTTAGGCATGACTATGAAACTTAATGATGGAGATCCCACATCAACTAGAGATAAGGACATTTCATTGTATATAAGTGGGTGCAATCCTCAACCCTATGAGCCAGTTTTATGGGGTTGAGTTAGGCTTAAAGTCCACTTCGTAACATGGTATCAGAGAAGAGCTTTGTTGCGCTTCTCTCTGATCTTTATTTTCCCCCTTTGTTGTTCTTGGTTATCTTTTTTGTTCTCTATCGACACCTATTATAAAAAGCATGGGTTCCCTCCTAGCTACAAATTCACCAATTGGACATCCCAAGCCAATAATATGATTACTACTAACACTTTTTCTGAGCTTTTTCCTAAAGAACAAGATGCAAAGAGGATTCAACTTACATCACAACAGTGTCAATTCCTTACCAACATTTTGCGTCAACAAAACCTTGAGGATCTTGCCTCTCACACTCAAATTAATCAAGTCGGCACCTTCTCTGCGGATGAAATCCCCAATACTGAGCATTCTTCAACAGGTAAGTTTCTCTCTTCACTATCTGCTATAAAAGAATCTTGGATTATTGATTCTGGTGCCACGGATCATGTTTGTCACAATTTGAACGTTTTTACTACTTATACTAAAATTAAACCTGTCTTAATTAGTCTTCCAAATGGCCAAACTGTTTATGTCACATACTCTGGTTTAGTACGTTTTTCTAATAAGTTTTATTTGTCTGATGTGTTATATGTGCCTCATTTTCAATTAAACTTAATATTTGTTTCTAAACTTACACACCAACTTAAATGCACTTTGACTTTCACTTCAACTCACTGCATTATACAGGACAATCTCACCCAAGAGAGGATTGGTACAGTTAAAGCCACCGCTGACTTGTACCTTGTCACTACCTTGTCTGCTTAGTCGTTCTAAACCGCATTGTTTTGCTCCTTTTATTAATTGTAATATCACGGACAGAACATTGTGGCATTATAGACTAGGACACCCTTCACTTGAAAGATTACATGTATTAAGCAAACAATACTCTTTTATTACTGTTGATACTCATCATGTATGTGATACTTGTATTCGTGCAAAACAGAGAAAACTTCCTTTCACTTTAAGTAATATTGTTACCTCTGCTATTTTTGATCTTGTACACTTTGATATTTGGGGACCATGTTCCATAATTTCTATGCAATGTTTTCGTTATTTCTTGACTATTGTTGATGATTACTCGCGTTATACTTGAGTTATTCTGTTGCATAACAAATCTGAAGTGCGCCAGCACATCATTAACTTCACTGTTTTCGTTCAAAATCATTTCAAAACTAATATCAAAACGATTCGTACTGACAATGGTGTTGAGTTTGCTATGTCAAATTTTTATGCTTCAAAGGGAATTATACATCAAAAATCTTGTGTTGAAACACCACAAAAAAATGACATTGTAGAACGTAAACATCAACACATACTAAATGTAACCCGTGTTTTACTTTTTCAAGCAAATCTTCCTCCTATTTTTTGGGAATTTGCTGTAAATCATGTTGTTTTCTTAATAAATGTTATTCCTACTCCATTACTTAATAACATCACTCCTCATGAAAAGTTGTTTGGAAAACCATATGACATTTCCTTTCTAAAAGTGTTTGGTTGTCTCTGTTATGCTAGTACCATTACTGCACATAGGAAAAAAATTAGATGATAGATCTATCAAAGGTATTTTTCTTGGCTTCCCGCAAAATACAAAATGTTATATTATCTTAATTTAAAATTTCATAGCATAGAGATGTCAAGACATGTAATCTTTCATGAAAACCACTTTCCATATAAATTGGACTGTGACTTGCCTAAGGACCCTGACACTTTATCTCTCCTTATTTCTAACGCATATAATTCCGCTTTTGATTTTTTTTCTGATATTGCACCTCTTGTCGAGTCATGTGCTTCTACTCCTGCACCCAACACTTAACATCTCCGTTAGACTGATACCTCAAGCATCAATCATCATCTGTAAAAAAAAAATATTATTAAAAAAAATCAGAAAAAACATACAAACAATATGAGACTAGACCACAACTTATATGTAAAAACATAAGAAAACCGATATTTTGGTAATCTATACCTATTAATAAATAATTCTAAGAAAAAATTAGATCGAAGTCTATTATACCAATAAAATTCACTCTTAAACAGTTTTTTCTTTCCTTAAATTTTTCTAAAGTTTCAGTCCTTTCTATGAAAAAAAGAGTCTTGAAATGCAGCACACTATTTTGTACACCTTACATGAAAATTCTTTCTATAAACAAAACTTTAACAAGCAAAAAAAATGTGAGATAATTTAGGGATATATTTGATGCTTCAATAGAAAACGCCATCAACGATGAAATTCGGTAAATCAAAAGGTAGCAAAAGAAAAGTTATGAACATATTCCCTACTATATTTTTTTTTTCATAATTCTCTAAATTTTATATAAATTGTATTAATGATGTGAATTTTATTTTTTATTTAACAATTCATATTTATGATTTACTCTGCTCATTCGACATGGTGCTTGCACTATTGATTTTCGCAATATTAAAATTATTAACTACAAATTAACTCTTTATTACCAATTTTGGAATAATATATGATCATAGAAAAAAAAATATTCATTTGATCTAATAATAAACAGGGTGTACAAAATATACTAAAATTATATAATAAAAAATTGTATTTTAATTTTTTTTTTAAAAAAGGATATGACATTGTTGTTTTTTTTTTGGCATAATTAAGAAGAAGTGTGGTGGTGGTGTACCTGGTATTGGATTCTTTTTCAGTGATGCTTGTCTTGCCTGAACCATCTGAAAAATTGCAAATGGTAATAAAGAAGAGTACAAAAGGGATCCATTGTAAAGCTCAAAAAGATTAATTATAGCACCACCAACTACCTTTGATTTTTTTCTTTTGTACATATTCTATCAGTTTTTTCTGAGATAATTTTTATTACTATTGATGACAAATATTTGTACTAAAGCTCTTGCACATATTATTGAAGTGAAACTCTATTTTTATTTAGAAAATAAAATCAAAAGCATATAAGGAATTGCATGTTTATTTTATTATTTGCACTAAAACTCAATACTTCCACAATATAATTAAGTAAAGTAGTAAAATACACATTCCATTGTATTTCTAGCAACATTTTTACTTTTAGGTTTACTCAACACTAGAAGGATCTGAACGAATCTCACTTAGATTTTAAAATTTCAACAATTGAATATGAAAAAAAATTTAATATATAAAATAACAAAGTCCAAACAATAACCAAGTCATTGCATTCTCGTATATAGAACACGGGAATAGACTTCCAAAAAAATAACAACCAAATATGAAAAGAAGAAAAACCTCTCATATAGGAAAATGAAAATAAAGAAGAGGCTTAGACAAAGTGATATATTATCACCTTTCTTATTTCTCATTGTAACTAAAGAGCTTGTTGTGGGTTATAAAAGAGACACAACATCAAGATTTATTTGATGGGATTAGGGTGGGACAAAATCAAGTAGGTTAGTATGGTACAATTCATAGATGACACTACATTTTTTTAGCATGACAGATATTAAAAATATTATAAATATTATGACAATCAAATTTGTTTTAAGATGCTTTGAAATTGTGTTGGGTTTAAGGTTAATTACACAAAAAGAAAATTAATTGGCTTAGGTATTCAAAATAATGTATTTCATGGATTCTCTATGATTCTAAATTGTAGTACCGTGGAGGTGTCTTTTAAATACTTGGGTGTTCATGTGGGGGTTAACTTAGAAGAAAATTATTAGGCAAGATACACTCACTAAAATAAATAAATAAATAAATAAAAGCTTAATTTATGTAAAGGAAACACCTTTCTTTTGTTGGTAAAGTTACACTCATAAAATGTGCTTTTTCATCAGTTTTAAAATTCTCTCTAGTGTTGAGAAAGAGATTATTAGATTAGAGATAAAAATTTTGTTGAGATGGGGAAGTGATAAGAGAAAATTTGTGTGGGTCAAATGGGATTATTTGCAAATCTAAATCTGGTGGGGGATTAGGAATAAAAAATCTCAAATAATTCAACATGGCTTTACTAGGAAAATGGAAATGGAGACTTGGAGAGATTATCCAAGTTAATGGAAAATGATATTAGAGCCAAAGTATGGATCCTAGAGAGACTTGGACAATATAAATGATTCCAATTATGATTTGTGGTGGTGAAGAGATATTAGGAAGCTATGTGGGACGGGAGGGATGCACAATTAATTGGTTTGATAGGAATGGAGATTGGAGTATAGGAAAAGGAAATAAATTTTCATTTTGGTCTGACAAGTTTGGTAGTGATACCCTTAAGAATATGTATGCAAGAGTATATTTAAACTCGGTTAAAAAGGAAGGAAATGTGGAGCAGTTTGGTACATGGAGTCACAATAAGTGGTAATGGGAGTTTGAATGGAGAATATAGTGGTTTCAATGAGAAAAATGATAGTTTGGTTATGTTTATCACAAACTGTACTTGTTGACATTCATAAGGAAGATGCATAGACTGGATTGAAGATGCATCTAAATCATACACTCTAAAATCATCATATCTTAATCTAATGTCTAACACAAACCAACTGTTGCAGTTTAATTTTGATATGTTCTGGATAAGGGTTGTGATACTTTAAGGGTTGTGATTGTGAAACTAAGTATGATTTTTGGGTTTAAGATAATATCTTCTAGATTTTTTTTAATAATAAGGCACCATCTTACCTCACCAAGAAAGGAAGGATTTAATGAAAGCACACTTTATACATAGATGTAGTAAAATCTTATAGACTAGATTAAATATTATTAAAATTCATTAAAATATTGAATTCATAGTAACTTATTGTCCCCTCGTGTAATAAACTTGCAATTCGAATAAGCATCTTTTAGGGAAGTTGATCAAGACCGAGAGTGTCTCTAAGTCCTTGAGATTCATCATGATCGGGGTCACAAATTAAACTTTATTAGAAAGGAAACTTCAACGTGTCACAGTTATAGAAATATTTTTTTTCCTAACACCCTCCTCAAGCACTTTGAAAAATTGTCCTTTAAAACTTTTGTAAGAGGACATGATGGGGACGAGCATAAAGGATTTCGACTGATTAATCAAAGAAATTCAACATGCTCGGGTTGGGTGCTGTAGAAATGAAGGAACATGTAAAAAGAAGGAACACTTGTAGTGTTGGTCAGTAGGCACGGGTATTAAAAAAAGTCCTTAGGTGCCCCTTCTCGATCATGAAAAACATTATCAATAGTATGACAACAACGAAAGGTCACTACCTCCTTCGTAACGTGCAAGTCATCGTAAACATTTACACTTAACACGAATGGACAAAAACAAGACGACCACTAGTATTTGGAAAATATTCCCAAACATGGTAGTCAACCCACTCGTAGTCTTTCCTTAAACTCCAATTTTGACTTTTACGACTACTTCTTCGATAATCAAATATGGAATGTTGTCGTCCTTAATTTCAACGTCCTCTACGTAGAGAACGATATTTTCCACTCGATCCATCGAAATGGACGAAACACATTTTGGCAACCCTAACCCAAAACTACCATCAAAGATAAACACTACTCCCCTATAACTTCTCGATTACTCTCCATTGAAAAGCCAAATACCCCTCTAAGACAAGGATAGAGTTAGAGGAAGACATGATTAACTTGAATAGGAAAACTTTTCAGTTGCTCCAATTCGAAGATGAAGAAAGCTGTGGACCCAACGTTCAAAACTTTGTAGGTATATTTCTCTTCATATATATTGATTAACTGAGATAAAAAAATAAAAAAATAAAAAAAAAACAAAAAAAAAAACTGAGAGGACTACATATCAAAGATTGAGACGACTAGAGAGCGAGAATCCCGTAAAAACTAAAAGTGTAGTTGAATTCAACTAGGTACTCTAAAAATACATCTTATAAATGTTATCAGTAAAACATTAAAGTCACTTTTCTAAATTTTAGAACACAAAGTAATCTTCTTTTTATTTATATTGGGGTATTGTTTTTTCTTTTCTTTTAAACAAAGTGAAAATTCTAGTCCAATAAAAAGTAATTTTTGTATTCATAAACATGATTCGTCAGGATTTCAAAATTCTGTTTCTTATCAATATGATTAAACACTAAAAAGTAACATTTTACCTTTTTGATAAGTTTCTTGCTTTACTTTATTCTTTATGGACATAATTCACCAATGTTTCGTATACATTTCACCTCAGATTAATGTGATTCAACAAAAAGACAAACAAATAAAAAGATTTCCCACTCGTGTATCAATTTTTACATTTTTCAACTCTAAATTTAATTATGAAAAGTTATTATCTTAATATTACATTATTATTAATGTATATGGGTAGGAATAACATTAGTATTCTCAACTTATTCATTATTTTTATCTATTAAAAAAACAAAATAAAATAAATTTGTATGTTATTAATATATTTCATTATCACTTTATTTTTAAAGCTAATGTAGCTTTAATATTATCCAGTGCAACATCAGAACCCTGCATCCATTTGATTCAATGAACTCATAACAGTGTTACTTATTATTACACTCTTTAAGCATAAGCATTTTTGAAGCCAACATAAAAAAAAATAATAATAATAATAAATGATTTTGACAGCACTAGGACAAAGTGGAAGAAAGTGGCTGTCAGTTCTTTAAACAAACCTTCTTCTCTTTCTTTTCATTATTACATAACTGTTGACTTAATTTATGTCCCAAATAAAAATGTACTGGAATAAAATTAAATTAATTGTCAGAATGACAAAATAATTTTCCATCTACTTTGTTTCTTTCTTCTGTAGAAAATAAAGCTAATGTAGACTCATTTAATTGAAATTTTGAAAATCAAAACTAAATTCACTACAAGAAATTAAATAAAAACTAATTTTAAAAATAAAAAATAAAAAATAATTAATTATTGACTAAATTAGATAATATTTTATAAAATACATAAATTATTAGTTTTTAAAATTATTTTTATTATTAATAAATTTTTTAAATTAATATCTAATTAGTTATAAAAAAATTTAGGTACCAATTATTTTATATTATAATTCAATATCAATTTAAAAACTATTTTATAAATTTTATTAATAACAAAAATTACTTTAGATATCAATAATTATTTTAATTTTTAAAATAATATTTTATTTAATTAATATAATGATTAATTATTTTTTATTTTTCAAATTTATTTTTATTGAATAATTTTTTTATAGTAAATATTCTAACTGAAAACAAATAAATCTTTATAGGTTTTGTTTACACTAGTAATTTGTAAAGATTTTCCATCTAAATGCTTTGAAACCAAATTTATAATATAATTTGATTCTATAGTAAAATATTTTTATTATTATCTTTGTAAAACATTGTTAGATATTTAAAATGTGCATGAACATACAATTCATAGTAAAAAGGGACAATAATAATAAAAAAGATAGTAAAAAAAATTATTCTTGAAGTTATTAGAAATTGAAATGAAGAAGAAAACACATGCTTGAATGAAAATCTAAAGTAATTTCAAAAGAAAATTCAAACATAAAACAATAATAATTAGAAATCTACTTACAGCATTAATATAAACAGAATTGAAACAATAAACGTAATGAACAAAGGAAAAATAAGGATGAAACAAAAAATTGTATAAAAAATTTACAAAGTTGATGAACAAAAACATCAGTATTATACTCTTTTTGTTATTCCCATGTTTGACTTTTATAAAAAAAAATTCTGTAATATTTTTGTCTCATCCCCTCAAACTACCATAAATTATTATTATTATTATTATTATTATTTTGAGATTGATTAATTTAAAAAATAACATTCATTTTATTAAATATACAATCATGAGAGCACTTCATTGACCTTCTAATCAATTTCTCTCTATTAAAAAACTTTAAAATCTTCACATGAGTATTGGGTTTTCTCATAATTTGACTTCTTAGAAATTTTCCACTTATAACAGATCTTTGAAGAGAATGTCATTTTGAACACTTTGATAAAATCAACACTTCCTTGTAAAGTGTAAACACTTTATCAATATTTTATCTCTATTGTTTTCCATCAATCACTTTTATTAGTCATCTTTTCTCTTCATTCTTATTTGGACTTTGCAATGCTCTTCTTCTCTTCAACATATCATGCATTAAATGCATATTCATATAAGGATACTCTCACATTACTTGAAAATCTTGAATTTTTTTTGTTGTTGAGATTTTTCAAAGTTCCACTTACTATTTCAATTTCTTACAACAAATTAAACTAGCCTATAAGAAAAAAACAAACTCCCTACTTTTAGTTAGTTTATATTACGCGTTTCCTCCACAAATCTCTCCATATAATTTGAGTTCCTTCACTGTTTTTAACCACATCCACCTTTAGTGTTATTAAAAAAATAATGAAATTAATTTTATTTTAAAAATAAAAATAATTAATTATTATATTAATTAAATGAAATAATAGTTTAGAAAAAAAATTATTAATATTTAATTAGTTTCTATTTTTATAAATTAATAACTGATTAGTTATCAAAAATTTTAGATACCAACTTTATATATGAACAGTGTGTTCATATATTTGTTGTAGATATAAATATATAGATGTAAATGCATATAGACGTAAATATATATATATATATATATATATATATATATATATTTATTTGTGATTTATTAATAATACACACTACTTTAAAATTCACATGCTAATAAAAGATTGAAATGAATATATTACCATTTTCTTTATAATTTATTTTATATTTTTTTATGATGTTTGAGATAATAATAGTAATCCTAGATTATTATTTTAAAACTATTTTTTAACATTTTTATTATATGAAAATTGTAAATTTAACTGTAAGAAATCATGATTTCACTCTGAAAACAAAAAAGAAACTTAGTTAATTTAAGACTTAATGGATAATAATAATTATTTAAGGAATAAAATATATATATATATATATATATTAAATTTGAATGTATAATACATAAAATCACTAATCCTGTCATCTATTGTTCTTCTTCTTTCTGCTTGTAAATTAAATGTTTATTTCATTGGTAAAAGAAAAAGAATTCCCATTGCCAATAATAGAAAATTCTTATTGAGCAGGCAGTTAAGTTATTGTAGTGATAGAGACTATATATGTAAGAGAATAAATAGCACATGGGTAGGAGTTTGAGGAATCAATGCTAGGTAGCTTCATGCATAAATTGTGAAAAAGAAAGCTTCAACAGCTTTCTGGATTCCATTGATTGATTTTGCAGAAGAGAAGGTTCTTTAATTAGAGTAGAAGGAAGGCAAAACCAAATGTCACAACAACAAAAAAAAGCACATTCAGGGTTGCTTCATCATCATCATCATTTCAACAAGAACAATGGGTGTATTAAGAAATTTCCACAATATTTAAGTTAAGAAATCAACGCTCATGTTGGTCTAGCAATCACTTTGGTACTAAGGCCCATTTCATCCATTGGGTCTTTCACTACTCACCTGAATCAGAAAAAAAAAAAAAATCCAATTTATATTTTATTTTATTAAAAATTCATATAGACCAACTTTACATTTTCTTATCTTAGTTAATTTTAAGAATGGAAGAAAAAGTTCCCTAAACATATCACGGTCAAATAGATACTATATTGTTTTGTAATTTTTTATTACTTTTGTATTATAATAAATTTTTCATATCAAACCATTAAGACGCACAAACAGATGACAAAAGATAATTTTTTTTATTTGAGTCAATTTTTATATGAAGGAAGTCAATTTTTATATAAATGTTAAAATTCTAAATTTAAATGTATATAATTCTGACTTCACCCAATCATTTTAATGTTGATTGACTATTACATTCAAATAGAAAAACTTGTATGTATATCACAAGATTCACATTTGATGTAAATAGAGCATCAAGTTGGGATTTTAAGCCAAGTTCCTATAAGAATGTCCAAATAAACTTTAATCATTACACCAGTCAAGTTTAGTTGTCAATGTTATGATTATTATTATACTTATTAATATGATTATCAATATGAATATAATTAATAAAATAAGAGTTAATAATATTATTCATATTATTAATATAATACTAATTATATTATTTATATTACTATATACAAGAAAAATTGGAATTACATACGAATTATTACATAAGGATAGAGTTTCTTTTCTATTCAAAATTCCATGTGTGATTTACAAGAGGGGAGACACCCTATTTATAGATATGAGTGCCTTGGAGAGGAAGAGGGGAAGGGTATGGGTGTAAATGACTACAAGCTTCTAGAAACTAGGTTAAATGTGAGCACATGGGGGAGTCTTCTAGAATATAGGTCAAAGGTGAGCACATGGGTGAGTTTCTAAAAGCTAGGTTAAGGTGGACTTTGGCACAAGCCCAATTTACTGAGTACACTTTCTTCTAGCTTATTTTTATGATTGAAGCTCAAAGTGAGTCCAATTTATTTACTTAACTTATCTTATAAGGAGACTAGAAGGAAGAACAACTGATATTCTGGTTCATGTCTGGTTCTCCCTCTGTTGAGGCTCTTTGGGGATTTGATGGGGCCTTGTCTTGTATGTTGAGATTACTAACCTAGTTGTGAAGAGTTTGTGGCATCCTGAGTCATCTATTTGTTAAGTTGGTTTGTATCAATACTTGATCCTAGAGAGTTGTTCAAACACGTTGTACCTAGAAAGGTTAGAATACTCGTTAAGGGAGAGGTGTTAACATTCGTTGTAGCCAAGTGTTTTGGTTAATGAAAGATCTTAAGTAGTTTTATTCGTTGAACATTTTATTCAGTTTTGTAATGCACCTAAGTTTATCAACTCTGTCCTAGGAAGTGTGTGGATCTCGGTGGTTAGAGAAATTTGGTGGCATAGGAATAAAGTCATCTTCAAAGGCAGTGTGGTGGATCATTTTGAAATCTTCGCTTTAGCATAGTTAAAGACTTGGTCTTGGGTAACTTCTAAAATTGTCACTGTTTGCTTCTCCTTCTCTAACTGGTGTCTTGCCCCCCTTATCTTGTCTAAATTCGTTATAAGTTGTTTGTATCTATTTTAGGTTCGCAGGCCTTTATCTTTTGTTGGGCAGTTTGGAGGAGTGGTGTGTTGGTTGTTGGTGAAGTTGGGTAAAGTTGGGTAAAGTTTTTTGCTTTGATGATCCTTGTTTTGTTTGTGTGAAGTGTGAACTTGCTGGTCTCTGTAGTGTCAGGTTGGTTTAGTACGTTGGTTTCTTTTAGTGTTATGGTCTTTTTTGTTAGGTGTTGGATTTTCTCCCTTTGGTGGAGTAGGGGTGATAGAGGAGATATTCTTTAATTTTATAATTTATATAAGGGTTGGACCACTCAGAAGTGATTCTATTTATTAATTTTTTATTACTGATAAAAAAAACTATAACCATTAATAATTAAATAAAAAAATATTAGCGTGGTAAAGTTGTTATACACCACAATTTTGCTTGCAATTTTTATTCTTTCCCGAAACACTTATAATGAGTAATCATTTCACGAAACTTGCCACTTAGTTCTCTTATTATATTTGAATTTTTTATTAATAAAGAATTAATTAAATAAATAAAAAATCTCCTAAAATACAAAACGAAACAAAATTTGTGTGTATCGTAACCTTCTAACTACAACGAGTGTTTAAACTCTCAATCAAACATAATTGTAACACCAATCAGGACAATCTGAATGATTAAACAAAAATCAAATTCTCTTTTGAAAATTTATGTCTTTGGAGATCTCCACGTCATTTGACTCACTTAAATATAATCCATTTGCATTAAATACTCTTACTTTCATAAAGTTTCATTAGGTGGTGAAAGATCTAATAGAGGATTTAACTTTTCTTAAAGATCATTTTAAAAGAAGTAAGAAATCTTAATTGTGATTTAAAAAACTAATCATAGTATTCCATTTCATCTATGATTTATTATGTATATGATTAAGATTTGTTATCTTTACTCTCTAAAGTGGGTTTCTCACTAAAAGAAGTATATGGTGAAGTTTTCTTAAGAATAAAAACATTACCCATGCCAATTAAAGAACCTCTTTCTCACCACTAAAATTGTTGTTTATAAAATCACTCTCACTTTAAAGAATAAAATGCACTCATAATAATTTATTAGAAAACTAATGGTGGATATATGTGTTTGATCTTAGCATGATTATTAACCATTATTTTTTTTTAACCAACTGTGTGTACATTTTATTTTTTAAAGTGAATCTCCTCACTTTGAAAAAGTCAATTTTTTATGTTTCATTTATAAATATTTAAAAGAACTTAGTTTTAATGCACTATCAAATCAAATTTTATAATAATTATTTAAAAATAATAAATTTAATTACACAACAATTTAGAATGCGATAATAATAAACAAAAATCTTATAAAAATTTCATTATATTCAAGCTAAATTTATTTTAAAATATAAAACGAAATTAAAATAAAGGGTCATTTTTCATATTCAAAGTAAAATAAAATAATAAATATTTTATGAAAGTAAAGTCTCCTTCAAATTGTTATGTTGGATTTACCACTTGACACTACAAGAAAATCATGAAATAAAAACCAATTTTTAGTGACCAAAATAATTAGTTGCAATAGTAACTAAATTAGAGACCATTTAAGAAACTAAAACAAAAATTGATTTTTAGTTTCTATTATTATTAAATAGTTTCTAAATTGGTATCTAATTAGCAACCAAGGTTTTAACTACCAATTATTTAGTTTCTAAATTTGGTCTCTAAAACCTGGTTGCTAATTAGATACTAATTTAGAAACTATTTAATAATAATAGAAACTAATTTAGAAACCAATTTTTGTTTTAGTTTCTAAAATGGTCTCTAATTTAGTTATTATTACAACTAATTATTTTAGTCTCTAAAAATTGGTTTCTATTTCATGGTTTTCTTGTAGTATGATATTTGTTGGTTTAAGTTGTTGAATAGTTTTTATATCCATCTCAAGCTATTGTGATTTATGTGGTTTGGTGAGATAGTTTTTACCTCTTCCGCTAGAAAAAAGCAACTTCTTTATGCTGAACTGATTTATAACACACAAAAATGATATTTCTGAAAGAATAAAGGGAGGTGCTTTTAGTTGAGATTTTCCTGTGAAAGATGTTAAGGGAAACATAGGGCATATGGCCTACAGTAGATAAGAGCATAGATGTGGATTAGGGCATGCCAAGCTTATAAATATTTTGCAGAACTTTTTGGAGATAGAAAATAGATATTTTATCAGCATAATGAGTCTAAAGCTAAAGTGTTACAGACCAAGTGTGAAAAGGCACTATGTATGAAGCTTAATGTGGGCACGTGTGTTGCACATCTCAAAAGTTGGAAAAGAAAAACTATGTCTAAGAGCATTCATTATTCATGCAAAATCCAACTGTGTGACACCCCTTTGATTATACAATTCTCTCTGATTTAGATTTATTGCAGATTGTTATGTTTCAGGTTCCCTGCACATTCTCTTGTTCCCAAATATGAAAACCTCACTCACTTCCTTATTTTATCTCTTGATTAGTCCCTTATTATTGAAGAGGTGTTCATATTGAGGGCATCCCATTTGAGAGTACATGCCAGCAATGAGGATGGAATTACAGTTTGGGCTAAAGTTTAAGGGCAATTCAGGTTTTTGTGGCCCCACCTTGTCCCTAACTTGAGTAGCAAGGTTCTTATTTGTAGGGTCATGAAATGGACCATTGTGTGGCACTTGAAGCCTTTGATGGGCCTAAAACTAGTGGAATTCATATAATGTGTTGTTGGATCACTGTTGGAAGTCTTGAAAAAGCCTTGATAACATCTGAAGCGGGACTTTCACTGGGTCTACAATAAATCTCAAACCCATCAACAACTCCCCTCTTCAATGATGATTGATCATCTAATGTGCTTTGGTGAAAAGGTTAGCAGAAATCAAACATGGCACATAGCAATAAAAGATGAGAGACTCTTGGGGCAACCATGTCCATTAAAGATCACTTTAAGAATGAATGGTGCATATTAAAAGAAAGCAACCAAACATGTGTATCTTCCAAGATTGTAGAAATATTTTTCTGTTCAAGATGAGGATGAAGATGATACTAATAGAGTGTGGCAACATCACCACACCCCCCTTATACTGTTGCCACTGGCATTGTTGGATTTGATCCGTATGACCTGATCAGGCCACTTATGTGGTCATTCTCCAATTATGTTCACGTTTTTTATTTGACGTAGGCCACAAATAAAATCTCAGATATGAGGTACTGAATCATATAAATCAAGTTAGTTAATTGAACATGTATGATTTTCCCAGTGTGTTTTGTGGCCTTGCTTTCAGCTTCTCCAATAATAGAGCAACAAAATCTGCGAACTATAATAACCTTGGCCTCATATGTTTTGAATGCTTAAGGCAAAGAAAATAACCCAACACATTCCAAAATGTCCGCAACCAGGGGCATCCAAAGCACACAAATTTTTGGTAGATGTTAAGTTTAATAGCTTTCTATGCTTTAATTTTGTGTCCTTTCTATGAGTCTTGTTCTCCGGGGTGGCCCTAATGATCAAATCTAAAGTAAACTAGCCAAGGATGGGGATAGTTGTTTATCTTGGTCTATCAAAATCTAGTGCTTGCAAGAACCATAACCACTGGTTTCTGACAAGCCTTGGCATGATTTCGTTTAACAGAAAGTGTGTGTGACAAAAATGTGTTTCTTCTACTTCCAAACTAGTGGTCAGCATTCAAGGCCTCTGTCATAACAAGTGGCACAGTTTTCCTTATCTTGATGGTGATACTGTCAAATGAAAAAATAAATGAAATTACTTTTGTTGGATACACAATTGTGGTGGATACACAAGAAAGGGGTCCCTTATAACTTGCCACATTGATAACTAAGTAGAAAAAAAATTGACTAGACTAGATGATCTTAATGGAACTGTCACAGTCATCTCCCTCGAGTGCCTTGACTAAGTGAACGTTTATACGTACAGGTACAACAACAATATTTGCTAGTCCATATATATTATATGGCTTTAATTCATATCCGTTGGTGTGTCTCTTTTGGTTCATGTGCTACACGTACTCATTTGATCATGCCCACACACAAAGACTATGGTGACAACTATAATCCGACACTAAGAAATGGGCATTGGCTTTGATGGGCCAAATCATCTATTGACTAACATCAGTACCTAGAAAGAAAACTAAAGTTGATAATACTAAGTATGCATATGCAGTTTCTTAAAGTTTTTTTGCAGTGGAAAAGGTCTCTCCACTGTTTATTATCCTTTGCTTGCACCTTTGGTGGGACTTCTTCATATATCACCTTCCATATGATATGGTATTATGTATTATTTATGAGTAGGATGAAAACTTTTGTAAAAATTTTCAGGTTTTGTTTGCATGACAACAAGGTTTTTATGGTCTGATCTGAATACTATTTTGACATGATGCTGCTACCGTGTAGGTTTTCTCTGTTGGAACCTACCAGTGGTTGGGAATTGAAATATTACTCACCCACCTAATGGATGGACTACTAGGACTTGTAAAAACAGTTTAAAGAGGAGGCAGTGTGATATTAATGGGCCATAGTAAATCTATCCTAGTCAAAAGAAATTACTTGGCAAGCAATTACTTTTAATTTGTTATGGAATATGGAGTGACTTTGAAGCCCTCAAAATGATGGTGGGATCTCTATAATAATTATAGTCCATCTGTATGTATAATGATGTATATGAGCAAAGAAGGTTAGATTGAATAATGCACATGTTCATGGCCATTGGATATATATCCATAGCCAACAACCACTTCACACCCAACTCCCACTCAAATCCATAGAAGCATATAGAATCCAAGGAAACACAGCTCTTTGCTCCCCACAATCCCTAACAAAAACCTCTGGTTTTAACAGCATGAGAGGATAAAAAGCACTGTTCCCCACTTATACCACCCCAATCTCATCTTTATTGCAAATGCACATATGCACATCTTGTGGACCACACAAAAACCTCCAAAACTCCCTCATCATATAAAATTATGCCTAGAGTTATTGATTATCCTAAACTGACCCTCCCACTACTCTCAATCATTCCAAACCCCTTTCATCTCTTTGCATCCTTGATATAGCCCCCCTTCTTCTTACATATTACTATCCATATTATTCCACACTTCACCCCAACTTCTCAAACTTGCACCATGTCCATAGCAGGCCTCATGGACCACCCAGAAATTAATCACAACAAGTCCTTCCACCGCAGGAACGATTCTGGCGAGCTTGATGTGTTTGAGGCAGCAAGGTACTTCTCAGGATACGGTGAAGTTGTTGGCTACACTGCCTCCACCTTCACTCAGAAGATCATGAGAGAAGAAAGGCACCATGCACACAGAGCCAGAATCAGCTTAGACATGCCAATGAGAAGCTTGCTCCCCCAACAATTCCATGGCATGGAGAAGCAAATCATGAAGGAGAAGAAACACAAGCAGCCTAGCTCCCCAGGTGGAAGGCTTGCAAGCTTCTTGAACTCTCTCTTCAGCCAATCAGCATCAAAGAAGAAGAAATCAAAATCCAGCTCTCAGTCCATGAAAGATGAGGATGAGAGCCCTGGAGGGAGGAGGAGGAGGAGGAGCAGCATTGGCCATTTCAGAAGCTCCAGCACTGCAGATTCAAAGTCCTTATACTCTTCCTTAAGTTCAGGGTTTAGAACTCCTCCTTATGTACAAACACCAACAAAGAGCTGCAAGGAATTCAGAACCTTCTCAGACCACAAGCATGCACAGTCCTTGTCTGCAAAGTATAACAATGGACATGCAAGATCAACAACCACTTTGCAAAATGAGTTGTTGTGGGATGAGAAGAAAAAAAGGGAACCAACAACTTTGATGGATGATAACAGCCACAGCCACAGCCACAACAATCACAAACACAGCAATGGATTATCATCATCAGAAAAACAAAGGAACAAGGGCAGTCATGAGTCAGTTGAGAAAGATAGGATGTCAGTGGACAAGTGCTCGGCAGAGGAGAAGGAAATCACTCAAATCAGGAAGTTCAATGAGGTTGATGATGGTGCAGAAAGTGATTCAAGCTCTGATCTGTTTGAATTGCAAAACTATGACTTGGGATACTATTCAAGTGGTCTACCTGTCTATGAAACTACCAACATGGATAGCATCAAGAGAGGAGCACCAATTTCCAATGGCCCTCTTTGATGGTGTATAATATTCTCATCCTTCTCAATTGGTTGGTTCATGTTGAACTAGCATGTTAGAAGCTATCATCAAAAGGAAAAATCTATTAGATTTTCCCTGTTTCCCTCCGGGTTTCATTTCAACTTCTTTCAATACTTTTTTCTCTGTGTGTACAGATTGGAATGTTGGCTTGTCTTATCTAATTTTATCTAATGTCTTTTCCTTTTGGACCTTTGTTTTAGACTGCAAAAACAAAACAAAATTATATCCACTCCATTACTGGCTTCACCATATTCTTACCGTGATTATAGGTTTAACATGTACTCAAGAATGTAGTTGCCAATTCTCCCACAATCATTTCATCTGTCCCCCTGTACCAAATCCATCATCTTAGGCCGTGCTTCTGCATCCTACTAATTTTGGATCTCATTCTTCTAAACCAAAGTAATCATTTACAGAATAAAGTAAACAATATTGAGAATAAAGTTAATGATTCATTTGAGTGTACCTGCATAGCATATCCATTTGAATATCTTCCATTACTTCTCTCATCCAACCACTCAAATTTCTGACTTTATGATCAAATTCCTAAATTTATAATTTACAGAGTCATAACTACATACTTATATGAACTACGTACTTATATTCACCATGTTCAGAGTAACTATGATCAAGAGTTTTGTAGATGCTGCAATAACAACCTTCTATACCTTTGAGATGGAACAACCATACTATCAAAGGAACCCTTTTGCCTGAATGCCTTGATTTTTTATTAGGAATGGAACTAAAACACAAAAATGGGTATAATTTATCTCTGTCAAGTTCTGCATGATTCATGAAATCCCATTTATGTGTACACATGACCCATGTTGGTTTTGTCTCAAAGGGTGTTTCTTTTTTCACTCCATGGCTTGTTTTCATTTTATGCAGTAATATTTTCTCACTCTCAAGTAGTAAAAAACATACTTAACATTCGAGAAATATAAAGTGTTCTTGATATTTTTTTTCATTTAAAAAGTAGAAAATGTTGAAAGAAGATTTGAAATTGTTGTTAATTTTATAATAAGATTGTTTTTGAAATTTAAAAGTTGCACGGGGGAATCTAAGTATCTTAGCTTAGGCAGAGACAATATTGATGCTTGCAATTATCCCTTTGTGACATGAAGGTGTTCATGCAATGGAATGTGGTTGATTAGGGGAATGGGATCTCAAAAGTTAGAAAATGGATTATAATATGGATGATGTGACATAATTAGTGTTAAGGTGTGTTCCGTTAATGGTGGATTAATTGAGAACCCTCAAGAAAAGAGAGGCACAAGAATGGTTCCGTACAATCAAATCCTTGGTTTTTTACAGTTTTGATGAACCTTTAGCTTGTTAATTCAATAATTAGGACCTTGATATGCGTAACCAAATGTGTGTTCAATCAAATCAAATGATCAAACATGGAAAGTTATGGAAATCATATTAATCTAATATATTTTCATAGTGTTTGGAGACAGAATGGAGACAAACAACAAAATTTTTACCATGCAAAATCGCACGCACATCTTTTTAAGCTAAAAATTAAATTAAATTAAGAGAGAGTGAGTGATATTTTGAAATGAGTTCACACTTGCTCAAATTATTAACCAATTACTAGTTTTTCACCTTCACCTACACCAGATTTACTTCTTAAACTTCACTTATAATTTGGTTTGTTATGAATATTCTAGTGTTTACTTAATAAACTCTTACTTTAAATTAAAACATTAAAATTTTTATCCATGTATTATCTTCACAGTATCAATTTGACATGACTTTATTTTTTTAAAATTTTATCCATTTAAGTAATTAATGTATAAAATTACACTTATTTTTATAAAAAATTCAAAAAATTACTCAAATATGTTAAGATATCACCATACTTAAAAACAGTTATTTATCAATCATATGTTTACTCCAATATACTCTTATAGAAGCATCTCCTTTGTTACTTCTTCTAAATCATGGAGAAAAAGTGGGTGGAGAAAATTAGGAGAGAAATGTGGTAGAATTAGTGGGTTTTTTTTAGTCCAAATGAAATTGAAGACAAATAGTATAAAGAAATAAATGAATTGTATTGTAAATAATTAAATTTATTTTAAAATATTTTTTCTTGCTCTTCATAATCACCGAAAGGAACATAGTAACATTTGCCGCAGATTTTAACCACTGAGAAACATAAAATAAAATAAAAGTTCACACATTTTTTTAACCATTAAAACCCTTTAGAAAATTTTAAAAAAAAAAACAAATTTATCAAGTCAGTTTTTAGGGTTTTAATAGTTACACTAAGTGACAAATTTCAAAGTTCCATATTGTTCATTTTCATTCTTCATAAAAAATTTAAATAATGAGTCTCATTCTTTTAGTCTCTTCTCTTCCACTTTTTTAAATCACCATTTTCCCCTTTATTTCTTACCACACACCATCTTAAAATTCATTGAAGTTTTCATTACCAAGATTTCAATGGAAATTTAAGAATATCACACCACACCACATTATACTTATTTTCGTATAAGTTGAATTAGAAACCTTTCTTATTGGTTGCACAACTATATTGTTGATATTGTTTTCGTTCTTTAGAATGAAGCATCATTGGATTGGATGTTGATATACGAAAAGAAGTAAGGACCAAGTAAAGTAAGTATAATAAAATATATATTTAAAGAATCATGCTCAATCACAACTCTTGTTGGATATTGTAAATCTCTGAACAAATCTCTCTTAGTTTTCTCATATACTTCTAATGCTAGAATTTAATGTATCTAATGGATAAGATTTTTGTTGTCAATCATACAACTTCACATGTTCATTTCTGTGGGGGTGGGTGGTGATGTGGGTGATTTTTTGAAATAATTGTTATAATAAGCTTTGTTGATCTTTATTGTTTTGTTCGGATTGTACAGATACATAATCTGTCTTTTTGTAACAGGGTTGTGAAATATCCATATTTATTATTTTTTTATGATAAAAAGCATTTCTTATAACTTTCATAAACACAATAATCACTTAATGCCTCCATCAATTTACTTTAAATAGGAAAAAAACAAAAATACCATGGTCAAAATGTGAGTTTTTTTAGGAAAAGAAATAGATTTCTAGAAATATGTTGGATGGAGGCATTCTCTTGAATATGGTTTACAGGTGGAGGCTATGAAGGGTTTAGATGATTGAGTAATTGGATAGGCTTTTGAAAGAATGATGCAAAGAAATGGTGCATGGGGAACCAAAGGGGTCAGTGTAACCATCAATGTGAGGTGGAGGGCCCAAACTTTGCTACAATTCAACTTCAATTCCATTGCAAACTTTACTCTATATCATCAAGGACATAATAGGGTTTAGGGTTACCAAGCAAGACCTCATGCTCATCTTTATGGAATCTTCCTTTTTCTTTTTCTTTCTCTTTCTTTTCTTGCAAAAAGTTAAAAATGAATGTTCACAAATTAATCATAAATTAGGGTGTCAATCACTTCTTTAAATAATGTTTATTTGCACACATGTCTTGTTCATCACCTTTAAATTTAACTCTTTCCTAGTAATCTTCTCAAGAGATACATGATTAATTATAAGGAATCTTTTCATCATTTGTCTTTTCATAAAATTCATTTGTTTATATCCCATTAAAACATATATCACTACAACAAAATCATAAAATAAAAATCAATTTTTTAGAAACCAAAATAATTAGTTACAATAGTAACTATATTAGAGACCATTTTAGAAACTAAAAATAAATTTGGTTTCTAAATTAGTTTCTACTATTTTCTATTATTGTTAAATAATTTTTAAATTGATATCTAATTAGAAACTAAGGTTTTAACTACCAATTATTTAGTTTCTAAATTTGGTAACAAAAATCTTGGTTGCTAATTAGATACCAATTTAGAAACTATTTAACAATAATAAAAAATAATAGAAACTAATTTAAAAATCAATTTTTTTAGTTTCTAAAATGTTCTCTATTTTAGTTTATATTGTAACTAATTATTTTGGTATCTAAAAATTGGTTTTTATTTCATATACATGTTTTTTATAGCCTTTCTCATTCTTCAGACAAAAGTGAAATAGATATTACCAGTTAATTATTACACCCACAGAGATTAAAATGTGTGGTAGGAGTGATTAGTGACTGAAATGGATTAAACATATTGTGCAGTTTTCAAAATATTTCTTCATTTTGTCAAACAGTACTCATAATCTACTTGACTTTGAATTGGGGAAAAGGGTCATTTGGTTATTTGCAATGCAAATTTTCAATTTAATTTGTCTGGACTATAAGCATCCTCTCCAAAATGTAGTAATTAATTGAAATTAGTTACTATAACAAAAAAAATATATTCGATTGAAATTTTTTAATAAGACTTTTTTCCTAAAATATAATTTTAGTCTCTCAGCAAATTAAAAGTTTTTGTATTTAATTTCCTTGACTTTTACTCCTTAAAACATTTACAGGATTTGTATTTGGTTTCTGAAAGAGTATTTATTTTTGTTTCTTTTTATCATTATTTTGGGTCTTTTAAGTGTTTTTTTAAAGATTTTTAGATTTTTTCATACAGGAAAAACATGAAATAGAAACCAATTTTAAAGACAAAAAATAATTAGTTGTTATAGTAACTAAATTATAGATCATTTTAAAAACTAAAAGAAAAATTGGTTTTTAAATTAGTTTCTATTATTGTTAAATGGTTTCTAAATTAGTATCTAATTAGCCACCAAGGTTTTAACTACCAATTATTTAGTTTCTAAATTTGGTAGAAAAAACCTTGGTTGCTAATTAGATACTAATTTAAAAATAATTTAACAATAATAGAAACTAATTTAAAAACCAAAAAGATTTTAGTCTCTAAAATGATATGTAATTTAGTTACTATAACAATTAATTATTTTTTGTTACTTAAAAATTAGTTTCTATTTCATGATTTTCTATGGTTGTTTTAATTTTTTATTTTAACAATTTGGAAAAATAAAATGTAGTCAGAAATTAAACATAATAAGTTGTCTAATGAATACACACACTTTAGACTGACATATTATAGAAATAATTTATTTAATAAAAAATCTTGTATATATTTTTTAATTGATTTTTATTAAAGCCATGGGTGGTGCATGTTGATCCCAAAGAACAAACTCTGGTTTTGGGAACAGAGTGGAAATGAATTCAATAAAGAGGAAGATGGTTCTGCCAAATAGCCTTTATGCATTTCAATTTTTTGACTTTTAGACCTTCTTCTCTGTTTTACCTTATTCTAAACCTTACTTTTATAGATTCTCTCTCTTATATTCTTTTTTTTATTCACATATTTCTCTTTTCTTGTTTTTTTGTCAACTCTCCACATATTTCCATGACCTATGTCATAGGCCTATGAACAAAGAAGCTTAGGTTCTTTCTTTCAGCATTTTAATGGATTATTTTTGCACCATAGAAAAATCTAAATATATATTTTAAGTTGTATAATTTAAAATTTAAAAAAATTATTTTAAATTATATAACATGAAAACATATTTTAAAATTGTATAATCTATGTGATAATATATTTTACTCTGAAAATATAAAACATATTTTGAAATATAAAATTATATTTTAAATTGTACAGTTTAAACTAAATTTTTTATTATAAAATTTAAAATATATTTTTAAATTTAAGAATATATAATTTTACGTATATTTTTAAATTCTACAATTCAAAAATCTAACCTATGGTTAGTTTAGTTTTTTCTTTTTCAACACTCCATGGAGATATGAGGCCATTTGTTGGACTGAAAGCCCATTTATTGCTTCCCTCATTTGGACTAAAAGCCCATCAAAAGAAAAATGTATTCAAATATTCATTTTGAAATTACTGCAGTTTCCACTTCTTCTACTTTAAATTAAGTAAAAATTAAACGTAATAATTAAAATATAAAACATGTGTCTGTTAAAAGTTTTAAGATTAATCTACCGTACCCATTCTACTTAATATAATTTGACTTTTTTTTATCTTAAAAATAAAAAACTTTTGTGTCATTCACGTGTTTCTAGCAGTTTTTTCAGTTAAAGGTCAAACTTAGGACACTGGTTTTGCAGGACATTTATGAAATATTATAAATATACAACTAAAATATACACTAGATAAATTTATATAAAAATAAATAAATTCATACAAAAGGTTTGCGTGCATAAAAAACTAATTACAAAAAGTTACTTTTATGATACCATCATCTTTTCCCCTTAGATATAAATATTAGTTTGCATTTACACAAAAAAAATTGAGTCTAAAAAGTGACAAATTCACGTGCATGTGTCCTTCTGAGTCATATACTTTTAATATTTTTATATCAAATAAATATCTATTTTAAATTTAGAATTCAAGATATTTTTTATTGGATTAATCTGTAACAATTATTAATGATATAAATCTTTTTCTCTTGGTTTATTTAGTGATATTCAAATACCTATTCTACTTTTTTCTTCTCGTGTAGATATTCTTACATGTTATAAATTTTCAAGATAAATAATTTTCTCTAAGTCTATAGTGATGCTTAGATGGGGTGTTAATAGTAATAACTATTGTGATGACTACTATAATCACAAATAGAAATTATATTAATATAAAAATTATGAATAAGTATTTATTCCTGTGACATGATTAACTTTTTCACGTGAAGATATTTTAATACTTAAATATTTATCATTTTCACTAGAGTATTATATCACCCCATTATTTAATATTATATGTTGTAATAGTATTTGATTCTATTTATATAATATAAATAAATAAAAAGTTATTATTTTTATTTTTATTTTTCTTCTCTCATTATATTTAACAATATGTTTAAATCCATTTTTAATCTCTATAATTTCTTAAATGTAAAATTTTTTATCTGTAAAAAAGTTATAACTGCAAATATCTTTCAGTTTTCTAAAATTAAACAATTTTGATCCATGGTTAATATTTCATCTAATTGTTAACCAAAAAAATTACATGGAAGTATTCAGTTGGTGTTCAGCCATTGGAAGTTTCTGAAGCTGATTTACCAGAGTCAGATACTTTAAAGAATAGAATTTCTAAGAAATTATCTTTTGATGAAGATAGTGTTGATAATGGTGATTCTAGTGATTTACTTGAAGGTTAACAACAATACGACTCTGAAGTATATATTCAATTCAAGAAAAGGTAAGTACCAATGGATAACTTAATTTTGCACCTCTATGAGAAAAAAATGCAAAATTTTTCTACATAAATTTCATGTTTTGTTTAACTTGTTCCTTACTAGACATTTACCATAGTTGACCTGGGAAATTAGGCACCTAATTAATCTCTATTTGGTATAATGCATTGTCTTTCAAAGGGTTTTCTTTTATACGTAATTGGAGGAAACGTGAATCGTGCTTCATTGATATTCTGTATTTTCTTTGTTATTTTAATGTGTTTGGCTAGGTTACTTATCCTTTAATTGTATTATATTATTTCATGTTTTATGAGTTTCTTTTTAGGAAAATAAAATAAAAGAAAAGTTATTTTTTATCGATCATAGAATTTGTGTATTGAATTATTTTCAAAAATTAGATGTCTAGAGTCTAAATAGCTTAAATCATTTAATAGAATGTGTTTTTTATGAGTATTATCAGTAGTGTCTATTGGATTAAATCATTTAGCAATGTTTATGATTTTTAATTGGGTTTGTAAAATTGTTTTACTCTTATAAGCTTCTTTCTAACTAATTCATAATTGTCACGTAACATTTTTTATAAAGGTTTCTCTCTCTTGGAGAAAGGAGAAGAGCACAACGTAATAATATAAGATGATTTTTTCTTGTTATTTTTCTCTTTGTGTTGGATCGAGTGTTTATCATTAAGTCAAACGTATAATTGATAGTCATGGCACAATCTTTCTACTTAAGAGTATAATTGTTCAAGCACCATTATTCGATTGTGACTTGACCCACTTCGCCTCCACCACAGGACAATTTTTTTCACCTGCAACATTATGCTCCTTATCAGTTATCCTACTAAGAATCAAACTCTTTGATTGTGACTTAGCCCACCTAACCTACACCATAGGACAATTGTGCAACTTCTAACAACCTTCCCCTAAACAATTGTCCCACTGGGAATCAAACTCGTGACATTGGCTATGATACCAATTATTCGATTGAGCACTTACCATTACGCCAAAAGTTATAGTTGATAGTCACAATGCAACTCTTTCATTGTCCAAATTCAAGTGTCTAGTTGTGTTTTAGCTTAACTAGTAAAAGAAACTTGAATTTTCTTTTACATTTTATGAATTAAGAATAAACAACGTGAATCTCAAATATGTTCACCATTGATCATAAATTTAATCCATATGAATAGGCAAGTGTGAAAGTTTGCATATATGAGTGAAACACAAAAAAGAACACACCAAATAAGCACAAGAACACAAAGGAAGAAGTTATAATATAAATTCTTAAAAGTTTGTCACTGAACAAGTTTAATCCATAAAATTATTAAAGTGTGAAAGTTTGTTTATAAGAGAAGATCATGAAGATACACTTAGAATAAAACTATAACAAATTATGAACAAGAAAGGAGTAAGATGAGTTTGACAATAAGAATAAATTAAAGAAAATGATAGAAGAGAAAAACTTATGCAATTGGTAGAAGATGTCACGTTATTTGGAGAAGCTCCAAGAGAAGTGATGGAGATCAAGCTCAAGTGGACATGGAGGCCAATCATCAAGAGCAAGAAGAGGTTGAGGCTCAAATGGAGGACGCTCATGGAGTTCAAAGCCCACCTCAAAGGCTTACAAGGAGCATGTTCAAGGCTTTAGGAGCTAATGGACGTTTATTTTCTCTTTTTGTAATTTCTTTGTTTGAATGTGCTTAGAGGGAAACATTAGAAACCTCTTTTGTTAAAGCATCTTTTAGTCTTTAGTTAGGAGTCTTAGGGGGGGTGTGCGTTAGTAGAGAGGTGTAGGAGTAATAGGGAGGTGTCAAAGTGAGAGAAGAGGTCACACCTTCCTCATGCTTGGCGCCACTTTCATGTATTTGGGGGAATTTTGAATTTAATTAGATTTGCATTTCAGCACCTCTAGGCTATAAATTAAGGTGCTGCCTTTGTATTTTTCAAATCTGAATTTTGATTAGAGAAACTATACTCAATTTTTGAGAGAATTGGAGAGCTTTGTGCCTTCCTCACTTAGTCTTATCTTGAGAGTTATATGGTTACCTCAAGTGGCGGCTTGCACACTCATCTTGGAGTCTCCATCCTCAAAGTGGCGTGATCATCCAACCATTCCTCCATCTTCATGAGCTTTCTCTTCTCCTTCCTTCCTTCTCTTGTTATGTTCATGTCTTAGCTTGCTTCTTTGCATTTTTCAGTTCGGCATTTTCAGTCAATTGTGTTTTGCTTCGGTTCATTTCAATTTATACCGTTCATCTTTGCTTCTTCTTCTTTTTCTTGCTTAATTGTTCGGTGCAATTCTGTTCTTACACTTTTTGTTCGGTGCCTTTGCCTTTTCAATCAATTTGTTCGGTTCAATTTGACAATACATGAAACTTCCATATGAGTTTGGGTTTTGGTACTAGTCTTGGTGAGTTCTTGATCATAGAACCTTGATCCAATTCTATCTTAAAGTGTCTATCTCATATCCAACTCAAGATGATTCCTAAGAATGTCAAGAATCATTCAAAGTGTGCTATTGGAATCATATCATGTGGTATCAAGAGTTTAGGTGTGTTCTTGTTTAATTTTTGAGTTGTGTTGCACTTTAATTTCAAGAGCTCTTTAATTTCTTGCAATTTACGTTTTTGTTTTAGGGTTATTTGAGTTTTCTTGCTGTTTTCTTTATGTTGCCTATCATATGTTTAAGTATTTTCCTTTTTGAATCCTTACCAGTTTTGTCTTAGTCATGTTTTTCCATAATTGTCATCACTTCTTGTAGTACTTTTATTGAATTTTTTTGTTTCTTGATTTGGTGTCATATAATTTTCTGAGTTTGATATTTGATCCTTTATGCATTTTCTGTTTTAGAATTGAGTTCATACTTGTATTCTAGACCTATACAAGTTCTTATACATCATTTTCCATTATGTCTTTGGTAGTTCTTAATTCTGTTTTTCATTCCTATTAGGATTCTTCTGTTTTCTGAAAACGTGCTTACTGTTTTTCCTTATTGCAATTGATTTACTCACTGAAAAATTCTGAAATTCTGGATTTGTGTTCTTCAAAGTGTTAGAAAAGAGTAGAAAAAAGAAGTACTCAAAAATTCTAAGTACACAAAAAATGATAAATAAAATACAAAAAGTGTACAATTCTGCCAAAAAAATAAGCTTAAGACTCAAAAAATAAGATAATTATCTCCCTTCAAAGAACCATAGAAAACTCTCACTTTCATTCAATATCCAAAAGTTTTTTTTACAAAAGAAAAAAAATGTCAATTTGTAGCTTGAGAGAATCTTCTAAATCACATTCTAATATAAATGTAGAATTTAGAATATTTAAGGGTGAGTTTGGATCCAGAGACGGATTTATACAAGGAAACAAAAGCGCATAAAGTAAAAAATAAAAGAATAAAAAATTAATAAAATGCAGAAAACAAGAGAAAAGAACTTTAAACTTCTTTCTTCACAAATATGCAAAGATTTGTGGAGGAATCACGGTTAAAAATATATATTTAATATTATTTTATAATTATTATATTAAATATATATTATATTTTTATATTATTAATTTATTCATATTTATATTATAATAAAATAATTATAATTAATTATATAATATAATATAAATAGTAATTATTAAAATATTAATAAATATATAAAATGATATTAATAAAAATATTAATGATAAATTATGAAATAATAAATATAATAAAAAATTATAAATAATAATGATAAAAATAAATAAAAATTAAATAATAGTAATAATAGTAATAATAGTAAAATTAAAATTATTAACAAATTATAAAAATATTATCTTTTATTTAGTTAAAATTAATTTATAATAATATAAGTAAATTATTTATTATATATTTTTTTATAATATTTAAAAAATTATTATATCTATCAAATCACTCACAAATTTTCATAAATTTTTCCTTCACTTTTCATTATATTTACATTAATCTAAACAACCTCATTTTCTAAAATAAAAAATTTACTTTTAAAATTTAAAATTTAATTTAGATAAATGGCTTATATTGATCCAAGCTTCCGATGCTTGAATCACATTTCCCATACTTCATTCACACTTGTCATGTTGTTGTGCTTAATAGGCCTAATTACAAATTACTATTTACACCTATTTTAACTCATGAAAGAAAAGAAAATTAAATTTCTAATTTATAAAGTTTACAATCAAAATTATTTTCTACTCTACAAACATATATTTATTAATATTTAAGATTATGTCTTTTTATGTGTTTATCATGTAGTCATTATTGTTTAGAACGATATCTTATTACAGTTTTACACTGTATTTATTGTTGTTTCATAACAACATATTTTTTAATTGATTAGTTGTGCCCAGTCTAAATTAAATACATATTTGAATTGATTTATGTAAATTAAGATGTATTTAGTATGAATGTTATAAGTTTTTATGAAATATGTGAATTTAATAAAATAATATTTTTATTGTGAAAGTTTTGTAATGAGTAACTTATCCTTTTGTTATATAGTTTATATTATGATGTGATTATAATATAAAAAGAAAAGTATATAATTAAATTGTTTAGAATGTGAAATATATATATATATATTTTAATACCTTACAAATTACATGTGTATATTTTAAAGTGTAAATGTAACAACATTTTATACCTTACAAATTACATGTGTATATTTTAATAAATATAAAATTTATAAAGTAAATATATGATTAAGAATTTGTTTGAATGAAAATATTTAATTCATTGAATAATTAAACTGGTGATATGACTACCTGTGTTATAAAATGGAAAAAAAAATACTTATCATAAACTAAAGAAATCGTGTAATATTTATGTTTATCTAAAACTTTCTTTAAGAAAATTCAAACTACTTTAAGAAATCGTGTAATTAGCACTGTTAAATGGAGGAGATGTACATTTTTAATTACTTTTGATGTTTATAATAAATAAATAAAATTTCTTTATAAATAATTGTAAAATATTTCTAAAAAAATATAATAACATAATTTCTTCACCTAAAAATAATTAGCATATATAGTTTTCCACAAAATAACATGTTTTTTTTAAAATTATATTATTATAATATAATAAAAACATAAATACATCTATATGAGATCGTATGTATTTCCATTAATACATATAATAAAAAAAACTATTTGAAAAACACCATATATTTATGAAGTATAACCAAACTAAATATTGATGAGATACAAACAAACTAAATATCATATAATTTCAATGATATCCTAACTACAGTATAATTGATACAAGTATTTCAAAATTTAAAAATATTATGGATTTGGCACATCTAAACATTATTAAATTTATAAATGTATTTATTATAAATCATAAATTAATCTAATAAGTTTATGCAGTGATTACACACTTTGCATTATTGGATCCATGTGGTTGGTAACCTGCATTTCCTTTTAAAAGTCTAAAGACTTATCAAATTAGCAAGAGTTTCAATCAAGACTTAAATATAGTTAATTTTTAATTAGGCAAGAAAATAATTAAATAAAATTTAATTTTAAAAATTAAAATAATTAGTTATTATATTTATTAAAATAATTTTATAAATTAAAAAAATTATTGATATTTAAAATAGTTTCTATTATTAATAAAAATTTATAAAATAATTTTTTAATTGGTATCTAATCATTTGTTACCAAGATTTTAATTATTAATTACTTTATATTCTAAATTAGTCTCTATTAATCTTTACTGGTTTAAAATTTAAAATATTATTAGTTAAAATTTTGATAACAAATGGTTAAATACCAATTTAAAAATTATTTTATAAATTTTTATTAATAATAAAATCAATTTAAATGGTAGTAATTTTTTAGTTTCTACAATAATATCTAACTTAATCAATATAATAATTAATTATTTTTTTAATTTTAAATTTAATTATTATTTAATGATTTTTTTGTGAGAATGAAGGAAATTCATTATAGAAAATAATAATAATAAATAATAACAATAAATTTATTTATAATAACTAAAAAATTTGATAAATAATGTTTGTGGTTGTGTGATGAAAACATACATCATCATGCCATCAAAGACTCCTTTTGGATTATTGTTGTCTAGTGGGAGAAATTCTCCATTGCCATTAATGACTCTGCTGGCTTTTGCTTGCTGCTTTGAAAATTTAAAATTGAAAAGCAAAATCAAGCTAAGCATAGTGTCATCTCAACACACCACAATGTTGGAAAAACCTTCTCTCATTCATACTTACTTTGATTTGACAAAAAGTAGGGTCACCAAATAAACCCTTTTAAATTATATTTTAAAGGGTGTTGTGTGGCACACCTCACTTTCAAAAGAAACACAAAAGATGTGAATTTTTTAATTATATACAATATATATATATATATATATATATATATATATAACCTTATAGAGTACAAATATAACACTCAAAGTAGAGGGCTCTATTCTAATATTTGTTTTAACTTTTTCTAGGCATTGTTTTTCTTCCATGTAATTATATTGTTAGGTTAAAGAATATCATAATCTTACCCTAAGTTATTATGTGAGTATTATTTGTAATCTGATTTCAGACAATCACAACTACAAAATCATGTCACGGTTTTCAAAGGCTCAACAATATGAAACATCTTAACCATGTCACAAGAAAGTGAAAGAAAACATACATGATTGTCATAAAATTTTAGGTTCAAGGGAGCAACAATTTTACAATCTTATTAGCATTTGTTTGTTAAGAATATGCTCAACATAGTAGTTGCTTGTCAAAACAAACTTCAAGTAAAAATTTTAGATTACAATAATAAGATTGTCTTATAAATGATGGCTTGAAATAACATCAATTGTTTTTTTAGAAATATGGAACAATCACTACAAGAAAAACATGAAATAGAAACCAATTTTAGAGACAAAAAATAATTAATTGTTATAGTAACTAAATTAGAGACTATTTTAGAAACTAAAAAAAATTGGTTTCAAAATTAATTTCTATTATTGTTAAATGGTTTCTAAATTGGTATCTAATTAGCTACCAAGGTTTTAACTACCAATTATTTAGTTTCTAAATTTGGTAGCAAAAACATTGGTTGCTAATTAGATACTAATTTAGAAACCATTTAACAATAATAGAAACTAATTTAAAAACAAAAAAAAATTAGTCTCTGTCTTTAGTTTAATCACTATAGTAATTAATTATTTTTTATCTCTAAAAATTGGTTTCTATTTCATGACTCTTAGTTAACTGCTTATCAACAAATAAGTTTGTGTTAACTTTAGGACAAACTTGTGTTTGTGTTAACGGTTGTGTTTGTGTTAACGGTAGGAGATGTTTTTGTTTTAATTTTGAGTGAAAAGAAATGAAGAGTGGAAAATTTTGTGAGAAGAAGAAACAAAAAAGCTGAGGTGTTAATACCTAATTATCATGTCAAAAACCAAAGCAAAACATGATTATTAGGCAACCATGAAGGAAGTGGCCTCCACAGTAGATATCCAAGCATTACTTTTTCTCACATATAAAGCAAATAATTTCATTTCATTCAATTTTTATTTTTAATATCTCTTATATTGAATAGAATAAATAAATAATTCAAAATATACCTTAAAATTTTATTTTTTTTTATAATCTTTTCAAAAAATATCAACACACAAACGTGACCATGCTTTGTATTTTCGTCCATATAAATTCAAAATTATTGTAAAAATGTGATTATTCACATAGTGAATAATTTATGGTGAATTCCGCCACATATCATTAACAACAGTTTTCAACTATAATAAATTTAAAATAAAAAGTAAAACTATCTATATTTAATATAAAAAATGAATTGTCTCACCACTATATATTCTTAAGACTTTCTCTTTTTACTTTTGAGATGTATTTTATTATTATTATCACAACACAATTAAGTATGATAAAAACATATGCATTCAAAAAAAAATTATCAATAATATTTTAAACGGACCCCATATATTTAAAACTAATCAGTATTAAAATTTTATTTATTAAAATATTAAAATTAAATATTTATTTTAATATTTTAAAATATTAATTATAATTTTAAAATCATATATATTTTGTAATATAAAAAGTAGCTACATAAATAAAGTATAGCTACTTGTCATTTAGTTAAAATTATACGTTTTTTATGATTTTCATATTTTATTAAAAAATATAAATTAAAAATGAATTTTATATTATATTAATTCTATCATTAAAAAAAATTACATAAAATTATTACTAAGGACTTAGAAAATAGTTTTATAGTAAAAGTGGTATAATTAAAATTATACTTTAATATTTTATCATTGCATTAAAAAGTTTATATGAATAGAAAAATTGAGTTTCTGTATACAAAGCACTAGAATCGGTCTACAAAAGCATAATCAGCACTCAGAGGAAATTCCTTTGGGGTTGGAAAAGAAAAAAAGTCGATCTCATGGGTGAGTTGGGGAGACGTGTGCAAACAGAAAGAAGATGGTGGTCTGGGAATTAAGGACATTAGAAAATTGAACTTTGCCCTTGTAGCAAAATGGAGATGGCGGCTTATTTCACAAGAGAAAGGGAAATGGAAGGAGGTACTACTCTCAAAGTATGGTCCACAGATAGACGACACACGGATCCCAGTGAAATACCAATCATGGTGGTGGAGGGATATAAAGAAGATCTGTAGGGAGGGAGGAGGAGATGGATGGTTTAGAGAAGAGCTACAATGGAAATTAGGAAGGGGAGATAAGATCAGTTTTTAGGAGGATCAGGAGCAGAAAGTTGAGGAAGCTGGAGGGTGGGAGGGTTCGAAATGGCAATGGAGGCTGCAATGGAGGAGGGAGAAATTCGAGTGGAAAGCCGAGATGGAGAGAAGTCTACTTGAAAGAGTTTCGGGGTCTGCTGTGAAGAGATATATAAGTGACACCCAAGTATGGGGTGATGAGGAGCTAGAGAGGTACACGGTGAGTTCAGCGTACACTTGCCTAGCCAAGCATTTAAGAGGGATTCCACATGTAAGTTTTGACCTCCTTTGGAAAGCCTCAGCATTCCCTAATGTGCTGTTCACAGCGTGGAGAGTACTCATAGATAGAATTCCAACACGGGAGGCCCTTGTGAGAAGAGGTGCGCAGATGGAATCTACAACTTGTGTTCTGTGCTGGAGTGAGGAGGAGTCAGCACAACATCTTTTCATTGAGTGTGTGATTGCACAGCGTGCCTGGTCCCTCTGCCAAAAGTGGTTGGGAATTGTTTTAGTGCAGAGTAACGAGATTAAACCCCATTTTGAGAGTTTTCTCTGTACTCAGGCCAGTGGAAAACAGAAACTGGTCTGGACAGGTATATGGCCAGATGTTATAAGAGGTATTTGGGACCAAAGAAATTCCATTTTGTACAATCAAGGAGTTGTGGATGTAGAGGAGGTGATTCAGATGGCGCAGCTTAAATCCTGGTCTTGGCTAAAACATAGGACCAAGTCATTTAACTACTCTTTTGCAGATTGGACCATTAACCCGGTTATCTGCATAAAGAGTGTGAAATAAGTATGGTCTGTATAGCAGTGAGGCTAAGGGGCTAGGTAATAAGCCACAATGACCAGGGCTGTAAAAAGGGGAGCTACAAAGGGCAGACATCATTGTGAAGCAGAACTAGAAGGATGAACTATGGAGAGGAAAGTACCCTGGTTCAGCGCTGGAAGGGAAAGGACCCGCAATCTGAGGGTGAAGAAAAGCTGATATAAGGTCGGTAGATTGTTGTTTCTTGATGGGGCAGAGGAGAGTCTCACATGCCAATGCTGGTAAAGAATGCAGCTGTAGCACTTTGGGAATGGTTTTTTGTATGGCTATCATGATCGCCGGTTGATGAAGCGGCATTCTCCATAGGTCAACATGATCGTCGATCGTAGAAGCGGCGTTCTCCATATGTGTGTAGTCGGAGGTTGCTGAAGCTATACAAGGTCAACTTGATCGCCGGTCGATCTCCATGTGTGTAGTCGGTGGTCGCCGTAGGTATGCAAAAGTCAACATGATCGCCGATTGATGAAGCGACGTTCTGTCAACATGATCGCCGATCGATGAAGCGGGGTTATCCATATGTGTAGTCGGTGGTCGCCGTAGGCATGCAAAAGTCAACATGATCGCTGATTGATGAAGCGGCGTTCTGTCAACATGATCGCCGATCGATGAAGCGGCGTTCTCCATATGTGTAGTCGGTGGTCGCCGTAGATATGCAAAGGTCAACATGATCGTCGGTTGTGTGTAGTCGGAGGTTGCTGAAGTTATACAAGGTCAACATGATCGTCGGTCGATGAAACGGCGATCTCCATGTGTGTAGTCGGTGGTCGCCGTAGGTATGCAAAGGTCAACATGATCGCCGGGTGATGAAGCGGCGTTCTGTCAACATGATCGCCGATCGATGAAACGGCGTTCTCCATATGTGTAGTCGGTGGTCGTCGATGTTGGTTATTTTTTGTTGGGTATGGTTTTCTCACTTTAAGGTTGGTCTGCCCCAACCATAAAGGAGAATTTCGTTTGTGGATGATTTAGTCCACTTCTGGTTTTGTATATGGGTTGGGATACCCCTGAAGTATCCCCTTTAATTTTATTTATTCATTGTTGATAAAAAAAAAAAAAATTGAGTTTCATTTTTAAACCTCAAATGTATTAGAAAGTCTTTTTCTTTCCTCCTCTGCTTTCTTTCTAAAAATCCAAGTCCATCCTTCATGAGATTGACTATCAAACTGACTAAAGTAGAGTAAAGTTGTCGATTAGAACTTTGATTAGTGTAAGTTCTTTTCTGCTCCTTTTTTCTTTAAGTTAATTTTGAGTTTTCATGTGTACCTCCTTAAACGTGTTTTGCATGTGGTTTTTGTGACTTTAGAATTAGTCTATATTAGTTTAGGATCTTACTGATATGTCCAGACATTGATCAGAATTTTGTGGTGCAAGTTAGGTTATCTCTGCTTTCTTTTGAAGTTCGAGCTTTTTGTGAGTAGTCATACTTCTAATCAAGTCAAAGAAGTTAGTTTTATCGTAGAACTCAAGGTTAGAGGGTTTGGATGTAAAGATGACGTGGTTACAAGTTCCAAATTTCTCTTGTAAGCTTTGTTTGATGAGTGAAATAGATGTTGATTGATAAAAATTGTTTGAAGTTTAACCAATTGGAAAAGTAGTTCATTGTTTGTGATTGATTGAGTTGAATTTTGAAGTTTAATTTCTTGGAATTATTTATTGAATTGTGATTTCAATGAGAATACATGTTATATTTGAGCACTTTAAAACCATACAAGTCTTTTGGTTATAAAATTGTAAAATTTCATATTGATGATGAGTAAAAAAATTAAAAATTGTTTTAGGATTTTGTTGACTGGCTGAAAGAGACAAAATTATGATATTTTTGTTTAAGTAAAAGATTTTAGCTCAAGCGAAGGAATCTTTTTCTCAAGCGAAAATTGTATTGCAATTGAACCTAGACCTAGTCTCGGCCTTATTTTCGCTCGAGCGAAGCAATTTTCTTTCATGCACAAGCCATTTTAGCTCAAGCTAAAAAAATAAAAATAAAAATTTTATTTTTAAAAGGTTGTTTATTGCTTTAATTATATGTAAATTTTAATTTTATATGTATTTGAAACATTGATTTTATGTGATTTTTTATATATTTTCTAATTGTTTTAACAATCCAAATTTTTGTGTGATTAAATTGTATATTGATGTGTGATATAAAATATGAATCGTGTAGAAATGTGATCAAGACAGTATTTTCATAAGAAAAAAAAATATCGTTTTGAGATTGTTAAGATGTGCATTGATTAGGAATTCGTCTAAAAGGAGTTATCTTGACTCTACTAGTATATTGAAATCATCTAGATGACGATTATCATGTGGTGAAAGTCGAAGGAGGGTTATATAATTGAGTTTGTGATTTGAAAAATAATTGATCTGGAAGGCCATATGGATTAATCATGTCATATAGGTGATTTGATTCATATGCTCATGTAGCAATGTGGAGAGATATCACAACAAGAGTAGTATGTCAGGTGCAAATCTCTTAGTCTAAATCAATATTTGGATGTACATTCAAATGTCCATGTATGTATGTTAGTGGATTTCTGACATGAGTAGTATTGAATATGAGTTATTTGCAGACACATTTGATTGTTTAGCATAGTGTAATGGATGAAGTGCGATGATTCATATGTTTGTAATTGTATTTCCTGAAATATGAAATTATATTGAAAATATTTTAAAAATCTCTAGCTTACCCGACTTTGTTTAAAAATATGTAATGATTGTGTGTTACATGAAAACATATGATGTTGCAAGTGATAGAACTTCACATTGAGTAAGTGTACTTTATCTTTTTCTTTTGATATTTTATTTTGGTATATGTATATATTTTTAAATCCCTACTAAAAGAGATATCTATTTGTAATATTATTTAATAATAATGTGAATGATATATATATATATATATATATATATATATTTATGTTATCTAAACCATCATATTTTTATCTTATTATATTCTTATCTATTCTATTTTACTTTCTTATCATATCATATTAACTTTAACAATTAAGTTAAATTTATGGTGCTGCAATTTATTTATTTTATAACAAATATTTTTTACTTTGAAGAAGGTGTTCTTTTGAGAATGAATATATTTATATCATATAAACATATAAAATCACAACATTTCTATAATAATATATATTGAAATTTTTCCTTTTTCAAGTATATGTATTTTTTTTTATTCTTAAATATATTTAAAAGTTATAATATTTTAAATGAATAGATAATCTTGTGTATTTAAAGCAACAACAAAACAACATAGGTAGTTATCCACTAAAAATAACTACACCTTTTAATTATTCCACCATATGTTATGTTTTTTCTTTTCTTTTAGGCAAATTTGTAATCTACATTGTTCCTTCAAGGTTACTTTCATTTAAATTATTTAAATTATGAATTACACACATTAAACATTTTGATTAAATATTTTTAATAAAATTTACCATATATAGTAAAAAACATTGATCTCTTTATATTGTCATTGATAAATAATTTTAAAATATTCATAAACTTATAAATACCTATATACTTTTTTCCTCTTTTGTGCATACTATGTTAGAAAAAAAACTAATACCTCTAGTCAAAAGTTTTGTCTACAGAACCTAATAAAACCCATAAATAATTCTAACTTTTATTATTCCAGCCTTTGAAAATCTAGTCCAAATTATAGACACGTGAGGGTGCGAAATTCAAAAAATTAAATACATTATTTCACAATAAGACATTAAAAATGTGCAAGTAGTTAATTTGTTTAATCATTTACACATTGCTAATTGAGATTTTTAAATTTGAAATCATTATTTTCTTTAATTCTTTATATACTTAGATAAAAAAAATGTTTCTCTGAAATCAACTAATCTAAACGCATGCTGAACTTTTATGTAATAAATTTATCAGTCAGAAATATAATCATACTCTTTTTTTTTCACATTGTTGAAATAGAAATATTAATATTTTATTTTTAAAATTAGGATCCCTGTTACACCTCCACTTCAGGGGGAAAAAACCATATTTTATATATTTTTTCATTTTTTTTCTGGAGGAAAAACATGCATTAAAAAACAAGTGATATATTATTTTTATTTAAAATTTACAATCTTTAGAATTCATATCAAAGTGACAGAAATTGAAGAATGTGGATATCATGTAAAATTTTTAATTTTTTAATCTATGTATATACATATAAATATTTAGTAATTTGATTTCCTTAAAAGTTATCCGATCAATTTAAAATTTAATATTTAAAATTACTATTTTTTTCTTTATATATAATATATATATATATATATATATATATATAAATTAAAGAAAAGGAAAATCAAGTTGCTTTTAAATAATTTTAAAAGATATTCTATTTCAAATCCTTTATTTTCTCTTAATATGATGTTTTTAATAATTAACTCCTTAACTGATAGTAAAAAAAAAAAAGATAAAAATAATGGTAATGTTTAGAGTTATTCTAAAAATAATTTGATTCTTTTATTTATTTATATATATACATATATTTATTTTTTACTTTAATAATGTAATTTTAGCATAATGAGATTGGAACATTTGTGAATAAAAAAAAAGGAGATTTAAAAAAAATAAACATTCCTATCTTTGTGTCCTCTACTAAAGGACTTGTATTATTGGGTATGTGTAAAAGTCTTACATGATTGAATTCAAGAATTTTTATATATACATTCTCTTTTAATTTACTCAAATCCTTTTCGAAAACAAAATTGTGATAGGAAAATAAAACTTCAAAAAAAAAAAAAAAACTTCAAATACAATAACTATCTTCAAAATATTATCTAAAAAATTTAAAATCAAAACACTCTTTAAATATATTGTATAAAATTTATAGTTGGAACTTTGAAGTACCTCACAAAATAGGTAAAAATTAATAAATTTCATATGTATATTATCATTATTATTTTGCTTATTATTTTGCTTGAAGTTAGGATTTAAATCCAAAATCATATATATAGATATAAAAATCTTTTATTTCTTTCATACAAAATAATCTCATCTTATTTCTTTTTTCAGAATAAACCATATCTTATGCATTTGTTATTTTGGTTTTATGAGGGGTTTCTTCTAATTTACCAAGTAAAACCCTAGACATTGAAAGCATATATGTTTATGAATTATTTTTGACATTGCTTTTTGAAAAAGGGGAAAGTGTGTTAATTGTTATGGTAGTGGTGATGGACATGAAATTGAAAATGGAAAAGCATGCTTTCTAACAGTGTAAAGGATGAACTCAGCCACCAAAATACCCACTCCCATGTGCCACCTTGCTCCAACTTTTCATTTATTCTTAATTATACTTATAATATCATTATTCATTATTACTTATTTCTATCTAATTCATTCTAACTACTACTTCAATCTCTCATACAATCCATGTAGGACAACAATTTACATTTAATTAACATTATTAGAGTATTCAAAATGCATTGTTACTTGAATGTTTTAATTTTGTATGATTACAATTAAGAATTTAAGTTTTAATTTTTCTAATTAAGACACAAATTGAAATAATTAAACAAAAAGTAATTTAACTCATTTTTTATTTATTTAGAAAGCATAGTGATGAGCATATATTTATTCACATTCACTAGTCTTATTTATAGATTATTGGACTATAATAATAAATAAATTTGTTGTTTTAATTAATATTCATATAATTGGATTTATTTGGGCATTAACTATTATTTTTTGTAATTTTGTGTTTTTAGGGTAAATGATATGAAGTTGTCTACCTTTGTGAATAAGCCAAATATGCAAAAATCAAAGTTCCTTCTTTGAATCACATAGCCAAACTCCTTTAAAAAAAAAAAACTCAACTCACACACTTCTCATTTAACAAGTAAATAGTATTAAATATTTTTTAATTGATATATATTAGATTCATTTTCTAGTTCTTTAGTCCATTATAAAAAAAATTTACTAAATAAAAATTATTTAAAAAATAATTATTATATTAACTAAATTAAATATTATTTTAGATATTAAAAAATTATTGATGTCTAAAGTAGTTTATACTATTCATAAAAAAATTTATAAACTAGTTTTAAATTAATTTTTAAAATTTAAATTAATTAGTAACTAAAATTTTGATAATTTTATATAATTTAAAAATAAATTTAAAATTTTTATTAATAATGAAAATTATTTTAGATATTACTAATTTTTTAGTCTTTAAATAACTAATTATTTAAAAAAAATAAAATTTATTTAATAATTTTTTTAGTGTTAAACTTTTCTTGGGATTAATTTTATGATTTCTTCGAAATAATTACTTGATTAGTTGGTCCAATTTTTAAATAAAAAATAATATATCACATTGTATTGATAAAATAATTTATATACTAAAAGTTTAAAAACTTATAACACGTGTATGAAAAAACACATGTATCATTAAATGATTCCATAAATTAAGTGGCTCCATATATACTATAAGTTGGTGAAGCATTGCTCATGCAATGACATCAATATTTTTGGCCATATGTGTTGTGTGAATGTTGTTAGGTGGATCGTGTCTATGTTTAAACCACAAACATGTGGTGCCCATTTTAATTAGATATTATGCTCATTTACCATTAAAATATTTTTTTTTCTAAGTTACTTGGAAGCACAAACTTATTCACCAAAACCATTTTTCTACAACATTTTTAATCAAATTTTACCTTCTAAAACTAAATGCCTATTTTCCAAATTCATTTTTCAAAGATATGAAAAATCCCTAAAAGGGTTTAATAGGTGATCTTTAAAAATGTTATTCAAATAAGGCACAATTTTTTAGGTTTTATGAAGGGCCATAAATTATTCTATAACTCATGTTAAATGTTATAATGTTAGAATATTGTCATTCTATAAAATAAGAAATATTTTGTTATAAATGTCAAAATTTAAGAAATAATTAGTATACATAAATTTTGGATGAAAAATGTTGGCAATAAACTTTATGTTGACTAAAATTTATTGAAATTACAATAAATTATATACTAGATCTCATATCTTATTTAATGATTTTTATTTTTTGATTTTGAAATTTTTAGAAAACTTTAACCCATAAAAGAAATGTGTCTAACATAGTATTAAATCATCTCACACTTTTTTCATTTTGAACAAGAACATAGTATTTATCAACTTTTTTTTTTCTTACCAAAGTACCTTTTTGATACAAGTTTATCTAAATTGGGTAAATAACTAGATACGAGAGATAGTTACATATTTTAACCAATTAGATAACCTTGTTATGATTTACTAACTTTTCCTTTGAATATTTAACTCATTTGCCTAAAATTACTTAAGATTTAAATTCAATATTACGGATTAAACTAAAAACAATTTCACTTCATTTGATTCATGTCTTCTTCATGTTAACTTTTATTTATTGTGTTTGATTTTTATTATTTTATATGTATTTTAATTTTTTTTTCTTAATTTATATAGTGTTTGATTTTTAGTATTTTATATGTATTTTAATTTTGTCTTAATTTATATAGAATTTGATTTTTACTAGTTTGTATGTTTGTTTAATTTATCTTATGATATTTTATTTTTATTGTTTTGTGTGTGTAACGACTCTATAAATTAAAAGTATTATCATATGTACAAAAATTAGTTTGTATTGAAAAATAATAACTCACATGTTATATATAACATATATACATTATAAAAGGAATTGTTACTAGTACGAGATTCTATTTCAAAGATATAAAAGCATACATATATGTATAGAGCTACTAATCATCTTCTAGTATCATCCCTATTACCTATTAAAACATTTGCTCACTTAAGAGAAAATGTTCAAACAAGAAATCCTCCAATGGAGGAAACCTCCATTTTTTTATCTCAAAAGCAAGTTTCTCATCCCTAATACATTACCAAATAATCAAACACACTTAGGAATCCAAAGCAATACAAAAATAGTAAGATCTTACTAAAAATAATAATTTACAATCATTACAACAAAGATATATTATACATCTTAGTTATTATCTTTTGAATAACAACTCTCCGAACTTGGATTCTATTGCTTCCTTGTCACAAGCAGAGAACCCAAATCTTAGCTCTTTTTTTTTATATCTTAGAATCTTGAACAATATTACCCCATGAACAAAATCCAATTAGAAAAAACCTCAACAAACATAAACCCTCAAGAAATTCTTAAAAATAAATAGACTTAGACTTTCCCATTGAAAAAGTTGACCGGGTAAAACTCTATTTTTCTTTGTTACATTCCTATTGCTTCTTTAAGATCTACAAAATTGATAGAGTTTCAATATGATTATCTTAGAAAAAACTCAGAGATAATGGTGGTAGAAAGAGAAAAGTTTTGTGAAAATGAAGTACTCAACTATTCTATTTATAGATTTCAAGAAGTAGTTGAATAATAATATAGTTTTCTATCTTATATTATTTTCACAATGTTACAATCTCCCCAACATTAAGAACTTTTGTTCAGAAAATTGACTTACCAACAAATAAGTAAGGATAAAATTTTCTCATTTAATCCTCCAACTCCTATGTGAAGTCACCACTTGTCTCGATCTACATTACCTTCACCATACTAATCGTTATGTCTTAAAGTTGTTTTATCTGATAATCAACTATCTTTACTAGTTTGATTTCCACATACATATCTTCTCTTAATCTACACATCATCTAACTTTATGATTGATCATGCATATATTTCCTTAATTGAGATACATGAAATGCATTGTGTAGATTTGGCAAATGAGGTGGTAAAGTCAACTCATAAGCTATTGTTGAAGATTTTGTTAATGTTAAGTGTAAGTAGTAAGGGCGCATTTCACAATGATAAACAAAATATACCTTTTTTAAGGGTTGGGAATTGAATACGAAATAAAGTCTTTCTCACTTTTAGATAAAACTATAAGGTACGCAGTTCTTGAGACTAGAACTCTGATACACATTTCTGTTTTCTTTGCCCCAGTATTGACTTGAGCGTCGGAGTGCAAACAGCCTCTAGGGCGCCCCTTTATCTTTGCAGGTGCAGAGTGTTTTGATCGAAGGAAAGCACAAACCAAGGCAGAGAGAGAATTGGGCGTGTGATCGTCGTTAGGCGCACGAGGGCAATCAAGTCAACTGGCAGGAACATTTTGCGCTCACCATGGGGCACGATTAAAATTTTTGTCTCATTCACAAGTACAGAGCGAAGATCCATCAATATGAGAAACACGAGGCAAGGATTTGTCGCACCGAACGGAGGCGAAAGCGTCATCATGCAACAGATCATGGAGACGATGCGCGCCCTTTAGGAAACGATGGCGGTATAAAAAATGGATCAAGAACGTATACAGGTTGATTTGGCTGCGTCGCAAGCCAGAAAGGAAGACTTGCGTAGGACTAACGAGGAACTGCACAAGAATTTGCAGCAGGCAGGGAAACGTGTGGTGGATGAACAAGCACCGCCCACACCACCCAAGGCTTTCTCAATGCCGTTTTCGCAGTCAATCCTGGACGTCGTGATACCCGCCACATTCGTAGGTCCTAAGGCCACCTTTATAGGTGTAGCGGACCTAGAGGCTCATCTCAGGGCCTTCCACACACAGATGATTATGACTGGGGGCTCTGATGCAGTGCATTGCAAGCTGTACATGAGCACACTAACAGGCACAACGTTAGATTGGTTCGTCAGCCTCCCTAACGGGCATGTGACGACGTTCGCGCAGTTTTTTACGTTGTTCAGGGAGCAATACATAGCCAATCGGGCTCCTCCGCCAGTCTTTTACGATCTTTTCGACGTAAGGAAGTACTAAGGTGAGTCCTTGAAGGACTACCTCAACCGATTCGAGACACAGGTGGTGAGGCTGCATACCAAGGATGAGGACATGATGATGCACGCATTCAGAAAGGGAATCATGTCGGGACCCTTTAGCGAGTCACTCACCAAGAGCCGCCCCAAGACTTTCAGTGAGATCAGGCGTCGAGCGGTAGCCCATATCATCGCAGAGGTGGAACTCACCGAGAAACGCAACAACATTGTCCCCATTCGTCCGCGAGGGCCAAGTCAACCTCAGCATCTGAGGGTACATAAGGCAACGACGGAGAAGATGGCCTCAGCGAAGCAGAAACCCTATGAGCATAGGAAGGCTCAAACCAGGGGGCGTGCGAGGGAGGATAGGCCCCCAAGACACAACTTCCTGGTGGAATTGAAGAAGCTGATCATTGTCCCAACATAGCGGAGAGACTGAAGATGCTCGCGAACACTGACAAGAGGTTGGGGCCTAACTAGAACGCTTGGTGCGAGTTCCACCAAGCGTATGGTCATCCCATACGTAACTGCTTGGCACTCGAACACCAGTTGAACGAACTGGTGAAGAATGACTTCCTGAAGGACTACTTGCTGGAGTCACAGGGAACCCAGACGTTGGCAGCGCCAAGAGGTAATCAGGGGCACGAGATGCCCGTTCATGGTGAAATTCACACCATTTCGGAAGGTTTGTCAGGCGGAGGATGCACCGCTTCTCAGCGAAACAAGTATGCACGAGCGGTGATGACGGTAGAGGCGGACCAGGCCCTTGACATCGACCTCGTCTTCGTCAAGGTCGACCTCCGAAATTTCGTCCCCCACGACAGTGATCCAGTGGTGATCTCAGTAGTGACTGGAGGGAGGAAGGTGCATCGAGTCCTGGTGGACCAGAGAAGCTCGATAGACGTGATGTACTGGTCGAATTTCAACAAGTTGCAGTTGTCTCTTGACCAATTGAGGCCTTACACCAGCTTTTTGTATGGATTTGTTGGAGACCATGTGGAAGTGCGTGGGCACCTAGAGCTGAGTACCACCTCACAAATGGGGTCGCCTCCCGCACAGAGGTCATAGCACGCACTTGGAATATACATCTTGAATATTGTTCATAAGAGGGCCAAAGTTTAGGCATTGAGCAAATTAGTTTCTGGGCATGAGCTGCCCATCAACGACCCGTTTGGGCACGGCAAAGGGGGAGATGTCCAACTCAGGGTGCACACAGGAAATTTGAGCAAGAGCATCTTCAAACCCTACTCCGTAGGCATTAGAGGCATCCTCGATGAGCTTCGCTTCAGTCTTGCTAAATTGCTCAACCTTTTCGGCAAGTTCGCCTTCTACACGACCAAGCTGGACTTCTTGATGGGTGACCCTTTCTTCCAGCTTGGCCATCTTGGCCTTGATCCCCTCAGCTTCCTCCTCCAGTTCGATGACCCTATTGCGCATAGGCAGAATTTTCGCCTCCGGCTGAAGGTTCTCCTGAACCTTGTCGAAGAGCCACTTCTTGGTAACCTTCTCTGATATGCGAAGACAACTCAACTCTTAGGTCAAGGTAGTTTCACGATCGGCAAAGGTCTGGGCTTGGTGAGCAAGTTCTTCCCTCGTCCTCACCTCCACCTGGCTCACAAAGGCAAGGGAGTTGACGAGGAACTCCCCAAGGCCTTGGCCCATGCGCTCCTTCAACCAGTCCCAACCCAAGGCCTTCACTGCCTCCTTCTCTTGGAAGCTCTTGAGGGCATGTTGGAGAATAGGGGGAAGCTTAGGAGCGGGCGACACTTGGTCACCCCCAGGAGCGCTCTCCCCACCGCCTTCGAGCGCGAGGAGTTCGCGGGAAGAGGAGGCGCTGGGGGGTTGGTCCCTGAATGATGGGGGACAGCCATCGATAGCAAAATGTGAGGTCGTCGCTACGACAACCTATTTCCTTTTGAAGACGATGCCCTCCACAGTGTCCTCGTCATCAGAATCGATCGCCACCATCCCTTTATTCTTGTCAGCGGGAGGGTGGATTGGGCAAGTCTTGGGCAGCAGGAAGAGAAACAGTGGGGGCTGAGCCACCTGCACCATCAAGGGTCGTTTGGCGGTGATCGATCACCTCAGTCAGTCTGTTACTTTTCTCCTCATTGAGCACCATACCTGCACCAAGACAAACATGAGAAATGATCCTACAGAGTGACAGTAGGCACAAGAGTCACAGTATGCAAGGGGTAAACTAGAGAATGCACAAGCATGAAAAGCTTATTCTGGTTGAGAAGTTTATTGGAAGGGGTTGCATTCTATTTTTTTTGAGGACGTAGTACTTATAAAAATATAAGTATTACCGGAAGGGGAATCAAAATCCAGGGGTTTCCCTTTTCCATTAACAAAATTACTCAAATTAAAATATTCACTATTAGGAGTATTTCCTTGAAGCCCTGCTTTAAAATCATGAACAAAAATTTCTTCATAAGGTCTCGTATCATAGCGATACACAAGCTCACGAATATCTTGATTGTCTGGTCTAATTTTTCTATACTTAATTTTGAAATTATTTGCAGTAAGGTTAACTCGTTCTATCTTATCTAATAAAACATTCGCTTCATCCAAATCTATTTTTTCTACAGGTTTTGAAAACTTTGCCACGCACCCTCTACCTTTGTCACTTACGGAAATCAACATTTTTTTAGGAAAAAAGAAGACCACGAACCTAGAAACGGCCAAGTAAGATTGTGGCAGTAATAATAATAGTAATAATAATAAAACATTTTTACAGGGGTAATATTTTATTAAAAAAGATTATGTTTGATTCAAAGTTGGAAGTGTGAATTAATTAATTTAAAAAAAGTGAAAAAGAGAGAAAAATATTTGTTGTTGGATTAGGTAAGATTTGATTTGAGCAGGTGGCTTTGTGTATTCTGGCATTGGCATTGACACTGGCACCGACACCCTGCTGTTGCTCTGATTATTGCAGGCACACTGGTACGATCCTGTGTGGATGTTGAGGCTTGAGTAATGTTGATTCACTTGATACACAATTTGTTGTCGTGCTGGTAATCTTTGAATTCTTTAAAGCTCTTCTTCTCCCATGCGCGTGCTCCGCCGGTCGGCGAGGGTACCTGCGATTGCACTTCGACGCTCAAGTCAGTGCTAGTGATTAGTCTGTTCTCTTAGGATATCAAAAACGTCTAGGGTGAGTAATAATTCAAAACATTATAATTTTATTTATAATAAAAAAATTTATTGCCTTGGTAACACAAGCATTGCCAACATCTTTTACTTGAGCAAAAACTTATTCGCTTGAGCAAAAAACTCTTAACTTCAGCGAAAATATCACTACCTTGGGTCACATAAGCATCAATTTTTGCTTAAGTGAAAACTATTCATTTGGGCAAGAATGATATACATCTTATGGAGGAAATCTCCATTTTTGTCTCAACAAGCAAGTTTCCCTTCCCCAAAACATTACTAGACAATCAAACACTTACTTAGGTATCTACAACAATACACAAAAGCAAGATCTTATCAAACATAACAATTTACAATCATCACAACAAATGTATATAATACATCCTAGTTATTAACTTTAAAACAACTCCCTTAACATAAATTTTATCGATTCCTTTTCTCAAATAAGAATTTCGTGACCCAAACTTTAGTTCTCTTTTATCTTAGAATTGTGTACATTACCCCATGAACATAATCTAGTTAAAAAAAATCCTTAAAAAATACAAATCATTCTAAAAAGCTCTTAAAAATAAATAGTCTTAAACTTCAAGTAAAATTCTTTTTTTTTTTTCATTGACTTCCTATTAGTTATTTTTAATCGAAAAATGTATAATGTGATTATCTTAAAAAGAACTCAAATAGAATGCTGGTAGAAAAAAAATCTTAAAATTTTTGTTGAAATTTCTGACATTTTTCTAACTTTAAGTTATTTAAAATTGATTTTTATCCAAAATCTATTACAAACCATAAAAAGTAGATAAAAATAAGAATATGGGAATTTCATGAATAAAAAATTATTAGTATTAAATTTGCTTATTTGTACAAATTTAAAGAGAACAAAATTACGTATAATTTGTACGAGGAAATGAGAGGAATGATTAAACTCAGTCTTTAATATTTATAACTAAGAACTTAATTGGCTGAAAGGTACCCATTAAAACACCAAACACATCATTTTCATCACCCAAAAACTAACACAAGTGACTTTTAATAAACTTAATAGTTTGAGTTAAGAGAGCCACCAAACTAAATTTGTTAATGGGAAATTTTCTACTTTTGCAAAAAAGTGCCTTGAGAAACGAGATTGTTCCTTTGAGGGTGAAAAAAAAATCATAATCATGATGAACCATGTTGTTTAGAGTTTTACTTCTAACTACTAATTTAACTTTTACTCAAAGTTTTAGTTATCATAAATACAAAACAACAACTAAATTAAAAAACACATTTTTTTGAATATAATAATATTGAACTTCTTCGGTATGTTTATGTAAATAGAACCAAATCAAATGTACTAGAATGGAATTCCCATGCTGTCTCAAAAGCTACAAAAGACCTCAACATGCTTTTGGTTTGGTAGTCGATGAAGAAATCATGTTGACTCATGCTCTATCTGCTTCAACGTTACCACTACTCTAAAAAAAGAACTTCTCTTTCTTTCTCTCTCTCTCTCTCTCTCACTGTTCACTCTGTTGTGTGCCAAAACCAAAACCACTCACAAGGTGCCACTAATCTGTCAGGTTATTTCAAGATACCATTTTTTCTGGCGTTTGGTTCCCAAGAAACTGTTTAGAGTAGAATCAAGGAAGTGTGAGAAGGCCAATTCATTTTCTTCAACCTGTGTCAGCACCACGCTTGTTTTGCATTTTTCTTTTGGCGGTTTGTTTCCCTTTTCCTATCAAGAAAAAAGAGTCCTTTCAGCTTCTTCTTTCATGGGCATATTCTTTTCCACCTTTATTCTGCTCCAGCACTGTTTGAGCTACCAACATTTTTACTCTGTCCATTGGGGGTTTGAGCGTAAAAGGAGTTGGAACTTGGGAGATATCTAATCATGCAATCTGGGTTTGGTTTGATTTGATTTACTCTTTTGAATTTTTGTTTCTGGGTGCTTGGCTTACCTCAGTGTCAATGTCCCTGTCGTAAAAAGTTGAAATTTTTGGATGCTATTTTTGGCTCGTAGCAGGTCACGGATTATGAGTTTACTGTCTAGAAAACAAAGTGGGATCTGATTTTATTTTTCTTTCGCCTTTTCTTCTTTTGGTGAAAAATTTGCTTTCTCAAGTTTGTGGGAATTTGTTATATTTGACACCGATGTCATGCTGTTTGTTTTATTTTGTTTCCCCAGTGTTCATTAGTACATGTACTTTATTTGTCTACAGCTATAGTTATGTCTTGACAGTGTGTATTTATATGTGTATATAGATATGCCTGAATTTGGTAAAAGTTTTGATTTGGCAGGAGAGTAATGTATTTCTTTTTCTTGTGGTAGGCTTCTTCATTATTTCACAGCATCTGTGACTTCAATTTGGTTGTTCTAATGGAATCTTGGAGTTATGTCCCTGAAGAGAAAGGCTATTTGTTTTCTGATGAAATGGATTTTTCACTTGATGCTTTTATGAGAAGTCGAAGAACATTGGTTGAATGGGACAACAAATCCAACTTTGAGAGAGATGGATTTAATTCAGACAGAGAGGTAGTTAAAAGCATGGAGTTTGTGGACTTGGGATTCCCTGACTTGTTGCAGAAGTCTTTTCATGGTAGCCAACCTCTAGAGACATCAAGCTATGAACTAGATAGTAATTCTAGTAAAAGAGGGAATTCCTCCACGCATGTCATTGCTTTGGATTCTACTATGGGGGAAGAAGAGTCTGATTCAAAGCATTTAAGTTCTCTAGTTGAAGCAAAGATTCATGATTCTTCACTGATTGATCTGAAGCTAGGGAGATTAGCAGATTGTAAAGGTGCAAGCAGTGATAAAGTTACAAAAGAAGGGTTTACTTTGACATCTATACATCAAACCACGCTTTCAAAGAGAGCTCGCACTTCCAGCTTATCTGCACAGGCTCCTGTATGTCAAGTTTATGGTTGTAACATGGATCTTAGCTCCTCAAAAGATTACCACAAAAGGCATAAAGTTTGTGATGCTCACTCCAAAACAGCCAAAGTTATTGTAAATGGCCTTGAACAAAGGTTTTGTCAGCAGTGCAGCAGGTATTTTTGGTTTACTTTTGATGGGTAGTTAGTTGTATTGAAGTTTTACTACTTCTGGTACAATCTAGTGGTCAAACTCATGCCATTTGTAAGCTCCTTATATCTGTTTAGCACCCCAATCCTGTCTATTAGAAGCAAATAAAATTTGAGCAAATTATTTGCTAGAAAAAACTCAACTAAAGATATCAGGGTTTGTTTGGTTTTAAATAAATCTTTTGTTTTGGTGATAATTAAAAGTATTATATTGTTTCTTGTTTTAAAATCTTTGCGCACAAAATGTTCTTAGTGAAAACATAAAACAAGGTAAAAGAGTAAGAAACAAAATGAAAAGAAACAAGCTAACATTTTGTAATTATTAGTAAAAGGGAAAATAAAAACAGAAATCTCTTTTATCAAATCTAATAATCTTAGTGCTTCCCTTATTTTTACTTTCATTTGTTTACCCAATTCTATTAATGCAATTATTTAAAAGTTTTCTTTTCCTACAAATGTAGTTCAAATTGATATGACAAATGACAATACATAATTTATTAAACTCCAATCAATCATTTTATATAACCACTGATTGACTGTATTTTATTTCTGGTGGTATATCTACTTTGTTTTAACTTTTGAATGTTTGCAAATTTAAGCTGATTGTTACTTATGGATTGAATTACACCATTTGTTTTTGTTTTAAATTAGGTTCCATGTGCTAGCTGAGTTTGATGATGGCAAGCGCAGTTGTCGCAGGCGCCTAGCAGGACACAATGAACGCCGGAGGAAACCTCAATTTGATTACATGACTGGTAAACAGCACAAGATTCTTCAATCATATCAAGGTATGAAAATGTATCTGTTACTACTTTCTTTGGCATTGGATAAGACTTAATTATCATTTAAATCTTCAACTTTTAAAACTTCTACTTTATTGTCCAAGTGCAATTTTTTATATTGGTAATTTAATGACGAGTTGTGTCATTTAGCACCTTTAGTGGATGCTTTTCGTGTCCAGTTTGTTAAGTACATTTTGTTTGTCAAACTTTTCTGGTTTGAACTTTAGCAGAAATACAGTTTAATGAATTACGAGGCATGCAATAGATTGATGAGGAAGGGATAAAAGATTTCGGATACAAGGTAGTGATAGTTTTGATTAAAGAAGAAGAGATATCATTCAAGAAAGTTGAGACATCATAGAATCATGATGTTTAGACAAACATTGATGCTCTAGTATGAAGAATTAGAGGTTTCATAGAGGCGTGTTAAAAAAATCAATTAGGAAAATTTATAGCACTCGATAAGAAAGATTAGGAAGAAAAATGCATGTTGAAAATCCGTGTTGGTTGGTTCTTATTATGATTTATGTAGCTGATAATTTCTCATGCATGGCTCAATGTAACTTAACTATGCAGAAATGATATTGATAGGAAGCATTCGATACAATAACCTGACAACAAGAATTATACTAAAAGAATTTTGAAGGCTGGTGTAAATTTTTTACTTTGATAAGCTGATGCAGCAATAGGGTCTCTGCATAATAACTGTGTATTGCGGACTTTGAATAAAATATATTGTTTTTAATTAACAACTAAGAATTTTGAAGACTGGTGTAATTTCTTACTTGGATATGCTGATGCAGCAATATATGACATTGATAGGTATACTATTTTCCCCTTATGTTTTTCTCTTTTAATGTATGCTCTATTCTTTGTGATCATATTCCTGAGTTTATGATACACAGGTTGTATGGTAGAAATCTCTTATTCAATTCCCAAGGAACAACATACAAATAAGTTTTGGCATTTTCTATTTGTTTCCTCTACACATAAACTATTGATTTCTTGCATTTTTGGTCACTATTAGTGCAGATATGTCATGAACTTTGTCTGATAGTGTATAACTAAATAATGTTTGTTTGATTCTGTTATAATATATTCTTCAATTGTTCTGTTCTATCAAATATCAATTACGGTAATGTAAGTCATTTAAAGAAGAAAGCCAAATGTGTCTTCTTTTAACAGTAAGATGCCAATACCATATGCTACTTTGGTCAACTCAAGCTAAGTTGGCTATATTAGCTGCACTGAAAGCTTCTTTTATGCTCCCTGTCCAATGACCTTTTGCCAACATCAAAGGGGTTTTCTAAAGATAATGATACAACTCCTTCCATGAACTAAAATTAAAACCATTAAATCTTGAAAAGGCAAGCCTGAATTTTTTAAACATTTCAGACAAAGGAAGCACTTACAGGTTCTTTAAATTATGTTATCTCCATATATCATGGTCCCGTGGAATGATGTGGACCATTTAACTAATGTTGGCATGTATTTGTTAGAATTTTTTATGCACAAAGTTCAAGCAAAGCATACCAGTATTGAAGCATGTTGTTTTCTTTTTCATTGTAGGACTTTTACATTCTGCAATTCCTCAGATATTTAAAAGATTAATTTAATTCATAATTAAAAAAAATAAATCATGGTGGAATGTTCTTACAAGGATGAAGTGTATTCTATAATCACTGAGAAATATAAGATGCATCCGAAGTGTACTCTATGCATACTTAAACAAGACACTAATAATTGTTATTGTTGTATTGATGTTAAACAAGATCCTTCTCTAATTTCATCTCATCTCCACAAGTGCTCAAGAAAAGTTTCCTTGTTTTTTTCCCCTGTTGGGTGATGTGATGCTTGTTATTCCTGTCATAATCTTACTTGTTCCAACACAGCTTTCCAATGGGAAGGGTATATGCGCTTACACTACATGCACCAAGAGTCAAGAACTTCTCTTACATTGATTGTGTTATCAGGTACCAAGTATCTTGGGACCTCATTACAGAACAAACCCCAGTTTCCCTTTCAAAACATATTCCAAAGTGGCATCCTTTTCCCTGGAAAGCATGCTCAGAATTCTCAGAACGGACGCATCAAACTGGAAGAGGATTCCTTGTACAGTTCCCAACTTGCTGCACCCGTCACACTTGGTCAGGAATTATCAAGCTGTGCTCTCTCTCTTCTGTCAGACCAGTCACAGTATCCATCACGCCATGCAGCAGGAAATCCATTAGCCAGTTCCCCAATCCTTCACGGCATTCACATTCAAGACAGAGATGACTTAGTTTCCGAAACATCTTTGAGGATAACAAGTTCTGCAGATAAATATGCCCCAAATGAGTCCTTTTCATGCAACACAGCCTCTAAGGAAGTTATCAAGAATCAATCCGCACCATTCTCTAATGCTGGTCATGCTCTTCAAGACCATCATGGAGATGATATTTGCCAACCATCAGACTTGTTCGACGTCAAACACCGTCTTTCCTCGGAACATGGAGCTACAGTTGATCTGTTCCAGTTGTCCTCACATCTCCAGAGGGTGGAGCAGCAAAGAAATTCTGTTTTGGTGAAGTGGGAAAATGAGGACTACTGTTTCCCAACTGTATGAAAGGCTGTTTATTGTTTAAGCCTGAACTGTCAGTAACTTGTCCTTTTTATTGATACCTATGTTGTGATGCTATAACAGTGGCCTAGTAGTGTGAGACTATTCTTGGTGAATTGATTCATTTGTGTAGTATGAGATAATTGATGAGTAGGGGAGTGAGGAATATCTCAACTAACAATGGTAGTGGAGAGTGTTTATAACGAGGAGAAAAAGGAGAGACAAGATAATCCAACTGTATAGCACAGATACCCCTTGAGCATTTCAAAAAGAGAAAAAAAGAACCAAGCTATTTGGGTTTAGTTGTAGTAACAGTCTTAACTTATTGGCCTTGAACTGTTGTTTTTGTCAGTGACACTCATGTTCATGTTTTTGAACATGTCTTTTGTGTTGTTTAGGTGACATCCAACTCTCTCTATGCACCCACTTCAATTTGTCACACAAACTGTTTTTTATTGTTATTGAAACCTATGTCAACCAATGTGCATGTGCATGTACACGAAGACCTAGCACATGTGGATTGTTCTCACAAGAAGAATAAATCTTGGTTATATAAATTACATAAATGGTTCATATTGGTTTTATCTAATTTTAATCTTAATTATTCATTATGGATGTTATGGTTAATATTATTTTAGTAGATAATATATCAATGATTGTCCAAATTATATAAAATTTTATATGCATGGTGATTATATAAAGTTTTCTAAGTTTTTCATTTAGTACCATATGCCACTAAAGTTAGATTATGTGCAAGGAGAGAGTTCCCAATAGTTATTAATCAATCCTAAAAAAAGGTATTGATTTAGGTTAGGTTCTGACTTGAAGGGTAGATTCAAAGAGAAGATGCAAAATGGAATGAGGACAACAAAAGCAGATATAGTTGAAGTATCTACTTTACAATTTATTAATTGAAGGTTCAGGTAGCTGTCTCTTGGGTGGTCCAAAGAACAAAGATAATAATGTTTGATTAGTTTATGAAGAATATACATCCATGAATGGTGTTAGTATTGTTTGAAGAGTGTATCACCTTTTGCAACTTTTTTACCTTATTTTTTGCCTATAAGGTCTCAAAAGTTTAGGGTGTTCTTGACCAGGCCAAACTTTGTTTTTACAAAAGGAATGGCTATAATTAGAATGATTGTTCCATATTAGGTATTGTTCTAGGTGGTTTGCACCCTTTTGCCCTAGGGAATCCCCTTTACAGCCTCATCACTCCCCATAAGAAATTAGCTTAAGATCAAACTATCAATAATAAACTAATTCAGCAAATTCCCAGAAGCAACACCCATTTTAAATTTGCATGGAATAATGCAACTTGCACTTTGTGTAATGGATTCCATCATTACAAAGCACATATTAGTTGCAAGATAGAATCATCTTCGTAAAATATTCTAAGCATCATAGTTCACGTGTGAAGACTATTCATATATACCTGCAACAGAGTTTGAATTGTTTATATATATGCTGTTCTTCTTCTCTCTGTTATCATATTATATATAATTCATATTGTCTGGTAGGGTTTCAAACTCTACACGCATTATGCAGTAGTCTTCAAGTTAAAACAAAAACAAAACCATATAGACAATCATCAATGTGTTCATTTTTTTATTCTGTTTCTCTTTCTTTAGAATAAACACTTTTTCGTATTATTTGACTTTTAAGAAGCATTTGACAGGATTTTCTTTTTTATATTTGAGAATCTTGGACTTTCATTGTGAATAGTATTGTAGCTACTCTGATTCCTGGAAATAGTTAAAATCTGGTTTGATAATCATAAACATCTTATGCTATTTACAGATATTTTCTAAGAATAAAATATTTTGGTTTATTCCAAAAAAAATTCCAGGGTATATATTTTCCCAGAAATAATACTGTACTTGGGGATTAAATGAGTAGAAATCATCATCTTGTATGTTTGGGGTGGGTTATGGAGATGCTCATTTATTCTAACTATTCACTAGAGTTTTCTTCAAAGTCTTCTAAAAATAATAAAAATCTAATGTATTATTTTGATGCAATTTTCAATCCAAAATTATTCTAAAAACTATTAAAATCTGATATACATTTACTTATTTTATGTAATTTTATTTCTATTTCTCGTAAAATAGTTGGACCTCTAATGTAGTTGATACTTTGTTCAAAATTTGGATGTCCCACTAATTGTAGAGCATTTTAATTTAATATTCTTAGTAAGTGGACTCGACTAACTATAGTAAAGTTGATAAGAGGGTTTGTCGTATCCACAAAAGACTACAAATAATCAAAATTTTAATATTGTTGAAAATGAAGTAATGATATGATAATTTTTGGATGGATATAAGATATGCAAAATATATATATATATATATATATATATAATTTAAATATAGATATTAGTAATAGTGAGATTCAAACTAGATTGAAAAAGGATAGTTTTATATATTCAAAGCAAATGTTGGGACTGAATCACCTTATAAATCTTTTCTGATGTTGTTATTTACAAATGCTTTGTTCTTCAAGTTCATTTTTTCTTATGGTCAAACCAAGTTAATTCTTGAGTCATGGTTATCTAGAAAAAACATTTTTTTAACATTTTATTTTTTTACCATTTTAGAAAATACTCTGCAGAAAATAAAAATAAAAATAGTATTCTCAAAAGTACTTTCCAAAACGTTAAAAAAGTTAAAACATATAAACAAAATTATATATTGAATTCTAAAGAAAACATTATAGAAAGGCTTCATAGACATTATTTTTACATCTCCTAATATACTTTCTGAAATAGATTTTTTTATTTCATAACATTTCAGAGAGCAGACTCTAGCATATGAAAATCAATGATGTTCTTTTAAAAACTTTTCAAAAGTGTAAGAAACACAAAAAAAAAATTGTTTTGGAAAAGTATTTTCTAACTAAACGTTTTCAACCAAAACCTCGTGAGAAAAAAAAAATGATATTAAGATATTGAGAAGTATCTTATTTTTTTAATTTGATAGAAAGAAACAAACTTGATTTTAACTTATCCTTATTGTACCAAAATCATTGCCGCGAGGTTTAGGAAAGAGAAAGGGGAGTCTAAATAACAGAAAAAGAGGTGTAAATAGCATGGGCTTAAATTTGCATAGGATGAAGGAAATTTACCCTCCATATTAGGCTGCTTCTTCCTGCACCTCTATACCTTCTTGTGCCACCCCCATAAATTTTTCGTATTCCAAAAATACCGTTTTCAATATTTTGGATTACATAATCCAGAAGTCTTTTTCTAGATCCAGAATTAGCTTCCGGATTATGTAATCTGGAAGTCTTTTGTGATTAGCTTCCGGATTACATAACCTGAAAGTCTTTTCTATACATAAGATTAGCTTCCGAATTATGTAATCTGAAAGCCTTTTTTTTCATATGTGTTATTAGCTTCCGGATTACATAATCCATAAGTCTTTTCTAAATATGAAATTGACTTTCGGATTATGTAATCTGGATATATTCCGGATTATATAATTCATAGACTTTTCAAATTCAAGGAAGTGAAAAAAAAAAAATAAAATATTTTCACATTTAGTATGGGGTGGCACAAGAAGGTATGGAGGTGTAGGAAGAAAGAGTCTCTATATTATGGTAGATTGTTCCTGCACCTCCATACTTTCTTTTGAAACCCCATATTGTTTCAATTCAGAATGTAAATTTTTATTCCAAATTCTATAATTTGGATCACAAAATTTTATGGGTAAAATTTTGAATATAAAATTTGCATTTCAAATTTTACAGTTTGGAATAAAAAATTGTAAAGTTTAAAAGATATTTTTTATACACTTTAGAATACAATTTTATATTTTAAATTCTAGAATATAGAATGTATTTTTAAATTCAAAAAATGCCTTTCAAATTTTATCATTTAAAATGAATAAATTATACTTTTCACAAAAAAAAGTATGGATGTGCATTTAGAGAAGACTGGGATAGAAAAGTAGGAGTTCCATGAAGAAAATATCGATTCTTCTTACCCTGTTATCTTTCAAAATTTATAAAATTACTCACTATTTCGGATTTCAAAATCCACATTTTAAAAATGTAATTCAAAAGTAAAAATCTCTTTCTAAAAAAGAAGTTCGAAATGCAAAAAATACATTAAAAAAAAAAATTTGAAACACAAAATCTATAAATATATTTCAGAAAAAAATTTCCTAAATTAAAAAATGTGTTCCCAAAAAATCTGGAACACAAAATCTAAAATTGCATTCCAAAATTGAAAAAGGTGTTTCAGAAATTAAAATCTAGAACATAAAAGCTAAAAATATATTCCAGATAAGAATTTCCAGAATTAAAACATGTGTTCTAAAAATTTAAATCCCAAAATATATTTTGTAAAAAATATTTTAGAAGTATTTTTTTTTATATTCTTTTTCATTTAAGGTTATTTTCGTTATTTCATAAGAATATTGAAAAAATTGGGTGGAGGTTTAATTTTCTATCGGCATTGAAAAGTCTCGAGGGTGTTTCTTTTTGCACCCATTACCTCCACCTGTATCTCACATAGCTGAGTAAAATACTAAATTGCCTCTGAACTTATTATTTGTTCTTCACTCTTCTCTCTGAGTCCCTCTCACATTCTGTGTTGTGTTGTGTTGGTGAAGTGTGTGCTAATTGCTATGGAGAATCATCAAAAGGGCAGAGAACAACCTAAGAAAGTGAAGATATTGAACACGAGTTCACTACAAATAAACGAAAAAGATGCCTCTCAATTGGTTGGTTCCATCGTGGAAAAGGGTATCTCTGATTCACACAATAACCCCACAACACCCTTCATCTCTTTTCCTAAACCCACTGTTCTTCCTTTCCCCGTTGCGCGCCACCGTTCACATGGCCCTGTAAGTGCCCCTTATTCTCCTTCAACTCCCCTTTTGGCTACTACCCTTTTGATTGTAAAGCTTTAATATTCGTATATTGTATCGTATCTTGCTTGAATTTAATTGGAATGAAGGTGTGTTGTTATGGGTAAAGTATGAAAAGAAAAAAAAAATAGTCTTTTCTCATTTTTGCTATGCTTATAGTGAGTTTAACCGACGAGGGTATGCTTGAATTAAGATTTCGTGAGTGTTACTGGGAGATATATACGGAGTTCTACTTTGTTTTGGCTTGTGGTGTGGTTCACTGCATTTTTCTTCCTCTGTGTGTTTTTGAGTGAACGCAACAAATGAAATAGAGGGATTTTCTATTTCTTTGTCTCCCGTTAGATATGAGGATAAATTAGTTATCATTACCTGGTTTTGCGTGAAAAAAATCTGTGTAGGAGTAACCCAATGAACGTTTCATCAAGTCTGTTGAGCCTCAAAGGTCTTAGAAAGGCTATGAAAAATGAAAATATGTACTGTTGTGGTGACTCATTTTGGTTTACTATGAATGTAATTTGTGTAAAGTGTAGTAAGCTTTTTGGACTGATAGTTAGGTTCTGGTGGTTTTACAGCATTGGCGACCACTGAGAAGTGGAAAGGATGATGATGGTGAGGCTGAGGATAGTGACAATAATGTTGAGGATGAAGAAGATAAAATTTTCCAGGAGTTTGAAAGAGTTTCAGCCTTTGCTAAGCCGGTACAAAGGAGGAGAAAAACGGGTTTGGATTTTAGAAAATGGAAAGAGATCAGTTCGGATGATGGTTCTTCCTTGGGGAAGGAATCAGTGGAGGGGGTGTCAAGCTTTAGCCAAACTACAGGGAAAAAGAAGTATGAAAATGACAGTAACAGTAGAAACAAGAAAACTTCATCTTCTGATGATAATGTCATTTCTCCAATGAAACTGGATACGAAACCACTGCTAGATGACTCAGATGGTGGGTTTATCAATTCAACCAAGACTATGGATATAGATACATCAAATAAGGTGGATCATCAGGAGCAAAGTGAATTTGCTTCTGGATTAGACCAGATTTGCCCTGAGAGGATGCCTGATTACAATTTTGGATCCCTAGAGGAGCAAAGACCAGGGCAAACTCACTTAAATTCAAGCATGCCGTCTTTTTCTAATTCGAATAGTATTATAAGTGACCAAAAGTCTATGTCACTGGAAAGTGAAATTAATTATGAGAATCAAGTTCGGATTCAGAAAATGTCAGCTCAGGAGATTGCAGAAGCCCAGGCTGAGATAATGGAGAAGATGAGTCCTGCATTACTAGAAGTACTACAGAAGAGGGGGCAGGAGAAATTGAAGAAACGTGATATTTTAAAGTCAGAAGTGGGTATTGGCTCAGAATCTTTGAAGGGATATAGTCACAGTCTTCAGGTTGCCAAGCATCTGCACACAGAGAATGGTGTTTCTCAAACATTGACGACGCCACCATCCAAAGAAAAGCTAGATGATAAAAAAATTAGCTCACAGACTTCAACCACCGCTAGTAGTAGCTTATGGAATTCTTGGAGCAGTAGAGTAGAGGCTGTAAGGGAGCTACGATTTTCTTTGGATGGGGATGTTGTGGATTCTGAACGGTCATCAGTCTACGGTACACCTTTCTATTCTTATGTTTTTTAACTATCTTTTGAGTTATAATGTTAGGATGATGCTTTGTATGATCCCTGCATGTTATAGTATCTCCTTGTACTGTTCTGGATTCTGTATTTAACTGATATATGTTGGCTAAGAATTTTGTTATTGGTCAGTTATTGCTGACAGATTAATTTAGAAACTGGATCTGAAACTAAAAAAAATGAATTTCCAGAAGAAGAAAGTAACTGTGTTTATTTCCAAAAATGTAATGAGAGACGTTTTGTACCTCTGTATCTTTCAGCTTGAGCTATCCATCCTAACGGATCAGTTCCCTCAAACGTGGGCAACTCCACCCTTTTAACCCTAGGGCGAAGTGGTTCTTCCTTATCTTTATTAAATCCATTATTGTCAATGTCTTCCTTTTCTCTTTTCTTGTCCTATTGAATTTTCTCCTCCATCTGACAGTTTCTTTCTTTTCTTGATTTCAACAACAGTTCCTGTATTTCTCTCATATCTGGTATGCTTTCTTTTACTAGAGTCATGTCTGATCTCAAGTTTGAAATATTCTTCCTCTGTTCGCTGGTCCATTTCTCGAAAGCATTCACTCTACTTTCCATTATGCCACTCAATGATCTGGCAGGTCAAACCAAATTTGTTAGGAGCTTTGACAAAGAAGGTAAAATGCAGAAAAGAAATTGTAGGGGTAGTCCCTCCAAACGGTATTACTTCTCAGAAAACATCCAAACCAAGGTTTACAAAGGAAAATAGTTCCTTTCACACAGGGCATTCCCTGTTACAAAACAATCCTCATCCTCATCTACCTCATAAGAAAACAATATATAGGCTTCCTAAAAGAAAGTCTCAGCCCCCTTCCCACAACAGCTGTCAACAGCTAACAGCTAACTAATTTTTAAAATTCCTTCTATAATAAAATTTTCATACTCTCTCATTATTCCCCTTTCTATCAGTTTGAGAATCTAATTTTAGTACAATTGCATGATTTTGCCTCATTTGCCGCATTTTGAATATTCATCAATCCAATATTTGCCTTCAATTTAGCTGGCTTCTATAGAGAGATTTTGTAAAGTTTGTGATTATTTTTCCAAATTTAATCTATATCAACATGTTACCATTTCCATGTGTATGATTTAGGCAATATATTTCTGGTAAATACAAAACAGGAAACATTAAGATCAATGGTGTTGCTAAATTATGGTCTGTCTGAGAGCAGTGGGCTGAGAATATTATAACCCCCCTGCCTACCCCAATTGTACTAGAAATTACAATACTGTTCTTACTGAAGCTTCCTTTGCTTCCAAATGTTTCCAAGTTCATAAATTCTATTAGCTTCCTGTTCTATATTAAGCATATTAGTTGTTAGCATTTGCATAAAACAGAATGGAGGTCTGAATACAGATTATATTCATGGATGTCTGGAAAATTCTATATTTCTGCTAGTAAGTATTGATATCCATAAAGTCTTAGAATTTATGCTATATTCATTGATATCATGTTTATTTTGGAAATAGGCTGGAGGTTAACATATAAATTTTTAAATTTCTACATGACAATTCTTTGTCATGATGCAGGTAATCTCACTGAACGCGACTATCTGCGGACTGAGGGAGACCCTGGTGCTGCTGGTTATACAATTAAAGAAGCAGTGGCACTCACTAGAAGTGTGGTATGTTATTTGTTGTAACATATTTCAGTTGGATATAGCAGTACATTGGATGTCTGAATTTGGAACAGTTTGGATGGCTTCACAAATCACAATTAGATATTGGATAAAGAAAATTTATAATATTTCCCCTTTAGTAATGTAACATTTGCCAAATTTTTTTAGATTCCTGGACAAAGGGCCCTTGCATTGCATCTCCTGTCATCTTTACTTGATAAGGCATTGCACAATATTTGTAAAGACAGAACACGGCATATGACAAAACCCGAGGACAAAGTTGACTGGGAGGCTGTTTGGGCTTTTGCACTGGGTCCAGAACCTGAGCTGGTGTTGTCACTTAGGTAAATTTTACTTTTTGGTCCAAGTTGTCCCTTTCTCTGGAATAATTTGTTTGGTGTTTTCAGTGAATATTGGCCTTGTTCCAAGAATCTTCAGCAGTTCCTGTATGTTAATTTTAGAGGATTTGATTCTAACAGAGAAGTCAAAAGGTCTTGGTGTTCTTGCTTTTTCTTTCGAGATACTTTTTTGGATAGAAATGCTAGCTTCGTCTCTTGTTGAGTCTTCTACGGAGTTGACTTGGGATCAAGTAGTTTTCCTAGCTTCTTTGTGGTGTTCTGGTTATGGTCTTTTTAGGCTTTTTTTTGTTGGATCAATGGAGACATCGGTATGTTTTATATGTCTCTTGATCTTTGTTTTTTACCTTAATTTTTGGTTGTTGTGTCTTTAGTTCTTGAGGCTTCTTATCCTCTTATATTTGTATATTTTTCTTATATATTAACAAATTCTTTGCTTATATAAGCTTTGTTAATTATTATGTTTTGGGTTCGCTGTTGTGTACATGGGATCTTCCTATTTTCGGCCTTTATTGTGGTCTTCTTCCTAGATTGCATTCATGGACCCCACTTGGGTAATTTTATTACATGCATAGCTGTTTCTAAAATTCAATTGGAAGAGTGGGAGTTTAGATTGTGTACTTGACTCGTCATCCTTTTTCCTCATTTAGTTAATACCACAGTGTTGGTGAGACTAGATGGTATTATTATGATGTGTTTGATGCTCTATTTTGAGTAGCTTATGATAGATATTCTGATGAATACTTCAATTCTTTCAAATTGTGTAGTCATTTAATTATTTTGTCCCCTATATGAGCATCACATGATGACAGTTGTGCTCTGATATTTTTGAAGGATATGTCTTGATGATAATCACAATTCTGTAGTTCTGGCCTGTGCAAAAGTTGTTCAATGTGTATTGAGTTGTGATGAAAATGAGAACTACTGTGATATCTCTGAGGTGATTGAATTTCTCATCTTAGAGTTATTATCTTTTAATTCGATACAGTTATTGTGCTTAAAATTATATCCATCTGATTTATTTAGTTTTTTAATTCCTGAAGATAGCAACTTGTGACATGGATATTTGCACAGCTCCAGTTTTTAGGAGCAAACCAGATATTAATGTTGGATTTCTTCAAGGGGGTTTCTGGAAGTACAGTGCCAAACCTTCCAATATTCTCCCTTTTAGTGATGATTCAATGGATAATGATAATGAGACTGAAGGAAAACATACTATTCAAGATGATGTAGTTATTGCTGGGCAAGATTTTACTGTAGGTCTAGTTCGCATGGGAATCCTTCCAAGACTTCGTTATCTTTTGGAGGTAAAACTTAATTAATAATTAATCATGTTGAAACATTAGAAGTCATGAGATTATGTGTACAAAGGTTATGGATATTTCTATTTTACAAATTTGAATATTTGAACTTCCATGTCAATTTCATTAGTCTTTAATGGTTGCAGACAGATCCTATGACAACTTTAGAAGAAAGTATTATTTCTATACTTATTGCCATAGCGAGACATTCACCTACATGTGCTAATGCTGTACTGAAATGCGAAAGACTTGTTCAGACAATTGTGAATAGATTTACTGCTGACAATTTTGAAATTCGATCTTCTATGATAAAATCTGTAAGACTCTTCAAGGTGAGTGGGACTTTTCCATTTTATTTTATAGGTTGATACATTTTCCCTTGTTACTGATGTAAAGTTATTTCTGCATCAGCATCTAGATAATCATTCCTAATGTTTTATTTTATTTTGGAAAAGGTGTTAGCTCGGTTAAACCGGATAATTTGTCTGGAGTTTATAAAGAAAGGGTATTTTCAGGCTATGATTTGGAATTTATATCAAAGTCCTTCCTCTGTTGACCAGTGGCTAAGGTTAGGGAAGGAAAAATGTAAACTCATGTCTGCTCTGATTGTTGAACAACTGCGTTTCTGGAGGGTTTGCATCCAATATGGATATTGTGTGTCTTACTTCTCTGAAATGTTCCCTGCCTTGTGTTTTTGGTTGAATCCACTTTCATTTGAAAAACTTGTTGAAAACAATGTTTTCAATGAATATACTTCCATCTCCAGGGAAGCATACCTTGTTCTGGAGTCTTTGTCTGGAAGACTTCCAAATTTATATTCAAAGCAATGTTTAAACAATCAACTTCCAGAATCTGCTGGTGACACAGAGGTATGGTCTTGGAGTTATGTTGGTCCAATGGTTGACTTAGCCATAAGGTGGATAGCAACTAGAAGTGATCCAGAAGTATTTAAATTCTTTGAGGGTCAGCAAGAAGGGAGATGCGACTATAGTTTCCGAGGTTTTTCATCAACTCCTTTGTTGTGGTTGTATACTGCAGTGACTAACATGCTTTTCAGAGTGCTTGAAAGGATGACATGGGGGGGTACTATGAGCCCACACGAAACTGAAGGCCATGTGCCATGGCTTCCAGAATTTGTACCTAAGATTGGACTTGAGTTGATCAAACATTGGCTTTTGGGCTTTTCTGCATCTGTTGGGACAAAATGTGGTGGAGATTCTGAAGGTGAATCTTTTATAAAGGAACTAATTTATTTAAGGCAGAAGGATGATATTGAAATGTCTTTAGCTTCCACCTGTTGTCTAAATGGGATTTTGAAGATTATTACTACTATTGATAATCTGATACAGTCTGCCAAGATTGGCATCCCAAGCCAAGAAGAACAAAGTCTCGAGAAAGAAGGAAAAGTACTCAAGAGTGGCATCGTGAATGGGTTTATGGTTGACTTGAGGTATATGCTTGATGTTTTCATGTTTTCAGTTTCTTCTGGGTGGCACCACGTACAATCCATTGAGTCATTTGGCAGAGGAGGACCTGTACCAGGAGCAGGAATTGGATGGGGTGCCCCAGGTGGAGGATTTTGGTCAATGACAGTTTTATTGGCGCAAACAGATGCAAGATTTCTTGTCTGTTTGCTGGAAATATTTGAAAAAGCATCTAAAGATGTCGTGACTGAAGAAACAGCCTTCGCTGTGCAAAGGGTTAATGCCAGCTTGGGATTGTGTTTAACTGCAGGGCCTAGAGATAAGGTTGTTGTAGAGAAGACATTGGATCTCCTGCTCCAGGTCTCTTTATTGAAGCACCTTGATCTCTGTATACAGAATTATCTCTCTAATAAGACGGGTAAAACCTTTAGCTGGCAACATGAAGAAGCGGATTACATACACTTCAGCAATATGTTATCCTCTCATTTTAGGAGCAGATGGCTGTCTGAAAAGGTGAAGTCTAAAGCTGTTGATGGCAGTAGTTCTTCTGGCATTAAGACTTCTCCAAAGGTTGGTTCTCATTTGGAAACCATTTATGAGGATTTGGACATGTCTTCCATGACAAGTCCATGCTGTAATACTTTAACATTAGAATGGGCTCACCAGAAACTACCACTTCCAGCTCACTTTTACCTCAGTCCAATCTCAACAATTTTCCATAGCAAGCGAGCTGGTAGTCACAAAGTTGATGATGTACTACACAATCCCTCTAATTTGCTTGAAGTTGCTAGATGTGGACTTTTCTTTGTTTTAGGTGTTGAAGCAATGTCCAATTATCAAGGGCACATTCCTTCTCCTGTTCATCATGTATCATTAACATGGAAGTTACATTCCTTGTCTGTCAATTTTGTTGTTGGAATGGAAATACTTGAACATGATCGGAGCAGGGATAATTTTGAAGCTTTGCAGGATCTTTATGGTGAGCTTCTTGATAGGGCAAGGTTTAACCAAAGTAAAGACATTATTTCAGAAGATAAAAAGAATCAGGAGTTTCTGCGGTTCCAATCTGAGATTCATGAAAGTTACCCAACTTTCATCGAAGAGCTTATAGAGCAGTTTTCTGCTGTGTCTTATGGTGATGTGATTTTTGGCCGGCAAGTTTCACTTTATCTACATCGTTGTGTTGAAACTTCCATTCGCCTTGCTGCCTGGAATACACTATCCAATGCTCGTGTTCTTGAGCTTTTGCCACCTTTAGAAAAGTGTTTGTCAAGTGCTGAAGGATACCTTGAACCTACCGAGGTAAGGAAACATATTCCATAATATTGAAACTATTTTGCTATGAATCATTAGCTTGCTCTTATACTGTTTGAGTACTTGTTATTTTAATGTTTTGTTGGAGATTCACAATCACATCAACTAGAATTATAGTATATAACTAGGCATAAATCTCACCTTACAAATTCATTTTGTGAGGTTGAATTAGATTTAAAGTTTGTTTTTTAAGACTTTTCTTTCTATATTAAAGATATTTGGTTGAATATAATATATAAGTTTATTTGTATTTTATTATACTTTTGTAAATTTTAGAAGGGTAGTTGCTTAAATTTTTTATTTAAATCATAAAAGCACATGCCACAAAGTACAAGATTTTCTTGCATCAACTAAAATTGTTTAAAATATTGATTTTTTTAAATGTTTAAAAGGATGCATTATTCATCTTTGATGGCATTTACTTTGTGTTTTAGGGGTTAAGAGATGCGGCGTATTTTTGTAGATTACCTGTTAGGACTTCTAATCCCAAAAACGACATGTTAAATACAATCACAGAAAATGTTAAAGGATGCATAACAGTATTATCTGATTTTTTTTTCTCTAGATATTTGCCTAGCCCTACTATTAGTATTTGCAGTGGACTAACCAATATAGGTTAAAATAAAAAAATGTAACAGAAGGAAGGTATAGATAATAATATTGCTCCTTGCGATGGTTATGTGAAAGCAGAGGTGTAGTGTTTGACTAGAGAAAATATTTATTTTCATTGAACATGAAGAAGAATTTTAAGAGGAGAAAAATGAAGATGGTGATTACAGACAAGCTCTTATTGATCTTATCAAACACTCACTTTATGGATAATGTTTGGTCATGTTAATCTATTGCTGTATTGGCCATGTTGCAGAATTTGTGTTAAATAATTTTCTATGTTTGACATTTATTTGTTGTACTGTAGCATTATGCACTTCAAGGAAGCTTTTGTGAGAACAGGAAGTACCTAACTAGTGGTTGCTCCAGCAATACAATGTATCTAAATTACCTTTAATGGTGTACTGTATCTCTCTGCAGGATAATGAAGCAATTTTGGAGGCTTATGCAAAGTCGTGGGTTTCAGATGCCCTTGACAGAGCTGCAATTCGAGGATCAGTTGCATATACTCTTGTTGTTCATCATCTTTGCTCTTTTATATTTCATGCCTGTCCCACGGATAAGCTATTGCTGCGAAACAGACTTGTTAGATCTCTCTTGCGAGATTATGCTGGGAAATCGCAACATGAGGTAACCAAAGTTTTAACCCTGATGGGGATGGACAAATTGTAGTTGAGGCAAATCTCCATTCAGAACTTGTGCTTCCATTAATTATTCCAATCTGAATCTGATTAAGGAAATCAAATGGTATATGTGAATATGTGTGTGCTTGTTCTGTCATCATATTTGTTTGGATGTATCAACTAGCATTTGTGCCTACCAAATAAAATCTCAAGATTGTGCAGTGAGACATCACTGCTTAGATAAATCCTAGTTGCAGTATCTTCTATAGCCATGGATGAAGTATAACTTAAGATTTTTTTCCCTATCTCTATACATTGTTGCATCTGTATTTACAATTTCACATGCATTATAGTGGTGTAACCAAACATTACTAATGGAACTTCTATTACAGAGAATGTTATTGAACCTCATTCACCATAACAAGTCATCAACATCTGTCATGGACGAGCAGCTGAATGGTGTGCTTCCTGAAAAGAGTTGGTTAGAGTCCAGATTCAAAATATTGGTTGAGGCTTGTGAGGGAAATTCCTCTCTTTTGACAGTAGTAGATAAGTTGAAGGGCGTTCTTGAAGAGAAGAGTTAACCAATCTATAGAATGATATAAGAAAGAACAACAAAGGCTTGTATATAGGATTTTCCAATGGGGTTTCTGATGTACTATTGGAGCATACATGATATTGGTATTTATTTTTGTTAGAGTGGAGTCTTTTTTTTCATTATGGTAACCATTTCATAAGGTATGCAATGTACATAATGAAAGGATTAAAGAATTTTTGTTATTATAAACATTTATTCAACTTTCTCTTTCATCACACTTTTACTCTTTTTACTTTATCAAGTTCCTTTCTATAATCTCACTTTACATCTACAATTTTTTCTCATTTTTTTCTTCCTATCTCTTTTCTTACCACTCAAATGTAGTCCAAAATGAGTTTGAGTTTGGTGTTGAGTATTATCCATTGTTTGACAAAATCAATAATTAATAATAAAAATAAATAACAGACATCATAATAATAATATTCTGTAAAAACTAAATAGTGTCAAAATGCTTAATTTTAATTTATATATTTTCCAACTTTTTCAATCGAATAACTTCAACTTTTCATTTATTTTTCTTCTTTTTCACTCATTTATTTGTCAATTTTTTTTCTTTTGTATTAAACACTTTGAAGTGATACAATGGAAAGAAAGAAACATTATTCTTTTTCCTTTTATTTTAATTCATTCCGTATATATAAGGTTTTCACATGTAATTTATGTTTACGATTAGACGAAGCTTCAAAATCAACTTAAATAAAAAAAATTTGGCAATTTTTTTCCTGTACCATATCAATTTTAACTTACACCCTATCATTTTTTCAAATTTTCAAAATTATCCTTATTCTGGATTTGAAAATCCAGAATAGTAAATATAATTCAAAAATAAAAAATACATTCTGGACAAAAAAGTTTGGAAGACAAAATTAAAAATGCATTCCATTCCGGATAAAATTTTCAAAATTAAAAAGTGTGTTTTGGAAATTGAAATCCAAAATATTTCTGAACAAAAGGTTACGGAAGTAATTTTTATTTACACTCTCTTTTTATGTAAGGTTATTTTTGTCATTTAAGAGGGGCATTTTTGTCATTCTCAATAGAATATTAGGTATTGGAATTGATATGGTGCAGAGAGAAATTGCTAAATAATTTTCTTTAGCTTGATCCTATGTAGTATGAGTAAGGGGCAAATTCTTCCTACACCCAACATTTTTGACCTGCACCCAATACAATTTTAAAATTTCGAAAATTCCCTTTATTCCATAAATCAAAATCCAGAATAGATAATAATACATTCTGCAAAAATAAATACTAAAGAGTTGTGGCAATTTCTCCCTCCATCATATGAATTTCAGCATGCACCTAATCAGTTCTAGAAGATGACAAAAATACCCCTCCTAAATGATGAAAATAACCTTATACAAAAATGGGAAAAATTATTTTTGAAAGTTTTATCTGAAATATTTTGGATTTCAATTTTCGGAACATATTTTTGAATTCTGAATTTTTTTTATCCAGTTTAGTTGTGTTCAGAATTTTTTTTCCAGCATGTATTTTTTTATTTCTCAATTATAATTATTATTTTGGATTTTTTAATTTGGAATAAGGGTAGTTTTGGAAATTTAAAAAATTGATATGGTGGTGGAGGTTAAAATTGATATGGTGCAGGAGGGTAGTTTTGGAAATTTATAAAATTGATATGGTGGAGGTTAAAACTGATATGGTGCAGGAAGAATTTGCCTGAGTAAGGCCATGTTAGCCCACATATTAATGGGTTAGTTTATTTATTTTTTATGTTAATTTTTTTTTGTTTTTAATTCTTATATTGTCATATGAAATAAATAAATTATTGCATGTCTTTTCTTCTCTTCATCTCTTCCTTTCTCGTGTGTGCCTTCATCTCCTTTGTTGCACCTCATCTCTTGTGTCACCTTCATCGTTTTTGGGTGCATGTTTTTCCACATGTTATTGTTTTCTTCAATTTTAAAAAAATAAAATAATGTCATTTTTATATTTATTAATTTGAGTATGAAATAAAAAATAATAATTCAAAATTGATATCATTCGTGTAATTTGTGAATGAGCTTAGGAGCATTCTATATGAATTAATGGAGCTTAAATTCTCAACAATAATCTACGACTTATCATGTGTATTGAGCCTTCTTGTACAACCAAAACTTGGAAGCATTGTTTTACAAGGAACAACCACTTCGGTTTTTGTTTTTCATTTGAAACGTGAATACGCTATTTTCACTTTTAGACAACTATTGTGTTTGAAACGTCAATAATGTGTTTGAATTTTCTCTGAGCGAGAGAAGAAAATAGGGTTTCGATTTTGTAAAAGGGTTGGGATACCCCTCTTGTATCCCCTTAATTTAAATTAATTCTTTGCTGATAAAAAAAAATATGTTTGAATTTATTTCATGATTAAAAATAATCAATTGACAAAATATCAACTTTAATTTTTCTATGATATCACCGTAATTTTATATGCATTTTCCAAATATACTAATATATATAAGCAAACTTTTCTATAAGCACTTATATGAAACAAAAATAAGAATGAAACAAATTAATTGAGTTTCTCTAAAAACCAACTTACACAAGTTCAAATAAAATAAAATAAATGAGTTAATTGATTTTATCAATTAATTTCTAAATTAGTATCTAGTTAGTTACCAAAGTTTTATATACCAATTTTAGAATCTAAGTTAATTGGTAGCTAAAACCTTATTAGCTAAAAACTTGGTAGCTAATTAGATATCAATTTATAAACTAGTTTAAATTTTTTATTAATAATAGTAACTATTTTAGATACTAATAATTTTTTTAGTCTCTAAAATAATATATAATTTAATTAATATAGTGACAAATAATATTTGGTCTCTAAATTGGTTTCTATTTAATGATTTTCTTGTAGTGATATAATGTTTTAAAAAGTGTGATGTTTGCAAACATCTTTCCAATGACCATGTATAAAGCTCAATTTGGCATAACTCAAGAAATTATTGTGGATGTATCTGAATTGATTGCTCAAAGTGGGATATCTCAAGTTAGTGTTAGAGGTATTGCAAAGCCTCTAGGTTCTCCCAATTTAATCTCTAAGTTGTGCAAGGAATTTGGAGTACAAGTCCCGAGCTATCCAATGTGTATGATCAGGCCTTCCCATTAACAAATCATACATCTTGACTCACTGCACCAATTCAGATGACAATCATTATGCCAAGAAGAAGGACAATCACACCAGAATATATTCAACCTCAGTTAAGATTAGAAGCTACCCTATATCACATTCAACAACAACTGGCTGCCAGGCACGAAGCCTACAGTGTCACTAGCCTTCCCACTCAGGCATTGGTTGATGTTACAATCTATGAACTATTCGGTTTTGTTGCATCTCATGTCGAATAGCATGGATCTCCTCACGAAGTTGTTGTCAAAGGTTCTGCATCTCGGTTTGATGTTGAGTTTGTAATCTCCATGTCTTGATGTACTCCAATGATGACATTTTGAACCGTAGTTTTGTTCTTTTGCATTACAGAATTGATGACATTTTTCACTGTGTTTTCACTCTTTTGCATGGCTTAGTCAATGTGAGCTTTCTGCGCTTCTAGGATCGAAGAATGCCTTATAGACTGAGATATACTGGTTGCTTGTCTTCTGGTTGGAACTATACGATTTATGGTCCTAGGAAATTTTTACCAGGGCCCCACAAGCGTCAAATGTTCTTTCTGGATTTGGCGTTGAGTCGTTCGAGGTGGCAAATTCGAGTTTTCAGTGATGATAGTATTACGAAAGAGTGGACTTTAAGCCTAACTCAACCCCATAAAACCGGCTCAATAAGGTGAGGTTTGCACTCATTTATATATTATGAAATGTCCTTATCTCTAGTCGATGTGGGATCTCCAACACACCCTCCTCACGCCGAGAGTGATAGATAGAAGCTCGTGCGTGGGACTAATATATTTTGGGTGGTCCGATAGCGGCCCGATAGCGGGTGGCACGATAGGCCCAACAAATTAGGATAGGCTCAAAATAGCTCTGATACCATATTACGAAGTGGACTTTAAGCCTAACTCAACCCCATAAAACCGGCTCATAGGGTTGAGGTTTGCACCCACTTATATACAACGAAAGGCTCTAATCTCTAGTCGATGTGGGATCTCCAACACACCCCCCTCACGTCGAGAGTGATAGATAGAAGCTCGTGCGTGGGACTATATATTTTGGATGGTCCGATAGCGGCCCGATAGCGGGTGGCACGATAGGCCCAACAAATACTCACTAGGATAGGCTCGAAATGGCTCTGATACCATATTAAGAAAGAGTGGACTTTAAGCCTAACTCAACCCCATAAAACTGGCTCAATGGAGTGAGGTTTGCACCCATTTATATATTATGAAATGTCCTTATCTCTAGTCGATGTGGGATCTCCAACACACCCTCCTCACGCCGAGAGTGATAGATAGAAGCTCGTGCGTGGGACTAATATATTTTGGGTGGTCCGATAGCGGCCCGATAGCGGGTGGCACGATAGGCCCAACAAATTAGGATAGGCTCAAAATAGCTCTGATACCATATTACGAAGTGGACTTTAAGCCTAACTCAACCCCATAAAACCGGCTCATAGGGTTGAGGTTTGCACCCACTTATATACAACGAAAGGCTCTAATCTCTAGTCGATGTGGGATCTCCAACACACCCCCCTCACGCCGAGAGTGATAGATAGAAGCTCGTGCGTGGGACTATATATTTTGGGTGGTCCGATAGCGGCCCGATAGCGAGTGACACGATAGACCCAACAAATACTCGCTAGGAGATAGATCTTTGTCTTGAAGGATTGTCGAACTTTACTAATAAAGTAAAGTAGAAGTTTACCTACAGAAGACTCTCTGACACTCAATTTAATAAGAGTATAATAATATCTTAGTATTAATTGAGTATCAAATATGAGTGAGTGAGAAATACTTCCTGTGATTCTATTTATAGACTTGAGAGAGATATGTCGTGTACTAGTAATCACTTTTGTTATAAATATTATTGTCGAACTTCGCGACCATGATGTGGTGGTTATAACCATTTAGAGAAGTTACCAGCAAAAAATATGATTATCCACAGGTGATTAATATTCATAATGTTAATATATATTAATTGTTTCGCCTATCTACACTACTAGAAAATCATTAAATACAAAATAATTTTAGAGACAAAAAATAATTAGTTGTTATATTGACTAAATTAAATATTATTTTAGAGACTAAAAAAATATTGGTATCTAAATTAGTTTCTAAATTGATATCTAATTAGTTACTAAGGTATTAGATACCAACTTTAGAATCTAAATATCTGGTGGCTAAAACCTAAGCAACTAATTAGATAGCAATTTCGAAACTATTTATCAATAATAGAAACTAATTTAGATATCAATAATTTTTTTAGACTCTAAAATAATATTTATTTTAATCAATATACCAACTAATTAATTTTTATTTAATAATTTTTTAGTAGTGTGGTACAATTTTGTTATCACAAACTATAGAAAAATAATTTATTTATAATGATATGAGTTGAGAACCGTAATAATAATTAAACTTATAATGATAATAATAATAGTAATAATAATAATAGTAATAATAATAATATATGGACCGAACAGAAGTAGAGAATTGGCGAGAAATCAGTAGTTAAGAGTTATCTCATACATGTATGGCCATGGTTATGTATACATGCCATTGCATTAAATATAAAATTCAATGTTAACTTGGACACATCCAATTATGATAATCTTATACTAACGACTATATAATTGGGGTTTAGGACTTTATAAAGTAAACATGTAGATATTAATTTATTTTAAAAGTAATACTACGACTGTTATCTTTTTTTTATTGTTTAAAATTTAATGCTTGAGATTAATTATTCCTTACAATCATTAGATTTTAAGAAAATAAATGGTAAAAATATGAATATTTTTAAAAAATAGAGAGAAAACGGATCAAGGCCTTTTTCACATGGAACAAATTAAATTGATATTTCAATTTTCCCTATTTTTTAGTGACAGGTGGGGCAAGGCCCCAAGAAAATACAACCTATATTTAAGTAATAGGTGGTTATTATATTTTAAGAATATTATTTAATATAATAAAAGAAGAAGATCCAACTCCAATATATAAAAAAAGTACATTTCTCATGCAAATTATATATATAAAAGTTTATGATTTCAAAACACTGATAACAAACTATACTGGAAATCTTATGACCATAATAAACTTATTTGAAGTTACTTTAGATTTATTGTGTTTTGTTGTTTTGATTTGGTTGAGTGTAATTATAATATTTAAGGACATAACAATTGTTTTTTAAAGATGAGGCCGAAGTAAATGACTAAAAATCAACCAATAATAAGGTTTTAATATAATAAAGTTGAAACATTCTTAAAATATGTTTTATTTATTTCATTCTTTCTCTGTTGATAAAATAAACATTTATTCAAGTAAAAATTCGCTATTGAATGAAAATGCAACATTACTTTCAAACTCTTCCTATTTATCCTATAAATATTTCACAATGTGTTAGCAGAATGAAAAATTATGGGAACATAACACTTACTTTAGCATAACCATTTTAGATCGACAAAGATTTAATTAGTACTAATTAAGTACATATAGGCACAGAAGTTCTGCCTCCTTTAATTAAACACATTTTAGATCTACATGGACACACAAAGTTCATCTCGAAACAGAAGGAAATTAAAAGATATAGATGTAGAAAATGATCAACAGCTAGTTAAATATAACTAAGTGACACCTAATTAAGTTAACTTGCTCCAATTCTCTCCCATCATGTCATTGCTCCATCAATCTGTCTGCATAAACCAGTTAATGAAAATTAACACATAATTAATAATCTTGGTGAAGTAAGAAACTAATGATAGCTTAAATTATTCATTTAGTTAAACAAATGTTATCTTTTAAAATTTATATTTCAAAAACATTCTCATTAGTTTTTATGTTTTGCTAATATTACATGAATTTAGAGAACAGGGACTAAAAACAAATTAAAAATGGTATTTATAGAGACTAAAAGCAACTAAAATGATACCTGTAAAAACAAAAATATAAGAATCAAAAGATAAAGCTAATAGAATTGTAAAAGACTGAATAAATTATTAAACTTTAGTAATATATAAGGATAAGGAATTCTCACATTAACTTTACTTGCAGAAACTGAGCTGGTTGGTGAATTTGGAATGAACCTTGCCCACTGTTAATTATGCAGCACAAGAAATTAGGAATATATATATATATATATATATATATATATGTGAGTTTCAAGAAACATTAAGCTAGTTATAAGCATGCGCAGTGCTAACCCTAAAGCCTAAACTGAGCGTTGGAAGAAAAAATAATTACATTTTTGGCTGCAGCGCTGAAAGCTTCTCGATGTGGGATCTCAGGGTTCGCTGCTTTGATGCGCTGTATCTCCTCTCTGACATGCACAGAAAAACCAACCAACTTGTAAATGTTATACAACGAGTCTGAGTATTCATTTGGAAACACTAGTTTAAGTTGATATGAAAATGACTTATGATGACCTTTTTAAATATATATTTCTAATAAGCCTTTTCAGAAATGATTATGTGCTTCATAACAGTCAAACTTATGAATAAAGTTAGATTTCATGATAACCAATAGAAGGGAAAAAAAAAACTCAGTTAAACTGTTTAGGGTATAAGAGAGAATGCAAAAGTGCAGCGTGTGGTGATGGTGTGGGTGGGTTGTGTTTGTGATAGCAAAAGACAAAAAAAGTACACTTCTCTTTTGCACTTACTTCATGAAACGATTGTAAGCAGATGGGAGACGGTGCTTTTTCTCAGGTGCTGCCAAAGAAAAAAAAAAACAAGAACACATAACATGGTTGGAATTGAGAAAAACACATCATATGATTATGTAAGTGTCATGTTATATTTGTTTGGAGAGGGTTCTGAAAAGGGTTGTTCGATCTATGGTAACTACGTACGTTTCACAACAAAAGATGCTGCTTTTGGGGACACTGACTCGTTGGATGTGGTTGGTGAGGAAGATGAAGACGATGCTTGTCCCTTTTTGGCATTACTGTAAAACCCCTGCTGGAAACAAAACAGATGGTGCTTACATACTCTCACTTTTTCTTTAACCAAACAATCACTCTACTATTGATCTCAAAGAAAAACCTATACACACGCACAAATATAGCATAACAAGAAGAACAAAACTGAAACAGAAGTATTAAATAGTGTAGAATGTACATGGTTGTTCATGAATTGATATTAATATTTAATTCTGAGGGTACACAACCTGGAGACTGAGGGTGTGATCAATGCTTTGGTTTTGAGAATTAGGGGGTCTGGTGCTCAGAAAGGAGAGGTTGCTGCAGTGGCCACACTTCACTGTTACAGTGTCTAACAGCCTCTTGCATGGAATACCAACCTACACAAACATCAACATGACCCTACATGTAAATATTTCTAGTCCCCTCTTTCAATTTTAGGAAACATTGTTTTTCTTAATGTACTTCTGAGTACTGCTTGTACTCCTTCTTTTAACAAATTAGTTTTCCTCATAAAATGTTTCACAATCATTTTCCAATAGGTATATACAAATGGTCTCACAGACCTTGATGTTGAAACGAAATCATATTTGCTGACCCTTTTCAAAACCTTGGATATGTATTTGTATCATACATAGAAGTTGTATATAAAATAAATAAGAGCATGAGTGATGGTTGATGTGTTATTTTTGCAGTGTTTAAAGATGAAGTTACCGCGAGGACAGTGTTGCAGAAGTTGCAACGAACGTAGCAGAGGTGTTCAGATGGTGGAACCAGGTCCATGGTGAGTTTGTCGTCGTGGTTCATATTTCGAAGGAACAAAGGGTTAGGAGGAGAAGCGTGAAAGAGAGTAAGTAGGTTTAGCAGAGGGAGGAAAATGTTGCAGTTGTAGGGTTTAAGATAGCAACTTGAAAGGGTCAGTGGGTGATATATAGGAATAGGAATTGGAAGATATATAGATAGATGAAGTTGTGTTGTGCTGTGCTGTGTTGTGTTGTGTTGTGTTGTGGGGTAGCGTCAAAAAGAAGAGTAGTTTTACCACTTGGTCTTGTAGTAGTACAATTTGCTGCAGCATTATATTGCACGCTTTGTTTGCAGACATGACCTGCACCGAGCACTGACACTAATTAACCATCTACAATCGCCAAAATATCGTTACTTTATCTCACACACATATATATATACATGTATATATATATATATATCTACACTCAGTAACATGAGCTACACAAAATCCTATTTCAAATACAACTTATCTGATTCTGTTAATCATCAATGTACCTTGATGTGGATAATCAAGTTTTGTTCTTTATGTGGCTTTTCCATTAATGAAAACAAAAACAGTAACTTTTAGCTAAATTTTAACAAGTTTATTGAGTCTCTTAATCATCAATGCCTTTATTGTTAGTTTAAGTTTATAGGGGCATTCAGTCTTTAGGTTTTGCTATCTATGAATCTGCATAGATTTAAGAAATTTACTATTTCATTAGCATGAGTCATTTTGTATGCATGTATAGTTTTTGTAGAAAGAAAACTTGAGTATCTGTGTTATTATCTTACAATCACATTGGAAATTTTAGAGAGAAAATGGTGGTTTGTTTTGCTTCACATCTAATGCAAATGATGTAATGTGTTCAGTTCGAATGTTTGCAACAAGTGGCATATGGCTTCAGTTTATAATCAATGAAAAATGAAATTATGTTTATGTTAAAATATAGAGACTAATTAAAAATGTAATTAATTTTTTATAGGAATTAAAATTGAATTTGATGAGATCTTTTGAAGAACAAAAAGCATGTTTTATCCTAATCTTTAAATAACATATTCATAAACTATATGTGTATTTAAGTGATTATTTGCAAATTTAATTTTTAATAGATTTGGTTTCATAAAATTAAATTAAATTAAATTATATTTGATTTATAAATGAAGTGATTTATGCTTAAAATTTTTAATTATATTTTTTTTACTGAAAATTGAGATGGATTTGATTTTTATTTTCTAAAATTTATAAACATATTTTTTTTAGTATTTTCAATAATTTTTAAGAAATAAAATTATGTTTTTAAATTTGAGACATCAAAATATTTTTTCAAAGGATTTACTTTAATTTGAGAAACTAAAATCATAACTATTTTTTTTTTTAAAAAGTGATAAAATCTAGGATTACTTTAATCCAATAAAGAAAAAGAAATCAATAAACAAAGGAAAAAAATTGTTTTTTATTAGTTGACCATAATCTCATTATGGCACTTGGTGGTAACATTTCGCTAAAAGTTATCCTCCGTTTCTTTGTATCTCTCATTTCTTTTCATTTTAAAATAATATATATAATTTTTTTAGTTATACCCTTCATTTAATTAATAGGAAGAAAGAAAAATTAGTTACGATATTGAAATAAAAAAACTGAAAGAAGTATATATATATAAGGAGTAACTCATTTAAAAATAAAAATAAAAAATTAAATATTTTTTCTAATTGTTTTGTGAAAACACTACTATCACTAGAAGAAAATAGATGAGCATAACTAAAAGCATCTCATTTTAATAGTATCGGATTTGCATCGCAGTAATCTAATATTATAAATATTAATTCACTAGGGTCGATTGTTAAAGACTGATTAGCGTCAGCTGATTTACTATAAATTTTTAAATTAATTTTTAATTAAAATAAGTTAATATCAGCAAAGTCGACATTAATATATTTTTTATTTTAAAATTTATTTAATTTAGTATTGACTAAATCAATACTAAATAAAATTTATTTTTAATCTGTACCAGTTTATCAACTCAGCCATTTTAAATTGAAAAAGTTTCTCATATAAGAACGTCTTTATTTTCAACAAAATTAAATACAAACAAAAAATTAGAAAAAAATTATAGGATGAAGAATATCATTGTGGATTAGGAGATAAATATAAACGAAGGAACTGAGTGTAAATGAAGAAGATCAAAATATGAGTATAAAGAAGATGCACGTGGATGAAGAAAATGAGTGTGCAAAGATTATATAAAAGTGAGAGAAAAAACTATGAATGGAAAGATTTCTCATATCTTTAAAGTTGAATTTTTAGATTAAAAAATAATATATGATTCTTGTTCATTATCTAAAGAGATTTCTAACACATAAATTACCTTTGACCAACTTAAATAAATATTAAAAAATATATTATATTAGCATCAACATAGTCAACAATAACTTAAAGGGATAATAAGATAAACAAAACTATAATCAGCTTAACCGAAACTAAATTAAATAAATTTAAGTACTAAAAATAAATAAAATTAACATCAACTAAATCAAAACTATCCTTATTTATTTTAATATTTATAAGCTAAGTCAATTGATTCAATTAAAGGAACAACTATAACTATGTATTAATTTAAATCTCTAATATGTTAAACCCTAAACCATAACAAATAACAACATCTTTAAAACAAAGAGATTTAAACATGTTAAATAACAAATTTTTAACCGATTAAACATCTCTACATAACTTTTTGAGGTTTTAAGTAACTTCAACATATTAAAAGACAATTTCAATCCATTGAAATTTTCTTTATCCCAACACAAAGTTATGAATAGTTAAAAAAACATTTCAAAATATTATTTTTTAATATTCATAAATTATTTACCTTCACAAACAAATAAATAGACACAATGACACATATAAGGACATCTTTTTCAAAAGATTGATCTTTCTTTTTCAAGTGGGTTGCATACATTAAATACAAGTTTCAACTCCACTTATCTCCAACATTTTCCACTAAACCTAAACCTTAATGTCCACATTATAATATCATCCCCAAAAATTGAATTTTGAGATCTTTTGGAGAGTAAAAAGCGCATTTCATCCCAATTTTTAACATACTGATAAAATATATGCGTATTTGAGTGATTATTTGCAAATTTAAATTTCAATGGATTTGATTTCATAAAATTAAATTAAATCAAATTGAAGTTGATTTAGAAGTGAAGTGATTTATGCTTATCATCACCAAAAATTTCATCTCCACTCTTTCTACGAAAATTATACATGTACTAGTAGTTAGTTAGATCTCTTATTAAAATGGAATGTAACTTATCTAAAGTTTGTTATAGGGTCTATTAATCATTAATAAAAAGATTCAATAAAATTACCCAAAATATTAGCCAAAATAAATGGATATTTACTTATGGTACTTGAAATCAATTGAGAAAGATACAAACTTTAAAGCTTAGATAATATTTGTTAAGATTCAGATGATAATAAACAACTAACTACAACTTATAAAATACATCTCTCACTATGAACAATGAGACTCAATTTGAATGTTTTGAGTTTAATTCATTTAGACTTTGAACCAAAACAATAATGTTTATCACGGGGTCAGATAAAAGTGACTATGCTCAGCCTCGACCCCATTTTGACTAGATTATTTAATTTATTAACTAAGCTTAGTTCAGCCTTGACCCCGTCCATACTGGATTGATAAAATTGTTGAGTATGCTCAACCTCAACCCCGACTCAGATGGATTGATAAAGTTATTGACTACGATCAACCTTGACCTTAACTCAAATGAATTATTAAAATTGTTGATTATGTTCAACCTCGACTCTATCTCGACTAGATTGATAAAATTGTTGATTGTGCTCAACCTCAACCCTAGCTTGATTGATAAAATTGATGACTATGCTTAGCCTCGACCCCAACTCAACTAGATTGTTAAAATTGTTGATTATGATTAGCCTCGATCTTAGCTTGGTTGGATTGTTAAAATTGTGAACTATGCTAAGCCTCGACCCCAACTCTCGACTGGATTGATAAAATTGCTGACTTTGATCAGCTCGACCGTAGCTCATCTGGATTATTAAAACGATTGACTTTGATTAGCCTCGACCCCAACTAGGCTGATTGATAAAATTTATTACTGTGATCAACCTCTACCCCCAACTCAACTGGATTGTTAAAATTGTTGAGTGTGATCAACCTTTACCCCAATTCAGTTGGATTGTCAAAATTGCTCACTGTGATCACCATCGACCCCAACTCGACTAGACTGTTAAAATTGTTGACTGTGATCAATCTCATATCCAGCTCGACTGGATTATTAAAATGTTAACTATGACCAACTTCCAGCTCGGGTGAAACATTAAAAAACTTACCTTATTAGATGATATATACCAAAAATCAACCTTATTAGGTGATATCTACCAAAATCTGATCTTATTAGACAATATCTACAAAAACGAACCTTATGAGGTGGTCAACGTTTTCAGACAAGATCTATAAAGACTTGCCTTACCAGGTAGTACCAACCTAACTCTGTTGACATTTGTTTAAAGCCTAACACTATAAGTAAGCTCTTTTTCCTTAACTTAGACAATTATCGAGCCTTAACTTGTATGGTAATTTGAAATATGAGCAATCAATAAAACATTTAGAGCAAACGACCACAAACTGATTAAGTAACTTAGGTCATATTAGCGATCTAATGTTTTCATGCTTAGGCATAAATTGATTAGACACAACTTACATCGTAATTTTTTTTTCATGAATAAACCTCTTCGCCTACTCTGCTAGAACTTGGAAACCGTGTACCTGGAGATCGTGTATACTGGTAGTTAGTTTTATCTCTTATTAGGAGAGAATGCAA